>NC_086328.1:32879104-34086604 GCF_036172605.1 Pelobates fuscus
CGGTGTGTGTGTGTGTCTGGTTCAGTGTGTGTGTGTGTCTGGTTCAGTGTGTGTGTGTGTCTGGTTCAGTGTGTGTGTGTGTCTGGTTCAGTGTGTGTGTGTGTCTGGTTCAGTGTGTGTGTGTGTCTGGTTCAGTGTGTGTGTGTGTCTGGTTCAGTGTGTGTGTGTGTCTGGTTCTGTGTGTGTGTGTGTCTGGTTCAGTGTGTGTGTGTGTGTCTGGTTCAGTGTGTGTGTGTGTGTGTGTGTGTGTGTCTGGTTCAGTGTGTGTGTGTGTGTGTCTGGTTCAGTGTGTGTGTGTGTGTGTCTGGTTCAGTGTGTGTGTGTGTGTGTGTGTCTGGTTCAGTGTGTGTGTGTGTGTGTGTCTGGTTCAGTGTGTGTGTCTGGTTCAGTGTGTGTGTGTGTGTGTGTGTGTGTGTGTGTGTGTGTGTGTCTGGTTCAGTGTTTGTGTGTGTGTGTGTCTGGTTCAGTGTTTGTGTACGTGTGTGTCTGGTTCAGTGTTTGTGTACGTGTGTGTCTGGTTCAGTGTTTGTGTACGTGTGTGTCTGGTTCAGTGTGTGTGTGTGTGTGTGTGTGTGTCTGGTTCAGTGTGTGTGGGACTGCTTGGGTCTGTGTGTGTGTGGGACTGCTTGGGTCTGTGTATGTGTGTGTGGGGGGGACTGCTTGGTCTGTGTATGTGTGTGTGTGGGACTGCTTGGGTCTGTGTGTGTGCGGGACTGCTTGGGTCTGTGTGTGTGCATGGCTCAATGTCTGTATCTGCTTGGGTCTGTGTGTGTGCGTGTTTGCATGGGTCTGTGTGTAGTCTGGATTAGTGTTTGTGTCTGCTTGGTGTGTGTGCATGGGTAAATATCTGTATCAGCTTGGGTCTGTGTGTGTGCGTCTGCTTCGGTGTGCGTGTTTGCATGGGTCAGTGTGTGTATGTACCAGTCTGCATCGTCTGTGTGTGTGTGTGTGTGTATATGCTTTGGCCAGTGTGTGTATGTTAGTCTACATAAGTCAGTGTGTGTGTGTGTATGTATATGTAAACATGGCATTGTAGCAGAGGTCACAGTTGACCGCTGCTAGAGTCTTGTTTAACCCTTTGAGGTAAGGCAATGTTAAACCTACAGGACCGCTGTGGAGCGAATGGGGCGGCAACATATTTTTGCCTAGTGTGGCAAGAATCCTGGCACCGGCCCTGCCCCCAGTTCTGTTTTCAATTACAAGGAATTGCAAAATTCAGCCTAAAACGTCCAAACTGTGATAATGGCTTAGATTTAGAAATTTCCTTAAATTGTAAAATTTAGCTTTTTAATTGAGTGCAATTCTGTGTTTAGTACATCAACTCACTCGTAATAGTCTTTTCTGTACCAAGAGCTGTTCTTATATTTTCTACATGGCTATGTACTATTACATTGACGTTGGTATGGATGAAGTTTTAATAAAATCTGAGAACATCACAATGGCATGCACTTTTTTCTTTCTTTCTTTCTTTCTTTCTTTCTTTCTTTCTTTCTTTCTTTCTTTCTTTCTTTCTTTCTTTCTTTCTTTCTTTCTTTCTTTCTTTCTTTCTTTCTTTCTTTCTTTCTTTCTTTCTTTCTTTCTTTCTTTCTTTCTTTCTTTCTTTCTTTCTTTCTTTCTTTCTTTCTTTCTTTCTTTCTTTCTTTCTTTCTTTCTTTATCTTTTTGAAACTAATCACAACTATAATATTTTTGAAAAAACTGTTGTTTAATTGCAGAATTTCTTGGTGTACCTGAATTCAGTCACTGGTCTGAAGGGTTTGACAATTTTACAGAATCCTTAAAGGAACACTATAAGGTCAGGAACACAACCATGTATTCCTGACACTATAATGTTTACCACCGTTTAGGTGGCTTGTCCCCCCTTAGTCCCCTTATAAGGAATTAAAACTCACCTTATTTATAATGCCACATGGGTCTGCCAGCGCTGGCCCAACCCCTGGTGACATCATCAGATTTCCATAGGGAAAGCATTGGGTTGACTAAAATCGGCAAGGTGGCGGGGCCAAATGCCATTTTGGCCAATCAACACCTCCTCATAGAGATGCATTGAATCGATGCATCTCTATAAGGAAAATTCAGCGTCCCCATGCAAAGAGTGGAGACGCTGAACGGCAGTGCTGCCTACTGTACAGCACTGAGCCAGGAAGCACCTCCTGTGGCCATCTAACGGAGTGGTCACTTGGAGGTGTCCCTAGGGGCAATGTAAACACTGCCTTTCCTCTGAAAAGGCAGTGTTTGTCTGAAAATGCCTGCATATAATGATTATACTCACCAGAACAACTACATTAAGATGTAGTTGTTCTGGTGACTATAGTGACCCTTTAATACTTAACTGGGGTCTAATGGTCTGAGAGTTGCAGTCTTCCCTTGGCCATTTGGAGTAATGGAGCAGATCAGTGCACAAATTAAAAGTCATTTCTGATCTTGTTAAGACCAAGTGTGTGTGTGATATAACAAAGCAGGAGAGCCATAGAAAACACACTTCTGGTGGTCTACCAACCTTGAGCTGTAGACGGAGATGATCCAATGTTCTCTTGTCATCCTTGTGTGATTGAGCAGATCTGTGTATATCTTTTTGGGATCTACTACAATCGAACTATAAAGCCATGCAACACAATCTTCTTCAAGCGAGAAAGCTGAATGGTAAATATCATACATATCATATTATCATATTTCTTAACAGTTTTGTTTAGTAGTCTGAGCATGAGATATCTGCCTTGTTACCCAGATCTCTAGTATGCTTCCTCACTAGAGTGCTGTAGGAGGAACTGAGAGGCCAACAATATATGTGATACTTGCGCATCTACTAGAATGGATATACAAAACTTTGCAGAGAACAGAATTTTTTTCCTTTGCTCACTAGACCACGTGTGTTTATCCGCAGGGCCCCCAATTTTCATTAGATGGTATACAACAAGGTTAAGGGTTGTTAATCTAAAATTACTTGTGGAAGGTCCCTCCATCTCGTTACATCACTGGTAACAAATATTTTTCACGGGTCTTTTATCAATGTGATCGATCCATATAATATATAAAAATAAACTATGGACATTTGAACTTCAGAGGGCTAGAATTGCAATTTTTAGGCATTTAAAAGGTATATCTTTACGATGATGGTGGTTGTTTTAATATCTTTATATCCCTCTTACATATTTGCTGTTTATCCTCCTTTACCTCCGTGCTAATTGTCCTCCAGATAAATGGTCTCTATTTAATTCCATTTGTGTATTGAATTCTGGTATTACAGCAGCAAAGACAGCATTTGTTTCTTTTCCCCCTGGCAAATGGCACTGCGTTAAGCTCCGCAGTACGAGCACATGTTTAATTATGCAAGAAATAAATATAGTATCAATCTTAAGGTCATCATTGTCAGCTTAAGAACATGTCACATGTAATTAACTTTTAGGAGGGAGATCATTTCCTTTCTAATAGCAGCAATTTAAAATATTGGAAAACCCCAAATGGAGAAATGAAATTTACGACAGACTTTGTCATGACATCTTCTTCCCAAATAACAAGAACCGTATTTTTTTTTATTAGTAGAATTTGATTTCTCAAGCCAATTTCCTTTGAGTCTTGAAATAAATACTTAGAACTGTATTCGCCACCACTTTAGTTTCGAATCTCAAGTTAAATAATGTAAAGCATTGAGCCCTGTGTTTAGAATATTGTAATTCCCATGTTTGTAACAACATATTAACACTGCTGCATTTGTATAGGGCATGGATAGGCAACCTTCAGCACTCCAGATGCTTGTGGAAGACATTTCCCATAATGCTCTTCTATCCATGAAACTGTAAAATAATCAGGGGATATGTAGTCCATAACATCCGGAGTGCCAAAGGTTGCCTACCCCATGGATAGGTTATCTGGGGCTTCGCCCCTATTTTGAATTAAGCGTTTAACTGATGTCACCAGAGGGTTTTTGAAAATCTGTCATCCAACATCCCTGCTTTTCCGAGTCACTTTGCAAGTTGCACTTACTGATGTGAGTGACACACTGATTATCTATGTGATTAGAGACGGATGTTCTAGAGAGCATCACTGTTGTGGAGGAGGGGATCAGCTCCTCCCCAGCAGCAGTCATTGTTACTCTTGAAATTCATAGATGTTATGTTTATATAAGATAAATCTCTTATCTTAAAGGCTTTATAACAATTTCATCTCATTATGAAGTCATTATGGTGTCTTCATTGCATTATGGTGGCTGGAGGTCCTCAATGTGCAAGCCTTTTCTTTGGGTGCTGGTAATGGACTGACACTCCCAGGCTATCACTGACCTCTTGTTGAGAAACTTGCTTTAGAAACATATGTACCTCGTTGCTAAGATGTTGTTATGGTGTCAGTGTCCTCTTAAAGGAACACTATATGGTCAGGAACACAAACTTGTATTCCTGACCCTATAGTGTTTAATCCACGATTTAGGTGGGTTGCCCACCCCTTAAACTCACCTTATTTCCAGTGCAGCGCGGTTCCGCTGATGCTCTACCCGCCCCTAATCCGCCTCCTTGGTGACCTCATCAGAATTTCCGATTTTTAGCCAATCCAATACTTTCCCATATGGAATGTTAACACTGCCTTTTCACTGAAAAGAGATCTCAACAGTTGTTCTGTTGACTACAGTGTCCCTTTATTGGGAATTACAAAGCAATTTGGATGCACTTGTTTATCACCAGATCTTGCATTTGCACTCATTGCATTCAGACTTGATTTGTTTTGTAGAATTTCTTTGTATCTGATATTAAATGCCATCATCACATACTGGTATATAAAGACCCTATGTCAGAATGGAATGAGTGGGATATTCAATTACGATACAGAACGTTTAACCCCTTAAGGACACATGACATGTGTGACATGTCATGATTCCCTTTTATTCCAGAAGTTTGGTCCTTAAGGGGTTTAAAGGCAAGGTTATTTTGTTAAACATATCTGATTAAGGTGTTATGAAATTTATGTATTTCAGGGATAGTGATTGGTCAAGAGGTTTATAGCTGGAGAGATTCTTGATATATAACTTTCAATGTGTTGCTTACAGCCCAGAAGTGATATATAATAATAGTCACACCTGTCAATCAAAATGTCATTGCATCAGGGTTCGAGAAGATCTCTATTTTAGTATTTTATTGTCTGTTAGTTGGGGTTTTCCAAGTACAGGAAATGCTTTGGACTTTTGTGTGAAGTTCTGTTTCGGTATTTGTGTTATTAGAACCTTAGCGTTGATTTCTGTTTCTATATTGATTTGCCGACAGCCATTTGTGGTATCAACCACGCAAACCGATCAGATCCTTTTTTTCAATGCATGTTCCTCACACTCTATCCCAACCACAACCACTGCTCTACTATAGGATTCTTGGAAGTCATAAGCTAAACAGCCCGGTTTAACAGGAGATCCTTTGGTGAAGACTAAATGGCAGTCTATGTATTTTTAGGAAGGGTGGTTTCAGGAAATCTCCATCCGTAACCAATTTACTGGTTTGAATGGTCTGACCAGAGGAAGGATAAAGATGGATGTTGCAATATGTATCTGTATAGTGTGAAGTATGGTAGAATCCATTTAAATTGTCTCACATCATGCACCGGGCCTTCTTTTTAAGATTGGCATTTCATTTTAATTATAATTTTTATTTACACGTTTTAAACGTCCATGTTTTTTTAAATATAATTTATTTATAAATTGCTCCTATGCAAATTCCAGGCACTGTTTTAGTGATGGATGCTGAGAGGGGACGCTGCCTGTGAGATTTGCACGTGCCTTGATTTGTTGCACACACACATTCAATTTAATTCAATAAAATGGTAAACATGACTAGACAAAGAATGAAGAGGTTGTTAGAAAATGTGTTCATCTGAATTAGTTTTTTGTGGTTGTTCCTAATGTGGCTCTTTTGGCCTACTTTTTTTCAATCCTGTAGTCTACTTACAATTCCCAATTTAATAAATAGCTCTCAATGTGTATCCAGCAGGATTATTCGCTAAAGTATGAACAGTTGGGGATTCATGGCTGAAAATCTCTAGTCCTATACTACCAGCCAACTGCAAGTCTGGAGGGGCCACAGCACATTGCCTGATGTAAATCTCTGCTCTGTAGTCAGGGATTCATTTTCCCTTGCCAGTGGCTAGTGAATTATACAAAAAATGCCAAAATAGCAGAAATGAAAACATAGCTGACTTTTTCCAATTTGGCTATTATGTTAAATAACTTGTTAAATTAGAAGTCCACTTTGAATTCCCTGCTCCCACTTTATTAAATAGCCCTCTGTGCGTGCCTTGCTAAGCTGCCAAAACAAAATAATTGCTCTCTCACTGACCGTGTCACACATCAGCAGTTCGAGAGATTAACCCATTGTTTTCAGCAAGATATCCCAGAATTGGTGTATTTTTTTTTTTCCTTTTACAAGTTACAAAGCACATTAGGTAGTTATTAAAACACATTCCATTCCATTCCTAACATGCCTACACACTTTTCAATACATCAACCTTATTTCTCCTGGAATACAAAAGCTTAGCAGAAAAAATAAAAAAAATAAAAAAAATATATATATATATATATATATATTATTATTATTTTTTGTTATTGCCATAACAGATAATCTCTATGGTAGCATGCAATCCGGCCAGTGGCAGATAATAATGTAAAGGATCTTCAGCAGAGTGTCCTGTCATGTGCTGATAACTGGGGTGTGAATGAGGTTTAAGGAACTGATTAGATAATAACTGGCAGGACAGCTTCTAAACATCGGTCCTTGTAGAGCAGTTATGCTTTCACTCGGTACCCTCAGGGCTGACTGAGCGTAATGAGATTGCACTTCATGAGAATCCACAGTGTGGCAGGGGGAGCCATCACTGGTGTGCAGTTGATGATTAGATTGTAAGCTTGTTTGTCGAGGGACTCTACGACCTTGTATTTTACTTCCGTCTTTTTGCCATTTATTTGGTGTACAATGCTAGTGAAAATGTTGGCCCTACACTTCTATTATCACCATTAATCGTAATTATTAATAATAACTAAAAGGAAAGGTTTGAATTTTAAGTCCTCATTTAAATAGGGAAGGGTTCTTCTAGGAGAAGGAAGAGTTTTATATACATATATATATTTGGAAAGATGTGATTTCAAACCATCATTTAAAAAGGGAAAGGGTTCTTTTAACTCCGTGAGAGGCTCTTCACTTGTGCAGGCTTACCATACAGCAGGATCCATTAAAACAGTGCGAGGCCTAATGTCCTCTAATGGATTAACATAGCAGTCTATTATGCATGCTGAATTTTTTTTTTTTTTTTTTTTTTTATGAGCTTTGGATGTCGATAAAGCTGTAGTGAAGATGTAGATTTCCACATTAGGAATACATTGATTTGTGAGTAGAATTTCTGCTGACATCGCGCCTTGCTGAAGCGTACCGTAACCAGCATTAATATTCGGAGCCGCGCGCCGCTTCTTGTAACGCTCTATATATTTCTGGTTGGCTGTAGGAGAATTCTGATCCCAGGCAGGCAGACTGGTTTCACACCTTTCTCAAACGTCTGGAACGTTTTGATAACTAAATGACACAGTACCCAGTAAATGACACGCTATAATAGGAGCCTGAAACCATGAATTTCACTTACATCTACCGTGGTGACTAGTGTCCTGTGCTAAAATTAAACCGGCACCTGCACTGACGAAGTCTGCTATACTTAGAGGATAATATGTGCCTTATTAAGTAGCGTTCGGCATCGTTCTTTAATGCAACATGTTCATTATTAAGGCACCATTATCATAATGTAGGAATACTCTGCGATGGAATTAATGTTTAGATTGCTGTAGCTCTGACCAGTGGATCTCGCTGACTCTCATGCCTTCACTGACTACACAGATTTTCATTTCTACTTGAACTGTAATAAATTTCATCCGGCCTCTTTATTTTTATTTTTTTTCCCGGTCATCAATTTCATGTGTCCGCTCTTTACTCCCTTCCCCCTAAGCAAGCTACTCCAATTTCGATGTCCCTAGCCACCAACTTTACATCTCCTTCCCTATAAAAAATCCTTTTGTAGTTCCCTATAATATGGGGCACTCTGCTTTTCTTCTGGTTGAGTATAATCGTTCTCACTCCCACACATTTCTGCTTCACTACAGTATGGGCGTCTTCTCTAATCATGGGCTACTTATCACATTTATAAATCACAATTATAAATTTAATGGCCTCTTCCCTGTCTCTCTTGCAAATATGTTTGCCTAATTTCAATTATGGGCGCTAAAAATAAACCATACTCTCCTCCGTGCTACATTTTAACCAGCGCAGCCCTGAAGTATAAATATTTGTGAAGGAACTCTGGTCTATAACCAATACAGCCCGGTATAGTGCAACCATTCTGAAGGTATCATGACGCTCTCAGTCAATGAGTCAGCCCTGCATGGAATGCAGCGGATACCTGCCAGTTTTCTGATAAATTGTAGTGGTTACAGTGCCAGGAGTACTCTATCACCCTCCCAAATAATGTTCCACGAGGCGCCTGCACCGTATCCGGCTTTCCCCTTTAGTAGAATCTGGATGTCTCCCTTGAGCGAAGCATGGCCATGCTCATTGGCTGAGAGTGCTTAGCTCAGTGGCGCTCTACCAGTTTCTTCTGACAGCAGGGTATCCGGATACAGGTAGTGCAGCCCCGGGTGCCCAGGGTGACCCAGGTAAGTTGTCAAACGTCTTTTAAACAATTGGATAAATTACTCTGGTAGATCACCAGGTCACCAGGCTGTAGTGGGATGTAGTGGTAGTGTTCCTTTAAATGATTTATGATTTGGCAACTTTAAAAACAGCACAAGCCTCTAGTAGAAGATAGAGATTTACTGTTCATGGGGTAGAATTAGGTACTTCTACCTGAAAGCTGAGGGAGGCAAATTATTGTGATTTGAATGCATTGTTCACTTAATTAATAAAGACACCACCAATATTATCCACATGTCCCCCCATCCATGTTTTGGTGGCAGTTTGAGTGTCATTGCAGCCAATGGAGAGCTGAGCTAGCTAGTGCGCTCTCTGAATACTGTCTTGTAAAAGTGGAAGCTATAGCTTTTATGTAGCTTTCATTATAAAATCATTATTATTACGGTATTGATTTGCAGTTACTGAATATCCTGTAGCACTTGGCAACTATTCCATAATATGAAAGAGGGGAATTATGGTTGAACAGGCATTTAGCTCAAATTCCAGGTTTCGTTAAGAATTTGGACAATTGCCTCCGTCCTTAAGGGGTTAACATTAAAATTGAGCTTCGTATCTCTAACCCTCCCATTAAAGGACTTTATGTATTTCCTAAATGTCCGAAGCATGAAAACATGTTTGGCATATAATGCTGCTAAAAGGCTTTTTTTCTTTATTATATGCAATGGGAATCTGCTGACATGCAAACGGAATTAGCATTTTCAGGTAGCTGGGAATGGGGGGAGAGATGAGGCAGCCCTGAAAAACATTTTTGTTTTGGCATTATTATCAAGTTATAAATAAGCGAAGGTTGCACAGAAAATAAATCTAACTGATATTAACCTTTTGCTCTTTTAATTTTTACAAGTAGTGTTCTCACCTAATCTGTATTATGACCACAGATAAAACAAGGCTTTGTCATGTTCTACCTTGTGATCCAGCCACCATTGTGGTCATTTTTTGATCATTTTCAAAGTATCTGTGGCAAGCCCTTATGTACAGATTTATTTTCAGAATTTTGGAATGCCAAGCACGACAACCGTGCAAGCGTTCCGAGCTATTCTAAAGTAAACAGAAGATATTTTACAAGATTACTCACTAAAGTGTGAACTTCTGGGAATTCAAATGTCAATTTCATATGTTAGGAGCGTAAAGCCAACATCAGAAAAAACCTCCAAGTCAGCTATGTTTTTAGCATATCTTCCAATCTTCTATGCCTCTTCTGGGACAGAGGTAGGCAGTGAAGAAAACAAGCCATTCAGGTCACTGTGCAGAAGGCCGGCCTGCCCCTATAGTGGGTGGCCAGATTGACTGACCCTTCAAGTAGACTATGTATGGAGCGTTGCTGAAGCATGGCCCTAGTGTCTAGTCCGCTTCTACATTTGCACAATGCACATGTTCCCAGGACCTATTTTTGCTTTGAGAATAGCTCGAAATGTGGGACCGTCCTGGCAAATTCAGGACTGTTGGCACCTATGTGACCAGTCTAGATATTTTGAAATTAATTTAATTGAAAATTCATTCACACTTTAGTAAGTAACCTTACTAGAGAACTAATGATCTGATTACTTCCCTAAACTACAACTATTGTGAACTGCATTTTCATTAATTCTCAGCCAAGCCTGCATTTCACATGATCAGTGATCAATGGCTTAGAAGCATAGGATATGCAGTCCACAACATAAGCTGCGGTGCATGTTAGTAAGCACTATGCTAATCTAATTTGCATCCAATCAAGTCCAATTTTGTGCATTTATTCAAAGTATTGAGCCATTTGAATCAGAAGTGAATTCACCGTTTATAGTTTTCCCCACCCATGCTACAAATGGCACACGGAAGCCATATTTGTCATTAATCTTGGCACCCCACAGGCCTGTTTGTGTGTTGGTGTAGATTTTACCAGGGGTGGCTTTGAAACCATGAATGTTAATAGAATAGTGGCTTCTAAAACCACTACTGCTGGTACCTTTACTTACTGTATTTACCTTTTTTTCACATCAAAGGCCCAGTATATACCTAAAGCGTAAATCTCAACATATCATTACTTGTAAAATGCTTTATACTAAAATAAGTCCATAGACTTTTATAACTTTGCTAGCTTTGAAAAAGTGAGAGTGGGTGTGAAATAGGGGCGTCCAATTCTTAAAATGAAAAATAATTTGTAAGGCTCTGTAATAATCAACTATTCCATTGGCCTCTTTGACCAATTGTAAGAGTCCCTGAAATGCACACAGTTGTTTTTTTCTGTAATAGGCCTGATTACGATCACTTGGTGAATACAATCATTCTTCCGGGGATGGGTATTTGCAGACTGTGCCCGTTGTCATTCTTATCTCCCCGGCACAAACTGACAGTTGCATGGAACAAGCAGCTCTGTGTGTTTTGTCTCTGGAGGCCGTTTCTTCATGTGTTCTAAATGAGTTTGATAATTTGTTATTCGCTTTGCTGCACAGAAGATACGTTTAGCAGGGTACTTCGTTGCTTGCATACCTGTATCCTGCTTGACATCAGTCCCCTTCCTCCTAAATACTCCAGTGCCCGCGTTTCACTCCTTTGTCTGCATGTTGGGTGTGTCTTTGCCTTTGTTCCAATATGTATGTGTTAGAATGGCAGTGAGACTCTCAACCTCTGAACTGACAGTCCCTATGGAATGGCCTGCCCTAATCAGTGGGATTAGTTAGCATCTACGAGGCATCTGGCATTTAGTTTGGATTGATGGGGTGGAGGTTTTAATGATGGGTGTTTTAGAACAAGACCCTTTCAGTCAGGTGATTGCTTTAGGACTGGAAGTATCAGGTAAACAGGCAGATGAATGCTGACTACCATTGATTTTGGAAGGAGGTTGTGACATGATGATATTTACGATATGATAGCTTGTGTATAAAGTTTTCTATGAAATTATATGATTTGGTATTGGTCTGGGTGTACAGTGGATATCTTTGTACACATATGTGTACTCGTGTGACGTCTGCGCATCTGCAGAATATCTTTGTACACATGTGTACTCGTGTGTTAATGTCTGCGCATCTGCAGAAGCATTTTTGTGAGGATTTGTTTGGTTATAACCAAATTGTGTGTAATATTGTGTTTGTGTTCATCTCGAATGCCAGAGATACAGTGCAACAAGAAACCTTGCACTTTCTCCTATACCTCCCAACTATCCCTATTTAGTAGGAACAGTCCCTATTTTGGGCCCAAATCCCTCTGTGCCTATTTTAAATTCTTGTGTCCCTCTTTTCTACTGCCCACTCACACCACTAGCATTAAAGTGTCCCTTTTTGTGCATTTAAAATATTGGGATGGATGAATGTTTGCTGAGCATCTGAACATGTCACTTCCTGGCTATTTGCTTTGCTCTGGATTTGTGCTTGCCATTATGTGACATGTCCATTGGTGTGCACTCACGCTTACCTCTTAGTGCCACGTGGATTGCTTTGCACCTGTGTGTGCCTTTTTGCACGGTAACACATCATGCATGCCACTTTGTGACGTATGCATTACTATGCACCTGTGCATACAACTTACTCCCACGGTGCATTGCTGTATACAGGTGCTTGTCACATGGTGATCACTTACTTTGCTGGACACTTTTTACACGTGTACATTTCAATTCACCTTTGTGCGTCTTTTTTTGTGATTGAGTTTAGCGTGCCCCAGTGCGGATCGCTTCGTCCCCATGCTCTTTGCTGTGCACTTCATTTTGTTACCATGGGCATTGCTATGCACGTGCCCCATTTGCCCCCTTGTCCATTGCTGTGGCCCTGTGGTTGCCACTTTATGACGCTAAGCATTGTATTTCAGCACGCTTTATTGCCCTGTGTTGTATTGCCTATTAGGCTTTTCACATTATTGCTACAGCATTACTCAGAATGTAGATTTAAAATATTTTTTTGTTCTCCAGTACATGATTTAAAAGTATTTATTGAAAATAAGCCTTATGTGCCTTTATCAAAATCTATTAACTCCTCATGTTCATGTGTGTGTTCAGTTGTGCTCATTATAGGAGAAGACCAGTGACTGGTAACCGGCATTAAGTTGGCTGTGCCCAAAGCACTTTGCTCTGCAATGATCATAAAAATGAGTGCTGAAACCCAGTGAATGGTGGGAAATTCACACCGCAGTATTTATAGTATTCATACAGCTGTGTTATGCTTCCGTGGCTCAGTGCAATAACAGACCCTTTGTAATGCTGTTTGCTCAAATACTAGAGGCATATTTCCAGGTGCCATCAGCCAAGCCGCAGAAATATTAAAGAGCATTTAAACATTTTTTTTATTCAAATGCACAACAAGGCTTCTTCTCTGGGGATGAGATTCCGGTACAGAAAATGGCGTGCGCAGCTTTAAATGCCGTGAGCTCGATAGCATGAAACTCAATGGTTATTACCGGCCATTACCGGTTGAAAATACCTAAAGCAAATCTGCCCAGTGACTCAAGGATGAAACCAGGCTTTCCTTTTTTTTTTTTTTTCACACTTCTAGAATTTATGCTGACCCTTTAATATCCCTCCCTGTAGAATATCCAGAATGAGTTTGCAATGTATCCACTCCCTCTCCCCTCTGATCCCCGACCTTCCCCTGTCCAGTGATAGGTGGATTGGGCACGGTTAATCTCGACCGGTAACCGAGAGAATGGAGCAGCTGTGTAGCCTATAGCAGCTCTCGTGTCATTTGGAACAAGTTCCAGTCCAGGATTAGAGCAGACTCTCTCTCGTTGAGATTTGCTCTGTGCAATATGTCTTCACTGACCTATTTTCCTCATTCGCTTCCCCTCCTGGGAGTTATGGGAGGGGAATGTCCATGCTAATAGCCACGTTAACCCTTCTGGAACTGGATCCTTCAGGCATCAGAGAACAGAAAGATAGTCTTAATTCTCTCGTTAAATCATGCATCGCAGATCAATGTGACCTGATCTGTATTTATTTGTCTGAGCTTTTTTTTTTTTTTTTTTTAATTCTTTATTTTTCGTTGTGCAAGAGTTAACAAGACAGCCTCCAGAGCCACAACGGCTTATGCAGGCACATTGATAATACTGTTATACATTCCTGTGGCATTGAGAGTCATAGCACAATTTTTTTTTCTTAAAGTAGTTATAGTCAAGCTGTTTAACATGCTAAATAGTAAGTTTCAACAAAATTAACAAGCAAAGCAAATTAACAAGCATTAGTGTGAGGTGATGATTGATGTTGTGAGATTAAGATAGAAACACGTGAGAAATGACAATCTACGAATAGTGGTACAACAGAGGTACATCACCCTAGCTGGTCCAAAGTTTTTGGGTTGGTTTTTGCTTTATGTTTCCGAGCATGGTCGCGGGTCTGTGCTTACCCGATGCCCGATCTACAGTGTCGTGTGGTCGGGTGCGAGTGTCCGTCGGTGGTCGGGCAATACCGCTCCAGGAGGTGTCTCCGTATTTCGTGTAGGTGACTCATGGGCTGTCTCCCCAGCCAGCCAAGTGTGCCTCCTCTGGACGTCCGGAGGTTAGTGACCATTAGGGAGGATGTTTGGAGGCTGAGTGATGCATCTGTGTGCTGGGGGGGCCTCGTGGGATCCTCTTCTGGGCCGCTGTGCTGCGTGATGCGTGCAGGGTGGGTATGCGGTCGGCCCCTTCATGGGAGTACCTTGTTCTGTTGCAGGGACGGCTGTCGCTGGCATGGGTGAGTAGTGTACGGTGTGTGCCAGTGCAGCAGCCATTACGGGTCCGGCTAGGCCTCCGCCGTTGCTTGTCCGTGATGCAGCTCGTGAGGAGGGTGGGTGGGTGATTGCTCGCGGGGCTGCGGTGCTCGGTATGATGGGCCTGAGTTCTATCTGCCCCCTGGACTCTTTTTTTTGGAGGCCGTTTTAGTTGTTCCCTTCATCACGATGGAGTAGTTGTCCCCGCCGGTTTTGGCGCACCTGGCATCCGCCATCTTGGGTGGTGCGGTCAGGCGCTCGGGTGGGATGGCCCCGTCTTTGGGCTCTGGGTGAGGACCAGGATCACCCCCACCGGTCCATAGGGGGGAAAACAGGGCCGAGTCCACCCGGGTCTCCGCTACCAGTTCGGCACCATTAGGCAGGATAGAGGGGCAGCGGCCGTCCGCCCCTCTCACCGCCTGCGTAGGCCCCAACTTGTTCGTTGAGGGTCTCACCTCCAGGGGACTGTAGCTCCAGTAGCCAGCCTGGATCCGGTGTCTCCATGGCATCAGATGCCTGTGCTGGCGGTTTATTATCAGGTCGTTTGCCATGTTTAGGGTGTATAATTGTGGCTGTGTGGCAGGAGCTAAACTTGCGTGTGACCGTCCAGCTCGGCGGTTCAGCCCCGCCCCCCCTTTGTCTGAGCTTTTTAAAAATGGCACATAAAGAAAAAAATAAACTCCTCATTTGCCCCCTTTTTCCTAGTTTAACATATTTTTGTTTAATATTCTGATTATCATCTTTCTGTCCTAACAGGTCTCAAATTAGGCTCTTTTTAGTGATACACTTTAAAAACTACTAGCACTTAAAGCGGCAATGTCATGCCGAACTTACCTTTCCTCAATCTCTTCCTCTTCTCCCCCTCTCTCGGGATCTGTTATTCTTTTCTTCCTGTCTTCTTTAGTTTTCTTTAAAATCATAAGACAAAGTAGGGACTCTGTCTTATGGAGGATTCCTCCGCTTGACCAGCTCTGACCAGCGGAGGAGCAAAGTGTGCTTCATTTCCGCTGGTCAGACCAATTTTCCCATGATCCCTAGCTTTCCTCCCAGTTCCCACAATGCTTCCTGTCAGTATTGCCGAACGTCCTGTCACTTAGACAGAACGCCGGCAAAACTGCCGAATTGCATCCTAACAGAATGAGCACTGTTTCTCCATTGGTGTTAGGATGCAATTCGGTACTTTGTTCGGATCGGAATTTCATTCAAATGAATGAAACTCCGATCCTATTCATTGCTGTGGCTGCATCTTGCAGCCGCTTAGTAGATAACTCCCTAATTCCCACGGTATCAGGGAGCTATCTACTAAAAGGCTGAAAGACCTAAATTGGTCTTTCAGCCAAATTTACTAACACTAAGTAAAAATGACTTGGTATTAGTAAATAATATGCCCCTACTCGCTATACCGCGAGTAGGGGCATGTCTAGTAAGCAGTGAGCAGCCTGTGGCTGCTCACTGTAAAAAAAATTAAATAAAAAAAATATTGCCCCCCACCCCTAAGCGACGGGTGGGGGCTGTAAAGTAAAATAAGGGAGGGAGACCTATTGTCCCCCCCCCCCCCCCCCCCCGGCCCCCACCCCTGAGCGGTGGGTGGGGGCCATAAAGATAATGAGGGGGGGGACCTACTGTCCTCCCCCCCGGCCCCCACCCCTGGGCGGCGGGTGGGGGCCATAATGGTAATAAAGGGGGGGGGGACCTACTGTCCTCCCCCCCGGCCCCCACCCCTGGGCGGCGGGTGGGGGCCATGATAGTAGTAGGGAGGGGGGGGACCTACTGTCCTCCCCCCCGGCCCCCACCCCTGGGCGGCGGGTGGGGGCCATAATGGTAATAAAGGGGGGGGACCTACTGTCCTCCCCCCCGGCCCCCACCCCTGGGCGGCGGGTGGGGGCCATGATAGTAGTAGGGAGGGGGGGGGACCTACTGTCCTCCCCCCCGGCCCCCACCCCTGGCCGGCGGGTGGGGGCCATAATGGTAATAAAGGGGGGGGGGACCTACTGTCCTCCCCCCGGCCCCCACCCCTGGGCGGCGGGTGGGGGCCATGATAGTAGTAGGGAGGGGGGGGACCTACTGTCCTCCCCCCCGGCCCCCACCCCTGGCCGGCGGGTGGGGGCCATAATGGTAATAAGAGGGGGGGGACCTACTGTCCTCCCCCCCCCCGGCCCCCACCCCTGGGCGGCGGGTGGGGGCCATAATGGTAATAAGAGGGGGGGGACCTACTGTCCTCCCCCCCGGCCCCCACCCCTGGCCGGCGGGTGGGGACCATAATGGTAATAAGAGGGGGGGGGACCTACTGTCCTCCCCCCCCCCGGCCCCCACCCCTGGGCGGCGGGTGGGGGCCATCATAGTAATAAGTAGGGGGGGCCTACTGCCCCCCCCGGCCCCCACCCCTGGGCGGCGGGTGGGGGCACTAAGTAAATTCCCCCCCCCCATCAAGGTGACTAGGGGTGCCCAAGCCCCTAGTCACCCACCCCCCACCCAAATAAAAAATGCCCCTACCTACCCTCCTCACCCTAAAAAATAGTGAGGGGGGAATAAAATTGCTAACCTGTAAAGTAAAATTAAACTTGCCATTCGACGTCTTCTTTTTTCTAAAATCTTCATTTTTCAGCCCCAAAAAGGCCAAATAAAAAACCATCATAGCCGTCGAACTAAAAATAAAATAAAAAACCCGAGCGCAAAAAAAAAACCCGACGAAAAAGAAAAAACCCGAGCGCACATAAAAATAATCCATCTTCACCCATGGAGGGCTCCGCGCAGACTGAGCTCCGCAAAGCCTTGCCCCGCCCTGCAATTAGCCTAAGAACACTCTGATTGGTGGGTTTAATCCATCCAATCACAGTGCTCTGTGTCATTTTACAAGCGTGGGAAAGTTCTTTGGAATTTTCCCACGCTTGTAAAATGACACAGAGCACTGTGATTGGATGGCTTGAAATCCATCCAATCACAGTGCTCTGTGTCATTTTACAAGCGTGGGAAAATTCCAAAGAACTTTCCCACGCTTGTAAAATGACACAGAGCACTGTGATTGGATGGATTTCAAGCCATCCAATCACAGTGCTCTGTGTCATTTTACAAGCGTGGGAAAGTTCTTTGGAATTCCAAAGAACTTTCCCACGCTTGTAAAATGACAAAGAGCACTCTGATTGGCTTAAACCCACCAATCAGAGTGTTCTTAGGCTAATTGCAGGGTGGGGCAAGGCTTTATAAGCCTTGCCCCGCCCTGCGGAGCTCAGTCTGCGCGGAGCCCTCCATGGGTGAAGATGGATTATTTTTTTGTGCGCTCGGGTTTTTTCTTTTTCGTCGGGTTTTTTTTTTTGCGCTCGGGTTTTTTATTTTATTTTTAGTTCGACGGCTATGATGGTTTTTTATTTGGCCTTTTTTGGGGCTGAAAATGAAGATTTTAGAAAAAAGAAGACGTCGAATGGTAAGTTTAATTTTACTTTACAGGTTAGCAATTTTATTCCCCCCTCACTATTTTTTAGGGTGAGGGGGGTAGGTAGGGGCATTTTTTATTTGGGTGGGGGGTGGGTGACTAGGGGCTTGGGCACCCCTAGTCACCTTGATGGGGGGGGGAATTTACTTAGTGCCCCCACCCGCCGCCCAGGGGTGGGGGCGGGGGGAGGACAGTAGGTCCCCCCCCATTATCGTTATGGCCCCCACCCGCCGCCCAGGGGTGGGGGCCGGGGGGGAGGACAGTAGGTCCCCCCCCCTTTTACCATTAGGGCCCTCACCCGCCGCCCAGGGGTGGGGGCCGGGGGCTGGAGGACAGTAGGTCCCCCCTCTATTACTATTATGGCCCCCACCCGCCGCCCAGGGGTGGGGGCCGGGGGGTGGAGGACAGTAGGTCCCCCCCCCCTTATTACTATTATGGCCCCCACCCGCCGCCCAGGGGTGGGTGCCGGGGGGGGAGGACAGTAGGTCCCCCCCCCCCCACCTATTACTATTATGGCCCCCACCCGCCGCCCAGGGGTGGGGGCCGGGGGGTGGAGGACAGTAGGTCCCCACCCTCCCCCCTTATTACTATAAACCGAACAAAGAAACGAACACTGATACACAGTGTTAGTTTGTTCGTCTGATTTTTTCTATTCATTCATTCGTCTGTCTGATGAATGAATGAATAGGTGAAATTCCCGTTCGCATGTCCAGATGTTTCACTGGGCATGTGCGGGAATCTCACAGTCTGTCTAGTGTGGGTAGATGGCGTGTCCCACAGGGACTTCACCTACCCACACAAAGATGGCGGCGCCCTGAATATAGATCGGGGCAGAAAATAAAGAATAAAAAATAGGTAATGTGGGGGGCATAGGGGCATTTGGGGGTGACTAGGGGGGTCGATTGGATGTAGTTGAGGCGGGAGGGGGGTTAAAAAAAAACGGAATTCGGCATGACAGTGCCGCTTTAATATTCACTTTAGAATGTTATCACACAAACGTTGACGGTTTAAATCTTATCTGCAAAAACTAGCAAGACTTAAATAAAATACATGCTGACAAATCCGTGGAGAATCATCTCCTATGGAAATCCTGTTTTCTGCCAAATTATTCTTTTGAAGGTTTTCAATGCAGGGAGATAATCTAATTACAATAATATCATTTAAGGGACACACCACTATGTATCTGTCACCCCTTTAAATATATATTTGAAATAATGCATAAAATCATAAGCGAGAAACAAAATGATTCTAAAACAGTTAAGATACAAATGCATAATTTTCTGTGCAAATTCTCAGCAGTTGTGGCTTATTCAAAGACATTACAAATGTTTGTATTTTTTTTTTTTTGGACAATTTTTATTTATTTTTAAGCTGCCTTTGGGGGGCGCTGTCCTTTATCCTCAAAAAGCACTGCAGCAGAGAATTGTGGGATATGTACAGACTATGTAAGCATGTATAATATAACTACTCACAGGGTAGTTATTATGCAAGTAAATATTTGAGTTTCAGTGAATTAACCCTGAATGTGGCTCCTGTATTACCTCCACTCCTCAATTACTACTCAAAGGCTCTATATTTTATGGTGTCTTGTATTCCTGTTTTTACTTAACAGGGAGTCTGTGGTTTTGAGCGAAGTTGCAGATGAATTGTGTTTTTCCTCATGGTGCAGTATCACATAAAGGGTATCCCTAAAACATATTTCAATGATTGGGCTTAGGATTTCTTACTGCAGTCACTTTTGCAAATTGCTGCAGTTTATAATAAACCATGGGGGGTATTTATCTAAAATTGTGTTCTAAAAAGTGATGGTTAAAGGACTACTAAAAGGTCAGGCAGACAAACATGTATTCCTGGCCCCATAGTGTTAAAAACACCATCTAGTCCCCTGGCCCCCTTGCCCTCCTAAATATAGTAAAATCTTACCTTTACTCCAGTCTGCTGCTGCTGCCTCCATCTCTGATCTGCCTCCTTGGATGACATCATAAGAAGTGATGATCTCAGCCAATCACAATGCTCTCCCATGGATTGACTGAGATTGCCAATTCTAATGATCTCAGCCAAGGAGATGGACCGAAGCGGAGCCCTGGCTCCCTGGCCAATCAGCACCTCCTCAAAGAGATGTATTGAATCAGTGCATCTCTATGAGGAAAGTTTGATGTTTCCATGCAGAGGGTGGAGATACTGGATGTCTGTCACACTGTGCAGTACTGTCCAAGGAAGCACCTCTAGTAGCCATCTGAGTAGTGGCCAGTGGAGGAGTCCCTTGGCTGTAATGTAAACACCTAAAGCCTTTTCTCTGAAAATACAGTGTTTACTGCAAAATGCCTGCAGGGACTTATTCTACTCACCAGAACAAATACAAAAAGCAGTAGTTGTTCTGGTGACTATAGTGTCACTTTAGAGTCTGTCATTATTTTGCGCATATTTATGAAAGTGATCCACAAACTGACCGTTTTCTTAATAGTAAATTCCACCTGACCATCAAATTGGCAGAATAAAAGGGATGTGAAACATAAAAGGATGTGAAATTTCAATGCTTTTACATACAATGAATCCTTAGCGTATGGGGATTTTTTTGACTAGATGCAGAAGATGACCTCTTTTAAATGAGCTTCATTTGCCGCCTCGCAAAGCTTGGCTTTTTCTATAGCATTGTTCAAGACATTAGTTAATGTTTGAGGCTCTTGGGTTGGAATTTATGCACAGGTATTCTTGAGCTGCTCAAGTGTACACAGTTTGTTCGTGTACATACGATCCATCAGATATCCAGACAGAAAGTAATCGGGAGTTGAAAGGTTGGGCGAACATGGAGGCCAATCGATCTGGAAACAGTTGTGTCAGGAGGTCCATTGTGGCCCTAGCTTTATGGGCAGTAGCTCCGGCTCTATGGGCAATAGCCCTGTTCTGTTGAAACCACAATTCAGGGCTATTTTCTGCTACGGAACGTTAAAAAAATTCAATCATATACCTGCCATTTTGAAAATAAAATGTCACTATTTTTACTCGTTCCTTCGTGAAATTACCCACAACGAATCTCCTAAGTCTCAGTTATTACATGTACCTGCAACAAAAACTCGAGAGTGTGTGTGTGTTAATTATGCCCACTGACAAACCCTTAATGTGTGGGTTTTATTTTGCTAGACTAACTCCCAAGAGCGCAGTGCGTTGATATTTTGTTGCACATTTTCTCTGCCCTCAACAGTGATACTTTGTGAACTCTGTCCTATCGCTCTGTAAACTGTCAAGTGGAAACCTAGCTAATGCTGTCAGTTTGATACAAACCACAGACTCTTCATTGGGTTCCACTCTCTCTGTCAGAATCTTTATGCATCGCTTTCCTACTTTATCAACTATACACAATGTTGCTTTCTGCTTTCACTGGCCAAAGCTCCGGTTCCAGTTAAAAATTATTATAAAATGAGACGATTCTTTACAAATAGTCAGAAGGACACGACAATGTGTGCAGAACCTAAACCTAGGAAACTCTGTGCAGGTCGGATGGTTGTAAAGGACTTTTTTTTTTTTTTAATAGAAATAAAACAACTATTGGTTGCCTGCAATACACTTGATAGAATCATGGCTGATCAATAAATGCATGGTAACTGTAACTGTAATTCAATTCTAAGACTTGATATTATAATTTCCGTTTTATGTTCTGTGGTCCATATGACACATGCGCATGGAGAGTATAGTTTCTTTATATTATGGAATATTTTTCCATCGAAGCTGTAAAGTCAATCTGAACTTTTCGACCACTGGTAGAAATTACTAGGTTATTGATACCTATATTTGCAGTGCAGTCACACCATTTAGTGCTGACTTGAATCTTTGCAGGTACCTGCAGTTTTACATCAACTGTTAATCTTGGTAGAGGAGCGTGTACAGACAGCCAATCAGCAGTAAGTGACAGTACTGTCAGTCTGGTACTATGAGGATACTCATTTTTAGATGTAACTTGTAGAGAGGGTACTCCGCTAGAGAGACCCTTTCTGTGGGAAGCAATAGATAACTTTTGCAATCCATCGGCCTTTGTAAGTTAAGAGAAACTGTCATCCCTGAATTGTGTAGATGACAAGTTCACATTCAAGTAGACTTTGAAGCAATCTGCACTATGCTAATCAACTTCACAGTTACGTGTGTGTGTGTGTGTGTGTGTGTGTGTGTGCATGTGTACATCTTTCTATATTTGACTATCTATGTGCCTTGGACCGTAGCACCGTACAATATAACCAGACCAATACAAAAGGTAAAAAGACCCCTTTCTTTTTTTTTTCTTTTTTTTTTTTAATGAAATATATACAAAGAAACGAGCACTCAACTGATGATACCTTTCTTGGGGTGCACGGACCCCAAACCTACAATCCAGTATTCAAAATGTATAGATACATGGTTCAGCGCTCAAACTGTGATCTCTTCATTTACTACAACAACATTAAAAAATTATGTTTCAAAGCCTTGTGTGTGGCTGAAACGTTGTTTATGTCATTGCAATAACTGGAGAGCTCACATTTCGAGTGCTGGACCATTATATTTACTCTATCAGCAACACCCAGTCCAAGGCTTCTGGATTTAAGCCTCAGACCTCAGAAGGAAGTTGCTGGTTAGAGTGGGTGGTGCCATCTTCTGAAGTTTGTGGTTAAACTGTTCATTAATGGTTTAAATGCTTTAGATAAGATGACACCCAGGACCTTGCAATGAAGTTGTTCTGGTGCCTGGCGTGTTAATCTCATAAATTGGACGGCATACTCTGACTTCAGCACACGTTTCTCATTTGACTGATGGAGATAATGGTGGGGGTGAAAGGCGAGCGGGTGGAGCAGACTAAACGACTGGAAGAGAAGTATTGAGAAGAAACGTGTAGCTCAGCTCAATAAAATAATAGCACTGAGCTTAATTTTAGTATTTAATCTGTAAAGAACTCCATTATCTTACTCAGATGTTAGAAATAAAATGGATGGGAAGTGCAATTAATCCTTTTAAGAAACTATGGACATCTGGAAAGAGCTAGTGTGCAATCTGGATTTGAGAAGGAAATTGGAGTGTGAGATGTAGTGTAATAAGCAACATGTAGTATATACGAAAGCACAGCCCTGGGAAATAGAACGGAACCTGGAGTGGTAGAATGAAGATTGAAAAAAGGGAACTGCAGATGCTTCTTAATCAGGGCTGGAACTTCTACAACAATCACCAGGTATCACTACAACCCCAGACTGGAGGAGTACAGTACATAAGAGGGCCAAGCTGGTGATTTAGGTGCCTGTATAGGCCAGGCCATCAGTGCATCCATATACCCTCCATTCTACACAAGATTGAAAGTATATAATGCTGTGGATGTTCATGGCTTTTACTTCTTTGTTTTTTTTGTTTTTTTTTTAATTGTTATGTTTTGTTATCTATTTCTAAAGTTTTTATTGTAGTTTATAGACACATTACTGTGAGTATTATTGCTGGAGACACAGACCACATGAAACTCCTAAAAAAGAGGAATTGGGTCCAAAATGGGTAATTATTATTTTGTGCTCCAGGACTTATGTAATAATTTGGAAGTCTATACAAAATTATAATAAATTGGGCTAAAAATAAATAAACACGCGTTTTTAGGGAGGTACTTGTTGGTTATGTAATACATTTTATTGAGAGTGTATACGTCTTTGCAATGTATGGGGCTGTGTGCAATACATGTGCTTCTATTGCAGTGATCATACAAGCTGATCATTAGAAACTGTAATTATTGGAATGTAAGGTTTTCTGTTGGAAGAGCTTGCTAGTTGCTCATTACAATGTGAGGGATGTATTGCAAATACACAAGTAAATACATTTGGAAAAGGGTGCAAGTTACACGCATTCTATCAATACCACAATCTACCGTTCAAATCAGCGGCCTTATTTCAGGTCATGAATGCTATACTATTAGGTATTTTTTTTATTTATTTATTTATTTATTTTCCTTGTGCATAAATTGACATTAAGCGTGAAGAGTCACAATAGAATCAACAAGCTTGACCAAAACATTACAGATTGTGACAGATTAGCTGGCCCTTTTTTTTTTTTTTTTTTTGTACATGAAAATATCAAACGATTAGGCAAATAAACACACATTGTTTAAGAGTAATAAACAAGCAGAGTCAAGTTATGTCAGATAGTGGGATGACAGTTAACACATTTTAGACATTTTAGATTTTTATTGAGTAGGCTGACAATAACGCTGTCAAGGAAGAGGTCTCGTAACATGCTAAACTATAATTATTAATACTGTAGCTTAGTAACTGCTGGGTGTCATTTGTGAGGTTACGACAGATTTTACATTGGTGTTATATTAATGTGCCCCTCTTGAGCTGGAAATTAGACAACCTCCATATTTGGGTCATCCTGGCTTGTTAACTAAGAGGCAAAACAAAACAGTCTCACAACAGGACATACGATTCATTACATTGTACCGGCAAGAGCACCAGCTGGCATGCTGGAACAACTCGACTGGCATAAAAACATTAAGGCTGCGGTAAACTAAGTGATAAAATCAGGTGGGAGCGTGAAGGGGATGGGCCATCAGTGTACATATCCTAGCTCGTAGTGTCCATGACAGGTGACACGGAGGTCTAACTTTGAGTCCAGTATCAGGATCAGCCAATTCCCGTCGACGGTAGTGATGGTACCGGTTCAGGCAAGTCTAGTCCTCCTGCCATCTCGGTGCTCCGCTTGGAACGGTATAGCCGCTGGCGTCGGGTGGATCCATGGTGATAGAGCTGCTGCCGCCTCGCTCCCCCAGCCCAGGCTGGGACGGGAGTCATTCCCCTGTGCCTATGGATCCCCCCGCGACGTGCGGTAGGATCGTGGGCCCTCGTGAGCACCGATGCCCAGATGACCTTTCGGGTGTATGGGCGGAGGGTAGGGTGCTTTCTTTTGTGGCTTCCCAGTCCAGATAGGAAGCGGACGATCCCTGTTACAGTCCGCTGTTTGACTCGGGGAGTTGAGCGGTGTGGTTGGCTGTGAGGGAACCGGAGGCCCGGCGCAGCGGCCATTTTGCATGTACCTCGTGGACTTTGAGGTAGGTTGTTACCTTGCTTAGGTTTCGCTTGCTGCCTTTGACGCTGGGCCAGTTTTCTCCAAAACTCGTTGAATATCGCGTCCAGCCTTGCAGAGAAGTCTGCTTGCTCAGTGAGTCAGTTAGTGGGACTCTCTGTGTTCTCCCAGGGTTGTGTGGGAGAGACTGTGACTGCTGACTTTGGTGCCTTCTGCGGCTGTATGGGTTCAGTCGGCTGTGTAGTAAGTGACCCCAGCGGGGACCGGGATAACCCCCACCGGTCCAAAGGGGGGGGGGGGGGGGGTGACAGGGCTGTTGTGAGCCTGCTGTTTGGCACCTGTTCTGTGCCGAGGGATCGGCCGCCTCCCCCAGACACATGGCCCCGCTCAGAGCTAGGCCGCATGCCCGGACAGAACAGTATCTTGGCGTGTGTATAAGAGACGGGTTTCCCCATGGTCCCTGCTTGTTTCTGCTTCGTCCTCTGGTCTGCTTGAGCTTCTTTGGGTGTCGATTCGGACATAAATTGCCTATTTTTGCTCATTAGTGTTGGAGTTCTTGGAAAGTGCTGCCGGCCATCTTGGCTGTCAGGCCCAGCCCCCCTACTATTAGGTATTTTAATGTGTATTGCTGCATATTAACGTGTAGCACAAATCTATGAATGTAAACACGAAAGTGGAACAAAGCCTTTTCTTTATATTGCTCATGTAGAATAATAATTTATTTTGGGTGCATGTCTGCATGTTGTTTTAATAGTTGGAGAGAGGTCAAGTTGGGCTACCTTGGCTCAGTGCCTCTTATTTAAACAGGCAGGTAATTCTGTCATGCAATCCCTTGTAAATAAAAATAATAAAAATAAAAAGAACAGAATGTTGTTTAAATGAGGATATGTTATGACCTAATTCTTGAATGTCTATTGCCAGTTATGAAGCAATACCCCAGTGTGGTACAATGGATATAATTTAAGTCAGGCAGCCCAAAACATTGCATATCCACTTAGGAAATCCCAGGTTCTGATTTGTTAAAAAAAAAAAAAAAAGAAAAATGCACTTTTTTTTTTAAATCATTGATTTTCTTCAAATTTCAAAAATGTTATGCAGTTGCAAGATGACCACCAACACACTAAAAAGTTTCCTTCCTAGAGATGTGTCTGGAAGCTGATGGGGTAGGACGCTTGGGTGCTGTGCTCCTGTGCAAGATAATTTTCCAACGCATGTTTCACAGCTACCATCCTAGTTATAGTATCCCCTTAGCCTTGGGCTATTTGCTGCTATTTGACAAGCTACAAACCTCCTTACAAGGTAGAATTCTTAAATTGCAGATGACATCCGCAAAGAGATTCACTCTCTGGGGGAGCTCACTGACAAACGAGAGGAGTTGATGTCTGCCTATAACACCTAGGCAGAGGAGCATAAGGCTAGAGTTACATCGATGGAGAAGAAACTAGTTGATCTTGAAGATCGCTCCAGATGCAACAATATATGGCTTGGAGACCTCATGAACTTTGTTGATAATGCTGCATTGTACTAGTTTGTCACTTCTTATATTCATGCTCTCGTGCCCACTACGGAACTGAAAGGTTTTGCTGCTGGGCCGGATTTGTTGGCTGCCTAGGTTCAGACATCTTCCTACTACAGCTCCCCATGATGTGATGGTATATAGTGTTTCCATTTCTTTTCCACTATTTCAAGAACTTGAGAAGCAGCAGATATCCTCTACCATGGGGTTTTCCCACCATTACAGTATCACTAAAGTAATATCCACAGTAGAGGAAGTCTATTTGCTCCAGTGGGATGTAACTGTGGATAGTGACCACTTATTCCCTCCAAGTTTCCTCTCAAGTGCTATCCCGAGGATCAGCCAGGACTGGCAACTTGCAGGAGGCCCAACAAGAAACTCTCACAAATAGGTTTGGGAATCTACGCAATTGGGAGGGTCTCCACAGCACCTTTCTTTTATTTAAATATAGTTTACATAGTATAAATTTTATTTATACCTGGTTTATTATACCTGTAAACCAGGTACCACCCCGTACATCTTGGGATGCCTGATCACAATACATGCTTTCTCGTCTTGGTGATAAGAGTCTATATGGAGTACAGAGTAAAGCGTGTTGGGACGGGCTTCTAATACATATTGGACCAGTAAACTCCGCATACTTGTCTGATTAGCTTTGTTTTACCACTTGAAGGGAGTTGTGCCTTGCACTACATATACTAAATCCTTACTTGTATGTTAACAGTGCATATAGTTAATTTTCCCTTATGGTTTCAGTGTCACTAAATACCTTCTTAACAGACGAAAAGGGCATGGCGCTAATAGCCTCAAATCCCCACACTATACTTGGGCTTATGAGAACAATACTGAGGGCCTGCAGCTAGTACTAGCCTGAAGGTTCTCACATTTTTTTATATATATATAGCCACGAGTTGGATGAGGATGGTATTATTATCACGGTCTTAGTGGGAGACATTGCCAAATGTAGGTGATATATGTCCTCGACCCTTTTTATAACCCTTCTATATATCTCTCTTCTCATGGGTACTTGTTGTGTGGGAGCAATCTCTCGGAGCGACTTCATTTTCTTACGTCTGCCCAGTGTAGGATCCTCTTTCCCATTTTGGATCATTAGTTTGAGGGAACCCCTATCAGGTACAGCCCTAGAATCGAGGTTACCACGCAATCTTCTTCGATTCTGATTTTTGGTTTGCTTGTGTTTTTGTTTGTATTCAAATAATTTGAATGTCTGTTATATTTCTTCATGTTTATGTTCCTGGTACTTGTGGTTGTCTGGCGTCAATGTCAGTCCAAAATATATGGTGTTTAGAAGACTGTACCCTTTTCCATTGTCTTTTTTTATTTACTAGAGCAGGGTTTTGTTTTGTTGTTTTGTTTTTTGTAAACGCGCTACTGTTAGTCCGCTATGTGTCTATGCTACTAGAATGATTTTATGTTCCCTGCCCAATAAATCTAATCTAATATAGGTTTTAAAAAATAACCTCTTACCGTTAAATATGAACTACAGTTATACGTACTTTAACTTCATCGTGTTAAAATATTTCATTTGTTGAGAAGATGATTGTAAAGTTTTTTTTTAGAACTATATTCGGGTCGACTGAGCAATTTTAAGGATGTTGTATTATCAAAGAAAACATTATATACATATATATAGTACAAGGTTATTAACAAATTGCTGCCACTCTTACCTCTTGGAGAAGCGTCATTAATAGAGATACAAACCTCATTAATTGACCCCGGGAGGCTTCATATCTGTAAAGATTGTGTTAGGAGGCTCCATTTCCTGTCTGGAGCTGGTGCTCTGGGGCTTCTTGCTGACTGAGATGACATCACAGGGCCCCATGTGACCAATAAAAAGTCTGCAGGTGCCAACACGGTAGACAAGTAGAGTAGAGGGTAAAAAAAAAGGTCTGTATATTTTGTCAAACATGAGTAGTTACAGTTAGTGAGTGAATGAGGAACATATAAAACTCTTTGAGGTGTGGGAAGGGAGTCTACCAAAATTCACGAGCAAGATGAATGTTGGCATGGAGTCAAAAGAAGAACATCAGCTGTTTGAGCAACTCAGGACCTTCTCACTCTTCTCCACGCAGAGGTCCACCACATCAGCTGTCTTGATATATAGAGCCTGACACTCTTTTATCTGAGATTCTGCCCATGAGTGGGATTTTAGGCAGTCCCATGTAATAGGAATTTGGAAATACCTTGTGATACAATATTAACAAAGCACAAAGTGATAACGGTTAACGAGGATTACAATTCAATGGGATAATGCAATCACTCTTGCTTTCTCTCGTTGTTCTCCATCTGCTCCCCTTGCACCCTCCATTTATTTAAGAAAATTATGAGCAGACAAAGGCCACATTCCTGACACCAGCATGTTTTCATTCGATGAGATCAGGAACATCCGACCAATGTCTGTTTTCCAGATTTACCTAAAATTAGAATTGAGCTATGTGAAGGACACCAAAAACCTTTTTCTTAAACCTGGAACATTTTTTCAGATTTATGGAAGACTAGGGGGGAAAAAAATTATTTAAAGAAAATAAAGAGTTTGTTTTCATGCAGTTTGTAATGGATGGTTTTTAGGTTTTGCACCATAGTTAGTCCTATTTTACTCTGAATATTTTTTTGTTCTTCTTTTCTTCTATATCTGAGCATCAGAGACATTGTAGCACCTTTTGGTTTTGTTTAAAGATGTCTGGGAAAAATAAAACCCTGGCTTGATACCTCCATTATTTCTGCTATTCTTTGAGACAAGTATTAGTGTTAAATACAAACATACTGCCGTGACACAGTTCTAAACACAGAGCAATAATTCATCATTTTCTGTCTTCCTTCCGTACTATTTGCTTCTGTCGGCTCGTGCTATCTTCTGTTTCAGTTTAACAAAGACAAATGCGCAAACATTTCAGGTAACCGGTATTTAAAGATAAATTATAGCAAGGACATATGTTAGGCACAATTACATCTCAATAAGCACCATCTCCTGCTAGCGATTGCTTTGATGTGTGCAGTTGCAATTTTCCGATTTCTATCAATGGTTGGGGAAAACAGTTATTCTTATCTGTGATAACCTTGCTTATAAAATGTTGAAGAAATAAGCTTACTACTTAGTGTTTTTTAATTAAATCACTTTGCAAGCAGTTATCCAAAAGAACGATTCATAGAAAGGCACGATAGCTGCTTCTTACAGCATTACAGCCTTACTGTTAAAGGGACACTCCAGGCACCCAGACCACTTCTGCCCATTGGAGTGGTCTGGGTGCCAACTCCCATCACCCTGAACCCTGCGAGTGTAATTATTGCAGTTTTTTAAAACTGCAATAATCACCTTGCAAGGTTAGGTCCTCCTCTAGTGGCTGTCTGTTAGACAGCCACTAGAGGGACTTCCGGGTTCGCTATGCTTGAGGACCTCCAGCTTCGCCGGAATCCCCATAGGAAAGCATTGTAGGATGCCTTTCAATTGGGAGGTCTATTGCGCTCGCACGGCCATTGCCGCACATGCGCATTACGTCTCCCCCGCTGGCTGATGTCGGCAGGGGAGGAGCGTGGGCGGAGTCTTACCCAGCGTCAAGGGACATCGGTGCTGAATTCAGGTAAGTCACTGAAGGGGTTTTAACCCCTTAAGCAACATGGGATGGGGGTGGGATATGTTTTCCTGGCACTGGGGAGTCCCTTTAATACAACCAAACTAATTGCGTGTGTACCTGTCTCTCTTTTTCACACACCCACACAACCATACATTAATAGCTTCGTTAGTGCAAGTGTTTGAATACTTTTTGATTCTAAACTTTTGATATGATCCCATGTACATATTTTGCTGTAATACTTGGCCACACTCATTATTTTGCATGTCTATCCACTTATATTTTGCATATCTGTGGGGCCCAAACATTATTTTGCTTTTCATAAACTATATAGATGGATATGTACTCTAGTTTTCTCTTTAAGCCACCAACAGACAAGGTAAACAACTTGTACTGTTCAATCTCTGGCAGAGCTTCCATGTTCTTTGTAGTAAGCACGGGGCTCGCAATTTACAATCTCTGTTAGCCACCGGCAAGTAAAAATGTATCCCTGGTGAATTTGACATTGACCCTCCAGGTTTGCAGTCGTGGGTAACTTTTAGAACCTGGCTAGTGGCGTTAGACTTGAAATTCTAAGCCTTGGTAATCACATTATAGCAAGAACATTTACATAAATGTTATGAATTCATTCCATTTTTTTTGTTTCTAAAAAATAATTGCCATACGTCACCCGACTCATAAGGTGGTCTGTATTAGTTGTGTGCCTTCCCAGTTGTCCACCCAGTCTATGTCAGGTTTGAATTAAAATATTCCACACATATTTAGACATCATTCCTATTGATTGAGGCTCCATTTTATTCCCACAAGTATCCAAAAGACATCTTAGATTGCTTGATTTCTGTGCTAGGACTTGTCCATTTTCAGTTAAAAGCACAGAAAGTAAAGAGCACTTCGCAGTAAAAAGTACTCAGTTTAAATGAGTTTATGAAATAACCCAAAAATATTCCCAAAATCTTGTCTATACTTGTCACGGTGCCGCAGGTTTCTGTCAGCGTGACCACACTGACAGAAATCATAAACACTCACCTTACCCGCGGCAGATCAAAACCCGGCCTCCTTCCATCTCGGTTCCCGTCGTGATATTTGACTTTGGCTTAGTTTGACTTCCCTGATTTCTGGTATCCTTTACTTTTGGCTTTCCTCATCGTTGTGTCCCTGACATCGGCTAGTATTTTGACTATTCCTGGAGACGTTAAGTCCGGCCATTCTAAGGTCTGGTTATACGTTATCCTTAGTCTTAGGTGTGATACTATTTCTGCATGCTGGATCAACAGTAATCCTGACAATACTATTGTTTTGGTTTTTTTACCTGAAATATTTTGGATCCATCCATAGAACATATGTTGGAAACCTGTTGAGTTTTAAGGTGTAAGATATGTGGTCTTTCATCCACTCCAACTGCACTAAAATACAATTTATTACTCATATATCACTAATACACTGCACAAACATTCCCTAACCAAACCTTTTATATTCCGGTAGGACTTTCTCTGGCAATAAACTAAGCAGAAACGTATAAGGAGTGAGAGCATAAGATGGATTTAGAAATAAAATGTTGTTGGAATCTGGATGATATGGTCCCATTGGCCTCAATATTAATGTTTTTATTCATTTCGGATATTGTCTCTATATCTGACTTGCTTCTTGACAAACTACAACCCCCATAATGCCCCAACATATCCCTAAGCTCATCATCTAGATGATCAGCTTTCCTACCCTTACTCTTTTGGGACTTTGGGTAATCCGAGATCTAGTATTTCTTCTTTATTGTTTTGCAAGACACCTGCCTGTTTGTACCCTGGGAGCCATCTCATAATGTTTAACTGTTCCCTGAAGCAAGGAAAACGCCACTGGGGAGACCCATCGTCCCATAAGGGCCTGTGCTTAGGGTGCGGCAGTCTTGCGAGACGTACCGAATCACATCAATAACACAAGCCCAGTCTTGCCTCTGCAGAACCCACCCATCCCTAGGAGCTGGTCCAAATTTTCAATGTTGCTGTTTGCTTGTAATTGACATGACAAGGCGGCATATATCTATTGGCAAAAACACACAAATACAAAGCATTTCAAATTGCGAAGGGGCAACATGTTCCAAGAATAAACTAATCTAAATTTAGTATTTTTTTTTTAGCCACACGAGCAAGTAATACATATTTACCAGAGCAGTTGGTTAGCAGTAAATCCTGACTTTGATCAGGTCTTTCTCTGTAGACGTGCGGTTATTGCTGATGACACATTGATTGCAGCCCATCTCTTTCTGGTGACATGATACAGTTCAGCAGAGTCTCACAATGCCAGATTCGTTCTACTTAATTGCTACCAACCTCTTGTTTCCCAAGTGTGTGGGCTTTTTTTTCTTTTTTATGTAACAGGAGTAAAAAAACATCTGGTTGTTTTCTAGTGGGCTTTAAGAATCGTGTGAGATGAGATTGTGTAATTCCAACAATTATAGTAATCTGTATACATCACCTGGAATTTCTGATACTTTGTAGTCATTTCCTGGTTTGTGGACGTTTGATTCTGTATAATTGATGGCCCTGTTTACAGACATCCCACACTGACGGGCCAAGTCAGCAGTAATGTAGCATTCTTAGAATTGAGCTCACCGATTCCCCCTTGTGAGGGTGCAGAATGCGGATACCCCATTTGAGGGTGCAGAACGCTAATACCCCATTTGAGGGTGGAGAACGCTGATGTCATTTGTTAGGATGTAGAGGCATGATGCCTCCTTAGGATGAAGCACGGTGGTGCAGCTTGCTCACCTGTCTCTAATGTATTATTATCAGTTTTGATATTTAGCGTTCTGATTCATCATGTTTATGCCATCTCCCAATACCTATAGTAGTTGGACGTAATAGCTGCACACCCCATCCTTGAAAATGGCACTCTAGGCACTATAGCAATTTAATCTAATTGAAGTGGAGTCCCCTGGCGCTGCTCCTTCATTCAGTGTTAAAGGGAGACTATTCCCAGATAATTTCATCTCAATGGGTGTTGTTGCCCTGTCTTTTTCACCCTGGAATGTAAAACATTGCCATTTTGTAAATTCAGCAGTGTTTACATTGCAAGGCTAAACACACCTCTGGTGGCTGTCTTCCTCTCCTAAGACCGAGTCAGATGTGTTTCTGTGATGTTCGATGTCCTCTCGCATTGAATGAGTATGTTGAATGTCCTTTAATGCTTATCAAAGGAAAGCATTTGTTTTAGTGCTTTGCATATCTTGAATCAATGCATCTCTGAGGAGATGCTGATTGGCCAGGACTTGTGCTGGCTCTGTCCCCGATCTAGCTCCTTGACAACCTCAGCCAATCAAATGCTTTCCTATGAGCCAGCATCAGCAGACTGGAATATAAGTAATATTTTACTTTATTTAGGGGGGCAAAATTATGTTTTGACACTATTGGGTGTTTCTTTAAAAATTTATGTAATTAGCTGAAAGTGGTCATCTGACACTCTGCTAATCACAACTTCCTATAGCTGCTCAGGCTATTTCGTCTCATTAGTCCAAGCAAGACAGAGAGGATGAGCTACTGGAGATCTCCATTTACCATTGAAACATTAAAAAAAAAGGTTTAATAATGAATGGAAGGATGACTCCAGGGCGTTTCAGACACTATAACCACTTCAATTTTAAGACGCAGTTACGGTGTACTTTTAAGGAAATACCTGTTGGGTTCTCACCTTTAACAGCTTACAGCACCAAGTACCCAAACACCTTATCTAAGAATGCAACAGAATGAGCCCCCTGATCACACAGGGGTTATCGAAGATAATTGTGATATATAAGGAATTGGTATAGAGTGATTTATACTAGCTGTTTTTTATTCTACTATCATTGCTAACATTTAAGTTTAAAAAAAAATAAAAAAAAAATTGGTGGGAGTAAAGAGGGGAAGACAGATGGGTCTGCCTTTCGTAGAGTTCCGTAATCTTGCGGAGACAGAGCAGATAGAATGTATTTATACATGCTCCATATCACACGTTTGTGATCAGTTAAAGTAAAGCTGCAGTGATTTTAAGATTACTGTAATTAATGTCCTAATTCTGTATGGGTTGTGGAGTGCTGGTGTGATTGAAGGTTCAAATTAATGGTGATTGCCCCCTAGCTTGGCACAGTGCCATGACATGCTCCCGCTTATCCCCTGGTAGACTATTAGTGTGTCCGTATAAGTAATCACACACCGTAAACAGCCTGAATCCTAAAAGCTCGTGTCTAATGGTCGCCTCGAAGCCTGCGGTCTGCAAACGCTGTCTTAATGTCTGCCCACATTACCAGGAAACTCTGAAAGGAGGCTCGCTGTGCTGGAAAAAAAGGCCCACTTTATGGATTTCTTTTTATGGGAGGAAGACATTAAACACTTTTATTACCTCTGAAAGGGAAAACAATGCGCGACTTGGGAAAGCCTTGATATCTGTGGGGCTGGCAGTGACCGGACGTAACCTGACTTTAATTCGCATTTGTAGCAATGGGTGGAGGAGAAGGACGTGGAAATAAGACCAGATGAGTTTTGCTTGAAAACACCAACCTGGGCCACTTATTTCCTACATGTTATCGTGATCATGACTTAAACACATGGCTCTTATACAACTATTTTCAATCTTCGCACGTTTCCACACACCTCTTATAAACACCTACACATATCTGTGTAGTTCATTGCGTCCTGAACATGTGATGTACCGTGCCGCTATTAACTCCTAGAATAATAACTTCTGGCAAAGGATTTTATTTTCTTCCTCTTTAATGATTTTTTTTTTTTTTAGTATGTGAAACGTATGTTATCACAGTGATGGATAATAGCAGGCTGAGAAATAGCCTTTGTGATGACATTTAGGGACATGAAGTGGATCTGTATTTAAGATTGTTTGTTGATTTTGCTCTTTTTTTGTGTGCTTGTTTTCATTTCCACGTCCAGGGACAGTTGCAACCCTGGTAGTTCCGCCAATTATTATCATTTTTTTGTAGGTTAAGGGGGAGGCACAGCTGTCCGTTTTTGCATGGCGTGCTAGCGGTAGCTGTAGTCTTACCTTAAAGGGACACTATAGTCATCATAACAACTTTAGCTTAATGAAGCCGTTTTTGTGTATAGATCATGCTCCCGCAATCTCAATTCTCTGCCATTTAGGAGTTAAATCACTTTTGTTTCTTTTTATGCAGCCCTAGCCACACCTCCCCTGGCTGCGACACAGCCTGCATGAAACAAAATGGTATAATTTTTCATTCAGATGTCAATGTGCTTTATACGTTTTTAATCTCCTGCTCTGTAAATTGAACTTTAATCACAGACTGGAGACACCTGCAGATTCTGAAAGGTTATTAACATAGCAGAAGATAGGAAATTCTAAATTAAACATAATGTGCAGTAAAGGAAGTTTAAACATTAGTTGTCTCTTTACAGGAAGTGTTTTGGAAGGCTGTGCATGATACATTTAGGGCTGCATATACAAAGTCTTTTAAGTCATAAATGGCATAGAATTGAGCAGTGACTGCAGGGGCCATTTACTACACAGGATCTATACACCAAAACTGCCTAATTAAGCAAATGTTGTTTTGGTGACTATAGTGTCCCTTTAGCTTAAAGTTTGTTTACCTGGCACTATAGTGCCCTGAGGGTGCCCCCACCCTCAAGGTCCCACTCCCGTGGCGCTTAAGAGGGAGGAAGGGGTTAATTACTTAACTTTTTTCCAGCGCCGGGCTCCCTTGGCGCTGGGACTCTCCTCCCTCTTCTTCCGTCATCGGCTGAATGCGCATGCGTGGCAAGAGCCGCGCACATTCAGCCAGTCCATAGGAAAGCATTCTCAATGCTTTCCTATGGACGCTGGCGTCTTCTCACTGTGATTTTCACAGTGAGAAGTGCAAAAGCGCCTCTTGCGGCTGTCAATGAGACAGCCACTAGAGGCTGGATTAACCCATAGGTAAACATAGCAGTTTCTCTGAAACTGCTATGTTTACAGCAAAAAGGGTTACACCTAGCTGGACCTGGCACCCAGACCACTTCATTAAGCGGGTGCCTATAGTGGTCCTTTAATACATAATTTTCTAGTCTCTCCAATGACACATCTGTTTTAGTAGCTCAAATAGTTTCAGGCTATCTTCAATATGTATTCAAACACACAGCAGGATTTATCTCAGGTTAATAAAATAATAAACTGTCACACCAGTCCTGTAAATGCCTCTGCAACAGTTACCCACTAGTGACTGCCCTTGATGGCAAGGGAGTCCAGTTGGTTAATGCACTAACTGAATGCATTTATCCAAACCCTAGATAACTCAGTAGGTAGTGTTTGCTCCTGGGTCATCTCGGTCTTTTAATGAGCTGCAGTCCATACAATTCCTAGTAATAATCTACCATCAATCTATCCCTCGAAGTAAAACATGAATTTGTATCCTGAATCTCTTAATGCTTAAAGCATTTTAAGCTGCATGTGTGGGAAATATCAAATCCATTGCATTTCATTAAACCCTGCATTAGTTCTTCATTTGACAGCTTGCCTTGCGTAAGTTGAGCCACTATCCTGACACCAAACAAATCAGCCATTCTCTTGATTCTCAGTACAAAGAATAAAATGACACAGATTAGTCACATTACCCTTTACATTAGCTGGTTAGCATATTATTTCAACATGGGTTTCTTTAAAGGGCATTGATATTCATGTAATCCTCTCTATTTTTATATTTTGGCATAAATCATTTTTTTTTTTTTTTTCTTTTTTCCTTTTGTATGGCTTTGTTTTTGAGCTATTACAGTTTTCGCGTTGTACAGCCATAGTTATTGTATCTGATGATATTGCAATACAAACAAATTGCAATCCTGGGACAATCTCCAAAAACAAACTTTTGAACTTTTTCATAGAAAAGTCAGTCTTAAAGGGACACTCCAGGCACCCAGACCACTTTTGCCCATTGGAGTGGTCTGGGTGCCAACTCCCACTACCCTTAACCCTGCAACTGTAATTATTGCAGTTTTTTATAAACTAGACAGCCACTAGAGGGCACTTCCTGCTCTATAGCACAGAAAACTGTGCTAGAGTGTCGCTGGACGTCCTCACGCTGTGCCTCAACCAGACCACCCAGGAATGAGTGTGCCTCCAATTACCGTTTGCAACAATGTTGCAAACGGGTAATTGGCAATCAGTGCAGTGTGGTCTGTGTCCTCTGGGTGGCCGCCATTCGGGAGCCGAACACGTGGCGGCGGCCATCTTAAACTACCGAACAGCGGTGTTTTGCCGTCGAGCGTCTGGAACTAAAATCGGACACTCGACTAGGCAAACACCGCTGAGACCTCCAGACTTCCAGGATTTCGTGGGGAAACTACCGAACGGCCCGCCGTTCGGTAGAAAGAAACTCACGAACTAGGGGATTCATGTGAATCCCCCTTAGTCTCTATAACACCAGCAATTTGTCTGTTTCATTCCCTTGTTTGTGACCGACCGCAGGGCCAAAATGCATGGAACTGTTTTCGGATACTTTACCCATGCGGTCGGTCAAATCTTTGGAAACCCATATCTGCCGAATCATTCATCCAAATGACTTGAATTTTGAGTATGTTGTCCCCCTGAATAAGGGCTATCCAGTGATGCTGGATTTAAAGGTGTACCCCCTGTTTTTGGGGTACATCCAGGAATTGGGGAAAAGTGTGTACTGTATAATTGGGTTAAGTGTTAATCTAAGGGGAGGAAATGTGTGGGAGGTACATCCATGTGATTGGTCAATTTCATCCTCCCCCTGGGAGTGTCCTGTATGTACCTGTTTGTGAATAAAAGCCAGGCTGGATGAGCCAGTCGAGAGTTCCTGTTTTAACCTCAAAGTGATGTGTCGTCTCATTATTGGGGGAAGGATTTATTGCATGCTGTTCCAGTTGACTGCTAGGAGTACAAACCTATTCGTATGGTTCCTATTCAATGGTCTACAGCATTCATACGCTTGGGAGAATTTAAAGGTTTCTCGGATTCGGTGATTATGGTGTCTGCCAGAGTGCTTGGAGTCCTCAGGAAGCACTAGGAGCATCCATTAACGGAGGTACCCAGTCGGGGTGCCAGGTGATCCGTTACATAAGTGCTTTCCTATGGGGAAAATCTGACGCTGGAGGTTTGTGAGGACATCCAGCGTCTGATAATGTTCCAAAAGTCAGTTTGGATTTCGGAAGCACTGAGTGTAAAAGGGTCACAGCACCCACACCACTTCAATTAGCTGAAGTGGTCTGGGTGCCTACAGTGTCCCTTTAAATGGGAAAAAATGTGTTGTGAAGATCAATTTATTTAATTGATTAATTATTATTAGTTTGGGCATTTATTTAGCACCAACACATTGCACAGCGCTTTACAATTATTGAAAGAGGATATTTTTTAGAATTGTAGAAGTCCCAGCTCATACGAACTTGCACTGTATAAGGATTTGAGGTAGGCAGATATACATAGGTTTAACCAGAATTCTCAGATCTAACCAGCAGATATATATTATTATATGTAAAAAATTATAACTTTCAAATTCCCTGAAATGCAGTGTTTAGTATGTTTGTGTACAGGTACAGGCAGACCTCTTTCTGTCCCAAAAGAGAAGCTCCAATCAGGAGTCACTTATTCAATGGAGTCTATTCTTTTCCCAAGAACTTCTGTTCATGAGTTAACGGGACAAGTAGTTTATCATTTAGCTACATTTTCATTAAACAGGATGAGTGAAACTGCTGAATAAAATCACTGCTACTAGTCCTGCGCTCAAACTCCCATTACTCCTGGGCGGCAGCAATGACCATAGTACACATCAGTCCAGGAGTAATGGGAGTTTGAGCGCAGGACTAGTTTCTTTGTATTTGTATTCACTTTTGTATCACACAGCTAGGTTGCAATGCTGCTGTCCATCCCATGTGTTCCCTATTAAGGGTTAATAAGCATGTATTGATGTATATACAAAATACCCCTTTCTGTCTCATTAGAGATATTGTTGCCAGAAGCTCAAGGAAGCACGGCAAATGGTAAGAGTAGGACCCACCTAAGAGGTCTGCCTTGACGTGGCAGGTGGGCATACCCTCTCATGGCCACTGGAGGTAACTAAAAACCTACATTTGTTTAAAAATACATAGGGATGTGGAAAAGAGCGCAGGTAACTTTTTTCTTTGGTTTGTACCACTGCTACTATACGTTTACATGCACAACCTAGTTCATCTTTTGTGTCTGTGTGTGTGTGTTACAAGGTGCTCTTTCATGTAGTAGGAAATTCTATTTAAACAATTGTAATTTGTCTTTCTTTTTTTTTTTAAGTGTTCGAAGTCACTGTCCCTTTAATTGTGATTTTCAGAAATGCTTACATGAAAAGCACCTCCCAGAGAATCCAAAGATTATGGAGCAGGGCATTAAATAGGCAGCCAGAATGGTTTTAGCCCAATTCTTTTCATCATTCCATGGTTGATTTTGATAATGTACTGCTTGGCTGAGCGTCAAGTGTTCTATTGGGAGGGTTGGGGGTGGAAGAAGCATTAAGCTAGGTCAAGGAAGAGTTAGAGAAGATGCATTAAGTGCCCAGGCCCTGCTGAATCGGGCAAGGCTTGCTAAAGCAAGATTTGGGGTAATGACAGATAAAACCAGACATATTAGTGGAACCTGAGCGTGAAGGGCTTTTATCTCAGTCTGATGCTATTTATGAATGTCACAGAATAAAAGCAGCTCTTTGTAGTATTATTATGCCTGTTTCTTCCTGACTATGGGGTCCATATCTTCAGGGTCTGACATACTTTTGCTGTCAGTGAGATTTGTGTGTACTGCAGGTTTAAATTTTCTGAAAGGTGTTGTATATTTTTACATGCTTGGTGGGTTATTCCAGTGTCATTCACACTGTATGTTATTGCAGTTAACATGTCTTGAGCACATTTTAGAAAGTGTGCTATGTTAAATAAATAGTTGATTTTACATAATGGGCGGGCATTGGGCAAAGTGTGTTGAGTCCAACCTCTCCTTCACATTTGCTTTTTCTTCACTCGCTTCTTACATGCTTTTCGCCAACTTTGGATGTGATTGCATATTCTTGGCCAGATTTGGCCCAGTTCTTGGCCCGGCTTATATCAGCTCATGGTCAATTCCTGCCAGACTGCCTGCTTATGGTCCGGTCCCGTCCAGGCCACCTGCTTTCTGCCAGCTTCTAGCCAAGTTGCAGGCAATTTATTTATTTTAAATAAAAACGTAACTGAGGGTTTAGAATTTGTTATGCATGATGGCCTCCACCATTTTTAAAAACCTCACATTTGTTCAGTTGTTTATTAATATTTTTTTAAGACACATCCTGGAAGTCCTTCTCTGTAGAACTGGTATCTCTGCTCCGTGGGTTTCTAGAATCACCAAGGACGCCCTATTTAAGTGTTTTAAAGGCAGTGGCTATGTATCTTTGTATTGTTGTGGTTATTCTGATCGCAGCGACTCTCCTCACCTTAGGGCTTCAGTTCTGCAGACTACAGCGGAAATCTTGGATAATGTATTTAGGGAAAGGGAAAAAAAAACCATCAAGTGTTGCAGTAGAGAATTTAATCTGCCTGTCCTATATTTAACTGTGCAAAAATAACCCATGCGGAATTCCTCTGATAAGGCTAGAAAATGCTACTGGTTTGCTTGCCAGCTCAAAAACAACGTCGTACCCATCACGCCAGCAGTTACAGATGTTCCAATTCAGGAGGCCAAAAGGCTCTCGTACTTGAACAGCTTTGCTCTGCACAAAAAACTCTTACCTTTGTATCTTGTTAACTGGAACTACGAAAAAAATACTTTTATTTATTTATTTGTTTTTACTATACAGTTTTTTTTAAAAAAAGCTCTAATGACAGTATTAAGCAAGTCGTTTGATATCCCCTAGTGCTGTCTGAAATACCTGGGTGGGCCGATGCCGTTTAATCCATCATTTGAAATGGTTCATTGTTGAGCAATGATTTTGTGTAATGATATGATTTATGGCAGGCTCATGACCATAGGACCAGGGCCGGTGCAAGGATTTTTGGGTACATAGGCAAAGATGCATTTCCCCACCCCTTCTCCCCCCACAAAATATCTTCTCTTGTGTGCCACTTAACCTTACATTTGTGTTTCTTATACCCTCTTTTAAATGTCTTACCCCCTTAGGTGTATCTTTTCGCCTATTTTTTCCCTATTGTGTGTCGTACACCTCCCTTGTGTATCTCTTACAACCCCCTTGTGTGTCTCTTATCTCCCCTCTTTTTCTCACTCTTACATCCTCCCACATTGTGTGTCTTACTCCTCCCAGCCCCTTTGCGTGACTTGTTCTTTCCCAGTCCCCTTGTGTCTTTTGCTCTTCCCAGCTCCTTTGTGTGTCTTGCACCCCCAGCCCATCTGTCTCCCCTCCCCCCCTGCCCCTCTGTGTGTCTCTTTTTTCCTTCTCAAGCCTTGCTGTGTTTCTTTCGCATCCAGCCCCTCTCCTCTCCCCTTAGTGGTCCCCTTCCCTCCCCTGTCCCTTAGTGTTCCTCTCCCCTTCCCTCCCTATCCCTTGGTGCACCCCCCACCCCTTTAGTGGTCACCTACCTCTCTTGTAGCGTGGCCAAGCAAAGCGGATCCCGGTACAGGTGCTTCAGTTTTCTGCACCCGGCCAGACTGACAGGAAGTGCTCTCAGTGAGCACCACCTGTCAATCCAGCCGGGTACAGGAAACAGAAACTCCTGTACCACGGTCCACTCCGCTCGGCCATGCTACACTCAGTGGTGTATACACACTGACATTTACAAACACTCAATGACAAACAGACAGAGACTCACTAATTTAACACACACATATTCCCCAACAAACATACACTGGCAGATACGCACTGACAGACACAGACGTCACTGACAGACACAGACTCACTGATCTGACACACACTCATTCATTGACTGACAGACACACACTGATAGTCACACACAGACTCAATGACAAACATATTCTCACTGATTTGACAGACACTCACAAACACACACTGACAGACACACTCATACACTCACATGCACACACATATGCTCACAGACACACACATACACTCACTAATTATTAATATTTTTACCTTTACACTGTTTAAGAGGGCGACCCAAGGTCTAGAGCCACCTCTGTGCAGAGGGAAAGCATGAAGGCTGCCTGCTTTATCAACAATAGACACAAGGGACCCAGTGTTCATGACCGTATGGACTGTGTGTATGTATGTGTGACTGTTACTTATGCTGTGTAAATATCTGACGTATATGTAACTGATATGCTGTGTGACTGTGTGTGATTATGTATGTTGTGACTGTGCAAGTGTTTGTGTCTGTGTACAGTATGTAGTACAAAAAAGCAAGCAACATAGGCAACAAACGGTGACCTTTATGAAACCAAGGAATTGAACACACATAGGCAGTTCAAAGAAAGTGAGGCAGGTAACTCTCCTGGATAACTGGGAGGTGTTACTAGAGGAATTTCTAAAGGTGGCGATTTCTTTTTAAATAAGTACTTTAAAGGGAAACTCCAGTGCAAGGAAAACAATCCGTTTTCCTGGCACTGGAGGGTCCCTCTCCCTCCCACCCCCCAATCCCCGGTTACTGAAGGGGTGAAAACCCCTTCAGTCACTTACCTCAGGCAGCGACATGTCCCACGTCGCTGCCTGCTCCTCCCCAGCCGCTCCACCTTCTTCCTTCGTCGGCCGGTGGGCGAGACTGATCCCGCCCACCGGCCGAGGAGACCTGGCGCACCCCATAGGAAAGCATTGAAAATGAATTTCATTACTTCCCTATGGGGAATAGAGTGACGCTGGAGGTCCTCACACAGCGTGAGGACGTCCAGCGACGCTCTAGCACAGATAATCTGTGCTAGGAACCAGGAAGTTCCCTCTAGTGGCTGTCTAGTAGACAGCCACTAGGGGAGGACTTAACCCTGCAAGGTAATTATTGCAGTTTATAAAAAACTGCAATAATTACACTTGCAGGGTTAAGGGTAGTGGGAGTTGGCACCCAGACCACTCCAATGAGCAGAAGTGGTCTGGGTGCCTGGAGTGTCCCTTTAATAACATAAGCCAGAGGGAACATGCAGTTAACCCCGAAAACCCGTCAGCAAGCTGAAGTGGTTTAGGAACTGGACTGTCACTTTAAAAAATTTCTTTATTTTTGTATTTTTTATTTTTTAAAGTTACTTTTAGAAAACAAAACTTAAGAGTTAGGATGTGGTGTTCATATGTGTGTGTATAAAATAATAAAATGTGTTTAAAAAAAACAAATGTTTTTATGAAAACCAGGGCAAGTACTTGGTGACGTCTGGAGTGAGTGTGTGTTTTTGTATATATTGTTTTTTTTTTATATATATATATATATATATATATATATATTTTTACATTTTGAAGTTTTTGTGAGTTGTTTTTAGAGATGCGCTATGTTGATGAGAAATGATCAGTCAGCAAGATCTAAAGTGTATTTCTCCCAAAGCAATCATATTGTATTGTTTGTTCATGTGCAGCAAATCAGCAAGCAATTCACTGGGTACAATGTTACTGGCTCGGAATAAAAAGGCTTGTGAATTAAAATCCAGTCAGGGTAGAATAAAACCAGCTCTCTCCGGTGGGATCTTCAAAATAAGGAAGGTTGCCAGCTGTATGCCTCTTCTGAAGGGGCAGAAAACACAAACACAAGAACGCTTGAGGATAAAATCTAAAGAACAATGGGCAAACATATCCCTGGAGATGTAAATAAAATATTTCCAATGGGGTACCATCATTCACACCTCAGTGTTCTGTTTGGGAGAATAAAGACACTGATACTCCATTCTGTCATATGAAACGAGCCAGATTTGCCCAGGAGACTCTGAGGGCATGTCCATTAATTATCATCCAAGAAGAACTGTGTTATCTGGGTGATAGATTGCCTGACCAGTGTCCAAGTCGGGTATTCTATTATTATTTCAGAAGATTCTGATGCTTTGTACTGGTGGTTACCACAGGAAAAATCAAGAGCTATAGGGCTAAAATCCTAATGATAGAAATAGCACCTTTAAACGTGTCAACTGCTCTATATGTATTAATTGATCATACAATTATCCCTTTTTATGCTGTTTTTTTCCTAATTTGGGGGACACATCCTACCAATCCTTGCTGCCTGTTTCAGGGTCCAGTTATTGCTCAAAATAGCCTTTTTTTTTCTTTTTTTAGAACTTTGCAGGGGCTCTAAGACATTCCATGGATATGCAAAATCCAGTCCTGTCAACATTCATGATGAATAAGGTGCATACCACTCAAGTGTCCTGATTTAGGCGGGACAGTCCCTAACTTGTATCCATATCCCTCTGTCCCGCTTTTCTATGCTAATCTTACCATTTTCTATGAGCTCCATATTATTGGTATGTCTGAGTGTATGACAGAGCTCAAGTGGAATAATACTCCCAGCAATGTGTAGTTTAACCCCTTAAGGACACATGACATGTGTGACATGTCATGATTCCCTTTTATTCCAGAAGTTTGGTCCTTAAGGGGTTAGAAAAGTGTTAGAATAAGATACATACCGTAGTTCTAAATTACATTTTAGTTGCATAAATTGTTATTAATAAGTCACCTAAAATTTGTCCTCCCCACTCACTCCGCTAATATTTAAGTGTCCCTCTTTATCTATTTGAAATGTTTGGAGGTATTAAAATGGCATGTAGCACTGTGATGACATTGACCTGGCAACCACATATCAACTTCCTGACTGGCCACATCCCAGTCAGTCACTGTTTATCTAACTGTGAATTTGTTATAAGTGTGTTAATCATGCGCCCAAATAAATTTGTACTGCATGCTTATGCCACAGCCGTTTCCCGCGTAAGCCAAGATGAGACATAGTCTTTTGAGCTACACATAGGCCTCATGAATGCGTTTGATGGCACAGGGCACCAAGGCAACTTTGGAAGTACCAAAAATAAGGCCATAAAGTTACATTTAAACAGGGATGTACGTTCTTGATCCAGCTTCCAGACTACATTTCCCAGAATTCTCTACTGGCTGGAAAGCATGGTGGAAAAAGTGATTTTTTAAATATTTTATTTACTTCGAGCTACTGCACTTGCTTCTCAGAAGGCAAACGCCGGCTTCCTGTCTTCATTACTTATTTATTTCATTTTTTGATAATTTGGAAAATAAAAATGAAGACTGCAGGTGCATAAACCACAATAAGTAGTAGCAGAGATATGTCACATTACTTAAAGAGCATTAAGCATAATGTGTCTTGTGGGATATAATTTCCATATAATCCCCACTGGGAATTTATCCCTTTTCCTGATGCGTTTAGCATACAATGGAATACAAAATGAAATACAAAAGACAACTGTTAGGGTTACAGAATTTTGCAATGTGTTCTGTTTGTTTTTAGTGGTAATTTAAGGACATTTGTATTGTCACATTTGCACTTACGTTAAGTCTCATGTGTTTAGAACATTTCCTATTGTACACCCAGTGTCCTCTCCCCAACTATCAACTAAACCACATGCTTTGTATATTCTGCACGCAACTTAACTAGTATGGAATGAATGGCAATTTTTTGTGACATTTATGGATACTGCATTAAAGGAAAACTTAAAATACAAAGATGTATTCCTAATACTAAAGGATCCCTCTTCTCTCCCCCTCCCTCCCTTTTACCCTGGTAGTATATAAAGTGGTAAAAAAAAAGCCTTTAAACATTTACCTGATTCCAGTGCTAACGTCCCTTGGTGCTGGGTCGGGCTCCTCCCAACATAGGTGGGCATTAGGCTTTCCCCATAGGAAAGCATTGCCTTAATGCTCATGCTGGTAGGAGTCTGTATTTCAGCTTGAAACGCTACATATGCAGAGTTATTGGCACTTGTGTGCTTTGGACAGGTTGCTCCCCCGCCCCAGCACACGTGACTTTATTCCGGGCTGCAAATGTCAATTCTGTGCATAGATTACATTTGTTGTCAGAGTGCACTGCACAAGCGGTGTGCACTACCTTACAGGCAGAGCGATTGCAATGGAAAGCTAGCTATCCCTTCCCTCCCTGTTGGTGCTCCCTCCCGCCTCCCTCCAAGTAACAGTTAAGTTTAAAAACAAAACAAACAAAAAAGAGCTACCTCCCTCAGCCTCCCTCCCTTTGCCAGCCTGAAGTGTGCGTATGCTCTCTGAGCTGGCAAGAGGTTTAATCACAACTTCTCTACGAGAATCCTGTGATTGGACAGTGCATGGCCCCTGTCCCATGCTGGGAGTTTTGCCAGGCGCTGGGTTCCAGGTGAGTAAAGTGCTTATTTTACAGCTCTGAAAACAGAAGAGGGGGACCTGCCAATAGGGCAGATTACACCAGAAAGGGCCCCTCCTCCAAAGGATTAAAGTAAGAGTCAAGTAGTCATTTTAGAATGGTCGGATGTGGCTGTATACCCATACACATGCGCATATTTTGCTGGTACAAGCATGCCTCATGTCTGTGGTTTGAAAAGGATCTGTCACTGTCTGGTCACAGGGTCCAGGGGAAAGGTCTAAGTCTGTCAACCTGTCCCTCGCAAGGACGCCATCCTCTTCCTGGCGCTTCAGCTGCCAGGAGCCAACGTCACTGATGTACTCATCATTGAGGTCTATGGAGGATCCCGCAATATTCTCCATAGAATGAGCTAGTATCCCTGCAGCTGTCACTGGTGAGTCCAGCTTTGTCAGGAGGAGGAAAAATACTGAGACCAAGTAGTCTCTAATTTGTCTCAGTATATCTTTTGACTGGGTTGTTATTTCAGTGAAATCCCAACACATTCAATATAAGAATTTCATAAAGATTCTATCCTTGAAATACTCATTTTGTAGGGGGCGATGCAGTACCGCTTTAAGCATTTTAAAATTTATTTTTATGTACTTGTACACATTTAAGCCCCTTAGCCGTTTAAATTGGTCTTTCTTTCTCCCTGATGCTGAAATCCTGACCAATCCCAACCAGTGAACTTATGTTTCTTCATTTAAAGAACCCCATTTCCATGAAGCAGACAAGAAGAATAGCATTTTCGGTTAGCGTAATAACATTTAGATTAAAGTAGCGTGTATGCTAATCTATGTTTAATTATAAGAGATGCAACCTCTTCAGGCTGCTCTCCAGGTTACATTGGATTGTCTACTGTACACAGTTAGCAAGTTTTATTCAGATCATTCCCAGTAACAGATGTTTGCCTTTCATACCATATTTTTCTTTAAGCAAAACCAGAGGTAGCGATCAGGCTAGCATCCTGTATTCATGTCTATGATCCAACCATAATTCTGTCTCTCCTTCGTTTCCCTTTTCACATCCTCTGTATTTTCTTTGCCCTGCTCTCTCCCTCCTCTGTGAGGTTAAATCTACTCCTGTTGAACCCCCAAGCATTGCATTGTATAGAGATGCCCAACCCCCAACAATGTCCCTTTCTATCAGACTTCTTGCTATTCTCCGATGCAGAGCAGTGTAACCCCCTCCATGACATTGCCAAATGCAGAGACCCTTACATGGAGAGGTACAGCATCACTGAGAGTAATTGATTGGAGAACAAACAGAAGAAATGCACTAAATACAAAACCCGAAAAGAAGTGAGGATTCCTTCAGCCCTACTGTTCACTTGTAATGTAAATGGGCACACTAACACTTTGTTAGGTATATTTATCTGTGTTCGTCTGAACACTTGGGTATGAAATATTTATACATAACATGATTTCTAGATAAAGAATTTAGTATATATGTTTACTGTTGGATAGAGGTAGCAGAGTCCACCAGTTTTGTGGTGGATTACGAAAGACGTTGTCACTCCACTGCCAGTTTGGATAGCAATTTGTTTCCGAACCCAGAAACTGTGGCACAGATATTGTACGTAATCTTGAATTTCTTCCAGGTAGGTATCATATTTAAGTCAATACATTTCTAATGTAAAATTGTTTGAGTAACGGACCTTCTCAGCTTTAAATTCAGAATTACTAAACTTGTTACACCACCACCTAGTTTGACTCTTGTGTTTTGTCTGTTCAACAACTCTGTAGCAAACATTGGCATTTTATAGGAACTAATAATTTATTGGTTACACTGGACATCTGATATACTGCATCAGCTTCTCTCAAACAATGGGCATAGACAAACTCTACTTGTTTATTGTAGGCAGTTATAGAACCTAACACAGAGTAAATCCATTTTAGATTTTTCAATACACTATTTCCGATTGTCTTGTGGCCTGCTATTACCACTTTTCCTTTTTTTTTTTTTCCAAGTGCAGCCACTACGAAGTCTCGAGTTATCTTTAGGAACAAAACGGAACAACAACTTACAAGGCTTGCATTTCTGTTTTGGCAATCGAAGAATAACGCTTGGCAATGTACCCTGGACTGCTCTGTCACTCAGAGTATCTGTGTCACCATAAATTGTCACCTCTGCTGTTCAGAGACGCTCTCTGCATAGAGCTGTGAACAGAATCTCTTTGTCCCTTCTCAGCGAGAGCTGGAAGTGACATAGAAAAGAAACGTAGATTGAACTTTCTATTTTTGTTTGGTGAGGTCAGATAATTGGTACACCACCAGTATGATATTGACATTTTTTTTAATGCAGCTTAAGATACAGATCAACTATTTAAAATTTACTGCATACATTTAATTTAATGCATCAAACCTCATATTAACTACTCTTAGTTGAACATTTACTAACCTGTAATCACAGAGTATCATTTGTTTGAAGGTTACTTGAATTAATTTAATTGTTCGCTTCCGTATAGGGACGTTTTGCGCACGTTGGGGATGTTTTGCGCATGAACTGTTAAATTAAACTCAGCTGTCTTTGGAAGCACATAAACTGGGGTGGAAACTCATTGTATTGCAGCGTCTAGCTCCTATCGTTCACAAGTGACAGTGGAAAGTGGTAACAGTTAACTAATGTTACAATAATGTGATACTGCTACACTGGGAAATGTATGGACCGCAGCTCATATCCGTATTATCTTATTATTATAATTATTATAAATATCATTTGGCTTTCCATTCTCTAAATATATTCTTCACCAGGAGTGCCCAAAAGATAGATCCCCAAATGTCGTACAGCTCCCATGCCTTTAGAATGACAAAGCATCATGGAAGCTGTAGTTTTAAAACATCTGGGGATCTACCATTTTGGCACCCCTCTTCTTCACCATAGAGCACAAAATGGATGACCTACCAGTAGTCCCATAAAGACTACAGAATATCTGCAATATAGGGGGTGGATGTTTTGTAGAATAAAGCAGATGACCCTAATAGGTTGAGTTTTGGTTCTTCTAGATTCCATTCTAATTAAGACTTTCATACAGATATCTCACAGCATGCTTTTCTTCGAATGGTGGACGTGATATAGAGTGGTTCCTCACAGACTTTGAGACCCGATGTAAGAAATAGAAAACTATTATCCATAATTAGAGTGGAAAATATACATTTCCCAGGATTTGACTCTTTCTCTGTTGACTACCATGTCCAATTGACTGCATAAAGGTTTACATAATTCTATTAAGAGGCTTACCTTGCTCAAATGGGCTAAATACTCTCGAGCAGGTTGTGTGTATGTGCAAGTGATACTTTTGTGTCCTATAGAAGGTGCACATAGCAAAGCTGACAAAATAAGATGGACTGTCTCCTCCAGAACCAAAATATTGTCAATTTTAGCTCCTTCATTTTGCTTCAGTACTGTTTGGAGCACAATCATTTATTTTTTTATTTTTTACGTCTTTGTTAAATACATATTAAATCATTTACTGGCTTGCACTTTCTGGTTATTAGAAACCAGTAATGTATTAATTCTTGGATGCAGTCTGGACTGTGTGTTACTCCTAATCCCCAAATCTTTCAGTGGCATTTTACATTTCCCTTATCTTTACATGTTTGTAGACTGCTTCATCTGTCTATTGCTAATTTAATATTTCATTCAAAGCCACACACCTCACTTTCCAGTCGGGATTTGCTCCTGGTCCTTGACCTCCTTTTTGGGGTATCCTATGGTCAGACAGCAACCTACCAAATACAAGTAGATCAAATAGTCTTGAAATGTAAGAAAGGCTAAAACAAGTACTAACGGCAAAAGCAGATGTGTGGTGGTTCCTCTAATAGGGTAAAAAGACTTTTCAGGCACATCCCAAATTGTGATGGTAGGTTGTCTGTTGTGTCACGTTTCATCCGTAGGTGGAAGTGAAAAGCTGAAGAACTGGGTGAATTTATGATGCAGTAATGTAATTGCTTCTTTTCATTGTTAACAGGCAATGTTCTAGACCATAGCAGCACAGAATAGCATTATTTCCTTTAAAAAAATTACGGGCCATAGGAACTGCCTCCATCCTAACTATAAGATAAAGCCAGGGACTTATGAAAGTATTTAGAAAATTGGGCAGACTAGATGGGCCAGATGGTTCTTATCTGCCGTCACATTCTATGTTTCTATGAGATAATGGAATTAGAAAAACAAAATAGCCTTCAAGATATATGAAGAGGAGCCCTGGATAGTGCATACCACCAACTGCTCGTTTTGTTCAGATTGGAGTAAATGATACCTTGGGAGACTTTAGGTGACTTTGCATCTCTAAAGTAGTAGCCAATAGCCCATTTTTTTTACTTTAAAAGCGTTTAGAAATGTACCGTAAAATTCCTTATAAAACGGGGGACCATTTTGTCTGCCATATAATCTGGAATCCCCCGAATTTGAAGACTTCAATGTCTGTTTTTGTCAACCACATTCACTAACTTAATTTCCAAGGCTAGGTGTTTGTTTAAAGGGCTCTATGTCAACATGTAAGTTCTCTGTGTTTTCTCAGTGCAGAGTCTGTTACGTCCTTCATCACCTGAGTGCAGCCACTCAATGCATCCACATCTTTACTTACTGGAGATCTTCCCACCACAAACAGCACTCCAATATCAGACATCAAAACATTGATGTCTGCTTTGCCTGCGGTTAGGTGATCTTCAGTATTAGAGTCACACATACACATACAGACTCCAGGCACCACGACCACTTCAAATCACTGATGTGGTCATGGTGCTTGGACTAACCCTTTAATAAATGCACCATAATTGAAAACGGCAAGCATTTTTGTCTGCTTGGAGGTTTTTAGCTAAACTGTGGGAAAAACAAATGTATTCACACTAAGATTCAAAACTCCGGATAAGCTGTATCACTACTCCATTACTCTCTTCCAAATAATTTATAATAGATGGGATCCTTGGCAAACGATCCACTTCTCTGTTAAAAATGTGTTTTATTGCCTCTGCAATTCTCCTCCTTTCTTCCTCTCTCCTTATCCTTCTATGTAAATATATTGTTTAGTTTTCTAATCATTATTATTATATATTGACGCATGTATTTTTTGTTTTGTCCTGCATTACATGTATACACCGCAACACTTTTTTTTTCTGAATAAACCTCAGTATAACATGCAAATATGCAGATGAGCATATGGCATACTCACGTTTTCTTTCAACTAATTACTTTTTATTAGGGTGTCGCTTTTTATGCCAAAGCCAAACTGTTTAAAAATTGGTTTAAGTGGATTTCCTGTTGTCAAGATATAGTTGATACAAAGTCATATCTGGAAAAGATAATTTCTTTCATCCTTATCACAAAGTTGCTGTAAGGAGTTTGGTGGCCAGCAACAGATAAAGAAGACTAAACCATCATTATTTGTTAGTGGTAACTTTGTATAACCGAAGAGGACGACTAGGGGAAGATATTGATGGAAATCCACTTATGTGCCTCAAATTAGTGACCGACTCGTGACACAATAGGGGACATTTCTAGTGGCTCTGACTTGTGAGATGGGGAAAAAGGGCCAAGTGATATTTTGATTGGGATGGAATAAAAGGGGATGGGATTTGGAAAAGAAAGAGATATGGTATGGTATTCACTCTGTTATCTCTAAAGGGGCATTTTCGACTATAATGGATCTATCCTCTTTTCAATCTATAATATAGACAACAATATTAAAACCACCTGCCTAATATTGTGTAGGCCCCCCTCCTGCTGCCAAAACTGCTCTGATGCAAAGAGGTATGTACTACAGAAGAACTCTAAACGTGTCCTGTGCTATCCAACACCAAGACAAGCAGATCCTTTAAGTCCTGCAAGTTGCAAGGTGGGGCCTCTATGGATTTGATTTGTTTTTTCAGCACATCCCACAGACACTCAATCAGATTGAGATCTGGGGAATTTGGAGGCCAAAGCAACATCTTGAACTGTTTGTCATGTCCAAACCATTGATGAACAATGGTGCATTATACTGTTGAAAGAGGCCACTGCCATCAGGGAAGGGGTGTACGTGGTCTGCAACAATCTCTTGGTAGGTGGTACATGTCAAAGTAACGTCCACATGAATGCCAGTGTCCCAGCAGTACATTGCCCACAGCATAACATTGCCTCAGCTAGCTTGCCGCCTTCTTCCCATTGTGCATCTTGCTGCCATCTCTTCCCCAGGTAAACAAGCTCTACACTGACCTGGCCCATCAACCTCATCTAAAAAAAAATGTGATTCATCAACCAGGCAACCTTCTTCCTTTGTTCTTACGCTCACATCTCCATTGAAGGTGCTTTCGGCGGTGGATGCAACCCCATACGCCGCAAACTGAGATGCAATGTGTGTTCTGACAACTTTTTATCATGGCCAGCATTACGTTTTTCAGCAATTTAAGCTACAGTAGCTCTTTGGTGTGATTGAAGCAGATGGGCTAGCCTTTGCTTCCCACGTGCATCAATGAGCTTTGGGCGCCTATGACCCTGATGCCGGTTCACCGGTTGTCCTTCCTTGCACTACTTTTTGTGTGTACTAACCACTGAATACCGGAAACCCCCATAAGACTTGGCCATTTTTCCTGCTACCAAAACCCGATATAAAAGAACTGACTGTTCACTTGACACCCCTTGACAGATGCCTATGTAGCAATATAATCAATGTTATTCTCTTCACCTGTTAGTGGTTTTAATATTGTGGTTGATCAGTGCATATTTAAGAAAATGGGGGTAAAAAACTATTTGAAATAATAAAAGGTGCTCACATATGAAGTTGCTTACCTTTAGTAAGCACTACACAAGGAAGCGATCAACCAATCAAGATACTTCAGCAGATACTGACTCTATCCCCCAAATCCTTCCACAGCAGGGTTTTATGGTCAAAAAAATAGGTTTTGGGAGTTGTAGTCCAGCTACCAGTATTCAAAATTATAAAGTTAAAAACATTCATTGTGCTCACTATTGATCTGTGTAACATACTGCTTTTTGGATCTTTAGTGAAAACAATATAGGGTAGGAGGGGAGGCCTAGCAAGGATTAGCAAATGGTTAAAATGATATATATAATTATTTAAAATATACACACTCTCGCTCTGATCTTTGTTATCCTTACCAGTCTTGTGGTTAAACTCTGATTTATTGTCAATTCAGTAAGTATATGAGCTATGACATCATGTACAGTAGTACAGCAAGCAACAGGAAGGACACATTTTAGAACTGGGTTGGTGGGATTAGGGAGCAGAATTCTACAAAACTTTTTTATTTTATTATTTTTTGCAATAATTATACAAAATTGAACACCGGGGAAAAATTTTATTTCAGTCAAAAGCTATAAAATGAGGATTTGTTTGTGTCCATAGTGTGCCATGAAACATTCTGACACTTTCCCATAGTGTTCTTTATATCTGGAGATGCTTGCAATCTCTTAACAGATCCCCTTTTTAAATTTGTCTTGTTATGCTCATCTCTTCATATCCATGAAGCTTCAGTAGATTCTTATTTTTCTGTTATGTTACCATCATAGGATTAAGATTCAAATGCCGACCCTCTCTCCCTCCCTCTACCCATTAATATCGAGCTCTCTGCTCTGCATCCCTGCACTTGTACTCCTGAAAGCTCATTATATGACCGATTGCTCAATGGTGAGTTTGGACTGAGCAGTGTCTAACTGCAAATATGATTAGGTTTGATTTATGCTGAGTCTCCAAATAGCGGTAAATCAGAGATTGACATTTTAAGTGGTGTGAGAGCACTTAGACTGCATCCATTATTTCATGTTCATAAAATCTCTAAAATGGTCTTCCCTGATGGGCGAGCTTCCTGGAATCTAACCTGCTTCATTCATACACTCACCGTAATGGGATGTTCTTGAGAATGAATAATTTATGTAAATTTGTGGTTGATTGGGAGGAGCCATCTTAGTGCATTTGTTCACATTTAAAGTTCTTAAAGTTAGGGTTACCTGTTAAAGCATGAATTGTTGGTAAAACAAAGCGAATTTCACATTTTATGTCAAAATAGCTGAACTAAAAAACATCTCAGAGTTGGCTATGTTTTCAAATTTAAAATTTACTTTGAATTTTCTACAATTTACACTTTAGTGAGTAACCATGTCAATATCCAGACTGGCAAGGATACTAGGCTTTATGTGTCATGGTAGCCTGCACAAAACCCTCCCAGACGTTCTGTGGCTGTCCAATCACAGACTTCCCAGTGCAGATCAATGAGAAGTCTGTGTAAGGCAGGTACTCAATTTCCTGCATTTTGTGTTAAGCTCCACTGAGCTAAACAAACCAGGAAGTAACAGGACTGGTTGTCTGACAGCCAGGGGGGTGTAACAAGGTACCTTATAAATGTGCCAATTTCTAGTGAAATCTACATTTTTTTTTTTTTAAATGAAACAGAGGACACACTTTTCACATATAAAGCACGACAACAAGTGAAAGTACTTTAGGGGTGTGGAGGGTCAAGTAGATGCAATTGCTATCCTGTAGTAGCGTTACTTCATTCACAGTAATCATTCAATATTTGATTTATAAATAAAGATGGTTGAGACATCTCTAAACATGTTTTGTTCCTTTGCAGGATTATTCATGAAGATGGGTTCTCAGGCGAGGATGTCAAGCAGTATAAACCTGTGGTTTATAGCAACACTATCCAGTCCCTGGCAGCCATAGTCCGTGCCATGGACACGCTCGGCATTGAGTATGGTGACAAAGAACGAAGGGTGAGTCCCAGTTTTTTTTAGTTATTACCTAGACGCAAGCTTTGAGACACTGCCCTTGCGATGGTTCCCTAATATAACGAATGTACGGCTTGTCCCAATGGAGAACGTGGATAGCTTTCCTTCCCAAACTAGTCACTGGGTTAAATAAAGTACTATTCTAAAGTATTAAATGCAGAGCAGTTTTTGTTGCTGTTGGGAGATCCGAGAATAATGTTGCCTGGCAGTATGTAGAATTCACATGCTTCCTGTAGTAAACCAGTTTATTCATGTCTGTAGGATCCTATAAGGTCACAGCTGTAGTTAATGGATTTGTATTACATATAATCCGTCTGCACTAATCATATTTATATTATTTTTTTCTTGTGATGTTACAACTTTTAAATGTATTAAAAAAAAAAAGTAATCGCATCCCTGTACAGTCCAGACACAACCAGGGCACATAATGTATTCAAGGGGGAGAATGGAAAAGGGCAGATCTTGACACTTATGGAAAAGGGCAGATCTTAAAATAATGATGATGGATGCACTCCGTTTCAGCGTAGAAGTTAATACACCGGATTTCAAAATTTTATTTTTCTGACCTCACAAGCAAGTAGTGGTTATTATATTAAAAGTCATGGGAAGTGCTTGGTAACCTTTAAAAAGTGCAATTTTCTTCTTACAAAATACAGCCTTCAGTATGTAAGTGTTATTAGAATCACTTAGAAGCAACCTGATCAGTGGCGAATGGTGAAGTTGTAAGCCAGTGGGGCGCCAGATTACTCCCAAATAATTTTACTCCTTCCTGTACCGTACAGAGATACTCGTAGAATACAGAGAGCTGACCATAATACAGAGAAGATCATACAATAAAACAAGCTGGGCACAACATAAAGATATTTATACAATACATAGAGCTGAGTACAATACAGATATTACCATACCACAAACAGAGCTGAGATACTTATACATTACACAGAGCTGGGTAGACTGCAGAGATACCCATACAATGGGTAGAGCTGAGTAAAATATAGAGAAATAACACACAGAGCTGGGCTCAATAAGGAGATACTAACAACTATCCCACACAGCCAGGATCACTGTGATGGATTACATAGAGCTGCAATACAGAGAATTCGCACACAATACATGTCTCTGTATAATGATCCACTTCTCTCTATGTATTCCTAGCCCTCTCTTAGTTCTCCCTTACATGATCTTATTTTCAGTAGTGCTGCTGCTATAGTAACTTCCGCTTTCTATTACCGTATAAACTCGAGTATAAGGCGAGTTTTTCAGCACATTCTTTGTGCTGAAAAACCCCCACTCGTCTTATACTCGAGTCACTGTCTGTATTATGGCAGCTTACATTGCCATAATACAGACAGGGGGCTGTGGCGGCTGCAGAGCTCTTACTTACCTCTCCTGCAGCTCCTGTCAGCTCTCTCCTCCTCCGCGCCGGTCCGTTCAGCACCTCGGTCAGCTCCCAGTGTAAGTCTCGCGAGAGCCGCGGGGTCATAGTGCGGCTCTCGCGAGACTTACAGTGTGAGCTGACAGAGGTGCTGAATGGACCGGCGCGGAGGAGGAGGGAGCTGACAGGAGCTGCAGGAGAGGTAAGTAAGAGCTCTCTGCCAGCCCCCTCGTACACAGTGCCCATCCACTGGACCACCAGGGAGTGAGAGCCCCCCTCCCTGCCATGTATCAAGCAGGGAGGGGGGACGAAAAAAAATATTAATAATAATAAAATAAAATAAAAAAATAATAATTAAAAAAAAATAATATAACAAAAAAACTATTAATATTAAAATAATAATAAAAAAATAATAAAAATGCCCACCCCCCACCAAGGCTCTGCATCACACTCTGCATCACACACACACACACTGCACTCATACACACACACTGCACTCATACACACACACTGCACTCATACACACACACTGCACTCATACACACACACTGCACTCATACACACACAGTGCACTCCTACACACACAGTGCACTCCTACACACACAGTTCACTCCTACACACACAGTTCACTCCTACACACACACTGCACTCATACACACACACACACTGCACTCCTACACACACACACTGCACTCATATACACACTGCACTCATATACACACTGCACTCATATACACACTGCACTCATATACACACTGCACTCATATACACACTGCACTCATATATACACACACACACTGCACTCATATATACACACACACACTGCACTCATATACACACACACACACTGCACTCATATTTACACACACACACACTGCACTCTTACACACACACACTGCACTCTTACACACACACACTGCATTCACACACACTGTAAATAAATATTCAATTAATATAATTTTTTTAGGATCTAATTTTATTTAGAAATTTACCAGTAGCTGCTGCATTTCCCACCCTAGTCGTATACTCGCGTCAATAAGTTTTCCCATTTTTTGGGGGTAAAATTAGGGGCCTCGGCTTATATTCGGGTCGGCTTATACTCGAGTATAAACGGTAATTATGTTGCTGATTTGAAAACGTCAGCTGCTACAATATCTCTCCGCACACAGTGTACACATGGTTAAAACATCAAGATACTGAGACTCCAACCACTTCAGCTACTCCAGACTCACTATTAGCTGTCAGCACACAGTGTACACAGGGTTAAAGCAGCAGGGAACTGATGGACTACTTATAACCTTTGCAACTGGCAATATAATAATCTGCAGTGGTAATATGCTGAAGCTGAAATAAACAATAATGATGCATATTTTTAAAGTTACAGTGTATGTATAAAAAGTGTATTTTTATGGTGTCTGGCGGAATGCTTGGAGTCCTCGGGAAGCACTAGGAGCATCCATCAACGGAAGGTACCCGGTCGGGGTGCCAGCGGTTCCGTTACAGTGGCAGCGGTGGGATGGCGTCCTAGTGCGAGGAGAAGCAGCGTAGAGACACCGGTAACGTTTGGAATTACAATTTGAGGGCAACGCTAGTATTCGTACAGCGCCCCTGTTCACAGCAAACATGACCTATCGCGTTGACGTTTCTGGCAACCCTGCGCAAGTTGGATGCGGAGAATCGAGCGGTATGGGAATTTGAACTCCGATTGTGGAGATTGGGGCTGTGGGCAACCGGTCTCTCTCCCCAGCGGCAGCCAGCATCCCAGGGAGAGGAGATTGTCGGTCCCTCGTCCCTGCAGCAACCATCATCCCAGGGAGCCGAAGGTGTCGTCTTTCCTCCCCAGCGGCAGCGTGAGTCCCAGGGAGCCGAAGGTGCCGTCCTTCCTCCCCAGCGGCAGTGCGAGTCCCAGGGAGCCGAAGGTGCCGTCCTTCCTCTCCAGCAGCAGTGTGAGTCCCAGGGAGCCGAAGGTGCCGTCCTTCCTCCCCAGCGGCAGTGTGAGTCCCAGGGAGCCGAAGGTGCCGTCCTTCCTCCCCAGCGGCAGTGTGAGTTCCAGGGAGCCAAAGGTGCCGTCCTTCCTCCCCAGCGGCAGTATGAATTCCAGGGAGCCAAAGGTGCCGTCCTTCCTCCCCAGCGGCAGTATGAATTCCAGGGACCCAAAGGTGCCGTCCTTCCTCCCCAGCGGCAGTGTGAGTCCCAGGGAGCCAAAGGTGTCTGGCGGAGTGCTTGGAGTCCTCGGGAAGCACTAGGCGCATCCATCAACGGAAGACACCCGGTTGGGGTGCCAGCGGTTCCGTTACAGAGGGCACAACACCGCCCATCTAGCGCCAGTGGGTGGGCTGGGGGGGGAGACACGATATTTCCCGCTATATTTTAATAACCCCCACATACTGACCGGAGAGATCAACCCCCCCCCCTACCCCCTTATTTATTTTAATGTCCCCCACCTGATCCCATGGGTGGGGGCATAGGACAATTTCCTCCTCCTACTTCACATTCCCCACCCTCATGGCATGGGGCCGTTCTAGCAACTGGTCAGAAATAGCTGCATCGTTGCTAGTTTTAAATGTTTTGTAGATATGCTCCCCATCTGCCACATTGACTTCTGATAATATGGGGTTTTATTTGGATTTATTTTACTTTGTCTGCTGGTCAGCTGCAACATAATGAAGCCTTGCATTGCTGGCACTGTCAGTGGCAAGTAGTACTTAACATTATCATTCACTTGCAAAAAAGTAAGTGAATGTTAACTTGCAAAAGCATTCAGTTTTGAATGTTAATAAAACAGTTGCTTTATGAACCATCCAAATCCTATAATCCCGGCATTTGCTGCAGATTCGCTCGGGCTGACCGAATTCCGACAGTAATTTGCTTTTAGTAAATATGAAAATTGCGGTCAGAAATCATCCGTTTTCACCTGGTTTTGTCCATCTAGTCCAGGGCTGTCCAACCTGCGGCCCACCAGATGTTGCTGAACTACAACTCCCGTGATTCCCTGGCTATTCTATTTAACTTAAATAATCATGGTTTAGTGAATAACCTCATGTAATTGACAAAACTGTCCCTCCAGCATTAGAGTAATCGACTACATAGAGTTCATCCGGCAGTTTTTTACAGACTCCTTTAAATCTTTATGGAATCGTTATAGCTAAAGTGATTAGATTATATAAATAAATGGCTTATTACGAACATGTCATGTTTTTGAAAAATCTGCAAGATTGTATGAAACTTTTGGATCTAATTGTATCTGTCTAATTAGAGCAGGCTCCCTTGGAGTGTGTTTGTAAAAGCAGTCTGGATATGCTGACCTCCCATGTATGGCAACCAGATGAATACATGACGTGGGACTGGATAAAGGGGAGGATATCCCAAAATAGGATACCAGCACATTTTTTGCCCATGACTGCAGTTTCACATTGCCATACTCACTACGGTATACAGATGAACGTTATTTAAGGTGAAATACTTACCTGTACACTGTCGGTGCCTGTTATCCAAACACTCCTATTGGGTTAGTTGGCGAAAGACTAATATTTCTGCTGTTGCTGTCTTGTAATATAAAGAGCAACTGTCACCAGAACGTTTGTTTTTTTTTTGTTTTTTTTATAATAAGAATCCTTGCAGCATTAAAAGTAAAAAATCTGGCTCCTACTTTTACAGAACACTGGATCCCTCTGCCATGTATTTACACACCTTCGGTCGGACTGACGTAGAATCTTACGGCTCCTACTTCACTCCCTGCACAGAGCGATGATGCCCTGCGGCTCTGCCTTTTCTCGAATTTCGACCACATTTGCAATTCTCATACTTACTAAATCCGAGTGCGGTCAGAATTTGGTCGGAGTGATCGATTCTGTAACATTGGTTTGCATGCGGAAATCGCCAAATCCAATCTACGGCACCAGAATCTCAAATTATCATTCACTTGCTATTTTCATGCGAATGATAATATGATCACAGGGCTAGCAACCAGAATGCAAATAGTTTAAACCTTCGGCACTGCAACATGAAAATTAGTAAAAAAATAAAAATAAAAAAAATTGGTTAATAAAAATTGAATGGGGATCAGTAAGAACCTTGTATTGCTACAATGGAGGCATTTTACCTCCATATGCCCCTATCTACCATCTGCATATCTACTGAACATTGAAACTGGAAGTTTGCGGTCAGAATTCGGATTAGGCAGCGCACACAGGGTAATGGTTGATGACATCACCACTCTGTGCAGGGATTGAAGTAGGATTCTATCTCAGTACAACCGAACTTGTGTGAATATGGCAGAGGGATCTGGTGTTCTGTGAAAGTATGAGCAAGACTTTCACGTAATTTTAATATACCTTATTTTAAAAAAATTGCCATATCTTTTTATTACATGCTGCAAAGATTCTTGTAATAAAAAAATAATAATAATAATAAAAAAAATCTTGTGATTTGTTCTTTTTTAGGTGTCCTTAAGTTAAATAACAAATTGACTTTACCAATTTTAGCAAGCAGAAGTACATCTAAACGTTTATGTAAAGTACCCATCAAAAAATGTAGCAAATGTTACCAAAGCGAATTTACATTTTACCTTAGTTATTAACAGGGCTTCGCAAACCCACGGCACCTGTTTACCATGGCTCCTGCAATTTGCCTCATGGCACATACTTTGTTTTGTGAAGGCAGTGTAGCAGTGGTGCAGGTACCGCGTATTGTTCCACAGATTGCTGCATGCATTTTACAGAATGTGGATATGCACCGCACACTGTGAGAATTGCAGGAACATCTACATCTTCATCGTGTGACATGGAGAATTTGGTGTGGGTGTGTATTTGTGACACATAAGTGATACTTGTCATGTGTATTGTATGCGATATTGGTGTTCTAATAGTACTGCCACATCGGAGGGTGTTTTTGTGAATGCCTGCCATGTGACCTATACCGCTGTGTGAAATATGTCTCTGATGTGATGTGGATGTTGGATATCTGTGCTCCATATGATATTGGTTTCCGGATGTTGAATGGATAATTGAGGAATACATGAGGTTTGTTAGAATTCTTGGCTGGGAATTATAGATTGTTGCCACGGGACATAGAATTTGTGGTACTTCCATTTTTCAGCTGGCTCCTTAGTCCAGGCTTAAATTTGACCTACAGTGTTTGCATTACTCCCCCCATGTTTATGCCCCTCTAGAGCACTGCTACACACATAGCATTTGGCCACAATCATGCTGTTTTCAACTCTGTAGACCAAATGGCATTACTAATTTGCACTCTATACTTCTCACGCATAAACATATCCATAGGAGTTTACGCAGCAGTTGTTCCATGAGATTCTCAGATATGTCCATAGTGTATCATTTCATGCTCTGTTAATTGTCTCTTTAGAATAACAATATACAGTGTAACGGAATACACTTACATTTTGTAAATAATAATCATGTCGCATCACCTTTTTTTTTTTTTTATATTTTGTTGTTTTTGGTCCCTGTGATTTTATAATATTTTATTGTGTATAAACGGTTACGTTGTGTGTTTTCTTGTTCGCACCGCTTTGGCGGCAAGTTCTGCGACTTTGTGATTACATTTATATTTTGGGATTTTTGTGTCTTTCTGCTTCAATATAGGGTAGCAATTAATCATGTAGCATACATTAAATCATCATTGGCCCACACCTGTCTTAAATATCCTTTAAGTTTTATAAAATGCTGATGGGAGCAGATAAGGCCATAAAATTATCTTTAACCAAAAAAAAAAAAAAAATCCCTCGATCATCGGAAAGTGAATGAATGTCCAACAGAGCAGCTGTTCTCTGACAAGGCCTTTACCTGAGTGAAGGCCAGCTTGGAGCTGTCACATTTTAAATTTAAATTCACGCTGCAGTTTGCTGAGGTACCCAGGAACAGCTATAAACGAGTTTGCATGTGGCACTTGACATAGGACCAGAACCTGCTAATCTCTGTCGCCTGTACTGCCTAGTCAGCTGATCTTGGCAATACCCAGCTGCGTCTGGTAATGAGGTGTCATTTTGATGAGTTTACTTAGATTAGGGTAATGTTCTCTGTTTTATGATTGCCTGTCTCACTTCCCGGAGTCTACTGCCTTTGGAGTTTTCACAAATGAAGTCTTACGCAGTCTTTGTGCCTGCAGTAAAATATTGCACCAGAAAGCCTTTGAGGAATTAAAGGGGACTTGTCACCAGTTCAAATGCCTTATACGTTTGGGGACAGCCCTGTTGGATTGTAACGAAGTCCCTTCCATTAAATTAATCTACTGTGTTTGGGAAATTTAAAAAGTCCTGTTAGTTGTCAGAATGTACCGTATGTCCCAACATTTGTTCATTGCCATAAGGTGCCAGAGAATTCTGGTACTTGAGGTCCTAAAATGTTGGGAGGTCTATGTTTCACATCCCCATATTAGCCAAATTAATTGTTGTTTTCTGGTTGAGCTATGCAAGTGAATATCTCAATTTGTGACTGTGGTAGACTTGTCAGTTTAACATTATTTTTTATTTTACATTTTTTATTTTTGCAGTGCATAGAAATGTGACATACAGGCTCGAAGTGCCCCAAAAGCATTCCTCAAGCATATTCCTCGCATAACATGCGGGGCATTTGATTATAAGGCACAGTTTTATAATGACATAAGCAGGTTTAACAGTTTAGCTTTGACTGTAAGTATGTATTTATGCTGTGAACAGGCTTGGTCAGAGCGTGTGTTAAGGTAGGTTAGTAGCTCACGGTTTATACAGGTGTACATTGCTAGGTAGGTAGATCATGCACGTGTGTATGGTCAATATGCTAGGCTAGTGTGATGTGGTTATACTCATAGTAGACACTGAGGTGTAGGATCTGTGTGTAACAAGCTGGTGGAGCGTCAGCGTGTGTGGTAAGATTAACTCACAGTCCCGAGCTGCAGAAGAGAGATTTTTCGTTGCTAGCTATAATGTGGATAAGTCCGTATGTACAGTGGGCCAGTTACATATAGCAGTGTCCATGTGGGGTCGTCAGGGCTCACACCGTTGTCAGGCTTCAAGAGGTGGGTTGGTGAATACGCTGCCCGCCTTCCTCAGCCTATGCCCCGTGCTTGCCTCAGTGGAGAGTCCGTTTCCAGGTCTGTTTCACCAGTGCCTCTTTCCGGTATGCGGGAACGTGGGATGCCCTGCTCGCGTTGCGAGCGCTGTGTGCAGCACGACAGGTCCCTGTCTCTTCGGCTCCGGGCTTTGTAGGGAGCTGGTGCCCTCTGTCCGTGGATCCCCTTCCGTCGGGAGGTCGGATCGTGAAACCCCGGGGTTTCCGGCTTGCGGTCTTCCCCATGGGTGGTCGGACTGCGGCCTGGAGATTCCTCCAGTTGGGCCCCCGGCCCAGAAGAGGGACAGGTGTCCGCTGCTGTGTGGTAGGTAGATTCTGATTCAGGAGGGAGCACTCCCGTTCGTTGGGCAGTGAGTTGGTTCCGTGTTGCCTCTAGGATTCCTGGCGGCTTGGAGTGGTGAGCGTCTGGGAGTCTTGCGCGTGCCTTTAGACCCTGAGGGCTGTTGTTTTGGGACTGGACCTGCCTGAGCATGCTAAGCCGGTTCTTATAGAGGATGTTTTGCAGGTAAGAGGGGTGGCGATGGGGCAGTCCTAAAGATCGTCTCCGTTGAGGTTTAGGGCAACTCACCAGTGGTCTAAGAGTCACCGGGGCTTTCGGCGTTTCTTCCGCCTCTCACTCCCTCTTATCGTGATCTGTCTCGGGTTCCACACCGGAGCTGCAGGTTGCTGTGCATTGTCCTTTGTGGCTGATGTCAATGGGACTTGTGCCCGGGTGTCTCTGTGGCTGGTGATTTTGGCCCAGAAATCGCTAAATAGGCGGTCCAGCTGCTCCGACAGTGGAGGCAAGCTGGGCTGGGATGCTGAGGTCCACATGGCCTCCGCCATGCCGTGTGTCGGCGGTTCAGCGGTGCGAGGTGGCTGAGCTCGGTTTCTCTGACCTGATCCACATGCTCTGGTTGCCGGGATATCCCTCACCGGCAGTGGGGGAGGGGTGGGGAAGAGTGCGTTCCGGGGAGACCCCGTTTGTTATAGGCTGCAGTCGGCTGAGGGATCGGCTGTCTCCCCCATGCTTCCTGAGTAGGCCGCAGGTAGGCCTCACGTCCATCCCCTGGAATCGGTCGCATTTTGCGGTTTTGGGCTCGGTTAAGCATTGTGTCGATATTAAGCCCAGTGTCTGGGGTGTGAAAAGCAATGAATTTGCAGGTTTTGCAGAGATTTTGCTTGTTTTTCAGGCTTTTTAGACAGGAGCTCTGCTGAAGTGCGACCTCTCAGCTTGGCTGTCAAGCTCCGCCCCCTAACATTTTTTATATTGGTAGGTAATTGTAATATTTAAAAGTCCTTTGTTTTATAACAAAGTTGCATTGTTTGTTAGAAGAAGTGTGTCTGTGTGGGGCGTGTGGGGGGTGTGTGGGGAGGGCGGGAAACCCGCCAACAAAACTTTGTTGAATCTATGCAAATTTCCAATCAGTGGGGGGCATACTTTTAATCATTGCACAGTTATGTAAATTATAGCAAGTTGTTAATTTCCTTCCAAATCAGTACAATTACATGTATCGTCTGATTACATCTTTTTATGGTAAAATATTCAATAACTATGAAATATATTTACAGAAATCTACACTTCTGCATGATTATTCCAAATATTTCCTGATTTCCAAAAAGATTTAAAGGGAATTTTGTCCTGAAAATCAGGCTTATTGTGCGTCATTAAAAAGACCTACACATGTGCAAAATAAATAAAGCCCGTACATGCATTAAAATGCTGTACCATTTGCAAAATATAATTTAAAGTGACCATATAGGCACCCAGACAGTTCATTTCATTGAAGTGGTCTTGGTGAAGCAGTTTTAGAGGGCGCTCCCTGCAGTTTCGCAGAGTTTTGCAACATCCTCCCGCTTGCAAATCCACATAGTAAAGAATTAAATCAATGCCTTCCTGTGCTACATAGCATTCGCAATAGGTCCCCACCTCTTGCTGACATCGGAGTGGGTGGATGCAACGCCGAGGGACCTTGGCGCTGGAATCTGGTATGTGTTTAAAGGGCCTTTAACTCTTGAATTGTGGCAGGGGGAGGGGAAGAGGGACACTATAGTGTTAGGAATACAACTTTGTATTCCTAACACTAAAGTGTTCCTTTAAAATATTATGTTTACCTATCTCCCATATAAACAAATTCATACCTCCCGATTGTCACTCTTTTCTCTCCTATTGTCCGTCTTTCCTAGGAGCTCCATATTGTTGGTGTGGCTGAGTGTATAACAGAGCTGAACAGTAATAATGCTCCCAGTAATGTGTCTTCAACCTACAATAAATGTGTTTAGAAATCAGTCTGTGCAAATAATTAAATAATTAATCTTGTTCTAAATTACATTTCATTTGCATAAATTGCTATAGTAAGTCACATAAAATTTTCCTTAGAACAGCCCCGCCCCTGGCCACACCCCTACTCACACCCTAAAATGAAAGTGTCGCTATTTGTCCATTTGATATGTGTTAAAGGAAATCTATAGTGCCAGGAAAACCAAAGTCGTTTTCCTGGCACTATAGAATCCTACAGTGCCCCCTCCTCCCGTGGTGCTGAAGGGGTTAAGACCCCTTCATTGACTTACCTGAATCCAGCGACGATCTCCCTTGGCTGAGTCAGGCTCTGCCCATGTTCCTCCCTGCCAACATCACCCTACAGGGGAGACCTAAACCAAATACGCGGCAATGGCTGCGATCTCATTAGGATTTCCCCATCGGAAGGCATTATTCAATCTGCTAGAGGTGGAGTTAACCCTGGATAGTTATTATTGCAGTTTCTCAATAACTGCAGTAATTGCTATTGCAGGGTTAAGAGACATGGGTCATTGCACCCAGACCACTTCAATGAGCTAAAGTGGACCAGGTGCCTACAGTGTCCCTTTTAAGCTATGCAATTGTGTGGGAGGTGGCAAAAATAAAACAAGGAGAAAGAGAAACCGTGAGGAAGGTTTATCAAGAAAAGTCAAAAGTGTCTTTTGTTTTTTGGTGTCTAATCTGTTCATATTTTTTAAATTGTCCTATAAATGTCAACTTTTCCACCATTTTCCACAGAAGTATTGGGGGGGAAAAGGGTGCAAAACTATCTACGACGCTGTGATAAATCTCTCCCATTGTTTGTTTTTCTTCTCTTCCCATGTGTCTGGACTATTTAAAATGTCATAAAAGAAAAAAAGAGCTTACAAGTAGAAAAATAAATGTACAAAGGTTAACACAAGTTATTCAAGTTTAATATCCCGAATAGCTGCTTTTCCCCTTCAAAATAAACAATTAACTTATTGAACTTCATGATATAATAAAATAGTGGAGGTATAAATTTGCTGTGCTTTTTAAACTGTGTGTGAATGCGTGTATACTTATTGTGTGTCTGTATACACACACCGATATCTGTTGTGTGTGCAGTGTCTGTGTAATACATTTTAGTTTTTAACTATCACACTTTGTAGATGTCTCTTGAATGGTTGGTTGACCAGATTATATAAGGTTAGCGCATAATTGCTGTAAAATGACAAAGTGGTTCAATCATTAATATTTATATTGTGTCTGATTCCTCTGTACTTCCCACATTCATATCTTACTCGGATTAATAAGTAGCATATTGCGGACTATGCCGCTGTGTATATCTAGTGTAAGGGATGATGGAATCCACGCCGTGGGGTGAGAATTGCCAACCAGAAGAGGGCAACGTCTCAGGGTGAGGAGTGGACAAAGTGGCCGAGGCTTACTGTCCACCCAGGAGTGTTCTAGCTCTTGCTGTGGATGGGCTATTTAGAAGACTGGTGCTATGGAGAGTTAATGAGTTGAGGTATTAGTGGCGCAAGGTGGAGGGTGAGTCATAGGATTGAAGGCAAAAAGAGGAGGCATTAAGTCTGAATCATGTGGCATGCAGAATAGCAGAGGGCATCACCTGAACTAATTGATGCTCTGATGCAGATCTAAGAGATATGATTACACGCATCCCTAATTTAACATATCCCGTACAGCGCAAATCTAGTCTCTAATATATATATATATGTTGTATGCAATATTTTATACCATTAGAGAATGAATCTAGTAAACACACTACCAAGCCTTTTTTTCCCCCTTTGCTGTGTAATACTGATCACCAATTGTTGCAACTTGTTCTTTGTTCTACCTAGAACACGCCATTTAGCCCAGAGCTGGCAATCTCCTTTCACCTACCATCCACCCCCCTCAAATTCCTGTCCTGTGCTCATTCATTTTTAGTCCCCCCCCCCCCCCCCCCCCTCACCCCCCTTGGTATTAAACCCACATCTCTTAACTATCTTTCAATATGATGTGTCCCTCTGCTCTTCTATGCTATTCTACATTCACCCCCATCCAGCTGTCATGGTCGCGTCCTCCCTTGTCACTATGCCATCTGCCAGATGAGCATGGCGTAATTTTAGCTAAAGATAAAGATGAAATTGCTCCCCAGTCATTGCCCTCAGCAGGGAAGGTAGTGATGTCAGAAATAGTCTAATACTACAGGTTTTGTTGCATGAGTTGCTTTGCAGACATTTCTGTTTAACCATCTAAACTGGGATAGAAAGTTATCATACACAGCAACTATTAGGAGGGATCAGTCACAGGCAAAGGACAATACTTAGAAAGGGTCGATTAACCCCCTCAGTGCTAAGCCTGTGTGAATTGACTGACTCACTCTCTCCAGATTCTTGGACTAGTTTCCTGACCTCACCCATGACCTTGAGTCGGGTCTGAGAACTTGTTGCGTCTGTCGACTGGCTCACTCTCTGCCATCTGCGAACTAAGCTCCAGTCAAAATCCATTAGGTCAAATCACATCTGACGCATTTAAACCTCTTGTAGTTGCCGTCTGCGCACATTCCTTTCTGTCCAGAAAACACATCTACATTCAGAGAGCTAGTCTTTACACGCAGAGCTTACATCAAGGAAATTTTTAGCACCGCTTATCCACCACTTATTACCAATATCTGGTTATGTGAATGTGTAAACATCTCAAATAGACCTTTAAAAAAAAAATTATAATAATTCATTCTTTTTTCAGGTTTTATTTTTTTAGAGGATTTCCTTTGTAGAAATGAGCAAATAATTGTTTTTGTAAAACCCTTCCTTAAAATTAGGCATCAAGCTTTGGCACGCATTTTATTGAGTTTGTCCTTTGCAAATATATTTTAATAAATTGGGGTCAGTTGTGAGCACTAAATTATATTCTAAATTTATTTCATCTGGAATGTCAAGAACTTGGCTGCCCCTGAACATGGCATCATCTTACCTGGCACTACACTGACATACCCTCCCAACTTTGGCATCTTGTGAAGGAGCCTGGTGGGAGGGTGAAAAGTGGGCCAGTGATGCTTTTCGTAGAAGGGGTGGGTCCATCCGTTGAATTGACACGTGAGATGATTGTGAAGGCACACCAGGCTGCGTGCCAACTAAGTAGGCCAGCCCACCATTAGAGGATGATGTAGGCAGGTATTGGGGCTCTCTGCAGGGTACTAGTGTCCTGTGGATAGCGTGAACATGTCTGATACGCACACGCTGTGCTTGTTGTGGACTGTTCCCTTGTGTCCCCAAAAAGCACAAGACCAGGGAACTGTCAGGGACCAGGAACCAGACAGAGACAGAAATAGATGCAAACACACCTTTATTAATAAATAACAAATAATAAACAAAAGCAAAGTCCAGGAATCAAGCAGGGGTCAGTCACCAGAGCGGGTAGTCAGACAAGCCAGGATCAGGAGCACGGAGAGCAGCGGAGTCAGGAACAAGGCCGGAGTCAGGAACCAGGATCAAACAGGAAACACAGGAACAAGGAGACTTCTGGGAAACAGGAAACCACGCAAGGGCAAGGAGGTTCTGGGCTTAGCTGCTTAAATAGGCAGAACTGATTAGCAGCAGGGTTGATTACTACTCACAGGTGAGTAACCGTGGCAACAAGCAGAAGCAGCTCATAGTAATAGCAGCTGCAAACTCAATCACTGAAACAGAAAGGTTAGCTGTTTAAAACAGCAAAGAAACCCTGACAGTACCTCCCCCTCAACGATTCCCCCCATCTCTGTTGGTGGGTCCGGGCTTCATGGGGAAGCGGGCGTGATAGGAACGAAGGAGGGATGGTGCATGGACATCAGAGGCTGGAACCCAGGAGCGTTCCTCTGGACCGTATCCTTTCCAGTGCACCAAGTATTGGATCTGTCCTCTGAAGACCCGTGAGTCAATGATGCTGCGTATTTCATATTCCTCATGATTGTCAATCAGAACAGGACGTGGACGTGGCACTGAGTTGGTGTAGCGATTACAAACCAACGGTTTCAAGAGGGAAACATGGAAAACATTTGAGATGCGCATGTTAGCAGGAAGGTCAAGTGCGTAAGCTACAGGGTTAACCCTTCGAAGTATACGAAATGGCCCAACGTATCGGGGTGCCAGTTTTTGTGAGGGAACACGGAGGCGTAGGTTGCGGGAAGACAGCCAGACCCTCTCTCCGACCTGATAGGTAGGTGCAGGAAGGCGTCTGCGGTCGGCCTGGAGTTTGTAGTTCTGCATTGCGCGTTGCAAAGAACTCTGAACCTGCACCCAAGTGGAACGGAGTTCCCTGAGATGTCCCTCCAATGCCGGTATCTCCTGTGGCAAGAACGTATCAGGCAACATGGACGGTTGAAACCCATAGTTTGCCAGGAACGGGGATAGCCGGGAGGAGGCATTAATCGCACTATTGTGGGCAAACTCCGCCCAGGGTAGCAGATCAGACCAGTTGTTCTGGTGGTCAGAAATGTAGCAACGCAGAAACTGTTCCAGTGTTTGGTTAGCTCGTTCCGCTGCACCATTGGATTGCGGGTGGTAGGCCGAGGAGAAGGAAAGCTGAATTCCCATTTGCGTACAAAAAGCTCTCCAAAATCTGGACACGAACTGGCTACCCCTATCTGAGACTATCACTTTGGGTAACCCATGCAAACGAAAGATCTCCCGACCAAAAATTGTTGCAAGTTCCTGGGAAGTTGGTAGTTTTTTCAAGGGAATGCAATGCGACATCTTCGAGAATCGGTCAACAACCATGAGGACGACTGTATTGCCACGAGAGACCGGAAGATCTACGATAAAATCCATGGACAAGTGGGTCCAGGGTCGTTCACCATTAGGTATGGTTTGCAGGAGACCCACTGGAGGGCGTCGTGGGGTTTTGTTTTGAGCGCACACAGGACAGGCAGCTACAAAAGCGGTGACATCCGAACGGAGACTAGGCCACCAAAATTGCCGGGATACGGACCAGATTAACTGGTTTTTGCCTGGATGTCCAGCTGCTTTGGAGTCGTGGTATGTACTCAATAGTTTCGTACGGAGGTTAATAGGTACAAAACAACGGCCATTAGGTTTCTCTGGAGGAGCATTACTTTGTGCAGCCAGAATCTCCTCGCCTAGGGGTGAGGTGAGGTTAGTACGGATGGTTGCCAGTATATGGTCCGGAGGAATCACAGGAGTAGGGGTTATCTCCTCTCTAGATGGAGGGGAGAACTGTCGAGACAAGGCATCAGCCTGGATGTTTTTTGTACCGGGCAAGTAAGAAACCACATAATTGAATCTTGATAGGAAGAGAGCCCATCTAGCTTGCCGGGGGGAAAGTCGCTTAGCTTCAGAAAGATATGTTAGATTCTTGTGGTCTGTGAGTATGAGGATTGGCACTGAAGTACCCTCAAGAAGGTGCCTCCATTCTTTGAGAGCTAAAATTATGGCTAGAAGTTCTCTATCACCAATCTGGTAGTTGCATTCCGCCGGGTTCAATTTCCTCGAGAAATACCCGCACGGATGCCTGGAACTCTCTGGGTTAGGACGTTGAGACAGGAGGGCGCCCACTCCTGTCTCAGACGCATCGACCTCAAGAATGAATGGTAAGGCAGGGTTAGGGTGTGCCAGTATAGGGGCAGCAGCAAAGGCGACTTTGAGAGACTCAAAGGCAGTAATGGCTTCCTGTGACCAATGCTGTGGATCAGCATCTCTCCTGGTCATGTCCGTGAGAGGTTTAACCAAGGAAGAAAAGTTGCGTATGAACTTCCGATAATAATTGGCGAAGCCCAGAAACCGTTGTATAGAGCGAAGACCCGTAGGTCGAGGCCATTTAAGTACAGCCGAAAGTTTCTCCGGATCCATAGAGAATCCAGTATCTGAGATAACATATCCCAAGAATGTAACCTGTTTGCAGTGAAACTCACATTTCTCCAATTTGCAGAACAGACTATTTTCTCTAAGTCTCTGTAGAACACGAGAAACGTCTGCGTGATGGTTCTCGAGAGATGTGGAATGGATCAGAATATCATCAAGATAAACCACCACACATTGCTGCAGCATATCTCGCAGGACGTCATTTATAAATTCTTGGAAAACCGCCGGAGCATTGCAAAGACCAAAGGGCATTACTAGGTATTCGTAATGGCCGCTCCTGGTGTTAAATGCGGTTTTCCATTCGTGGTCCTCTTTTATCCGGACGAGATTATATGCCCCTCTCAGATCAAGTTTGGTGAAGACCGTTGCTCCCTTGAGGCGGTCAAATAATTCCGTGATTAATGGAATGGGGTAGGCATTCTTAATAGTAATGCGATTGAGACCCCTATAGTCGATACAGGGTCTCAACTCGCCATCTTTTTTCTTTACAAAGAAAAAGCCGGCCCCGGCAGGAGAAGATGACTTCCGAATAAAACCCTTAGACAGTGCATCGGTAACATACTCCTCCATGGCTCGATTTTCTGCTACAGACAGTGGGTAAATCCGGCCCCGGGGAGGATTGGTACCCGGTTGGAGTTCGATACCACAGTCATACGGACGGTGTGGTGGCAGAACGCTGGCTTGACCCTTGTCAAATACATCTTGGAATTCTTGGTACTCAGCGGGTAAGGAAGAGGCAGAACATGCGCCCAAAACTTTGACCGGTTTCTGGAGACAGGACAATGTGCATTGCTGGGACCAAGATAATATCTCAGCTTTGCGCCAATCAATTGTGGGGTTATGCTTCTGTAACCAAGGGTATCCCAAAACAACCTGGTAATATGGAGAGGAAATGACCTGGAATTGGGTCGTCTCATGATGTAGAGCCCCTACAGCCAGAGATATGGGCACGGTTTCTTGGGTCACGTGGGTTGGCTGTATTGGTCTGCCATCGATGGCTTCGAAGGCTAGTGGGGAGTTGCGAGACTGTAAGGGTATAGAGTGCTTTGCTGCAAATGCACAATCTATAAACAAGCCTGCGGCCCCAGAATCAAGTAACGCCCGGGTTTCAATGGATGAATCAGACCAGGAGAGGATAACAGGCATCAAGGGTTTGTGCACACATATCTCTGGGTCTGCAGAAAGACCACCCAAGATCTGCCCCTGACAGTATCTTGGGTACGGACCCTTTGCCGGACGGATCGGGCAAAACTTTAACATGTGACCGTGGTGTCCGCAGTATAGGCACAGGCCCTCCCTCCTCCTAAAGGCTCTCTCCTCGGCCGAGAGGCGTGAGAAGCCTAACCGCCTTGGCTCCACACAGACAGAGGACTCAGGACCAGGAGGCAAGGGAGGTGAGGGAGGTTCGGGTGGGCAAGAAAAGCTCGGTGTCAAATTTACAAGAGGCCTCCGCAGGCGCTCCTTGGATGAGGATCTCTCTCGGAGTCTGATGTCAATGAGGGTGACAAATGATATCAGTTCCTCGAGATCTTTAGGTAATTCTCTGGCTGCAATCTCATTTTTAAACACATCGGAGAGACCTTGTGCAAAGGCAGCCACAAGAGTCTCGTTGTTCCAGCCACCCTCTGCTGCCATGGTACGGAATTCACTGGCATACTCGACAATAGTTTTTGTGCCCTGAGAATTAGACATGAGTAGTTCGGCAGTAGGGGTGGAGCGAGCTGGAATATCAAAAACCCTATTGAAGGATGCAACAAATTCAGGGTAATTGTAAATAATAGGCTTCTCCGCCTCCCAGAGAGGTTTTGCCCAAGCTAGGGCCTTTTCAGACAGCAAAGAAATCATGAAGTGAACTTTGTCACTGTCTGTAGGAAATGCCTGGGGCAGGGTTTCAAGGTATCCTTTAACCTGATTTATAAATTCTCTGCACTGTGCTGGGTCGCCCCCAAAATGCTGAGGGAGCGGGACAGACCCAGTCATTTCTCTAGCCGCTACAGGTTTGGAGGTTACAACCGGTGCTAGAACAGGAAGTGAGACAGAGGCGGCCGCAATCGCAGGCTGGCCGGGTACTGGATCCAGATGGGCATACTGGTCCAAATGGTGGTTCTGCTGGTCCCACTGGGTAAGCAGGTTAGGTATAGGTGTCTTGCCTGTACCATCTGTATTCATGGCCCTTGCGTAATGTCAGGGACCAGGAACCAGACAGAGACAGAAATAGATGCAAACACACCTTTATTAATAAATAACAAATAATAAACAAAAGCAAAGTCCAGGAATCAAGCAGGGGTCAGTCACCAGAGCGGGTAGTCAGACAAGCCAGGATCAGGAGCACGGAGAGCAGCGGAGTCAGGAACAAGGCCGGAGTCAGGAACCAGGATCAAACAGGAAACACAGGAACAAGGAGACTTCTGGGAAACAGGAAACCACGCAAGGGCAAGGAGGTTCTGGGCTTAGCTGCTTAAATAGGCAGAACTGATTAGCAGCAGGGTTGATTACTACTCACAGGTGAGTAACCGTGGCAACAAGCAGAAGCAGCTCATAGTAATAGCAGCTGCAAACTCAATCACTGAAACAGAAAGGTTAGCTGTTTAAAACAGCAAAGAAACCCTGACAGGAACAAAGTAGGAAAAATCGTGAAAGTCCTGACGATATGACGTTTGGGAGGCATGCAATGATTCATAAGGAAGCATATATGTATACAGTGGGTAGTTTTTATTGTAGTTTTCACCTCGTGTAGGTTACATTTTGTTAATTGTATGCATTCCTGGTTAAAAATAAATTTCTATATGCAAAGCTCAAAATTGTACTGCTATGCTGCTAGACAGCCCTAAATGTAACTCGCCACAGAAAGCTTGGATGGTCCGTGGCACATTGTACACTTGCCAGGGATAATTTTTCACTAATTATTTTTGTGACCCAATAATCATATAAAGAGAGATGAGATATACCTTTCAAATGGATGGACTTCAGTTTGGTTTGAGAAGACCAGGTCACTTGCATCCTCGACTCAAGACCTTCTTTCTAATACACAAGTGTGTGCTGCATACTTATAGCACTTTCAAAAAAAATAAGTTGAGTTAGCAAGTATCACCTAAGGGCTGTAGGAAAAAATCCAAGTTACCTAAAAGGAACATTATAGTGTCAGGAATACGGACGTGTATTCCTGACCCTATAGTGCCCAAGTGGCTGTTTAGGTGGTCGATTTAACTCCACTTTTCTCCCTCGCTGTGTCTGGCTCAACCAATCCAATGCTTTCCCATAGGAATCAAGGCATCTCTATGGGGAAGTTCAATGTCTCTTTGCAGAGTGTAAAGACGCTGAACGCCAGCACTGGGATAGGAAGCACCTCTAGAGGCCATCTGAGTGTCAGTCACTAGAGCTGATACCATCCTTTCTCATTGCTAACACTGCAAGGACAGGCTGTAGACACAAGGACCACTAAATTAAGCTGTAGGGGTTCTGGTGGCTATAGTGTCCCTTTAAGTTGGAATGTTCACTATAAATATGAGATTAAGCCTAGTTTATAACGGAACATATAGTGCGATCTAAAAGTAGAAGCTTCGCCATGAATGGTTAGTTTACAACCTTTTGACTCGTCTGATCTTCTCTCCATTTGATTTTAGAACCACAGAATTCATTTAATCACTTGCATTCTGTGTCCGACTAGCTTGGTTATCTCTTCCAAGGGTCCTTCAATTATCTTACTCTTTTATTCTACGCCGTCCGCCACCTGCTTTGTAAAAGAAGTACTTCCTCCGTTTTTCTTTTTTAGCCTGACATTGATTTAGATTTTAAAGCATAGTCTCTTGTTCTCACTGTTCTTTTATTAAAACCTGTTCCTGTACTTTGTACATCCTCTGATGAATATGAACATTCCTATTGCCGAGTACCCCCTCACCCAACTTCCTTCTTTTTCCTAGAATTAAAGGGAATTTCTCCAGCAAAGGATTAAAAGCTGATTTTTAAACTAGATGCAGCATTATGCTGACGTAAATATGGAAACCTATTATTTCTAATGGGCACATTTATTTATGTGTATAGAGTGTACTGAGGAATTCTGGTAGAGGAACACTCTAAGAATCATACGCATGGCACCCCCACAATGTGTAAGTAGTTGAAGGGTTACACACAAGGGTTGCACAATGATCACTCCAAAAAACTAACTTGGGGACGACTGGGTGCTGCTCTCTGTGGCCCAGTGGCACATTCTTAGCTGATTGGCTGAAAGAGGTCCGCTGACTCTTCTGGAGCACCCCAAACACAAAGCTGGTTCTAAATTATCAGACTATTTTTCATGGGGTGGTGTCCCATGTTACTCCTGGCACCATAACCATTACAGCACACAGTGTTCCCCCTGTAAAGCTTTACCCCTTCAGGCCCCACCACCCCAATCCTAACTGATAATGGGTTCAATTCATCATTTTGGGGTAAGTTGCCATTCTTTGTGCTTTCTTGTGCTTTGAGATTCCTTAGATAGCTGATAGTGCTAAGTGTTTTTCATATTGTTCAGAGAGATGGTCACATGTATAATGTCAAGCAAAATAGCTGAATTGGAAAAATTCTCTAAGTCTGTTATGCTAAAATGTAAACTTCACTTTGAATTCTCACATTAGTGAATAAACCTGATAATCTCTCATGTCTTTATTAAAAGGACACTGTTGGCACCCAGACCACTTTAAGCTCATTGAAATGATCTGGGTTCAGTGGCCCATATTCTTTAACCCCACAGTGGTAATAATTGTAGTTTTGAAAAAAGTGCTATCATTGCCTACCAGACAGCAACCCTCTGGAATCCAAACGGACCTTTGCATGGAGCACGTGCGGAGCCTTACCCAGCACCGAGGGACATCAGCGCTGAATTCAGGTAAGTGACTTAAGGGGGGGAGCGGGCAAAAGGGGTGGGGGGAGGGCGCAAAGGATTGGGGCACTGCAGGAGCCTTTAGTGTCAGGAAAATGGGTTTGTTTTCCTGGCACTATAGGATCCCTTTAACCCCATGTGTGACATGTCATGATTCCCTTTTATTCCAGAAGTTTGGTCCTTAAGGGGTTAAACACATCCCATTAAAGGTACACAATAGTCACCAGAACAACTACAGCTTAATGTAGTTGTTTTGATGAGTATAATCATTACCTTCAGGCATTTTCATGCAAACACTGGCCACTGGAGGTGCTTCTTGGGGCAGGGGTGCACAGTAGGCAGCACTGCTGTTCAGCGTCTCCACGCCCTGCATGGAGAAGCTGAATTTTCATTGATTTAATGCATCTCTATGAGGAGGTGCTGATTGGCCAACTGGCATTTGCCCCACCTCCTTGACCATTTTTGTAGATCCAATGCTTTACCTATAAGAACATATTGTATTGGCTAATAATCATAAATTCTGATGCCATCAGGGCCAGCGTCGGCAGACTCGCAAGGTTCTGGTAATAAGGTAAGTTTTATTATCTTTTAAGGGGGTTAAGTGGGAGATAGCCACCTAAATGGTGGTTTTAACACTATAGCATCATTAATACATGTTTGTGTTCCTGACCCTATAGTGTTCCTCTAAACATTCACAGCGCTGTGAAAAAAGTAAGAGAACAGTTTGATTTATTAACTAGTAGATTCTCCTTTTGAGAGCGAAAACCTCAACCAATGGTTTCCGGTAGCTGTGGATTAGACCCGTACAACGTTCAGGAGGAATTATGGATTACTCTTCCTTACAGAACTACTTCAGTTCTGCCATATTCCTAGGCTGTCTTGTGTGAACAGCTCTCTTGAGGGTATTCCACAGCATCTCTATGGGGCTGAGGCCTGGGCTCTGACTGGGCAACGCCAAAAGGAGGACTTTCGTTTTTGAAGTTACTCTGTAGTGGGTGTTGCACAACCAACTTGATATTATCTTGTTGGATATCTTGATAAACTTGGGAATTCATTTTTCTTGGTGGCAAGTGAACCTGGTGCCGAAGCAGCAAACATCCTCAAATCATGATGCTACTTCCACCATATGTAACTGTCAGGATGATGTTTTCCTGCTCTTATTATGCCATAAATAGTCCCGCATGTTCTTCACAAACAACTCAACCTTCGTTTTATCACTCCACAATACATTTTCCCAGTGTGAAGGTGGTGTTTGGCAAACTTTAGGCATGTAACAATTTTATTTCTTTATTTGGGAATCAGTGGTTTCTTTATGAAGTCCTGCCACGAACACAATGCATGTTTAATGTTTTCCATATAGTAGACTAATGAACTGAGATGTTAACCATTTCCAGTGATTTCTTCAGGTCTTTGCTGCCATTTTAAGTTTTTTTTTCCTTTCAGATTAGAGGCAGTGCTTACACCATAGGGATATCCAATCTGGAGGGAAAAACAGGCAGGCAAATCTCCAAACATTTTAACCCCTCCCCTAATTACCTCCTTTCCAATAAGTAGCAGCTCCTCCTGATCATCCCCAGTTCTTTGCCTGCCTTCGGCAGGGGAGGTTATGCAGGAAGGTTCTCCAGGAAGCAGGTGAGAAGGGCTGAGGCTCGGGAGGCTCTGCTTCCTTGATGTTCGGGTAAGTAGCGTTTAACACGCCGGACGGTGTGGTCCCTCAGAATTTATTCCGTCTCTTGCCGTGCCAGGTGCCGGTCTGACGAAGGACGCAGGCGTGCGTCGGCTGGGAGGTCCTGTCGGTGGAACGCACACACAGGTTGCGTTGTGTTCCACCAGGGAGTCGCAGAGCGCTATGCACATGCGCAATGCGAACCTGGATTCAGGCGCCAAATTTGAACTGGGCGTTTTTGTTTGGTTACAGGACTTAAAAGGAGCAGCCCCAGCAGCAACCTCTGTTTGCCAGGAGCTCTCAGAACGGTTTGCAATGTGTGTTTCTCACCTGCCCTCCAACACACTCTCGGGCCATTTAAGGTAAGACTGATTAAGTTTTTATTTAAATGGTTCTAGCCTGAATCTTTAGGGAAAAATTTTGTTTATTTTCCCTTGTTTGTTTTCTGTTCCCAGTATATAATCCTGAAAATTTGGATAAAGTTGCTGAGAAGGGGAAATGTACATCTAGCCAAGCATTAATGTGCTCTGTGTGTGGCCATCTTATGCCAGATGGTTGTAAAAAGAAAACTTTGCTCTGTGTGTTCAAAAAAGCTTCAGAGGAAGCACAAAGAACAGTAATGTCCACTTTATCAGCTGGTTGCAACAAAGTATGCAGCGAACAGTTGTGGATATGTGGTCAATCCAGGCTTCGGTTGCCCAGGATTCTCAGCTTGTAATACATGCTAACAAAAAGCCTAAGATCTTGGGAAGTTCCGATTCTAGTTTGGAACTAGTGGTTCTGAGTATGGCGATAATTCAGCAGTGCCTCATCAAATGAGGAATCTGCATTCCCAGTAGAATCCATTTGGGGAATTGATTAAAGAAGTGCAGTTGCATTTGAACTTGAAGAAACAGGGTAAAAGTCCTATAGGTTTCTTTTTCACCCACAGATTGGGGTATTGATTTAAAAGAATGAAAAATTCCCAGGTCACATGCTGGTTATTGGCTAGACAGTTTTTATTTCTCTCTTTACATAGAAGCGGTACAAGACTGTATGCTGGATACTGTCCCTGTAGTGGGCGTTCCTATTGCTCAAATAGGTAAGAAAACTACATTACCAATTGGAGTTTCAAGCGGCCTCAAGGAGGTCATGGTTGAACGCATGGACTCCTCCTTAAAGATGTTGTTCATCTCTTCGGCAGCTCAAGCTAAAGCTTTGATTACGGGGTCATCCGTTGCCAAGGCCCATATTTCCTTGGTTGGAAGAACTAGAAAAGGAAGACCCGTTAAAGCTATTATAAAATATCAGTATGGCATCTGATTTTTAGTGGATGCCTCTGCAGAAAGCCTGAAATTATCGGCCAAGAATATAGGTATTTCAACAGTCGCCAGAAGAGCACTTTGGCTTAGAAATTGGTCAGCAGATGCGACACCTGATAATTCACTGTGTGAACTATCTTTTGAACCTGGAAGACTTTTCGGTTCAAAGCTGGATGAGTTGTTGAAACAGGTGAAGGAAGGAAGGAATGCTTTACCAGTATCGTATGGGAAGCAGTTAGAAGCCGTAACGCAGAGACACTTCCCTCATTTAGAAGTTCCTCTCTTAGAAACTATTTCAAGGGTCAACAGAAAGAGCCTTTTGATTATAGGAAGAAGTATCGACTCTGTTACTAAAAGAGTGTTGGAAGAAGTTCCTCTAAGGAAGACATCAAGGCACCTATTCAAGACTTTTCTTGGTGCCAAAACCAGATGGTTCGTTCAGGACCTATCCTAGACCTAAAGGCCGTAAACAAGCGGATTATCATAAAGAAATTCCTCATGGAAACGGTAAAGTCGGCTGCTCTGCTTATGCACCCATAAAATTGGTTTGCTTCCCTGGATTTGAAAGATGCCTATCTTCATGTACCCATAGCAGAATCCAGCAAAAGTTTTCTACAGATGCGGTGTGCTGCCAATTGGTAACCATACATTACCAATTCAGAGCACTACTTTTCGGCCTGGCATCAGCGCCCAGAGTATTCACATAGCTTCGAGTAGTAGTTCAAGCTTTCTAAGAAGTATGGGCATCGCTGTCATTCCATATTTGGACGACTGGCTGTTGTTTGCAGAGTCCCAAGTTCAACTACAGTTAGACCTGGGGACAGCCATCAAATCGCTGGAAGAGCATGGCTGGCTAATAGATTTCAACATATCGGAACTAGTGCCAGTTCAAAGGATCCAGTTCTTGGGTCTATTTTTGGATTCTATCGCGATGAAGTTATTCCTGCCAGAGGGGAAGATACTAAAAGATCAAGCGGTTAATCCGGAATCTCTGAGAAAAAAGTATGTTTTCAATCAGAGATACCAGGTGCTTGCTGGGTCTGTTTACAGCCTCAATCCCGGCAGTCGCTTGGGCAATAGCCAGAATGTGACCTCTACAAAGTTGCATTCTGCAGATCTGGTATCGACAGGAACTCGGCCTAGATAGGCTGATGAGGTTTAACGATCTAATTTTGAAAAGTCTGCAGTGGTGGACATTTTCTCGATTTCCTCCACGAGGGTCTGTCTTTCCGGATGAAGTCCTTTACTATCATATCAACAGACGCCTCTGCGCTGGCCTGGGGGGCCCATCTGGAAGACGTATAGAAGCAGGGGTCCTGGCAAGAGAAGGATATGAGAAGTTCCTCGAACTTCAGGGAATTAAAGGCCGTATGGATGGCACTCTTGGCGTTTCAGTTTCTCGTCAAAGTTCAACATATTCGAATTCGTTCAGACAATCGAACGACAGTGGCATATTTGAACATACAGGGAGGTACGAGATCAACAAGATTAGAAAGCCTTTGTTCAATAATCATGCTGTGGGCAGAAGTGCACCTGATGTCAATCTCTGCAGTTCACATTTTAGGAAAGTTCAATGTGGTGGCAGATGCCCTGAGCAGGCATCATTTGAAACAAGCAGTTTGGTCCCTGTCATGCAGAACTTTCAAGTTCAGCACAGTCCGCTTCGGTGTTCCGGAGATAGTCCTGATGGCACCCAGAGTGAACAGGAAGACAAGACGTTTTGCATCCCTAACTCCAGCAGACAGGCCGGATTTCATAGATGCCCTGTCATTACCATGGAAGTTCAACCTGGCATATAGCTTCCCGCCAGTAGTGATTATTCCCAGAATACTTCAAAATAGTAAGGCTGGGAAATGTAAGTATTATCCTAATCCGTCCAGGGTGGCCAAGAAGTAGTTGGTTCTCGGTTCTCCTGAACTTTCCGGGGGCCACCTTTTGGAAGCTTCCTCTTTTCAGGAGTAATTCTAGAGGACGCCAGGGTGCCTCTTCCGGCCCTTCGGAGATTCCGATTGACGGCCTGGTTTCTGGACTCCAGATTTAGAGTGTAAAGGTCTGGATCCTGAAGTTATAAAAATTTTTTGTTGGCATCTACTTCAAGGTTCTACGTTAGGATTTGGAAGTTTCAGCGATGTTGTAGGTTTGAAGTCAAACCTGTTTCCGCGTCCATCCAGAAGATTCTATGCTTCCTTCAGATGAGATTGGCAAAAGTCTTAAACCTGCTTCATATAGTTTACATGTTTCTGCTATCGGTTTCTTCTCCCTCAGATGTTTCACCTCGAATTTTCTGATTTCAAGGTTCTTCAGAGCTCTGACACGTTTGGTGCCCTTTGTTAGGGAAACCTGTCCTCCCTGGGATCTGAATTTGGTCCTTTCCGCGCTTTGAGTACCGCCTGTTGAACCATTGGAAGAAGTTCCCTGAAGATGTTTTCTTTGGATACCGTTTTCCTTTGATGGCTATTCGTCAGCTAAAAGAGTATGTGAGCTCCGAGCGCTTCGGGAGTATTTTCCCTTTTTGGTTTTCATCAGGACAAGGAGGTTCTGAAGCTCGATCCTTCAGGTATCACTAAGTTTTTTCTGTTGCCAATGTCAACCGAGAAGTGGTTTTTTGTAAGTAATTTTCACTGCTTAGACGTAAAGATATGTCTTTGGCAATATCTAAAGCTACGGAATCCTTCCGTTAGGATATCGGTATGTTTGTCTTGTTCATAGGCACACAGAAAGGTATGTTGGTTTCGCAGAGTTCTCTGGCTAGATGACTGAAGGATTGTATTCTGTTATCTTATTCTAAGAGTGGCTCGGAATTTGCAGGCCCTATAAAGGAACATTCTACTAGAGCTGTTTCGCCGTCAGGGGCTCTGCGTGCAGCTACTTCTCCGTCTCGAATTTGTTCAGCTGCTAATCGGTCCTCTCTCCATACGTTCTTAGGACACTACAAGTGGGACATACTGGCCTCGGAGTATGCAGTTTTTGGGCGCAGGGTGCTTCAAGCAGTAGTGAACTGAAACCCGCCCTCAGGATCTGCTTTATTATATCCCTATGGTGTAAGCACTGCCTCTAATCTGAAAGGAAAAACATAAATTTTGCTTACCGAAAATTTCTTTTTCCTGAAGATTAGAGGCAGTGCTACAATTCCCGCCCCTTTTTTCTAATAAACTAAGTAATTTTGCAGCTATTTGGCTTATGTATTGTCTGGGGATGATCAGGAGGAGCTGCTACTTATTGGAAAGGAGGTAATTAGGGGAGGGGTTAAAATGTTTGGAGATTTGCCTGCCTGTTTTTCCCTCCAGATTGGATATCCCTATGGTGTAAGCACTGCCTCTAATCTTCAGGAAAAAGAAATTTTCGGTAAGCAAAATTTATGTTTTTTTTTTTTTTTTTACCTGTGGTGTGCCCTTTGTTATCTTGGCTGGGCAGCCACATCAATGGCGTATAGCCACAGTACTAAATCATTTTAACTCTTTGAGATAACTTTGTAACGCTTTTTGGATTCTTGATTGCACTTCTGAGATTTTTTTTTTGGAAGGCTTGATTCAATGCATTTCTATGAGGAGGTGCTGATTGATCATGGATGTGTTTGGCTTGTGTTGGCTCTGCCCCTGATCTTCCTCCTTGACAAGCTCAGACAATCCAATGCTTTCCTATGAGAAAGCATTGTGATTGGTTCAGATAACCACTTCTAATGATGTCAGCCAAGAAGTCTAATCAAGGGCAGAGCAAGCGGCAGCAGACTGGAATAAAAGTAAGATTTTATTAGATTTAGGGGGACAAGGGGGGCTAGATTGTGGTTTTAACACTACATGGTCAGGAATACATGTTTGCGTTCGTGACCCTTTAGTGTTCCTTTAAACCAAATTTTAAGACAAAACTATCCATATCTGCAGTAATTTCTACAGGGTTTACAAAAATTATTTTGCCACCTACACATATAACTGTTACCAACGCATTCAAATGATTTCTTTTTCAAATGTTTTATTATTGTTTTCAGATTTATTTTGTTATTACAAATTAAACGGATAGCTGATAATGAATATTTTGAATGTAAAAATTCTAATGACTGTCCGTATACCCCAGAGTATACATTTATACAGATATACCAGCGAAACGAAAATAGAAAGGAGAAAGCCACTTACACCATTACTTCTCTCTTCAGTCATTAGTTCAGTTTACGACAGAGGAGATTATTTTTCTTTGCTTATACTTGGTCAGTGCATGCAGGGGACCCATACTTGGTCATGGTGATCTATCCTTTGTTTGCTGATAATAATGGCCTTTCCCATTTCTGCTTGGCATGCTGTCAAATTTCTAGTTAGTATGCAGGTCTTGGAGCTGTGTATTTTTCCACCGCCTGGAAACAAGTTTTTGCAGTCATTAAAATGTCCTTATAGTATTATTTTTTTTTTTTAAATTTATTTTGGTAGGGCCAGATGGATTCATGCCACGTTTTCTTGTTCTGATATTTTGGCCTCAGCTTTGCAATTGCTTCGTCAGTACTCAACAACTTACAGTTTACCTTACTGTCTCCTAAAACTTCATGTGAATGTGACGTACTTTGGATGGTAATTGTTATGAAATTCAGTATTTGTAATACAGTTGCTCGCTTGTTCACTCACTCACTCATTCACTTACTTACACAACAAACCTGAAGAGAGGGATATCTGTGTTTCTCAGTGTTCAAAAGTGATGAAACTGTATTATTGTCAGTGATAGCCAAAAGCACCTTCACAAATTTGCTTGCCCTGCTCTTAAAGAGACATTACGGACCCCTAAGCCACTTTGGCCTGCTGAAAAGCTTTGTATGTTAAGTGTGTCCTCTTTTTTTTTTTTTTCATTTTGCAAAAAGTGCAGGTTTCAATAGAAATTGTCACTTTTCTAAATTAACTTGGTTGCAACCCTAGCTGTCAATCCTTCTACCGGTTCTGTTTCTCCGTTGTTTGGTTAGAACACTCGAGCTAAGCTCAAGAGGCAGACAATTGATCAGAGTATCTGCCGTGCAAAAACTGCTCATTGAGCTACATTGGGAATTCTGTGATTGGACAGCCACAGAAAGTCTTGACGGGGTTAGAAGGGGAGGGAGTGCTTGCAAAGGTAGGTAGCAGACAAAAGATCTGCAGTTTTTGTAAGCGGTTTTAGATATACCCCCAAAATTGCATTGTAAAATTCATGCATGGTTTAATTTTGGTATATCTACTAAACAATGATTTTTTTAAATCTTATTTTGAACTTTGTCCGTAGAGTTTCCGTTTAAGTTATTTAGCTACAGTTTTCCATACCTATTTATGTCTTGCTTACCTTTCTCCACTTGCCATGCTGGTCTCGTTACACCTGCTCCGTCTCCATCGCTGAGATTATTAAGATTGATGATCTCAACCAATGCAATGCTTCCACGTAGGGAATCATGTGTGCATGCACAGCCAGTTGACATGCGGTGTCAATTAAACGTTCTCTACTAGCACCATTTGATTAAGAAACAAGTCTAAGGGAAAGTGCCTCTAGCGGCTGTTAGGAAGTGTGTTGAGAACTTTAATGGAAACTTTGACAGACTGGCCATAATGGCCATTTAAAATAAGGGGCTTAAATATGTATATCCTCCCCCCCCAAAAAATATGCACATGATGCAAGGGGACAGAAAGCAAAATGTGTCTTTTCGAGCAGCCTGTAGCCCCTGCGTACTAGTGTCCAATGTTAATATGCTATAGAATATGTTGGCAGTATGATACACTTTCCTGGGCTTCACTTATGAAGCAAGCCCACTGGTCCAGTGGTGGTGTCCTTCTTCTTTAAATATTAAATAGGCTGCAGCTTTCTTGAGCAGATGGGCCCAACATCAGGTTTGTTAGTGTACATCTGTTATGGGGCTTTAACTATCCCTGGAAGTTCTGCCTATATCAAATGGTCTGCTGCTAATTTCAAAGCATTTTATTGTATCCATGACACTTGTAGAATTCTATCTTTTTCCTTTCCTTTCCGTTATTTTTTTTTTTTTTTAAAGATTAGAACAAATCCTGCCTTTTATCAGTGCCCAGTACAGAGGGCTGCTTTCTAGACTGCTGCCTATTCAGACATGGAGGATTATGGAGGTTTAACAAGATTTGCCTGGAGTAAAAGGTTTACCCATAGTGCCTGTTTTTTTTTAACAGGGAGATCCCCCACCATGCCATCAACATACAAGGCAACATCTTCTCTCCTGTGCTCTCTCAATGGCCTTCCCATTGTCAGCACACTGTTCTGCTGTCTTCTACAAAGAACACAGGATGGATTTGGTATATTTTTGGAGTATGTTTGAGCCTCAGAAGCTCTGGGAGCTCAGAGTTCTGTCTATCGCCATATTGTCAGACTTCAGTGAGCATAACAAGCCTCTTACAGGTGACATTATTTCGATGGTCACCGTGCCAACTGCTGTAAGCTGTTAGAACATGTTAAATCTATTGTCCAACTCCAGCTTCTAAATCCCACACACTTGACACTGCCTTCCTGCTGTGTGATATCAGAATAGCAGAACAATCTTTTCTCAATTTTTTTTTTTTTTTTTACCTTTTTTGATTGTATTAAGGATTTAATCCAGTGCTGAATTCTAAACAAAAGTGATATATAATATAGGCCCAGGACATACTTGAGGAGAGAAATCTCAATGTATCCTTCCTGATAAAGTATTTTATAAATAAATATGTATTTATTATAACCAATAAATTAACCAATCCTACTTAAAGGGACAATATAGTCCCCAGAACAACTACAGTTTAGAATCACTACCTTCAAGCCGTTTTATGTAAACACTGTCTTTTCAGAGAAAATGCAGTGTTTACATTACAGCCTAGTGATAACTTCACTGGCCACTCCTCAGATGGCTGTTAGAGATCATTCCTGGGTCATGGCTGCCTAAAATGCATCACAACATTCTCCTCCATCTGCATGCAGACTCTGAACTTTCCTCATACAGATTCATTGATTCAATTCATCTCTATGAGGAGATGCTGATTGGCCAGGGTAGGTTTGAATTGTGCTGGCTCTGCCCCTGATCTGTCTCTTTGTCAGTCTCAGCCAATCCTATGGGGAAGCACTGTGATTGGATCAGGTTACCACTTCTGATGATGTCAGCAGGCAGTGGGCAGGTCAAAAGGAAACAGGGACAAAGTAAGCCGCTCCAGACTTGAATACAAGTAAGATTTTACAAAATTTAGCGAGGCATGAGGGGACCAGGGTGGCTAGATTGTGGTTTTAAACCTATAGGGTCAGGAGTAAATGTTTGTGTTCCTGACCCTATAGTGCTCCTTTAAACCATTGGCCTGTGTTTCGGATGTTACTTTGTAACATTTCAAATATCTATAGTTTGGAGATGGTGATTTAGGGGTAGTGCTTTCATATGGTTAACCTCTAAACAAATTGTGTAAAATGATAGACATTAGTACGTATAATCTGCAACAATATTTCCTCCAAGAACTATCAGTCATACCAAACCAATAAACTAAGGTAGAGGGCATATGCTAGTGTCTAAAAGATAAAAAGGGTATATACTTATCGCAGATGACCAGAATTATCTGTATGGTGCTACATGTAAAATCCCAGATATAGACACATTAGTGTGATACAGTTAAAGGGACGCTTTAGTCACCAGAACAACTACAGCTTAAGGTATTTGTTCTGGTGAGTATAATCATTCCCTTTAGTCTTTTTGCAGTAAACACTGTATTTTCAAAGAAAAAAACTGTGTTTACATTACAGCCTAGTGATGCTTTCAGTGGTCACTACACCGATGGCTACTATAGGTGCTTCCTGGGGCAGTGCTGCACAGTGTGACTGCCATTCTGCAGGGAACTTTCCTAGTAGAGATGCATTGATTCAATGCATTTCTATGAGGAGATACTGATTGGACAGGGGGCTGTGTTTGGCTTGTGCTGGCTCTGCCCCGATCTATCTCCTGACAAGCTCAGTCAATCCAATGCTTTCCTTTGTAAAAGCACTGTGATTGGCTGTGATCATCACTTTTGATGATGTCAGCCAAGTGGGCAGATCACAGGCAGAGCCAGCAGCAGCAGACTGGAATAAAGGTACAATTTTACTATATTCAGAGGGAAAGGAGACACCAGGGGGCTAGATAGTGTTTTTAACAATATAGGGGCAGGAATACATGTTTGTGTAAAAAAAAAAAAAAAAAAAATTATATAAAAAAAAAAAAATTCCCAAGATATATAAAGCAAAACAAACTTAACTTTGAGCATCAATTGTACCTGGGAGTAAGCACTCTTGGTTTATCAGTTTGTAATAAGCACAGATTTGTGTGCGTAATTTTGTAGCCTTGCTGGGTTTGGTACACGCTGTCAGAATAATGCAAGTAAAAACGTCTTACGATAAACCAATATTAATGTTTAATAAAAAGGCATTACATTCTTAAAAAAAGAATAAAAACCAATATCTCAGCAGGCGAGAAGCTGTAATTACTCTAGACATTTGTCAGAGATAGCACACAGCAAAGTAAGCTGTGATCATTTTGTAATATCTGAAAAGCTGATTGTGCTAAGAATCTCTAGAACGTGTTTTTTACTTGTTGGGTTTCGAGTGAGAGTTTAAGATTTAAAGGTGTCTATAATTTATTTGTTACATGTCCAATTGTCTATCAAGGACATGTGTATTATCATATTTTTGCTTTTGATGTTTTACTGGTGAAACGGTGCACATACAGAATCCAGGCACTATGACCACTTCAAATCACTAAATGATCATGGTGCTTGAAATAGCCCTTTAACAACTTACCTTGAAAGTATGACCTTCTTGGGTGGTTATCGGCATGATATAATTCTAAATAGAAATGGCATTTAGTAGACCGCAAAGATGCTGGTTGGTACAATAACAATAAAAACATGTAAATGATTGCATGCTTGTTTCGGATATCAAGGACCTGCCCACTAGCGGATCATATATGTACAGGGAGTGTGAGTGTGCAGACTCTTCAAACGGACTATGGAAAAATACATGGGCCTTTAATTTTACCTGTGTATTTATTTTACTTGACAAATTTGTCACGGTATGATACTATGGAGGAATTCAAGAAAACCTAAACGTTTGCTCCATGCAAACATCATCGGTATACACAGGTTGATTGATATGCTATTATGTTTTATTCTTCATTAACATACAGAAGAATTTACTTAAAGGGACACACCCTTAACCCTGCAACTGTAATTATTGCAGTTTTCATAAACTGCAATATTTACCTTGCAGGGTTAACTACTTCTCTAGTGGCTGTCTACAAGACAGCCACTAGAGGGCACCTCCGGGATTCTAGCACAGGTTTTGTGAGGACCTCCAGCGTTGCTAAAATCCCCATAGGAAAGCATTGGAAATCATTTTCAATGTTTTTCTATGGAGAGGTCTAATGCGCGCATGCGCATTAGGTCTCCGCAGCCGGTGGGCGGGATCAGTCTCTCCCACCGGCTGACGCGATGAAGGGGAGGAGCGGTGGCGGAGGAAGAAGCAGCGACGAGGGATGGGAGGTGGGAGGGAGAGGGGACCTGCAGTGCCAGGAAAACGGATTGTTTTCCTGGCACTGGAGAGTCTCTTTAACAGCGAATTGCAATGAATTGAAATAGAGTTTGAAAATGTAAGATACAATTATCCAAGTTGCGACTATAGATGAGCTGGAGAAATATATTATAACAGACTAAAATCAATGGTGGAACTAATGTAGAGAGGGCCCTGGTGTAAGACTTTTTTTTGCCCCCCCCTATTGCTAGGGTGGCCAAAAGGTAAATCCCCATCTGTCAAACAACTCCCACAATGCTTTGACAGCTGGGGATCTACCATTTTTCAATCCTTGCAGGGTTATATTTAGCACTGAGCAATATCTGTGTGTTCAAATGTAAGCATGTCTTTTAGTAGAGTGTAAAGTGTAAGCGAATGTAGGGGTGTCATTGTATGTAGTGTTAGCGTTTGAATGCAGGTGTGCATTTGTGCGTATTGTGGTTTTTGACTGCAATGGTATGTTTAATATGTAGTGTTGGTGTTTTAATACAGTGGTGTGTTTGTATGTAGTGTTAATGTATATTCAATGCATTTGTGTGTTTGTATGCAGTCTTGGTGAGATGCTGAGATGTATGCACATATGCACATACTGACATACAAATTCACAGACACAGCTATACACACTGACACACATGCAGGTACAGAGACAAAGCTACACACTAACACATACTGACACATGCATATATACAGGTACACAAATGCAGATACATAGACACAGTCACACACTGACACACATACAGCTACACAGGCACTGACACATACACCGATAGAAACACGGACATACATACAGATATACATACACACAGAAATATATAGATGCACACACTGACAAGCATACAGATACACTGACACACAGGTACACACATGCAGATACAGACAAATGTACACACATGCAGAAACATAGATGCACAGACTCAAACACTGACTCACATCCAGATTTACAGACATACACAGATTGACTCACGATGACACACTTGCAGATAAAAAATTATTTTAGCCACCTGCCTGTTTCCTACCTTTTATGTGCAGGAGGATGGCTTCTGCTGGCTGAGGTTGTTGGAAATTAGGCGATGGCTGTTCCAATCCATGCTTACTTCCTGTGCCTAATCCTCCCTCGGCTCAAAGTTAGCTGAGAGGAAGTGACTGGCTTTCACTTCCTTACAGCACTGCCATTACGTTACTAAAGGGACCCAGTTGTGCTGTTAAAGTGTAGCAGCGCACAACAGTTTCCCTGAAGACACATTGCCACAGGGTGGCACTAAGTGCATGGGCCACCCGGTGCAGCCGGTGCCGCTGGCCTACATCCTGTTTTATTCACCGGTACCTCGTCTTTCTTACTTTGGTTTCTTTACTATTAATACAGTGTGTTTATCAATGCATACAAATATCTGATTTTTGGTAGGAATTAACTAATCACGATCCTTCAAGTCATTATAATCATTGGTATGTAATCGATTGAGGAGAAAAAAAAATCTCAGAAAACGTTTAATTGGGTCTCATTTTCTCCTCTCTGGATTTTAAGTATTGTTGGGTATGAATTATGTACATACATTTCCAAGAACAAACCATTAAAAGACATGGTCTTAAATTCAGAATGTTGTCTGGAAAAAAAAATGTAGTAATGGCAGGAGGTTAAGTAAACCGTGAGCAAAGCTCAACTTTACCAAAGGATCTTGTCATTCGTTAAAGTGGCCATTCAGTATGTCCAAATTTGTATTGCCCAGCCTTGTCACATATACCTCGAACACTACTCTAATGTCACCTGTCACTTTCAAGTAAAGAGATCACATTTGGCCTCATTGTAGGAACTGTCAGGTGTCTGTTTTTTTTTTTTTTTTTCCGTTTTTGTGCATTTTCGCTTCAGTAAACACTATGGTGGCTGACACAGTTCCAGCGATACAAGCATCACTTTGAAAGCTATCTGTTATATTTCTAAACCTGTCTCACAATGCTTTGCTTGCTTAAAATTACAGCAATGTTTAACCCCTTAAGGACCAAACTTCTGGAATAAAAGGGAATCATGACGTGTCACACACGTCATGTGTCCTTAAGGGGTTAAAGTGGAACAAGCGTTCTGTGTAAAAAGCACACACATACACTAATAAACTGAACCTAAAAGAAACAAGTCTGTTAAAAAAAAAAAAAAATTCAATATATATATTTTACATTTTTATTAGTTTTGAGTGAGAATTCTGTTTTAAGTTTAATTGGCAAGCATCTCTCTCAGAAATTATCCCTTATTTAATTGGTTTAAAGGAGAGAGATAACATTCCTCTCCTTAAACTGCAGAACATTTTAAAAAAAGATCGTAGTGCTTAAAGTTGTAAACATTGCTTATTTTATTCTGTTTGTATTCCAGATCGTATTTGATAGGAAAATGTGAGTTTATCCATATCTGTATATTTTCTGGTCCCTGACAGTTACCGGTAATTGATTTCAAGCTGGATTGAGTGAGGACACAGTGTAGCCAATTAACTTCAATTTAAGGTTTAATTGTGACTTTGTTACAACTGACTTTATAGGGACACTGTAGGCACTTTAGCAACTTAATCTTATTGAAGTTGTTATAGTGATTGCAGTCCTCTCCAACCCCCCCAAAACTAAACTAAAAAGAAGGCTTAAGAGTGTTGCTTTGAGCCACGCCCTCAAGCCCTCTAGGTATGATATCTTACTTCCTGGTTCTCATACCGTAACATACCATGATGTAATGCATGCATGCGCAGTGCCGTTACCGTTGACCATAGAGAATAGTTTTCAATTATTTTCTATAGAGGAATTTTAAGCACTATGCATGCGCCTATGTTCCCAATGCTCCTCAAGGAGGAGAAAGACCTCCATGATGACGCAGGAGAAAATGATGGCTCCTGTTCAAGTTTAGTTTCCTAAAGGTGTACACACACAGCACAAGTACTTTCAGGTCAAGCACAAATAAATCCTTAGCAGAACACAAAGGAATATCTTCATAACTAGCGCAGTTCTGCAATCCTCTGAAACTGTAAAAGATAAATGGAGGCAGATGGGAACTAAAGGAATTTATTTCACCATAACAATGACCATAGGAAGCCTTGATTTTTGGAAAGTCCCTTAAATTTTTGCTTTGTTTATTCCTTGCTAGTATGTGTTCCTCTATGGATGGTTATATCCACTGACAGATGGTTATTGTCATTAACCGGACAGAAAAATAAATAAAAAATAATAGTAATTCCTGCAGTATTCTGCCACTTGTCTTACCATACTAAATGCATAGAAATACGCACCTTCCTTTTCCAATGTATGTATTGCTTAGGGCGGTTTGTGTCCATGAATAGGGCCTAAGCATGTGCATTGTGACTGTGCAGAGAGCTCAGAATGTTTGTACAGTGAATGGAAATCCGTTCTATGTTGTTATTCATGCAGCAGTCAGCATGTACTCCCTGCCCTCTGCACTGCCTCAGCATCCTCCAGCTCGTGCGATCCGCAGCAAGTCTCATCTGACATTTTGTTGCTTCTGGGATGTGGAAATGTTCCTGCGGCTGCTAGAAAAATAGCTGCTTATTTAAAATGTCTGCCTGCCTTTCATCCCCAGAGGTCGAGCTGATTCTGGTGGTTTCTCAGCAGTGCACTGGGTGTGACTGACATACGTACTGAGCCCGGCAGAGAGAGACTCAGCATCTTATTCGGGCTCGCATCGCCTGATTCATTGTAACCTCCTGGTCCTTTTCACCAGCATTCCATATGGTGAGATTCTATAGGTACACGTGCAGGAAGAGTATTAAATCTGATCCTGGGCTCTGCCTCACCGCACATTACTAAACTATATTATGTCACTGTATTAATTTGTAATTATTGTATCCTAGTAATTGCAGTATTCGTATAAAATGTTTCACATACAATTAAGAAAGAGATTGCATTTTGTTGCTTTTGCCTTAAATTGGGCTATTTCCTTGCAGTTGCCCCAAGGTCAAATGAGCTATCCCTCCCCTGATTGTGGTATGCAGAGGTACTTAAAACTGATGTTCAGGAAGATCATAGGACTTTGATTTATGCAGAGATACTAGAAAACCAGATGCAAAATATAGGTAGCTTTGGCTACGGCCACCTGCAGCCCCACTTAGTATAATAAACTTGAGCTCCTTTATTTGAAGATATTGGTGGCATCTGTGCATTATAAAAATGCAATAAACACATTGCCATCGATTTAATGATTTCATTCTGATGGGAAAGTTTTGATTAATGGGAAATTCTGTAGATAAATCAAAGTTTACGCAGATTTTTGTAGATAAATGAGCTGGACCTTTTTCTAACAGTGTTGAATCATTTAGAAAACTTGTTAAACCGAGGCCATAGTTGGATTTAGTACTTTAATACTCACATTCTGAGTGTTCATTGGATGAGGGAGCAAGGGGTATATTTGTCGTATCAGAGAGGAATTATGACTCAAAATTGCAGCACGGATGCAGGAAGAGGGGGAAGGTGGCAGAGGGAATGACCGATAAACTTCAATATACAAGATTAAAGGCAACCATGCAACATGAAAGAAAGTAAATCCAACGTTTAGAGGTGGAAAAACAATGACCGTTTTACTTGAAGTTAATCTCATTTGATCTCTGACTTCATGGCCACCGCCAGTGATTGTCTCTTATTGTGTTTGCTTGCATTTTTTTATGGCTATTCAAAATACACTAAGAAATTAGCTTATCTTGGCTAGTATGTGTCACTATCACTGAAGGTTATACCAATAATCCACAAGGCAGCACCCCAATGACAGGGTTGAAATCATTCTAAATGTTTGTAGTCATTTTGACAATGATCTTCTTGTGTTGGAAGGGAAAAAAACATTTGTAATGTCGTTACGCAAAATAACATCAATTGTGATGGTTATACAATGCCATTTGTAATCTAAGTTGAGCATACATTTGTCAGTACTCTAACATTTTAATTGAAAAAGGTTAAGCCGTTAGCTGGATGTTTGAAATTTGATTAAAAAAAAAAAAAAAAAAAATATATATATATATGTATATATATATATATATATATATAGGGAGTGCAGAATTATTAGGCAAGTTGTATTTTTGAGGATTAATTTTATTATTGAACAACAACCATGTTCTCAATGAACCCAAAAAACTCATTACTATCAAAGCTGAATATTTTTGGAAGTAGTTTTTGTTTTTAGTTTTAGCTATTTTAGGGGGATATCTGTGTGTGCAGGTGACTATTACTGTGCATAATTATTAGGCAACTTAACAAAAAACAAATATATACCCATTTCAATTATTTATTTTTACCAGTGAAACCAATATAACATCTCAACATTCACAAATATACATTTCTGACATTCAAAAACAAAACAAAAACAAATCAGTGACCAATATAGCCACCTTTCTTTGCAAGGACACTCAAAAGCCTGCCATCCATGGATTCTGTCAGTGTTTTGATCTGTTCACCATCAACATTGCGTGCAGAAGCAACCACAGCCTCCCAAACACTGTTCAGAGAGGTGTACTGTTTTCCCTCCTTGTAAATCTCACATTTGATGATGGACCACAGGTTCTCAATGGGGTTCAGATCAGGTGAACAAGGAGGCCATGTCATTAGATTTTCTTCTTTTATACCCTTTCTTGCGAGCCACGCTGTGGAGTACTTGGACGCGTGTGATGGAGCATTGTCCTGCATGAAAATCATGTTTTTCTTGAAGGATGCAGACTTCTTCCTGTACCACTGCTTGAAGAAGGTGTCTTCCAGAAACTGGCAGTAGGACTGGGAGTTGAGCTTGACTCCATCCTCAACCCGAAAAGGCCCCACAAGCTCATCTTTGATGATACCAGCCCAAACCAGTACTCCACCTCCACCTTGCTGGCGTCTGAGTTGGACTGGAGCTCTCTGCCCTTTACCAATCCAGCCACGGGCCCATCCATCTGGCCCATCAAGACTCACTCTCATTTCATCAGTCCATAAAACCTTAGAAAAATCAGTCTTGAGATATTTCTTGGCCCAGTCTTGACGTTTCAGCTTGTGTGTCTTGTTCAGTGGTGGTCGTCTTTCAGCCTTTCTTACCTTGGCCATGTCTCTGAGTATTGCACACCTTGTGCTTTTGGGCACTCCAGGGATGTTGCAGCTCTGAAATATGGCCAAACTGGTGGCAAGTGGCATCTTGGCAGCTGCACGCTTGACTTTTCTCCGTTCATGGGCAGTTATTTTGCGCCTTGGTTTTTCCACACGCTTCTTGCGACCCTGTTGACTATTTTGAATGAAACGCTTGATTGTTCGATGATCACGCTTCAGAAGCTTTCAATTTTAAGAGTGCTGCACCCCTCTGCAAGATATCTCACTATTTTTGACTTTTCTGAGCCTGTCAAGTCCTTCTTTTGACCCATTTTGCCAAAGGAAAGGAAGTTGCCTAATAATTATGCACACCTGATATAGGGTGTTGATGTCATTAGACCACACCCCTTCTCATTACAGAGATGCACATCACCTAATATGCTTAATTGGTAGTAGGCTTTCGAGCCTATACAGCTTGGAGTAAGACAACATGCATAAAGAGGATGATGTGGTCAAAATACTCATTTGCCTAATAATTCTGCACTCCCTGTATATTAGTTTCCCCCTACCCATCTTTAGGGTGGGGATGGCTGCTATGTACGTTAAATTAGATTTCAATATAGATAGAGAAATGTAGGGGCAGACCTCATAGGCAATGCCTGGCAGGTTAATAACAAAATAAATGTATGCTGCATCTTTTCCGCACATCTGACACTCCTTACATGGAGTGTTCGTTGCAGTACCCATACACTTCTTCCAAGAAACCCGTGCTTGTTATCTGGAACATCGAGGATAATCAGGCCTATCACGTTCTGTGCCTCTTATTAGATAGACTATATCCTGTCCCTTTGTACTTCATACTCGCTTCGGTTAGGGTTCAGTGGGCATTTTGTACATAAAAGCAACATCATATATTTTTATTTTTTTTAAAGGATGCTTCTAGGCTGCAAGATGTGGAAGAAAACAGGGTTTCTAGGCCTTTGTCTCCTTTTCAAATAGTGCTCTAAATCGATAACTTGGAATGGTCCAGATGTAATTTTTTTATTTTTTTATTTAATTCAAAGAAACAATTGGTTGATGTGAAGAACTTAGTGATATCCTTCCGTTTAATGCCAAACCAATCCCTCCATTAATAGCAAATCAATTCTTACGTTGGCCAGATATCCACATTATCAATGTCCACTTTCCATGTTCGCATGTTTGGTTGACTGGGATTTGTCCTATTTACAAATTATTTCCCTCTTATTGATACTGGAATCCTTACTGTTTTTAATATGGAAACCTTACTAGCCTGAACTCCCATCCATCGTCGTCCATGCACATTTGGAGTGTATTCTGTTTAACTCTTTTCATGCGTACGTTTTATCAGCATCCACACTGTGTTTGGACTATCCTTAACCTATTTGCAATTCCTGGATCATTTTATGTTTAAAGGATCCAGTCTTTAAGACCTACATAACCTACAACATCCTTACTTTTCTCCCCCAAACTGTTACGATTATTATATTAATGGATATGGACTATGTTACCATTGTTATATTTATGGATATGGACTGTGTTATCATTATTATATTAATGGATATGGACTATGTTACATGCATGGAATAGCCTTCCAGCTGAAGTGGTAGAGGTTAACACAGTGAAGGAGTTTAAGCATGCGTGGGATAGGCATAAGGCTATCCTAACTATAAGATAAGGCCAGGGACTAATGAAAGTATTTAAAAATAAAAAATAACTTATCTTAACTATAAGATAAGGCCAGGGACTAATGAAAGTATTTACAAAAATTGAGCAGACTAGATGGGCCGAATGGTTCTTATCTGCAGTCACATTCTATGTTTCTATGTTTACTATTATAATATTAATGGATATGGACTATGTTATCATTATTATATTAATGGATGTGTGGACTATGTTATCATTATTATATTAATGGATGTGTGGACTATGTTATCATTATTATATTAATGGATGTGTGGACTATGTTATCATTATTATATTAATGGATGTGTGGACTATGTTATCATTATTATATTAATAGATATGAACTGTTACCATTACTATATTAATGGATATGGACTATGTTATCATTATGATATTGATGGATATGGACTATGTTACAATTATTATATTAATGTATATAGACTGTTACCAATACTATGTTAAAGGATATGGACTATGTTACCATTATTATATTAATGGTTGTGTGGACTATGTTATCATTATTATATTAAGGGATGTTTGGACTATGTTATTATATTAAGGGATGTGTGGACTATGTTATCATTATTATATTAATGGATGTGTGGACTATGTTATCATTATATTAATGGATGTTTGGACTATGTTATTATATTAATGGATGTGTGGACTATGTTGTCGTTATCCTAATGGATGTGTGGACCATGTCATTATCTTAATGGATATTGTGGCGAAACCAACCTCGCCACTGTGCACTGGAGAAGCCTGGTTGCTCGCCTGCTCCCTTTAAACTATGGCCCCTGTTCTTTTTCCCTGCAGAAAGGCTGGTTTGTGCCTTTCTGCGGACTGTTAAAGCCATGCTACCCCAGATAGCTATGCCATGGAGCCCAGCCGTATACTGAAAGACTGTATGAAAGACTTTGGCTCCGTGGCGATTGAACTGTATGTATGTGATCTGAGCGCTATCCGGTAATAATGTGCGCTCAGATCTAAGCTATCTGGGGATAGGTAGAATGTCTGGATTTTATGTATAAATGTAACCTTGTGTATTTTATTGTATTTTACTGTCTTTTTACTGCCATGTGCTTAATGGAGTTTTGCCTCTGTCCTTGGAGATAATTTGATTACTTCTCAATTATCTCCAGGATAGAAGACTCTGTGGAACTGGTTTTGGGCAGAAAAGCCATGCTTCATTTCGTCACAAAGGACTTCGATCTATCTTTTGAACCAATGGACCAATTTGGATGAGTTTGACATATGTTTGTATTTGGAGTATGCTGATTCGGAAAATGTAATGTGAATGTGATGCATACTTTCAAAGTTATGAATATTGTGTAAAAACGGTATTCCTCTGCCTGTGATAATGAGATTACCCATTGTGTTCAGTAATCATATCACAGGCAGAGGGGAGGATTTTGTGTGGGAGTGTCTGTGTGTATTGTACGGATTGATTGGTTGTTCTGTAAAACCCTGTGGGCTGTACCATGTTTGTGGATTGGGAATAACAGAGACTGTATGTGCCAGTACAGCCAGTTCCTGCTTAACCCTCAAAGTGGAGTGTCGTCTCATTATTGGGGAAGGATTTATTGTATGCTGTTCCAGCTTGACTGCTAGGAGTCTAAACCTATTCGTATGGTTTTGCCTATTCAGCTGTTTATAGCATTCATATGCTTGAGAGAATTGATATGCTTCTCCGGTTCGGTGATTGTGGTGTCTGCCAGAGTGCTTGGAGTCCTCAGGAAGCGTTAGGAGCATCCTTCAACGGAGGTACCCAGTCGGGGTGCCCGTCGATCCGTTACAGATATGGACTGTGTTATCATTATTATATTAATGGATATAGACTATATTACCATTATTAATTGAATTAATGGATGTTCTTGGCACCACAGTGACACTATCAATTTTGCCACCTCTGCTCTTTAACCTGATGAGTTTATGAGGTCAGCCAATAGCTAAAGTGCAAAGGGTGAGTTGCAGAAAAAAAAATGCGTTTTGTAATGGAAGCTGAATTCTGGCAAATTATTCATGAATCCGATATTTTAGTCAAACTGCTGTATTCCCCAGAGTGTGTTTTGTCAGGAATTTTAAAATAGATTTTTAAATTTTAGACCGACAAAACGGGCAAACTGAAAACCTAGCTCACTTTTTCTCCCCAGTTTAAATCCACTTTGAATTCTCTACAATTGACACTTTTCAATGAATAACCCAGACTGTGTTCTCACTTATGAGTACCGCTTACAAAGTATCAGCAGACAATAAAGGGAGTTATTCACAGAATGATTCTTTCGCTTGTACGTGCGGTAAATGGATCCTGTATTCCTTCCTCAAAAGCATGGACCATTTTGTCATGAAAGATCGAGCAGCGTTTTAGCTGGAGTTTCCATTTTATGTACTGTATTACCGTGTAATTTGCAACGCTCGCATATTGTATGAGATCAGCCCGGCTATTAGAATGTTGCCAGTTAGCAGTGTTTGCTGCCCTTAGAACGTGTTTGATTGTTCGGGTCACACCCAGTTGTGAATGTGAGAGCCACACTCAGCCGTAACTGACATTAGAAGGTGTAAGTGACGTACTTGGCTATGATTTAATTCTCCTTCCAGTTCCCTAGCAACACACTGTCCTCACTCTGACTCCCGTGGGTTTAACCCAGAATAGCAGCCTTGTAAAGAGCTGGCATGTGAATGCCAGTCTTGGGATATCATTCCTGCATTTTACACATCCAGAGATTCCTGCTATCCTCGTCTTAGTATGTCTAACCATGGCTTCCTTCCTTTTCAAACGTTGCTTATGAAATGTGCAGGGATGCAGAATTGGAGGAAGTGACTAACTATTAATTATATGTCTTATGGATATACTTAAACACATGAGATCATCTCAATGTATCCTTTGTCAAAGCACATTGATGTCTCTATGTCTGTCTGTCAAATCCATACAGTACTGCAATCGCAAAGCCTTTTAATATACTCCACAAATGCAGATGGTCTCCTAGTGCTCAAATCAGAAGTCATAGATTGATCTGTGCTGCTGTAGATACATTTGGATCCCAGTGGGTTAATGATTCTGATCAGGCCTGGGGAGTGTGTGTCACTGTGTCATTTTAATGGACGCCTAGATCTTGATTGACACGTTGGGGGCAGTTTGAATAACACACGGCTCAATTAGAGACATTACGGAACACACTGCAAACTTTCCACACATGTCTTCATGCAAACCACAGAGAGCACATATATTGACATCTTCTTTTCTTTATTCCAATGGTGTAAAAATAGAGAGTATAATGACTTAAAATCAGTCCTTTCCTGTATTCTACACGTTCCCTGTCTAAGTGTGAAAGCGGAATTTTACATTGGATCTCTTGTTCAAAGCATCCTTAGATGTAATTTGCAAACATTCTTTATTTCTTAAGTACCGCCTATTCTTCTGGGAGGCAATTCCATGCATCCACCACCTTTCACTAGAATATACAATAGGATGGTGAATTAAAACTGTTATTTTTACATTTGTAAAATGTACAGGTACCCTATCCGTTAGAGTTAAAATATTTTACCCCTCATGTATGTAGCTCTCTGTTTATACAGCCCCATTTCTCCTTTTACTAGCTATAGCAGTCGCCTTTTCTTTATAGCCTTCGATTGGCTTGTCATCACTGCTGAGCATGAGATGACGCTTTCCTCTTTCCGTTGAGTATGACTAGGGCCTTCTCTCTTGCCTCCGCTCTAACAGTTGCTCTTGAAGGCACTTCGCCTCAGCTGTTGAGCATGAGTGCCTCCCAATGTTAAGTGTAAGTAATGTCTCTTTTTCCTTTTTTTATAGTGTCACCTCCCTTTCCTTTAAACATTTAAATCATGTCCCACCCTCTTCTGTTACACGTACATATATACTCTGTAACGAGAGTGGTACCTCTTCAAACACTGTTGCAAATGAAGGGTTCCTGCCTTGCTCATATTGCATAAGTATCTCCTTCTGTTATCCATGAGTGTGCCTCCATGTCTTATGCATGGTGTCTCTTGCCTGAGAGTGTGAGTTCATTCCTCTGTTTATTGCACAGAAGGTATGCCTTTAATTTCTCTGTACATACCAATAGTGCATATTACCTTTGGCTCATGGCCTTGGTTTCTCTTCATACTCTGAACATGAAGGTTGTGCCTCCTGCTCTTTTGTTGAGCATGTGAGTGTTGCTGAGCATGTCGATCAATCTTCTTATCCTAAAAGTATCATCTGAGCTTTTGAAAGTCACCCGATCTTCCTCTTGAGAGTGAGACTGTTGCCTCACCTTCCTCTGTTGAGTAGAAGTGTGGTCCCTTGTTTAGTGGTGGTGTGAGGTACACTCTCTGCATTGATCTGTTAAGTGTAATAGTTGTGCCTCTTTTCCTTACTCTCCGTAGTATGAATAGTACTTTGAAAGCCATTTTCTTTCCAATTTCACTGTGTGTGATTGTACATCCTTTATTCTAGATCTAGACTATGGTGAGTTGGAGGACTATGTGACTGTGCTAGTAAATTAAAGTGTCCTGTAGGTTGAAAGTAAGTTGGCTTGCGTAGACCCTGCTTAGTAATGAAAAGGTAAATTTTTAGTGCTGTTCCTCTTTATTATCCCCCCTCCCTCCCCCCAAGGTCCAGAGACCAAGCTCATTAATGTACCATTTTGTCTTTTTAGCTCTGCACTCGAAAGTACAGTAGATGGGAAATTCTGTATGTGGTAAGGTGCTCTCTAGAGTCTTGCGCCTGGGTTTTGCCCCCAGAAAAAGGCAGTCTAGATCCAGATGTTAGTGTTTAGGTACACCCCGCACCTCCTCTCTCTCCTTTTCTCCCTGCTAATTCAACAAGTGTGCTGCTTCATAGACTATTTCTGCACAATCCTGCTTCCTCAGAGATGTTTATGTATGTCTGTTTTACATTTTATATCTGATTAAAAAAAAAAAAAAAAAAAGTTCGATCTACAAGAGTAGATGCAGCCGTGTGATTAATTTAACCTATATTGTAAAACAGGAGTTTGTGTTTCAGAGAAATAAAAAATGATTTTGGGGCACTATTTGAGGTGCTTCGAATTCCTATAAATTCACTTTGTGCAGAGTAGCAGAAAAAATAAAAACACCCATTGTCGTGAATTGAAAACCAATTTTCAAAAATTGCTGATTTAAATTTTTTATTTTTTTTTTTGATTCACCACAATTTAATGTTGGTGGGAAGAAAAAAAAAAACAAACCTTTTTTTTTTTTTTATTAAAAGTCATTTTTAAGGTGATATTATCTTTCTTCCGTCCTACCTATAGTATGTGCAGATAATGTTCTGCAATATCCTTTAAGCTCCTATTTTAAAATGTCTCCATTTAGTTCTAGCTGATAAAATTGCCTGGTTCCCCCACATAAAATCCTGCATTTCTCTTCTAAAAAGGCAATCTGTCACGTAGCTGCTTATTTGGGAACAATGGCTAATCATGATCTATATGTTGCTTCTGCGCTTGTGCGGCCTAGTATATAAAACAAACGTCTAAATGGCCAATATAAATTTATAACAAAATGGGGCACTGCTGCAAATGTGTCTGTTCACACTGGGACATAATGCCTTTATGGTGGCTATCATTGTATACTTCAGCAAGAGGACCAGTAGTGGTCTATTCGCTAAAAGCTGAATTTTCAGGAATACACAGTGAATTTTAAAAAAATTATACATTTTAGGACATAATAAGTCTAAATAAAAACATAGCTGACTTTTTGTTTTTTTCACTATTGGTATTTTTACAAAAATTGTTTTTGTATTAAATTTTAATTTAAACTTTAACTAATAACTCTGTATATGAATCCCAACCGTGGTACTTTTCACACAGAAATACTTGTTTAATGCTTATATGCTTACCCCAAGGTAACAGAAGAAGGGCGTATAACTGCTTAGGGGGAACCATGACATACCTGTCTACCAGGATTTATCATCAATTCCCTCTGTCACCCTGCTGTTAATTTTCAATAACATAAATGAAAGTTTAAATATAAAAAAAAAAAATTCAATATGACATCTTAACAGAACGCCTAAAGAGCAGTATAACACAAAAAAACATTAAGCATATAGTGTTTGCTTTCTGTTCCGTGCTATAGGAGTCTCCAGGTTCTTTTCTGCATATCTCCCTTTCATTCTTTTTTTATTCCTTCCTATTCATTTTTCACACATATCTTACGCTGGGCTCAGGCGGCTGGAAGATGAATGTTGCCACGGTAACAAAGCTCTATAATTGAGTTTCTTTTGAATCCGCCACCAAGTGCTTTCTGATGACAAGGACAGAAAGGCCTGGTTTTCAGGCCCTTGTGATGTTTGTGTGTACGCTGTGAGGTTTAGGTCTGTGACAAGTGCTGGCTGGGTTCCCAGCCCCAGTGTTTCTTGTTTCCTTTCCCGTTTCAGTTACACACCCAGAGATGCTTATGTGTCCTCTGCCAAATACGTTTTCAAGCCCATGTGTTCTGTGTTCAGAATACCATAGTGTGAGCCTTCGGTAGAGACTGGTGTTTCTTAGTATGTGAATGCACTAGTTCAAGTAATCTGCTGAAGGCTACTTATCTTAGTAGACTCAAATACATCCCTTGTTTATACAAACACCCTCTTTTTTGTTCCGGGTAATAATGGACAAGCAATCCCTTATGGTTTATGTCCGAGCATGAGCCAGGACAGCAGAGAAATAGAGAATTATGTCAAACGATTTCTTATTGACTGGTAGAAAATAATTTTTTTTATTTTATTTATTTTTTGTCATTTTGTAGTGCAGAGTGAAATAGACGCATCAATAGTAAGATCTATAATGGAATATACCAAGATAAAGACATGGGTAAAAATATGGTTAACGAGGAACATAAAGCATGATATAAGCTAGAAGTTGAGTAGCTATACTAAGAAGATTATGGCATAATATACTATATTTAACTGGGTAGTTGTAATGCCACTGGGTACTTGTCACAAAATAAAACCAAGTGAATATAAGTGTGGAAGTCTCTGCTCTGCATACAGAGCTGTCTATGATAAAGCACGAGCACTATCACCTAAGATTCATCCCACGCCACCAACAGGCCACACTTTAAGGTATAGCTCCAGTCCAGGTATGATTGCATCGCTCCCCCCAAGATGTACCGCATGGACAGTCAAGCTTCAGGTGGGAGAGCTGTGAAACTTCTTCTGCACCAGGGTTCTTCACCCCTCAATTTCCCGGCCTCAAAAAGCGATTTCGCTCCACATTTTTTGCTCTGCAGGGTCTCGAAGCTCCATGATTTGGGTACCTGGGCAGCTGGCAGGGAGTTCCTCCATATGTATCCGCAGCCTAGAATGGGGTCAGTGATCTGACATGGCAGCACAGGTTACGAGCTCTTCAGGTTGAGCTGTGGAGTGAGATCTGACATAGACAAGCTCCCTGAACCACTGGCAGAGCCTGTCAATTGATTATCGAAGCGCTTTCTCCAGTTCAGGATTGCTGAGTTCTCCTGATGTTCTGGGTGCTGTAATGTGATGGCCATCTTGGGCAAGCCATGTGGTCAGCTGTTTGTTAGGAGAGTCCATTGTTGTGGGAGGGAAGTTAAGGGGCTACAGGATCTTTTTCATGCCCCATGTTAAGAGTTAGGCCACCACCCTGGACACCAGGCAGCAAGACAAGCTAGGCCTCATGGTCAGACAACTTGAGTACTCGTTATTTTGTGAGAACTCGAGTTTCTCCATGTTCCTGCTTGGTGCCAAGCAGCACTCTTAATTGTATGAAGCTGCATCCAGTGCGGGTGTAAGCAATAAAAGCGTGTTGTATCGGAGCTAACACAGGACATGTCCTGCCATCTTGGCTGTCAGCCCTCCCTTCCCCCGGTAGAAGATCTTGTAGAGTGTGTAGATGTGCAAGCTCTGTGATTGATACAGTCCTTCAAATTCTGCTATATCCCTAAAAAACTTTTCTTTAAGAAAAGGAATGGGCATAAATTATGATTAAGCTTTGGAACCATAACAATAATGTGTGTGTGGAGGAGGGAAGAGAGGGGGGGGGGGGTGTATATCTTCCAGATGTCTCTTCCTTAATTAGTATCATTATGGTCAATCTACAGGATGTAGTATATGTATTCAGTTTTTGTATTTTGTAATGTTGAAGAGAAATTCTTGCCTGCTTTGCTAATTCTAACACTTCCATGCACTCCTTTGCAGAGTCTTGCATACTGTCTGCTCCTTATGTCATTGCTTGGCTCCCAACTTGCAGACATGCCCTAGGAGGCCACATCCATCATTAGGCAAAGCAGGTATTTGCCTGAAGGAGCATAAATAATTATGGGATCTCAGTAAATCAGATTAATCTGTATTTAATGAACAAGTAAGCAAATCTAGATAAACCCATTACTTGGTTCCAAAGAGCCAAGGCCTGACATACTCCAGGAATCCTCTGTAGGGCTGGCTAAATCTCAAGAACCAGTGTCAATTCCTTTGCACACTTGTATATAATGGAGCAAATTCCTTGGACCCACATAATTGGCGTTGGGTACACTTGAGGAACCCCTTTCCTGGCCCAACACCATCAGGGTTCCTATTATTATGTCCAGATGCTTGTTTGTCGCCATAAACCACCCGGTCTGGAAACTTAGCAGTGTATTGCTACCAAGGGATACAATATTGGTTGCTGTAGACCAGCAGTAGGTGGCTTGACATCTCGATGAGGCTGATGATGGGGGATAATTTAAGGGAGAAAAAACAGTAGGTGGCAGTCTTTACAAGTCTAAGTAGAAATATACGTAGTCTGGCAGGCTGTCAATAAGTGGATGTTGCAGATAAAGTGAGTGTTATGTAGGGGTGGGAGTAGAGTAAGAGGATCATTTTTGCCTGTTGCTTACATGCATTAATAAAACTGATATTATGGCACTACACTGTCGGGTTATTTATATAATCCTCCCCAACACTTGCCGAACTACCCATTTGCCCCATTCCTCAAACAGCAGTCCTTATCACCCCCAAACATTACAAAATACCCTATCCACCAGTGCACATACACTACAAGCCCTATCCCACCCCTGCACACTTACCATACAGCCCTAATGCTAAAAAATTTTTTATTTTACAAGTTTTTTTTGTTTATTTCTTTGTATTAATCTACTCTGGTTTTAGACTTTCATACATTTACACAATAGGTCAGGTGCACCTCTGATATGTTTAGGTGAAAAACAATACAATCATGATCTTTTAAATTTGTATGTAATGATCAAGTTTATACACAATAGAAAATATCACTAGTTCAGTACGTGTACAGTATCACTGCGGCAATTTAGTTTTACTATCCCTGCCTGGAATATTCCTAAAACCAACAAACACATTTTTAAACATATCCTTTATACTTCCTCCCATCAATTACGGTAGTTTGTTTTTTTGTTTTATGTATGACACGTACACAGAAATTAAAGCGCACGTAAAAATGAATAAAAATCTTTATCAAGCATGTGTATGTGACCGAGAAAGTGTCACTGGCCCAATTAATTACACTGTTAAATTATTAAACTGCTAAAGGGACATTCAAGGCTAAAACACATCAATTTCAAACTACAATCCACTATAATCTATGCAAAAAAAATACATAAAACATACCCAATAGAAAAATAATAGTGTACTCTCAACATTAGTTGTTTCCTGCTAATCTTAAGCAACCAGGAATTAGCTGAGATCAACTAATACGGATTGTCCCATTTTTTCTGCAAAGGCAGAACTGTGCATAACTTGTAAGGTAAAATCACCACGGGATATTTAGCTCAACTGCTGTGAGTACTTTCATTTATGGGGAAAAAAAAAAAATGAATGAAACTACTCAACCAGTTCATCACTGCTGCCAGGTGGTATATTTAACTTTTCAAATGGCTTAATTTACATCTTGCATACTAGGTACATATACTACTATATCCTTCAGCATCTTAACTATAAACAAAGATAACTAATCTAAATCAGGATTGGACTAAACCCAGGAAAATATTACAAAGTTTTGGCAATTAATGTTTGATATATTTTTCCAATAATAAGCTCTTCTGAATGTGCTCACAACTCCAGATTGGCAGGGCCGGATTAAGAGCACACTGGGCCTGGTGCTGACAATTATGATGGGCCTAATTACAGAATCTTATTGACCAAAAACACTAAAACAGTCATACCTCCCAAAAAGGGGGCATGTCTGTCCAAAGAATTTGAAGGACAGCCTGGCATGAATGCATGTCAGGCTGCCAGCCAATCCTGCAGGCTGTCCAACTAAGGGCATACTATGCAGGCAGCACCCTGAGCTTGACATAAATGCATCTAATGATGCGCTCACTCCATGCTTTCTAAGGACTGCCCCCTAGCACTCACATGTCCACTTGTCTCCTTACCTTATTACTAGCAGGCAGAAGTTCCTGGTATATAGTCTGAGACAGAGAAAAGGTGTATGTAGTGAGTGTAAAAGAAAGGGGACATGCCACAGTGTTACAGAGACCAGCGTCTGCATTACCTAAACTAATTTTATTGTCAGCCAGTCCACACAAGTTTTGTTCCCATACATCCCTCTTAAGCTTCCAAACGTAAAGGGACACTATAGTCACCATAACAACTACAGCTTATTGTATTTGTTCTGGTAAGTAGAATCATTCCATTCAGGCCTTTTGCAGTAAACTGTCTTTTCAGAGAAAATAACTCCACTGGCCACTCCACTTCCACCACCACTTCTGATTATGTCAGCAGACAGTCAGTTCAGAGGCAGAGCCAGCAGCTGCAGACTTGAATACAAGTTATATTTTACTATACTTAAGGAGGCAAGAAGGGGCCAGGGTGGTGGTTTTAACATAATACATGATTGTGATTGTGTTCCTGACCCTATAGTGCTCCTTTAAACAAGAGTATGTGAAGAGTAGTTAGGGTTGCCACCTTTTGTTGGAAAAAAATACCAGCCTTAATCATTTGTATAATCACAAGGAGTGACATCAGAGAAAATTCTGTAAAATCACCAGACTACTCACAGTTTGATTCTGCTGTATAGATGGATTGCTCCCAGTGTCTCAGTCTCGCAAGTCACCCAGTGTCTCAGTGTCCCTATGTATCACAGTGTCAGTGTCCCCATGTCGCCCAGTCCCCTAGTCTCTCAGTGTCTCAGTGTCCCCATTTCTCCCAGTGTACCAATGTCTCAGTGTGTCCCCATGTCACTAGGATACTGGGGACACTGAGAGACCCGGGGACACTGAGAGACCCGGGGACACTGAGAGACCCGGGGACACTGAGAGACCCGGGGACACTGAGAGACATGGGGACACTGAGAGACTAGGGAGACATGGGGACACTGAAACATTTGTGGACACTAAGACACTAGGGACACAGAGACATGGGAACACAGACACTGGGAGACTAGGGGAAACTGGGAGACTAGGGGACACTGGCTGGGAGACAGACACTTGGGGACACTGGGAGACATGGGGATAGTTGTGGACATAGACATGGGGACACTGGGACATATAGGGACACTGGGAGACATGGGGACACTAGGCACACTGAGACACTATGAACACAGACACTGGGAGACATGGGGACACTGAAACATTTGGGGACACTAAGACACTAGGGACACAGAGACATGGGGACACCGGGAGACTATGGGACACTGGCTGGGAGACAGACACTTGGGGACACTGGGAGACATGGGGACAGTTGTGGACATAGACATGGGGACACTGGGACATATAGGGACACTGGGACACATGGGGACACTAGGCACACTGAGAGACATGGGACACAGATACTGGGAGACTTGGGGACACTGAGACACTAGCGACACTGGATGGGGGACATGGGGACACTGGGAGAAATGGGGACATAGTGTCTCTGTGTCCCAGTGTCTCCCAATGTCCCTATGTTTCACAGCATCCCCATGTGTCTCAGCATCCCCATGTGTTCCAGTGCCCCCTAGTGTCTCAGTGTCCCCATGTTTTCCAGTGTCTCCAAGTGTCTCAGTGTTTCCAGGTCTCCCAGCGTCTGTGTCCCCAGGTCTCCCAGCGTCTGTGTCCCCATGTGTCCTAGTGTCTCAGTGTCCCCTAGTGTCTGTGTCCCCATTTGTCCCCTAGTGTCTGTTTCCCCTAGTGTCTCAGTGTCCCCTAGTGTCTCAGTGTCCCCATGCGTCCCTGCTGCCTTTCTCCCCATCCCTCTCTTACCTGAGCTGTAGAGCTGCTGTCTGGACTCTGTGCTGTATTGCTGCTCCCCCACGGATCAGTAAGTAGTAGAGAGAGGCAGGGATATGCTGTAACTTCCTATCCCTGCCTCTCTCCACACACAGTGGCCCCCCCTACTGGCCGGTGCTGGTATTGCAGAGTAATCTCCATTTATTCTGAGAAAAATACCTGCATTTGTATTGCCGGTAGTACTGCAATACTGGCACGGCCAGGCAGCCTCAAATACCAGTCAGGTGACAAACCAGTAAAATACCAGTCAGACGGCAAAGCTAAGAGTAGTGTGTAAAAAAAAAAAAAAAAATTTTTTTTTTTTTTTTTTAAATGGGCCTATTCCATGGGCCTGGGCCTGGAGCTGCAGCTCCATCAGCCCCTATGTTAATCCGGCCCTGCAGATTGGATGTGTGTGTACCGATATACCCTGAACATTTCTCGCTCACTGCTACCGATACTCCTGATACCTGGATCTAGTTTGTCATTTCAGCTGTGTTCTGGTTCACGTTGTTAATTCTGTTTTGTACATCGAACGGTCTCTGAAACTGTGCCTCATCTGCTTTCCTGTTACCTAAGGACAGGGGGTCACAGCTATTAGGCCAGAGTTCTTTTGATGTAAATGCTAGGAGCTCAGCATGGGAGAACTATTTATTATACAATCTCTGAGCTCCCTATAGATTTTATTCTCCGAATGCTGATCCAAGACTCTGTCCTTGAAGATTCTACTGCTTGAAATCTGAATTCATATGAGAATTCCACTAGCTTCCAGACTGGCCAGACAATATAATATCCTCCAACTGTCAATGACAACCACATCACCCTAAGCCAGACATGGCCTTTGGTAATGGGTTTTGTTACCCCATGAATGCTTGAGGACAGACGTTCACCTATTTAGCTGCATGGATATCCTGTTGATTTGCAAACTGCTTCATCCAGAGAGCTGCAGAACTAACGTCTTCCCTGGGGTATTTTTAGTGCCTCAAAGCTTCTGCTGAGCGGTTCATGAAATGGAACCCCAGAGCTGCGGCAGTTCCATATTTGCATCACTTGGCAGACAGATGGAGAGGGAGACTTTACAATCAGGGATGGACAGAGCTGAAGGCATGTGGGGAACAGGAAGCTGAAACTACGACCCAATGCCAGATGAAGATTTCAAATGTAAATTATGCCCACTGTGCGGAGGGAGGTGGGCTCAGTGTGAAAGGTTATTCCCAGCATGACAAACACCCCGGAGAGAAGCACAGTGCAGCTTTCACACATCTCATTGGTCTTTATTCACTAATGAAGCCAATATAGAGGGCTTAATAAATTGTATGTTCTGTACTGGAAGAAGCTGCTGGGATATCTGTGTTTGGATGATGTGCTTGTCAGGGTTACTGACCACTGATAAACCTTCTTCTCTCTGACCACCTCCTATAGCTAAGGTTGTGCATCAAATCATATTAACGTTTCCATGTATACTGGAAGATGCTGAGCTGTTAAAAGGATCCCATGCGATGCTACTTTATATCCCCACTGCAACACGAATGTTAAACTGATGCTTTCTTTACTATAATTTACTGCGCTAACACGAAGTATAAAGATTGGTGTAACATCTTCATAGGGATATATATAGATATGGCGAGAGAGAGATCTACAGGATATGGCATATATCATCTTCTAGATCAGGGGAAGGCAACCTTCGGCACTGCAGGTGTTAGACTAGATCTCCTATTATATCCATAATGCTGGCAAAGAATCAGGGGAGAGATAGTCCACAACATCTGGAGTGCCAAAAGGTTGTCTACCCGTGTTCTAGACTCTATTAATGTAACGGTTAAATCAAAAATGCATTTTCAATATTTCTGGGGCTCCATATATATTTTTTCTGAATTGATATTGCTCCCCTTGCTTTCATCCCACAAGTATGGGTGGGGTACGGAGTAAGTCCAGTGCTGAATCTCATCTCCTTAGTGTACATTTATGTGCCTCCTCCTACCTAGCCATGCTCAATTGATATATACCTTGTAAAATCTGGAAGCGGCAGTAAGAATTGTGTTCTAGCATTCAGATTGGGAAAGTAGGCAGTATCCTAAAACATTCTTTGATTTAAAAAAAATCTGGCTTTATTAGTAATAGTTTGTAACTGTCCACGTAGAAGGTTCCGAACGACTTATGTTGCATTCACATTCATAAAGTCTCCTATGTTATGAGTCTGTAACACTGTCTTAGAGCAGAGTTGGCTATTTTGATTTTTCCATAGAAACTGGAGCCAAAAATGATCCTCAAAAGAAAGCGCACATGTTTTAGCTTTAACGTGGATTACATTTTTTCACAAGAGAGCATTTTAAAAAAAAAACTGCTGTCGTTCAGCAATATTAGGCCAAGAATAATGTGCTATTTATGCAGCGATTACCGTATAAGGTGCTTCTCAAAAAAATAGTTTTTGAGAAGAAAAACTGCTATAAATCTATACCTGCGCTAGAGGGATGTTAGATGAGAGTGTGGGAAACGAGCCAAAATTGTATATCCTAACCCTGCAAGAAATGTAGAGGAATGTACAGTCTGAGTTTAGTGTAATGCTGGATTCATTGCAGTTTGTAAGTATTTGGACAGCTTTCACTTGAGAACGAACTTACAATGCTACATGCTACTGCACATACTTTGTCAAAAGCAACTAAATTTCCAATTATCGTTCGTAATGTGCGAGGCTTTGTATTATTAAATATAGTTTCTGGACATAAATATTTATTTAAAAATACCCGTCTTCATTTTATGCTGTTAGTCATTGTTTGATTTCAAACAACGCTGGATGTTCTGGAGGTAAAACAACAAAACTCGTGCTACTGTCCAAATACTTGTCGATTGCCCTACATGATGCATTCTGACTTTATTGCAAAAGGTGGTCTATGTCACACATTGTGATTATTTAGTTAGAGGCATGTGTCAAATGGTAGGTTTCAAGTTAAAGGAGGGGACTATCACAATGTTGGGTTTAGTGCAGGGGTGGGGAACCTTCGGCCCTCCAGATGTTTTGGACTACATCTCCCATAATGCTCTTACAGGCATAATGCTAGCAAAGCATCAAGGGAGATGTAGTCCAAAACATCTGGAGAGCCAAAGGTTCCCCACCCCTGGTTTAGTGTAATGGGATGATTTGGTGCAATGGGAAGGATTTGTAACATTATGACTTTGGTGCAATGGGAACGATTTGTAACATTCCCAAGTTGGTTGTAACATTCTGGATTTGGTGGAATGGGAAGGATTTGTAACATTCTGGATTTGGTGCAGTGGGAAGGATTTGTAACATTCTAGATTTTGTCTAATATGAAATATTAAATAAACATTAAAAAAACAGATCGTCAGGCACTATATATCTGGAAAGACCTACACCTTAATCTCTATTAATGTACATGGCAACAATCTTAGTCACAAACAGTTGATCAGTTTAATTAATTTTATGTCTAATTACATTAGTCTGAAGATTCATACTTATATCCTGTAGCTCAGATCATAATATGCCCCTAGGTCATCTTTGACCTACATGGGCTATCCAGATAACCTCCTGCTTGTCTGTAATCCCATAGTGTTTGCTTTTTGGTTCCTTTTTTCCTTTTCTTTTTCTATTTATAGGACTCTGCCTACTTAATTTACTGCCCTAATAATGTCTTATTTGATGTCTTCTGATCTAATACTTTCATAAGGGTAACGTCAGACTGCCAACATTTGCATGGACTTTTGTCTTGAACAGGACACAAAATCCAAAATCAATCCTGTAGTTCTATATAGACTAAATAGTCAGTTTGACTTTTATCTACTATCACTATGTTTCAATAAATTTATTCCCTCATACAATCAAAAATCAAGATGTCTTTTTTGGTTGCAGTGTCTGCAAGTGATGGTTCCCAATCTGGTTCAAGCGGAATGTTTGGCTGCAAAAATTGCTTCGCTATCAATTCATGCCCGGCTTATTCAACTTTTAATTTAGTATGAAGCTTCTTCGAAGTTTAACGCAAACTATGAAATCTGAACTCCAGATTCCAGACCAAGACGTTTAAACTCTCTCCTTTGTTCTCCTGTAGATTTATCTAGATGTTTTGCTTCTGTAATTAGTATATTTGAACCATGAAGAATAATTACAAGTTTTGTCTGATTTAGAGTATGGTTTTAACCTTCATTTCCTAGGAATTTGAGGAACATGTAAGAGTGATATGACACTTAGCATTTGGGTGTAGACCATAGTCCACCGCTGTCGTAGATGTATAGAGCTTTAGAGAATCCTGTCCTACATTTGTTTTATTTATTCTGACTCTCATTTTTTCACTTCTTCACAATTTTTCCAACTTTTTCTTCCACAGGCAGATGCCAAGATGGTGTGCGACGTGGTGAGCCGCATGGAAGACACAGAGCCTTTCTCTCCTGAGCTGCTATCCGCCATGATGAGACTCTGGGCAGACTCTGGAATACAGGAATGCTTCAATCGATCCAGGGAATACCAGCTTAATGACTCTGCTAAATAGTATGTTACCTTTTATTGTATCTTTGTTCTTTCACGGTGTTATTGTACTCTTAAATTGGTGGAACACAATGACCGCATAAATACTGTGAGCACATTGTAGCATGGAAGTGGTAGGCATCTAAAACATACCCACAGAAAAGGAGATTCAGCGACTGCAGTATGTGTTTGAGTTTCACAGTGGCATAGGGTGGGCAGGGCTTCACTAACAATAATTTCTCATTGCCCAAATGAGCAAAAATAAAATGGTGAAATTACTGTTTAGTAGATACATCTCCAATGAATACTTGCAGGAATTTTTCATGCATGTATTTGTTATATTTTAAAAGTGCTTGAAAATGCTGCAGATCTTATGAATGTCATCCTTAGCAAGCCCTCCACTTTATCCCGGAAGAGACTTTCAGTCTCTTCACAGGGAAATAACCAATCTGAGGCTTCTTATTGAGAAGCCTCTGTATTGGTGCTCACTTACATGCGCATGCCGGCTCATGCACATGCGCAACTTTGGTATGAGGTCTGTGTGGGAGTAGGCAGAAATGCATGCCACTTCTGTTAGCTTAGGGAGATAACAGAAAGAAGCTACAAACCTACCTGGCTGTTTGATTGACAGCTGGGTGGGTGTTCCCTTGTTAAGTTATAAAAGTGCTGATAAACTAGTGTTAAACTAGGATACTCCTCCCTCGATGGGGCTGTAGTGCGGGCAGGTGGGCATTGTGGCTCTAGTGAGTTCATAGGGGCTGTAGGGGCATATCCCAAGCCCAAATTGGATTTGCAAAAAAAAAAGCACCTAGATGGAAGGCTCAGGCAGGGGCACCGCTGATTGTTTTAGAACAGATAGCTGATGCTCTAAGCAATCAGTAGCTTCCCATTTATTAAGAAAGTGATTTTATTTTATGAATGGTGAGCTACTGTGGCCTTATCTGGCCTTATCTGGCCTTATCTGGCCTTATACTGGCCTTATACTGGCATTATGGTGCCTTATACTGGCATTATTATGACCACTTCATGCCAGTCAGTGGTGAGGTGAGCCAGCGCCAGGTACCTCCTCGCACCATAACAACCCCATTTCAATAAAACCATTATGGTGCCCAAACTGGTCATTTTAAGTCTACATAGTAGACCAGGGAGCTGACATTGCTTTACTAGTTCTGCATTTGTAGTCACTGATATTGATTGGAATTATCTTAAATACTTACTTCCCTGCTACTCTCATGCCATGTTCATGGGACTTCTATACTAATGTAACACTCACCCCCACGGACGCTTTTGCCCCAAACACTTCCCAAAGCAGGGCCTTCTTTACTTATTATGCCGACATTATGGTTCTTGCGCTCTTCTTTCTAAACAGAGCACTTCCCGAAGGCTTATTTCCCAGTGTCTCTGCATCTGAATTTAGTGTCTGTCACTCTTTTTCCCTATTGCTCTGGCTAAGTGTGAGACAGGCTTGCCAGTGCCGGGAGGATAATCACAGTAACTACAATGCAGATGCTGTAATTGCTGTGAATGAGAGCAAGAAAACAATTTGTAGAAAGGTTCTCCTGCTCTCGTCAGTATTTTTATTTTATTGCTATATATTTTCTCGCAATCCTGATCAATTTAAAGAGGAAATGTTATGTTCTTACAGTTGAGTATAAGTTGGAGTACCCATGACAAGTGGATTTTAAATAACAGTCACCATGAGGCACAAGGGAGACGCTGGTAACGTTATGAACTGCAAATTGAGAGCTTTGAGCTTTGGATGTAAATCCATTAACCCTTTGATAACCAAAGTTGTATGCAATGCATTTTATTTGCGATGTGCTGTGCGTCTTTTTTGGAGCCCAAGTGGTTAATTAAAACCCAATTTAATGAGAAAGTTGTCCCAGTTTTGTCAGTTGAAGTAAAAGGCCTGACATTTATTCCTAGCACATTTCCCAGAATCGTGTGAAACGAGGCTTCGGGCTGTATCAGATTCCATACACATTGGGTTTCTTCTGTTTCGTTTCATTCGAACTTTCAGGTGATTTTAATGAGACAATTTGGGGAAGAGACAAATTAAAACCATGGTGAATTAAAGGAACACTATAGTCACCTAAATTACTTTAGCTAAATAAAGCAGTCTTAGTGTATAGATCATTCCCCTGCAATTTCACTGCTCAATTCACTGTCATTTAGGAGTTAAATCACTTTGTTTCTGTTTATGCAGCCCTAGCCACACCTCCCCTGGCTATGATTGACAACTGGTTTCACTTTCAAACAGATGTAATTTACCTTAAATAATTGTATCTCAATCTCTAAATTGAACTTTAATCACATACAGGAGGCTCTTGCAGGGTCTAGCAAGCTATTAACATAGCAGGGGATAAGAAACTCTTAATTAAACAGAACTTGCAATAAAGAAAGCCTAAATAGGGCTCTCTTTACAGGAAGTGTTTATGCAAGGCTGTGCAAGTCACATGCAGGGAGGTGTGACTAGGGTTCATAAACAAAGGGATTTAACTCCTAAATGGCAGAGGATTGAGCAGTGAGGCTGCAGGGGCATGCTCTATACACCAAAACTGCTTCATTAAGCTAAAGTTGTTCAGGTGACTATAGTGTCCCTTTAAGCAGCCAGATTTGTTTAGTTTCCTGTTAATTACCATTGTCTTTCATATGTATGCCTCCTCCAATGACTTAGATCTTGCCTTTATACAAGAATGCTGGCTACATAATATAAATGTTGGCTACATAATATAAGTCATACAAGGTAACAAAAGATTATAATTCCGCGCTTAAAGGACCACTATAGGCACCTAGACCACTTCAGCTCAATGAAGTGGTCTGGGTGCCAGGTCCATCTAGTGTTAACCCTGCAGCTGTAAATGTTTACACCTGGGTAATCCAGCCTCTAGTGGCTGTCTCACTGACAGCCGCTAGAGGCGCTTCCGCGCTTCTCACTGTGAAAGACGCTGACCTCCATATGAAAGCATTGAGAAATGCTTTCCTATGGACTGTTTGAATGCGTGTGTGGCTGAGGGAGGAGAGTTCCCCAGCGTAGCGGGAGCCCGGCGCTGGAGAAAGGCAAGTGTTTAACCCCTTCAGCCCAGCGGGAGTGGGACCCTGAGGGTGGGGGGGACCTAAAGACCCCATAGTGCCAGGAAAACGAGTTTGTTTTCCTGGCACTATAGTGGTAATTTAAGTAAAATGATTACAGTCCAATGGCAGCTCCAACACCAAATACACAATCTCTCTCATCCGAAAATTGGGTAAAAACAGGTGGAAGGTGCAGTGCCTAAATAGTCCTCGTTAGGATATATGAAATGTAAAAAAAGAACAAAAAAAACAAACACAATAGTGTAATCTTTTATATTAAAGATGATAAAAGTTAAATAAAAAAATGTGCATTCTAACCATATCCAGTACATAATCAAAAGATACATAGTATAAGGACAATACTTGGACGTTTAACCCCTTAAGGACACATGACGTGTGACATGTCATGATTCCCTTCTATTCCTGAAGTTTGGTCCTTAAGGGGTTAAATGAAGATCTTCCCCTTGCGCCTTCATCTTTGATAGTCTGGGACAGTCTCTCGCAGTTCACCATGACACCTCTGCTTTGCTGCGCTGTCCTCCCCAAAAAGAGATGAAGAGAGAAAAAGACAAGAGAGCGATCTCCTTGGCTGTTGTCCTTTTTAAAGACTGATTCTTGCAGTCCTTAACTACATATCCCAGAATCCCCTTTCCCTCCCAAAATTGGTTTATCCAGCCCCCGTTTTCCAGAAAGTTCTTTCTGTCTTTACACAAGTCTTTCCCTTTGATCTCTTCCCTCCAGCTATACTGTAACATTGTGTAAAATGTGACCAGTTAGGGTTGGTTTTTGGTTAGGTTGGGAGCAGGATGGCTTGGGAAAACACACACTCCCATGGTTACACCTAGATGTTCATTACTCTGATCTTCTGATAACGTGCATGGAAAACTGGTTGGCAGGAGAACTGCTGGAGGGATGTAAGCTTTTGTTTTAGCTGGGTGCTGTAAAATGCAACTGATAGCTTTCATCATTATCACACTGTTATCAAGGAGATGACCCAAAAGTTGTGAAACCAGTCACATGCACAGAGAGTTACATAAAAAATATAGATATAATATATACAATGTTTTCCATATCAATTTCTTACAACAGTATGTTGCGGTATGAGACGGAAGTAAGATTTCTGGCTGTCATATCTAGAAGACTTGAAGGCATCTCTTAAAGCTGCACTTTCAAACCTTCTAATTTGTGAAATATAGTGTTTTGGGGGTTAGAAGCAGGACTGCAGGCACCATAAAAACATAAATAAGATGAAGTGCCTGCATGTACCTTTAATTGCTATTTAATATAAATGCTGGCTATGTAACATAATATAATTAATTGTTATGTAATCTAAATACTGGCTAGGTAATATAATATAATGTTTGCTATTTATCAATACAAATCTTTATCTATGTAACCGTAAAAAAGAATGAATATGCCGACTGAGGTCCCTACTATGATACATATGTAACACACGCTTCTGCCCACATTCACTGATCCAGTTCTCATTTTCAGAATCCTTATAAAAGGAAATAGGAATTAACATACCAGGGGGGCGAGCAAGCTCCCAGAGTAGTTAGATTCTCAAACCAACAAAATGAAGAGCATGCATCACAATGGACATTATTAAAGTGAAGCTCATCTTGTCTTCTTCCACGCTGTACAGTTTATCCTCCTCCTTTTTAGTTGATAAACCTCCCCCTCTCACGTCACCCCTCCTTCTTCCTTCGAGACTCGTGCACTATTATCAGACATCGAGAGGGAAGATAGCTGCCTGGCTTCATTATATCACAGTTGCAGGAGGATGCTTGATCGCAGTCAGCCAATCCGTCAGCTTCTCATTAAATGCCTGGTTTCTATGGCAACATTGAGGTCTCTGTGCATGGACCGCTCTGTGACTCTACTTATGTCAAGTGATGCTCTTTGCTCAGTGTATGCATATGTTTTTATATATAAATGTTACTAGTGAGGATACTAAGGGTGTAAATGGAAATGGACATATGGATCTAATGTGAGTTAATGTGTGGGATTACTCATTTCTTTATTAGTGAATATCTTTATGTATACCAACAAATTAATCCATTCCAGCCATAGCATTTTTTTAAATTTATTTTTGTGTGTGTGTGTGTGTATTTATTTTTAGCAATACTTGAATAATCATATATCTGTTTCTTTCTGACTGACGTTCACTTGATGTGCACATTCATTATTTAGTGCGGCCTAATAACATAATTTGGGACTATCTGTGCATCTAACCTTTATAGTGAAATAGACCATTAACTATTGCTGCTCTACAGAGCCTGTTGAATCTATTGACATATGTTTTGCAGGTTTATGGGAAATGCATTCCAGGAAAATGGAATACGAATTGGCACAATTTCTTTTATTTTAGTATTTAATCATACTATTTCAGCTTTTTTAAACTGGTGCATGAATTGAAGTCAAACACAGATACTCAGCCACATTCATTGTGTAAACACCTTGCAGAATTCTATTGGCTGATTTTGTGGGTTTGTAAAATTGAGTATTTAGTCTGCTAGGTGGGGTTATGTTTGTAGAGTAAATATGATAAATATGCCACATTGGGAGAAATCAGCAGGACCACCCTAATAGTTACTATGGTGATTGCTTCATTTCTAGAACTTTGTCCCAGAACTGCTATTTAAACAGAACTCTCAAGAAACTATTTCTGATTCAAACAAGTGTGTTATATTTAACCTATGACTTCATCAGGTTTGCATACACAGCTGTTAGGATGTTTAATCTTTTTAAAGAAAAAAATACATTTAAAATTAACTGACACTAAAGCCTTCTGGATAGAATTCGCTCCACACATATCCTGACCATTCTCTCACCTCCTATACTATAGAACATTGATTAGTTAAATGGATGCTTTATACTACCTACCAATAAAGGATAACTGTATGGACCTCACATCCTCTTCTGGATTTCTTTTTTTTGTGCTTGTGATTATCAATTTAAAGCGCACTTCTCAAAAGCCAACTTCAACTGTATTGAAGACCAATAAAGAGGTGGCAATAATGAAGAGCTCTAGAAAACCTTGTATTCTGAGTACTGGCATGAGCTATTGCAAGAATAGTCTTGATCGAAGATGCTACCTAGAATCGATGGTTGCATTAGGCCTTAAACCTTGATGATCAATTGAGTGAATATTTAGAATCTAATTTCCTATAATCTAAACAATACAGGGATTTAAATACGTAAAATTATTTGGCAAAAATGACTTTATTACGAGAGACTAGACAGCATCATCCGGTTTTGACATTAACAACTTATAAGTATCAAACAACTGCTTATGTACTATAATTAATTGATATTTTTTTCTAGTTCTGATAATTGAGTAATGGTTTAACTACAGACATAGAGTTGTTGCTCAGTACAGGCTACCCAGAAAACACACATATGCATATATATATATATATATATATATATATATATATTTCATTATTAGATATTTGATTTTTTTTTTACAATAAGCAATTTTAGAATTCTCTCCAAAGTCAGATTTAAAAACAGAATCATGAATTTTGGCCATAGGCAGATGAGGACGAGACGAGTAACACAATGCTGGATTTAACTTATCCCAGAGGTATAACCACATCTAATGTGATAAAGGCAGCAATATTTTTTCCTACAAAGCAAAGATGATATAAAAGCTCAGTGGGCACACTAATTAACAGGAGAAGCTTCCTGAATGGAATAGATCCAAGATTAGAAAAATCTATTTTCTCTAGTATAGAGGAAAGCTTGGGGGGGGGGGGGGGGGGACAAACAATTAGTTGATTGATAGAAAAAGGCAATTCTCATGCAAATACCAAAGTAAACAAAATAAAATAAAAAGGAACATATGGAATTATGTTCAGGGTACCAGTTTGGCAAATCCAGGAAAAATGAAGGAATAAGACATTTTGGTACATGGTGGCATGATCAGTCCTCTGCATACCATGACCCGAGGATATTTAGAGATTGTTATACCAACAAAAAAAAAGGTATTCCGCCTCTTTGCAAGTTGGCATGTCTGATCATTATCAGTTTTTAATGTCTGTCTGATTTCAGTCTTCAAATGGGAGGACAACCTTTGTGCCATTATATTAGGTGGTGTGATGAACACATTAAAGGATCACTATAGGGTCAGGAACACAAACATGTATTCCTGACCCTATACTGTTAAAACCACCATCTAGCCCCCCTGGGCCCCTCATGCCTTTATGAATATAGCAAAATCTTACTGTATTCAAGCCAGAAGCTTTAACTCTGCAAGTTGTTTTCCTCAACAACAACAAAAAAACAGCAGTCTGCTGACATCATCAGAAGGGGTAGCCTGATCCAATCACAGTGCTTCCCCATAGGATTGGCTGAGACTGACAAGGAGGCAGATCAGGGGGCAGAGCCAGCATGATTCAAACACAGCCCTGGCCAATCAGCATCTCCTCATACAGATTAATTGACTCAATGGATCTCTATGGGGAAAGTTCAGTGTCTGCATGCAGAGGGAGGAGACACTGAATGTCTGGATGCATTTTAGGCAGCCATGAACCAGGAAGGATCTCTAACAGCCATCTGAGGAGTGGCCAGTGAAGTTATCGCTAGGCTGTAATGTAAACACTGCATTTTCTCTGAAAAGACAGTGTTTACAGCAAAATGCCTGAAGGTAAAGATTCTACTCACCAGATCAAATTCAATAAGTTGTAGTTGTTATGGTGACTATAGTGTCCCTTTAACATCATTCTGCAACTCTAGAGGTTTCACTGGTAATGAGTCCTAACAAATTTTTACTTTTAGGCTAATTCCAGAAACAAGGAAATACCCCCTCCCACCCCCAAAAAAAGGAAATCCGAAACTGTGCAAGAAAACAGAATGATTTATTTTCACAAATAAATGCTGTAGGAAATCCAAAAAAATAGCAGAATTTACATGATTAGGCTACTTGGCTCCACAACTTTAGAATTTGAAGCAATCACTTAAATAATATTTCTTACAACACCATAGCAAACGTACAAGAAGAGGTTGTGATGTGACTTTATTATGTTATTACATAATGTTTTGGGCCCAACAAACCAGAAGCCAATAAAGGTGCAAGTACACCAAGGAATGCCGATTAAAGAAGGCCTATAAAATTGGATTGTCATTGTTGGTGTACACGTCATTGTTGGTGTACACGTTCAGGAAAGAGAGACATCACAAGAAACCTCTCCCTGAAACCTACTCACATCCATCTTCTAAGAAATAAAAGCAATGTGCTGGTGTCTAATAACATTTCAAGTATATATGTTGGAGGAAGCCGTAAAATCGAAGCTGTCAACTCAACAAGTAGGATGAGATGTATATTGAAGTGGGCAGAAGGTTTTACACCCGTCTACTTTGTATACTGTCAAATGGAGACAGCCTCACGCAAACTAAGCCCCTCTGAAGGGGGGAGAGTAGCTAAAAGCAGACTAAAATAAAAAGTGATTTTGGTTGTATGAATAATCTCCAAATATCAACACCAATTTTTATGTGGTGGTGGTTTGTAACAACCATTGCATTGCAGTTCACAGTCATTGCAGTACTTCCAGAGAGAAGTCACACAGTTTAGATGACCCACCTAAAGTACAAGTTTCGGCCCTAGGATAAGAACTTAATGACACATTCATTGAGTCGATTTTGGCAACATTGACTATCCTTTATTAACCAAGCAAGGTCTAGAAGACTGTACTGCAGGCAATAAAAGTTAGATTTGATTGTGATATGGCAGAGAATTGAAACAGTCTGAAAATCAATACATCTTCAATGCATATATTCGCTTCATTGGCCTTTGGTATCAGCCAATTAACTTGTCATTTGTTATTAAAGGGACTTATAAAACCAAATGGTGTGAGAGCCCGGCCTAAAAATTGCCTTGTTGAGTATTAAGACCTGTTTCTAAAACAGTCCTGCTTCATTCTCCAACCAGATATCATAAAACATGTTTTGGCTAATATCACTGTTTTAGGTGGCATGACAATGAATTACAGCTTCTGTAGCAAATGTGTTCCTTTTAAATTACAACATGTCCCATCATTCTAATGAGGGGGGAGATAACACGTAATGTAGGTGAGCACTGCTATTGCTAGATCTCTGAATCTGTCTGAACCTTTAAGACTGTTCAGTGGTTTGGGGATCTAGAGTTGGACATCTTCCAACATTTCAAATGGACAAAGAAAGTCTCTTTAATTTTAGAGGTGTGAGTGGGGGTGTGGCCAGGGCCGGGGCTATTCTGAGGAATTTTAGGTGACATCATTTATGAAACTAAAATGTAATCTAGAAAAGGAACAATTTATCTTATTTACACAGACTGATTTCTAAACACATTTACATACTTCCCAACCATCCCCATTCTGGCAGGATAGTCCCAATATTTAGGTCCTTTCACACTGTCCCAACATCCTTACACTTTGTTCAGGGCACTAGGACCCTGCAGGGAGCACTGAAACTGCTTCCTGCAAGGTCTGCCCTCAGTGGACTAACTTAAAAAGATAGGGAGGCAGCCTGGCATGTACTTACGCCAAGGCTGACCTGCCAGTAAAGTCAGCAGAACCCCACCCCCCTTTGGGGTGGTATGTTTCTTTTGGGGCGGAGCCAGTAGCCCAATTGGATAAAAAAAACACGAGGTAAGTGCAGCGCCTAAATAGTCCTCATATGGATATAAAAGGAATAAGGGAGATATAATAGTGTAGTATTTAAAACTTTGGTTGGAACTCAACTCCTACTGGAAGCAGATCCAAGGGTTGATGGAATCAAAACTGAAAAAAACCCTACCACTACTACCAGAGCACTACCTGCTCCATATGCTACCAAAAGGGTTTACGCAATATGAAGCAGCCTTGATCCATATCACACTAGCTGCAAAAACCTGCATAGCCACCCTGTAGAAATTGACCACCGCACCAGATGTATCGATAGTTATTGGTAAAGTAAGTCACACACAATAGTATTAAAAAATGTCACACACAATAAGTGGAACCCTAACACACCACGGCTGAATCTGGTCTAAATGGACGGAGAAGGCTACTTTAGTCCAAAAGGTCCCCTGGGAACAAAACAAAACCACTCTCTAACATGCCATGGAGACATACAGCATACCAGAGCCAACAACGATGTAGTTGGTGATGATCATGTAGACACCTGCACAATGCGCTGCAAAACTGAAAACGATGTAGCGGAGTAGCATCTCATTTACCCCCACCCTCCCCTCACTAGTTAGACCTCCCACACCTTTTTCTCCCAAAGGTCTTTTTGTTATACTTGTAAGACCCACAAACAGAGGTGACTAGTACTCTAGATGGTTTACTCCCATACTTTACGTAATGATGGAATACAAAAATAGTTGACCGAACCTGACCACTCAACACAGATTACCACTATCACGAGTACCTAATGGCTCCACAGAACCGAACAGACATACCAAGGGGGACTTCCTCGCACCACAACGATATCCTGTGCATTGACACCCCTGCAAGATCTGTATTTCTCTTATGACAACTTACCATCTCTTGACGTGGTTTAAACTGTATACACCGATGTACATATTCCAAGCTGTTTAAATGTAAAACTGTACAACTTTTAATTTTCAATTGTGTTTACTTCACAATGTTTAATATTGTAAAACTACATGCCATCTCATTTTGAAATAAAAATGAAACATTTAAAAACCAAAACAAAAGGCAATTTCGGTTGGAGTAAGTAAAAATAAAAAATGTCCACTCACACTTTTCTGGAGCTTAGATACAGCTCCAGCTTATGCGCCTGGGCGAAATGATAGTTGCCTAACAATTAAGTGCAGGGTTGATTTTTCGTATTGTTGTAATTGTGGGAGGTATCCTCCTAGAACTAAAAAGATAAAAAATGTCTATGGTGTAGTATGTCGGGCTAATAAGCAAGAGTAGGTATAGATAAAAATGTGCACTTACATGTTATGGAGCCGTAGATATGGCTCCAAGGATAGTGTGTGAAGTGGTATGATCCCCACTCAAGGATATGGTGCAAATAGTTGTCCTCCTTGGATATATATATATATATATATATATATATATATATATATATATGGACACAAATAAAACCACAATAGTGTACACCGTAATACGTAGTGCAAAACACAATAAAAAAAGATAATACCTACTCACATGTTCCAGAGCAAAATGTGGTTTGCTCAATCCAGTGCGCTTAGGTGGTATTATCCCAAGCATATTGCCCAAAAGATCTAGCAGCAATAGGTCCAATAGAAAAAGTACTTTTAATATAAAAAACGGTAAAAACAGTAGCAAGGTAAAAAAAACTGTAGCATGATAAAAACAAAGTAGAAAAATACACTTAACGCGTTTCATTATACAATGGCTTTCTCAAAAGTGAAACGCGTTAAGTGTATTTTTATACAGTTTTTTTTTTTTATCTTGCTACTGGTTACTGTTTTTTATACTAAAGTATATTTTTATTGGTCCTATTGCTGCTGCTCCTGGATCTTTTGGGCAATATATTTGGTGGGGATAATACCACCTAAGCGCACTGGATTGAGCAAATATGTGAGTAGGTCTTTCATCTTATTGGTGTTTTGCACTACATATTACTGTGTACACTATTGTGATTTTGTTTCCATATATAGTCCTGTTATTGACCCTGAAGAAAGTCCCGGGCGGGGACTGAAACGTGTGTTGTTTTTTAACTTTATCTAATAAAGAATTTACATTTTAAAAGACCGGTGAGCAGCCATTCTATATTGGATCTGTGTCTTTGGAGATTAGGCTCATGCACCTGGAAGTGAAGGAGTTAAAGCGTGAGTGCAGGGGATTTTTAATTATTTTTTTTATATATATATAAATATATATCCACGGAGAATAACTGTTTGCACTATATCATTGAGTGAGGATCATACCACTTCACACGCTATCCTTGGAGCCATATCTATGGCTCCATAACATGTGAGTGTACATTTTTATCTATACCTACTCTTGCTTATTAGCCCAACATACTACACCATACATGGTTTTTTTTCTTTTTATTTCTATGAGGATACCTCCCACAACTACACGAATACAAAGAATCAACCCTACACTTAATTATTTGGCGATGATCATGTAGCCCAGGCGCATAAGTTGGAGTGTGGCAATTTTGTACTTTTACTTACTCCAACCGAAGTTTTAAATTCTACACTTTTATATCTCCCTTTTTCCTTTTATACTCCTATTGTTATGGATAGAATACTAAAATGTATTTTTTTACTATTATACATTTGTGTCACACATTCCCTAATATCCTTGTAAGAGCGTCATAATGTCTTACATAGTTACATAGTTACATAGTTACATAGTTACATAGTTAGATAGCTGAAAAGAGACTTGCGTCCATCAAGTTCAGCCTTCCTCACACCTGTTTTTTGCTGTTGATCCAAGAGAAAAAAAAAAAAAAAAAAAACCCAGTTTGAAGCACAATTTTGCAACAAGCTAGGACAAAAAATTCCTTCTTGACCCCAGAATGGCAGTCAGATTTATCCTTGAATCAAGCAGTTATTACCCTACATTGAAAGATTATATCCTTGAATATTCTGTCTTTGCAAGTATGCATCTAGTAGCTGTTTGAACATCTGTATGGACTCTGATAAAACCACTTCTTCAGGCAGAGAATTCCACATCCTGATTGTTCTTACAGTAAAAAACCCTTTCCTTTGCCTTAGACGAAATCTTCTTTCTTCCAGTCTAAACGCATGGCCTCGTGTCCTATGTAAAGTCCGGTTTGTGAATAGATTTCCACACAATGGTTTGTATTGGCCCCGAATATATTTGTATAATGTTATCATATCCCCTCTCAGGCGACGTTTTTCTAAACTAAATAGGTTTAAATTTGTTAACCTTTCTTCATAGCTGATATGTTCCATTCCTTTTATTAATTTTGTAGCCCGCCTCTGCACTTTTTCTAGTGCCATGATATCCTTCTTTAGAACAGGTGCCCAAAATTGCACAGCATATTCAATATGTGGTCTTACCAGTGATTTATAGAGAGGCAAAATGATATTCTCGTCCCGAGAATGAATGCCCTTTTTCATGCATGACAATACCTTACTGGCCTTGGCCACTGCTGATTGACATTGCACATTGTTGCATAGTTTGTTGTCTATAACAATTCCCAAGTCCTTTTCGTGTGTTGTTATCCCTAATTCGCTTCCATTAAGGGTATACCTTGCTTGTGTATTCTTTACGCCGAAGTGCATAACTTTGCATTTTTCAACATTAAATTTCATCTGCCATTTGAGTGCCCAGTCCTCCAGTCTATCTAAATCCTTCTGCAGCAAAGTAAATGTATACTCAGTAACTCTTTCCTCTGTAACAAATTCCTGTTTAAAAAGAACAAGCTTCCTTTACTAACTCCCCTCCCCCACTTCATTTTTGCCAGTTAGCAGCTATATGCCACGTGTAACAAAATGGAGAATCACTGGAAGAAACTACTCACTCCCCCTCCCATTGTGTATCCATCCAAGATGGAGCTGGAATATGGGTGGGAGAACTCTGTAATGATGACATCACATCCTGTAGGGTGGGTTTAGACAAGACCCCCTTAGACTGCTAACCAATTGTTAAATGTATACTGTATGTTTAAACTGTGACGTATTTTTGCTTTAAGAAGAAGCTCCCACTTTGGGGAATAAAGCATTCCTTAGTTTTTCACTGATCAGAAACTTTGTCTCCGGTGTGAATTACTTCTAGGGAAAGCGTGCACGCATTAATCAATCAATTTGGAAGGTGGAGATAGAGAAATAATCAAAGTTTTCTTTGATCTAAAACACTATGAGGACTATTTAGGCGCTGCACCTACCTCATGTTTTTTATCCAGCTTTTAATCGTAAGAGAGAGACTCCACATTTGGTGTTTTTTAGCTGCCATTGGACTGTAATTATTTTACTTAAGCGCTGAATTATTTTTTTTTATGGTATCTAGTAACACAATTGCTTCACTCCCCCCTTACCACTGGGGACACCGGAGTTGGGAGGTGTGCATTTATAGCACTTTAAAAACACTTTTATACACTCAGACACAATATAGAGCTGATAGAAAAGAGGGACGGTCCCTCCTAAATAGGGAGGTATGAATATCAGACAAACAGCCACTAGAGCCACCTCCTCCTTAAATCCTTCCTTTTTCAAAGAACTTCTCTTTCAGAAGCATCGTGCCCAACAAGCATTGTTTCCTTGAAAACTGCACATCTGCACCTAGTCCATAGAGTAAAGTGCAGTGCCAGACCACTGCTGTGCTCAGAAGACTCCCACAGTGAGCCAGAATCCCATCCAACTCGGTGGTCAATGCAGTTAAAGGGACACTCCAGTTCCCTAAAGCAGCTTCCTGAAGTTCTGTATTTGTGAAGTGTATTCTCTTTTTTCATTGTACAAAGAGTAAAGATTTCAAGAGAAATTGTAACAAATTAAACTGGTTACACCCCCTGGCTGTCAATCAGACAAGTGGTCCTGTTCCTGCTTTGGTTAGCTCAGTGGAGCTAAACTCAAGAGGCAGCAATTGCTCAGATCACCTGTCTTACAAACACTTCTCACTGAGCTGCACTGGGAAGGCTGTGATTGGACAGCACAGTCCAAGTCTGTGCATGGTTTGAAGGCAAAGACTTGCAAATGCAGAGGCAGTGTTATTCTCTGGGCAATGTTCTGCTGTGAAACCTTGCATTTGTGCAACCATGTTCAAGAATGGTTTGAGGAACATAAAAAAGGTGCTGTCTTGGCCTACGCATTCCCCAGATCTTGACTTGATTGAGCATCTGTGAGATGTGCTGGAACAACTAATCCGATCCATGGAGGCCCCACCTCGCATCTTGCAGGACTTAAAGGATCTACTGCTAATGTCTTCGTGCCAAATTCCACCGCACACGTTCAGAGGTCGATGACTCAACGCATCAGAGCTTTTTTGGCAGCATGAGGGGGACCTACAAGATCAGTATATATCCCCAATGAAAAAATCCATAATTAAATGCATGCATGATTTCATTCGAAATAAATCTACTAAACTGGGATTTTTTTATATCTTTTTTTTAAAAATAATTTTTAATTTGGGTAGTTGTGTGTCCTTTTAACATCTGTTTTTTTGTTTTCGAAATAAAGCGTTAATCATGTGAATGTAAAATGAAAACCAGTGAAGACTCTGGATTGTTAGATTCTTTCTTCGTCTATAAAAGTTATATATGACTGCATATTGTCTTGGAATTAGGCAGTTTATAAGATATGAAGGAGATAAATCCCTTTCCTTTCTGCCAAGTCCTGTGATTCTTGTATAGACTTGCAGCGGCCCCAGGTTATCTTTTTCTGGAAACGCATTAAACTGCTTTGTGATATCCATGTAATATACTTTACTTTTACTGGAAAGCCGTTCTTTGTTATGCAGCCATGGTTTAGATCAGTCTTTCTGAAATGATCTTCCTTAGCATCACACACGTGTCCGTGACAAGGACTCTGCACGTTGCCAAAAAAACACATTTGTTGACACTTGTTTCTCTTGATAAGAATTGGTGTTTAGAGGATTAAAATTTCCAGTATAGTATTTGATTGTATTAAAACCCCCGGTCCAAAAACTAAACAGGATACACACGGTTTGAATTGCTGCCAAGGAGAACCTTCAAAGAACTGAGTGTACAAGGGGGAATTTTGCTTTTGCTGGGAACATTATTCATGAGTCGCCCATTACAGCATTTTGGGATCTCCTTTCGAGCAGATCCCAACCATAATCTGATTGCGTTGAAGTTGAGTTGGCCATACTTAGCCTCTTGGGGAAAAATGTCTTAGATTTGCTTTAATTTAGATCAACAACTTCTGTCACTTCTGTGTCGGTCCAGATCTTAAAAAAAAACAAAAAAAACACAAAAAACACAAAAAAAACCCTCCCCAATGTTCTATCCATTTCAGTAGTCAAGCTCAAATGATTTTGGTCTGTCATTGGTCTTGCCAAAGAGGTGCACCTGGCATTGCGTTAATCACATCATCATTCCATTTTGTAATTTGATCAGTCTTTTCAGGTATACACAAAGCTCTAAACATTGCAATAAATTGAGAAAATCTGCTCCTATTCTTGACATTAAAGTTTTTACATGTAACTGCCAGTTAACCTCCATAAAGGAACAAGTTGTTTATTGGTACTCGCATTAACCCTACTTCCCTTGTACAGTTAATTGGAATATAATCAGGGGTTGGGTCTCTTTGAAGCTAAGCAGCCATAAAATAACTTGGCCTTTATTATTCATCCATGTCCCAATCAATAGTTTAAACCTACATTTAAAATATGCATTTTTAGTAATGTTCCCCAGTGAGTAAAGACAAAGCGCCCTCATTTTCACAACATGTGTATGGTAGTTCAGTGGGTTAGTGCTAGTGCCTTGTGCTTTAGAATGTTTATTTTGAAGGTAACAAATTTGAATCGTGACTTGACTAGTTTGATTAGGCTTCCTTTCTTCAAAGGTTGATGAAAGACGGACAAATCTGTTGTGTAATATTAAAGGTTTACTCCACGCACGGTTTGGAAACACTGCACATACAGAGATAGAACTCTCTGCTGCTGTGGTGTAACTCCACTTGCAGCAGTGTCATTAGAACATCATTAGCCAACCAGGAACAAGAGATCTGGGATTGGTGAAAAGGACCACTATAGTGCCAGGAAAACATACCCTTTTTCCTGGCACTATAGTGCCCTTAGGGTGCCCCCACCCTCGGGGTCCCCCTCCCGCCGGGCTCTAGGGGGTGGAAGGGGTTACATTTACTTCTTTTTCCAGCGCCGGGCGGGGGACTCTCCTCCTCCTCTCCTCCTCCTTCTCGTCGTCATCGGCTGAATGTGCATTCAGCCAGTCCATAGGAAAGCATTCTCAATGCTTTCCTATGGACGCTGGCGTCTTCTCACTGTGAAAATCACAGTGAGAAGCGTGGAAGCGCCTTTAGCGGCTGTCAATGAGACAGCCACTAGAGGCTGGATTAACCCTATTATAAACATAGCAGTTTCTCTGAAACTGCTATGTTTATAGAAGAAAGGGTTAATCCTAGCTGGACCTGGCACCCAAACCACTTCATTAAGCTGAAGTGTTCTGGGTGCCTATAGTGGTCCTTTAATGGCAGTTCTGTTCATATTGCATGTCTGTCATTAGCATGCATAGCATGCTGGTAACAGATGACCAATGCAAAGTCACTACCCAGCTAGGGGGATTGATTCCACTGGAGAAGGACCTGCCTGCCAGGAGAACTTGGCCTTGGTGCTAGATTAAAGGTAATCCCACCACTTTTGGGGCTACAATAAGGAGTACTCTGTTTTATTAAAACACTGTTCTTTTGTTTGGTATAACTCTTAACTGTTAATCTCTGCATTTTGATCGGGCATAGTATGTTATTGGATCCTGTATTCTGTTTGATATCTTAATCAATCACTATGTCACTTTTTTCATTTTGGGGCATTGCCTGGGGGTTAACTACTAAAGGGGCAACATGGATTGAGGATATAAGGGTGTTTCTGGCAATCTCTGTGGTCTACCAAACTATGGCTTATAATAAATAGATCAGAAATGAAGGAAAAATTGGATTACAGTAGTGTCAAATAAAATGCTCGGGGACAGATCTACCTAATGTGTATTGCAGGAATACAGAGAAAAGTGGATGGTGCACTAGGCATAGTCTTGTATTTCCTACCTGCTAACAGTATATTTCATCAGCTAGCATAATATCGGTGGAGCAAGATCATATCGAAGAGTATCCCTACTCTTGAAATTAATAGTATTTCCATAGAAAGACCAGTTTGTATGCCCCAAACTGCTTGAGCTCTTTGAAACATCTTGTTTTTGCCATTATTAACGTTATCACATATGTATCACAGTCAGGATTTAGGTGGGTAGCTTGGCATTGCGTGTTTAATTTCATGGCCACTTAGAATAGATGAGTGACACACTTTGTGTCCTTGCTTTAAGATGAGTAGTTACGTGGAACACAATGCAGATCTGTAAATGTTTTGTTTTGTCCTATATTAACACCTTCCCGTCGCTTTAGGACGTTCCATGCCTTCCTCCATAGAGGGGCTTTGACACCATTAGGATGTCATGGAGCATCCTGCAGTTTTGGTGTGAGCAGGGTTAAATCACACCAGGGTGTCCCCAATAACAATCGATACCTGGGGCTCCCCCTCTGTCAGATTGGCCATTTTAAGAGACCCCCGACTGACCGATAAATGTTAAATGTCCCATTGATGGCAATGCAGAGTGAGCAGATCAAATCTCAACTCACAACAGAAGACACCAGCTATCAACGGATACCTAAGGCCCCCCCATGTGACATCACAATGCCCCACCCATATGATCTGCCATATGAATGAACGCTAGTGCTGCACGCAGTGTGTGTTTACATTAAAAAGCCTGCAGGGACAGGCTATAGACACCAGAACCACTTCATTAAGCTGCAGTTGTTCCGGGGACTATAGTGTCCCTTTAATGTGAGGTAAATTAGAGATTAGTGTCACTAATAATATACTAGATTGCCTTCTTACAACCAGATTGAGGATGGTGATGGGCTCTGGCTGCAGTTTGGCTAGCAGTCTCTTCTCACACAAACCCACCCACCCTGTGTTTTTCTCACCCCCCCAACCCTCCCTGTGTGCTCCTCACCTCCCCTATTCCTCACCCCCTCTCCCGTGTTCTTCTCACCCCCCACCCTCCCTGTGTTTTTGTCACTCCCCACCCTCCCTGTGTTTTTCTCACTCCCCCGTGTTCTTCTCACCTCCCCCTCTCTGTGTCTTCTTCACCTCCCCCTCTCTGTGTCTTCTTCACCTCCCCCTCTGTGTCTTCTTCACCTCCCCCTCTCTGTGTCTTCCTCATCTCACCCTCCCTGTGTCTTCCTCACCTCCCCCTCCCTGTGTCTTCCTCACCTCCCCTCCCTGTGTCTTCCTCACCTCCCCCTCCATGTGTCTTCTTCACCTCCCCCTCCCTGTGTCTTCCTCACCTCCCCCTCTCTGTGTCTTCCTCATCTCACCCTCCCTGTGTCTTCCTCACCTCCCCCTTCCCTGTGTTCTCCTCGCCTCCCCCTTCCCTGTGTCTTCCTCACCTCCCCCTCCCTGTGTCTTCCTCACCTCCCCCTCCCTGTGTCTTCCTCACCTCCCCCTCCCTGTGTCTTCCTCACCTCCCCCTCCCTGTGTCTTCCTCACCTCCCCCTCCCCTGTCTTCCTCACCTTCCCCTCCCTGTCTTCCTCACCTTCCCCTCCCTGTGTCTTCCTCACCTTCCCCTCCCTGTGTCTTCCTCACCTCCCCTTCCCTGTGTTCTCCTCACCTCCCCCTTCCCTGTGTTCTCCTCACCTCCCCCTTCCCTGTGTTCTCCTCACCTCCCCCTTCCCTGTGTTCTCCTCACCTCCCCCTTCCCTGTGTTCTCCTCACCTCCCCCTCTCCTCACCCCCTCTCCCTGTGTTCTTCTCACTCCCCCACCCCCTATTCTTCTTACTTCCCCCTCCCCTCTTCTTCTTACTCCCCCCTCCCCTCTTCTTCTTACTCCCCCCTCCCCTCTTCTTCTTACTCCCCCACTCCCCTCTTCTTCTTACTCCTCCCTCACCTCTTCATCTTACTCCATCCTCTCCTCTTCTTCTTACTCCCTCTCTTCTTCTTACTCCCCTCCTCACATATTTTTTTACTCCCCCTCCCCTCCCCACTTCTTCTTCACTCCCCCTCCCCACTTCTTCTTCACTCCCCCTCCCCTCCCCACTTCTTCTTCACTCCCCCTCCACACTTCGTCTTCACTCCCCCTCCACTCCTCTCCCCACTTCTTCTTCACTCCCCTCTCCTCCCCACTTCTTCTTCACTCCCCCTCTAGACAACTTACCTTTATTCCAGCGCCGCACGGATCTGCCAGCGCTGGCCACGCCCCTAATCCACCTCATTGGCTGGCATCATCAGAAGTGATGATCTCAGCCAATCACAATGCCTTCCCATAGGAAAGCATTGGATTATCTGAGACCGTCCATTATGATGTTCTCGGCCAAGGAGACAGTGCGGGGTTAGAGCCAAAGAAAACAACATGGCCAATCAGCATCTCCTCATAGCGATGCATTGGTGTCCCTAGGCCAAAAAGGCAGTGTTTAAATGAAAATGCCTGCAGGGACTGATTATACTTACCAGAGCAACTACATTAAGCTGTAGTTGTTCTGGTGACTATAGTGTCCCTTTAACTAGGAAATCCATCTGCTGATATCAGTACTGATATTAGCATATGGATTTACTAAGGGTTAGTGTTAGGGTTAATACTGCTTTAGGGTTAGGGATGTTTAAGGGTAAGGTTAGGTGTAAGCATATGGTAAGAGGTATGGTTGGTATAATGTTAGCGTTGACTACAAAAAATGAATTTAGATCCTAGACATATTGGGTATTTAACATCAGAATTGATATGTAAATCTATTTTGAATTCTTCTTTTGTAGTTGGTTGAATGTGTATAAATTATTATAAGTAAAAAAAAAAGGGGGGGGGGGCGGGGCCTGACTGCCGAGCAGACTGGTCGCACTGAACCAGAGCTCCGAGAGGAAAACCGGCAAATAAGCGTCATTTAACTATAATTAACTAAAATTATCATCCTGAACCCTCTAACACGCAGCAGTGGAGTAGTGGGGGTGATCCCCGTGATTCAAATTACTCGGAGAGGCGACCTGGAGCAGGCTGAGGATTGCGGCCTACCAACGCATGCAAGCGCGAGAGAGGCGGCCGACCTCCGCGCCAGCAGGCCAGCGGGACAACGCTACAGTCCTTCAGACCCCGTTCCCCCCCCCCCCCCCCTGGCCGGTGTGGGATATCCCGGCTACACCAAGCGACTGGCACAGTCCTTACTTACCTGACCCAGGCAAACTGAAACTATGAGCACACACAACTCGCATACGAAACAGGGCCTCAGGGGTCCAGCCAAGATGGCGGCTCCGGCACGATCGGCGCCAAACTGCACCCTCACCAAGCCACCTGAACAGATCGGGGAATTCCTTGACCGGCTCTGCACTCATATGCAGAACCAAGCTCCACATTAGAGGACGGTCCCTACACGTGGCACTAAGAGGACTGGCGGCATGGATACGTCCGGCGATCCGGCGCTGCCTAGGCAGACACCTACCTCAAATCCCCAGAGCAACCTTGGATCCGAAAAGCCGCAGGACTCCCAGACCTGCCTATCAACAAGCGGTCCCAGCACCGGCTGCACCGCAAGGCGCAACCTGACACAGAGGACCTAGCAGAGCTGACAGCGACAAAAACTGCCTTGCGGCAGCGTTGGTGAGTGACCGGCAATACACCTCCCCGCGACCAACCGGAACGAGAGCACCGAGGAGGCAGGTGTGTTGCCGCAACAACACATCCACCATCACCACACCTAGCGAGCAGACCAGCCCAGAATACCAGCCCTGCACATGGCTCACCCACCCAGCCTCCAGAGTCGGCATCGGATAACAAATACAGCCTACACTGACAGTGGACTATGCTCCTGCACGGAGAAAAAGCGCAGTCCTCTTGAACGAACTGTATCTATGGTCCTTTCATCCTCCACCGACATCAGCTCGGCTTGAACATTCACTATACACTGAGCTACATCCTGCACTTGCTGCTAATCTTAAACAACAAGAGGCACATTACAACATACACGCAGACCACACACAGGCACACAATGTCCGGCTCAATATACCTAGATGACTGAGGCCCTCTGTAGTACCTTCCACCAGGGCTACTCATTTCCCCACGATACCAATGTTAATGCTTTTTTTTTTTCTTTTTTCAGGCTACACTCATATACAAGCCTGAACACTCTATCATTAATCCACCTAACTCACACACACTTAGCGATTCCACATGAACCATTTATCGCATCACCTTGAAACGTACTATGCAAATTGAAATGTATTATGCAAGTTGAAACGTAATATGCAAGTTGCAACGTAATATGCAAGTTGAAACTTAATATGCAAGTTGAAATGTAATATGCAAGTTGAAACGTAATATGCAAGCTGAAACGTAATATGCAAGTTGAAACGCAATATGTCAGTTGAAACGCAATATGTCAGTTGAAACTTAATAAGCCAGTTGAAACTTAATAAGCCAGTTGAAACGTAATAAGCCAGTTGAAACGTAATAAGCCAGTTGAAACGTAATAACCCATTTGAAATGTAATAAACCAGTTGAAACTTAATAAGCCAGTTGAAACGTAATAAGCGAGTTGAAACGTAATAAGCGAGTTGAAACGTAATAAGCGAGTTGGAACGTAATAAGCGAGTTGGAACGTAATAAGCGAGTTGGAACGTAATAAGCGAGTTGGAACGTAATAAGCGAGTTGGAACGTAATAAGCGAGTTGGAACGTAATATGTCAGTTGCCTGTATGCTTAATTTAGAACCTGAACAACTTTAAATGTCTTTGCCTAGCATCTGACACAGCATATTAACCTACTGCGTAGACAACAAAAGCGTTGTTTTTATTTGTTATCCTTTTCAACCTTTCTAAGCGATGTACACCATTACTGTTCGCGCCCTTACTTTAAAAATTGTGTGCAAGTTCTCGTGATCACCCCTATGCTCAAACTATGCCTAACGTGCTAGAGGACTGCCTTTGGGGTACCTCATAAGCAAATGTTATCATTATGCGCACTTCAAAAATAAAGAATTAAAAAAAAAAAAAATGCATCCCCACCCTTTATATTTTCCATTTTTTTCCCACACTTAATGCTGTGTTAGGTATACAATTAGGATATAAAATTTAAGCCCTTTAATAATTAATATATAATATGAATGGACAAATTACTGTAGAACAAGCATAGCACAAATTCTAGGTTTGGTTTTTGTTCCATACTTTAATTATTACCTCCGTCCTTAAGGGGTTAAACCATAGATGATAACGATGTGTGTTTGTATCTTATTGGCCTGGCATGTATCTAATACATGTGGTGGTTATGGTAGTTCTGTTTTACCAGCTTTTCAGATCCCTGGTTCTGTGTTTTGGCTGATGAATACTTTAATCACCAATGAGCTAATATTGAATTTAATTAAAGGTTACAGTTCAGTGTTCTCTTCATTATCTTTTTTATGATATATTTTATCTAGCAGATTGATGTACAGTAATTGACTCTTTAGTTGATTTTTTTTTCATTTTGAGTGGGCCATACCAACATAAACCTTACAGTGATAAAACTCAAAATTCAAAACGATCCCCCGAGGTGTAGACAATGACTGACTGTGTGCATGATTTTGTGTTTTCCAGCTACCTAGACAGCTTAGATCGAATTGGTGCTCCGGATTACCAGCCCACAGAGCAAGATATTTTGCGAACCAGAGTGAAGACCACTGGCATTGTAGAAACGCACTTCACATTTAAAAACCTCCACTTCAGGTCAGTACAACTGTTCCTAATTATGTAAGTTGTCCATCTAGTGTCTCAATATAAATCTTCCTTTTAACCTCAAATGTCAATCTATATGAAACCCTAGTCCACAATAAATACAAATCTGCAACTTTAATGTGTTCGAGTGACCCATCCTAAGGTGGACCTGACAACGTTTCAACCTGAACAATTCTTGTTAAGCTTGACCACTTAAAGTTGTGATGTTGCAGATCCATATCTGTATATAATACAAACCGTCACTTGAATATATTGGAGATGCAGACTTATTACTTTATGGATGAGCTTAAAAGTCCTTAAATTGTGCACCCGGTTTTGAATACAGGAAATAGAGTGTAAGCTTCCCCACAGTATGTACAATATATATGACTCCATGATCCTCTCACCTCTGTCTGATTATTCAGGTGGATAATAAATTATAACGATAATGTCTGGATGTGACCTGGGGTGAATGGACCAATTGGAGGGAAATTTCCAAGGGACTTCAAACTAGTTCATGTCTCAATTTTCTGATTTAGATTTTTCCAATTGTTTTGCTTTTTATTTGTAGCTAGTGTAGCCAAAGATGGCTGGTTGTAGATATGTAGAAACAAAGAAATTAGGTGTTCTGCTCAACATGGTTATAAACATACCACAGGCAATACATTTATGTAGCTGAGGTTTACCTTCTAGAAAAAGGTTCAGTGTATATGGTATGGTCAAGCAGTGGTGTTAGGATGCAGAGGGTTGAGTATGCAGACACATGGTTGGGTCTCCAGCTGAAAGAGCTACACTCACCTTAAGCTGAGTCTGTAGTTATACAGGAGTGCAGGAAAGCAGACTGGATCAAGCTGGCCAAACGACAGGCAGATGAGATTCAGGTTGGTTAAGCGGCCCATTGGTTATGACTGCTGTGAACCACTGGCCAGGAACAAGGCTGAGTCAGCACACCATACATTGAAGGCAATATACCAAGAGCGATTGACACAAATAGAACTTTATAGCTGAAGATCCACTGCTACTGTCACAGAGATCACTGTTGTGATTCCACATTGTTATCCCCATAACTCAGTGACTGCGGGTTCTTCCAAGAGATTGTAGATTTAGAATTGGCCAGTTTTGGCGTGGGTATCATGAGCAGTATTCCCAGAATGTTAATCCTTTGATAAAGTGACATTGCAATCCTCCAACCCTGATTGCTTAAAGGAACACTAAAGGGCCAGGAATACTAACATGTTAACACTATTTAGGGTGCTATCATACCTCCTCCTTATTCCCCAAAAAAGCTAGAAAACTTACCTTTATTCCAGCGCCGCACGGATCTGCCAGCGCTGGCCACGCCCCTAATCCACCTCATTGGCATCATCAGAACTGATGATCTCAGCCAATCACAATGCCTTCCCATAGGAAAGCATTGGATTATCTGAGACCGTCCATTCTGATGTTCTCGGCCAAGGAGACAGTGTGGGGGTAGAGCCAAAGAAAACAACATGGCCAATCAGCATCTCCTCATAGCGATGCATTAAATCAGGGGTCCCTAGGCCGAAAAGGCAGTGTTTAAATGAAAATGCCTGCAGGGACTGATTACACTCACCAGAACAACTACATTAAGCTGTGGTTGTTTTGGGGACTATAGTGTCCCTTTAAATCCATCACAGTTACATGGCATTAGCATTGCAGCTGGAGTTTATTGATTGCTACAATATTGTTTGAAGTACACCAGCACTTGTAGTTTAATTTTAATTTTAAATTAAACTACAAATTAAGCATCTGTATAGTGTCCTTAGATGAGATGGCCTTGTGAGTGTAGCCCTATTAGTTTGTTTTGTTAATACTTCTGCATCTCAAAACTTGTAAAAACATTTATTACAAAGATTGGTGACAGAAGGAAATACTGCGTATGTCTGGTATTTACTGGTCATTTTCTTGGGATACATTTCCATGTTACAATATTTTTAAACCCTTTAATAATTTCAGCAAATTAGCCACAATAACTCCACCAACCAGCCCAACAGAATTCAATGATAATTGTAGCAGTTGTCACTTGTCATTGCATTTCCTGACTGATTCATATCATTTGTGTCCCGCATGGCGTTCCTTTATCTTAATTAAGCGCAAAAACAGTTGGCTATCATGTGCATAACAAAAAAGAAAAACTCAAAAGGCAAACTTAAGATACCGTAGATAAAAAGATTTTATGTTCAATAACAGTATTTCATATCTTGGGCAGATGATAACATAGGTTCCCTCTAGTGGCCAAGCCATGATGTGTTTCTGTGAAAAATTCTGCAAATTCAAATTGACATAAACATTTTATTTCATTATAAAATATTTTACCAGGAAGGACACATTGTGATTTCTCTCGTTTTAAAGTATGTTATGGGCAATCTAACACATTGGGAGAGATTATATAGTTAAACACCGTTATGGTAATGGATCTCCCTGTTTGTTTTGAACGTTTTTTGTCTTGATCCCTGTAACGGTTTTGTTTTTTCACAAGCGAGAAGTATGACATAAATAGTATAATACAAAAAAAAGTTTTAAAGCAGGTCCATTTTAATATTTCCTTCATTCCCCCAAATCTGTTAATTGGAATAAAACCGATTTCAACTGGGACATCTATGAACATATTGTGGAACCCAATTCCATTTTGTAAAGTACAAAGTAAATGTGTACTGTGAGGTGCTCTGTTGCAGAACCATTTTATATATTTACCCCTGCATGTGCCATGACATTTGCACAGAAGTAGCTAGTATCTAATGTGTCATTATGTCAGGGCTTGACAAATTAGCTTTTAATCTAGGAGCTAGCTAAAAAAGTTAGGAGCCAGATTTTTTTTTAAACTTACAAAGCTTTATATTCAACAACAAAAATACAATTCTTAAAAGGACTCTATAGTCAGGGCCGGATTAACATAGGGGCTGATGGAGCTGCAGCTCCAGGCCCAGGCCCATGGAATAGGCCCATTTGAAAAAAAAAAAAAAAAAAATTTTTTTTTTTTACATTTTTTTTTTCACACACTACTCTTAAGTTTTCCACCTGACTAGTATTTTACTGGCACAGCTGGTATTTGAGGCTGCCTGTCCAGTACCAGTATTGCAGTAATACCGGCAATACAAATGCAGGTATTTTTCTCAGCAGAAGAGGAAATTACTCTGCAATACCAACTCCGGCCAGTAGGGGTCACTGTGTGTGGAGAGAGGCAGGGTTAGGAAGTAACAGCATATCCCTCCCTGCCTTTCTCTACTACTCACTGATCCATGGGGGAGCAGCTATACAGCACAGAGAGTCCACACAGCAGCTCTACAGCTCAAGTAAGTGAGGGATGGGGGAAAGGCAGCATGGAGACATGGGGACACTGAGACACTAAGGGACACTGAGAAACTAGGGGACACATGGGGACACAGACACTAGGGGATACTGGGAGACTTGGGGACACTGGAAAACACGGGGGACACTGAGACACTAGGGGACACTGGGAGAAATGGGGACACTGAGACATAGGGACATTGGGAGACACTAAGACATTGGGACATGGAGACACTAGGGACACAGTGTCCATCTAGTCTCTGTGTCCCCTAGTCTCTCAGTGTCCCCACTTTGTCTGTGTCCCCATGTCTCAGTGTCCCTAGTGTATCAGTGCCCCCATGGCTCCCAGTTTCCCCATGTCTCCGAGTGTCCCTAGTGACAGTGTCTCCATGTCTCCCTGTGTCCCCAAGTGTATCAGTGCCCCATGTCTCCCAGTGTCTCCATGTCTCCAAGTGTCTCAGTGACATGGGGACACAGTGAGACATGGGGACACTGGGAGAAATGGGAACACTGAGACACTGGGAGACTAGAAAACCGGGCGACATGGGGACACTGACACTGTGATACATAGGGACACTGAGAGACTTGTGAGACTGAGACACTGGTAGACAGGGAGACCCCACTGGGAGCAGTCCATCTATACAGCAGAATGAAACTGTGAGTAGTTTGTTGGTGATTTTACAGAATTTTCTCTTATGTCACTCCTTGTGATTTACATCATGTGATGTCACGCATAACTAATAATTTATGCAAATGTATAAGGCTTTTTTTTTTTCCAAGAAAGGTGGCAACCCTAACTACTCTTCACATACTCTTGCTTAAAGGAACACTATAGGGTCAGGAACACAATCATGTATTTCTAACCTTATTATGTTAAAACCCCTATTTAGTCCCCCTGGCCCTCTCTTGCCTCCCTAAATATAGTAAACTCTTACTTGTATTCAAGTCTGCAGCTGCTGGCTCTGTCCCTATCTGCTTCTGAACTGACTCTGTCTGCTGACATCATCAGAAGTGGTTGTCTGAGCAAATTACAATGCTTCCCCATAGGATTGGCTGAGACTGTTAACTAGGGAGATCAGGGGCAGAGCAAGCACAAGTCAAACATAGCCCTGGCCAATCAGCATCTCATCATGAAGATAAATTGATTCAATGCATCTCTATGAGGAAAGTTCTGCATGCAGAGGGTGGAGACACTGAATGGCAGTGCTGCACACTAGGCAGTACTGCCCCAGGAGGCACCTCTAGCAGCCATCTAAGGAGTGGATATCAGAGTTATTTTCTATGAAAAGACAGTGTTTACTGCAAAAAACCTGGAGGGAATGGCTCTACTTACCAGAACAAATACAATAAGCTGTAGTTGTTCTGATGACTATAGTGTCCCTTTAAATTTGGAAGCTTAAGAGGGATGCATGGGAATAAAACCTGTGTGGATTGGCTGACAATAAAATTAGTTTAGATAATGCAGACTTTGGTCTCTCTAACACTGTAGCATGTCCCCTTTCTTCTACACTCACTACATACACATTTTCTCTGTCCCAGACTATATACCATGAACTTCTGCCTGCTAGTAAGATGATAAGGAGACAAGTGGACATGTGAGTGCTAGGGGACAGACCTTAGAAAGCATGGCATAGGCACATCATTTGATGCATTTATGTCAAGCTCAGGGTGCTGCCTGCATAGTATGCCCTTAGATGGACAGCCTGCATGATTGGCAGGCAGCCTGACATGCATTCATGCCAGGCTGGCCTTCCAATTCTTTGGACAAACATGCCCCCTTTTTGGGCATGTTCACCCCTTTTGGCAGGTCTGGTCGCGTAATTCGCGCCATTGGCAAACTCTTTTAACCTGCACATTGACTTCCTGCTTCACTGGACACTGCTGTTAGGGGATATGGATTTACTTGAAAGATGAAAGCATAAATTAGAGAGAGATTAGCATAGAGTATGTGTTTTCGTATAGCTGCATCCTTTGATTTTCCCTCCAACACCATCTCCATAAGATACATGATGCTTGGGAGGTATGATTATTTGTGTTTTTGGTCGATAAGATTCTGTAAATAGGCCCATAATAATGGTCAGCACCAGGCCCACTGGGCTCTTAATCTGGCCCTGTCTATAGTCACGAGGATCACTACAGCTTAATGTAATGCTTCTGGTGTCTATAGCCTGTTCCTGCAGGCTTTTTAATGTAAACACTGACTTTTCAGAAAAAATGCAGTGTTTACATTGCTTCCTAGTGACACCTCTAGCGACAGTCACTCAGACGGCCACTAGAGGTGCTTCACCTACATTCAGCGTCTCCACACCCTGCAGGCAGGCGCTGAATGTTACCCATTGATTCAATGCATCTCTTTGGGGAGATGCTGATTGGTGCAGTGTTTTGCAGCCAATCCTATGGGAAAACATTGGATTGGCTGAAATCATCAAGCTTCGTAATCTCAACCTTAGAAACAGGGCCAGTCAAGGGTAGACCAGCACAGCGTTGTAAAAAAAGATGAGTAGAAACACCATTCCCTTGCGAAAGGAAGGGGGCTGGTCACCTAAACACACACACACATCATGACACACACGCATCTACCATGACAGACGCACACACGCATCTACCATGACAGACGCACACACGCATCTACCATGACAGACGCACACACGCATCTACCATGACAGACGCACACACGCATCTACCATGACAGACGCACACACGCATCTACCATGACAGACGCACACACGCATCTACCATGACAGACGCACACACGCATCTACCATGACAGACGCACACACGCATCTACCATGACAGACGCACACACGCATCTACCATGACAGACGCACACACGCATCTACCATGACAGACGCACACACGCATCTACCATGACAGACGCACACACGCATCTACCATGACAGACGCACACAACGCATCTACCATGACAGACGCACACAACGCATCTACCATGACATAAAAAGACACACACACACCATGACAGACAGACTTATACACACACACACCATGACAGACAGACCCAGACCCACACTATGACAGACATACATTGACAGACATACATTGACACTGACACAGACACACATTATTAATTGTTTTAATACCTGTGAGGTCCAGTGGGTGACAGGCTTGGGGGATCGTGCAGGCTGGCGGCATGCTGGAGGATCTCCCTCGCGCCGCTTAGTGAGGCCTTGGCCGTAATACGACGTCATATTCCAGCCCCGGCCTCACTAAGCGACGCATGAGGGAGCAGATCAGAGACATCACAGCTCCCTTGTCACCCATCTGCACAATCTCACAGCCCACAGGACCCCATAGGTATTAAAACAAGCAATAATGTGTGTCTGTGTCAGTGAGTGTACGTCTATCAAAATATAGCCTCACTAAAGGGCGCGAGGTAGCAGAGCTGGAACATCAAAGCTCTCTCGCCGCCCGCCTTCTATTCACGCAGCCAGACGCCGGCCTCCACAATTCCCCAGTCGGCCTCCAGCCTGACTCTGAGGTAACAGGCTCACATATCCCAGACGCCAAGGCAAAATTCCTGGCGCGTGGGATTTGTCGAGCCCTGCATTATGTATCACTCACCCTATCCATAGAGGACACAGATTTAAAAGTCATGCATCACTTTGATATTGGTATCTAAGGTTTCTTGCAGTGCAATCTCTAGAACTGGTCCATATCATTGCACCATACATACCATAGCAAACATGTGTTTTTTATTTTAAATAGTAGTAATTTGGTCATAGTAAGTAGTGATGTGTACGACTTGGCTGTTTTGGGGTTTTTTTCGGGGGGGGGAGGTTTGTTTTTGTTTTTTTGCTATTATGTGTACTTATCGAACAGTTTTATATAGCACCCTTGTACACATCCAGAACTATTCTTATGTATTTCAGCAACCAGCAACCTACAGAGGGATTTGGATAGATTTGGGGGACTGGGCAGGCAAGTGGCAGACAAGATTCAATACAGTTAAATAGTCATTCATTTCAGAATTAGGAACCTACAAGCCACTTATACATTAAATGGGGTTATACATTAGTTGGGTAAACATTAATGGAAACGACATGAGAACAATTATACATCACAAACTAGACAACAGTATGCAATGCCATTGCAAAAGCTAATAAGGTGCTTTTGTGTATAAAAAGGTGTTTTGAGTCATGTGATCCAACTATAACTTTGCCTCTTTACAACTCAATGGTAAGACTCCACCTTACATATGCTGTGCAATGTTGGGCACCCATTTTAAATAAGGATATTGTAGAACTAGAAAAAATGCAGGGGCCGGCTACAAAACTAGTAAGGGGAATGGAAAACATTAGTTATGAGGAAAGGTAAAAAAAAACTGGTTTTCTAAAGAAAAAGTACCTCTGCGGGGATGTACTAGTACTATACAAATATATAAAAAAAGATGTTTGCATAAATCGAATATTCTAGGATTTATTTGATATGCATGTAATAGGTTGTCGATTCAAGGAGAAATCTGATTGCCATTGTGGAGGCAAGAAGGATTTCCCCCCTTTTGTGACATCATTGGAAATGGCTGTTTGCTCTCTTTTGGATCAATGGCATAAAAGAATGGGCTTCATGTTTGAACTTGATGGACTTTAGCCTTGTTTCAACCTTAACAACGATGTAACCTTATTGTAATGCTACCTAGGCTTAAAATGTCATGTTCTATGCTACAAGCCAGCCCTTAAAGGTTACTTTGCACGGCAAGACTGGAGGGTCCCATGCACACTCACCAGGGCAAAATTTTGATCTCAGACCAAAAAAATGTCCCTAATGGCGTGTCTGATGCTGTTTAACATCTGCCATTATTGTAAATCTTTCTGTTTTTTTTCCCCTCAGGCTGTTTGATGTTGGTGGCCAGCGATCAGAACGTAAGAAGTGGATCCATTGTTTTGAAGATGTCACAGCCATCATCTTCTGTGTGGCGCTGAGTGGGTACGATCAGGTTCTTCACGAAGACGAGACCACGGTGAGTATGACAATCTCCGCTGGGATAATGAGACTACTTACAGTGTGTGCATCTGTCCCCGATACCAATTTTGTGTGTAATGTGAATTGATTTGTATCCTGAGATGTTGTTCATTTCGATTGCTTATACCCCTTCTTCTTTTTTTATAATACTACTGCTACATTTTATAGCTAATCCTTGTTGCTTGAGGAGTTAAGCCCTACACCCACACATCCCTGTAATAATTCTCTCTCCTAAGTAGGAAACAAAGATTTTCACCTTTTACATGCCGAGTCCTAATTTCGGTCCATTTTCTCAGCTGTGACAGCTTTTCACTCTCTTCCTTTGTAAATGCTTGCTTACGTGTTAAGCTGTCCGATGTTATGGTATGTTACACTGTCTAGCCTGGCATGCATAGAGACAGAGACATTGTGAGACAGATACAGGGAACTGTCCATCGTAACTCTTGTAGCATGTTGGGTTTACTACAAAGCATTAATTGACCAGTCAGTCACAGTATGACTCTACTCGCAGATTGTATGTGTTACCTTTGCTTATTAGCCACTCTCTCAGATTCTGCACCTCTTTTATTATTTATTCACAAACCTATACAGAGCATCAGAACAAAATAACACAACCAAGAAAAAATGATGTATCCGAGTCTCTAACTGATGTATTTCAATAAAAAGCTGTCTGTCTGTGACATATACTAGAATTCAATAACCAAGTTGTATAGTAATACACATTGATACAGACTGAAGTCTGTATCAATGTGTATGAGGTCTATTTCACATATACAGTTGTAATAAAACAAAAATTCAACCTTCGTAGAAAATCAAGTTTTTTGTCACAATTTAATAACTTTCTGCGGTTTGCAATGAACAAATCAAACAAAAGCAATTGGAACAGCATAACACTGCAAATGCTACAAGTGGTTTCTCCAAATTCAACTGAAAATGTGAATGACTTCTCCCGTCTCAAAATTATTCAACCTCATTAATGGAAAGTGTCTTTAGTACTTAGGCAAACACACTTTTTTATGTTCTGACCTGCAAACAAGATGCATAGCCAGACACCAGCTTCTGCCAACGTTCCTGGGGAATCTTAGCCCATTGCATTGCTCATAAACCGTGATCTACAGTTCTGTAATATTCTTGGGTTTGTGCACGACAACTGCCTTCTTCAAATCTCACCATAGATTCAAGTCAGGTGACTGTGGTGGCAACTGTAGATATATTTTTGTCTTCTACAATTAAACCTTCTGCGTTTAGTAACCACTTGTACTTCAACTTTGAACTTGTGAACTATGCTTCCAGTGGTGTCTCTAAATATAGTGCCTTCCCTATCTTTTTGTATCCATTCTTTTGACTTAGCCATATTTTTAACATGCAGTCAAACGTGACACTAAACAACCCCTAGCCAGTTCAGATATTTAAAATGAAGCCCTTGATTAGTTGTATCAGGTGTGCTTGAGACAACACCTGTTTACATATTTGTGCTGTTGTGAGGGATTCTATTTGGGGGGTTGAATAATTTTGAGACTGGAGAAGTCATTATAAGTAGCATATTCATTCAGTTTAATTTGGGGACACCACTTGAAACATTAGTTGTGTTGAGCCATTTGTTTGACTTGTTCATTGCAAATAGCTGAAAGTCTGTCATTTTTGACAATAAACTTTCTTTTCAATGCTGGATGACCAATTTTGGTCCCAACCGTATCGCATGAAGTGAACATCTTTCTTGGCTCTAATGTGGCAGTCCGATCTGCTGCTACTACTAGATGTGATAGGACAATATTTCTAGGAAGATAGTTCTGTTACTCTCATAGTAGGGCCCTGCTTATTTATTTACTCTCATGGTAGTTGGATGCTGTTTAGGTAGCCCTAATATAATTTATTTATTTTTGTCCAAAATTTGGTTTTGATCACAATCTAGCACTTGTTTTCATTTGATAAGTTTCCTTACATTGGCTGGGATTGCATGTTTATTTTTACCATGTTCACAATCAAAAACCGTCTTGACCATTTTCTGCTGCAGTTAGAAATCATTATAAACATAAAACTTGACTTAATCTTTGTTATCATCCTTAATCTCTAAACCAATATGGTGAGATTGTGAGGTTGAGGGCACACAAAATGACTATTTTGAGGGGCTTTGCGTAGATAACGGGTTGAAAGTTATCGACAGCCATTCTGATAATTTGGCATCACGTTCCCTTGGGAACTGCGTATGGCATTATACAAACCCCCTCATACTTATAGCCATTTTACATGTATGAAGTGTTTGTTTTGCTCATGCGTAAAACCGCTGTTAAATCTGAAGATTATTGTGGTATTTGGTTTTTTTTTTTTTTTTTTTAAATGAAAGCACTTTTAGTGGTTTATCAAGCTCTTTCGGTAGAAGAATGTTAATATATCTATAAATAAATACATTTTCTTCGAAGTGATACTGATCTCTTGCTTGACTGCTTCGTGCAGTGTTTCTATCCTTTTAACCCTGCAATAAAAAAAACTGCAATGTTAAACAAACGTATTCCTGACCTTATAGTGTTAAAACAGCCATCTACCCCCCCTTGCTCCCCGTTGTATACCTAAATATAGTAAAAATCTTACTTTTATTCAAGTCTGCAGCTCCTTTGCTCTGTCCCTGAACTGCCTGCTTGACTGACATCATCAAAATTGATTCTCTGATCCAGTCACAATGCTTTCCCATAGGATTGGCTGAGACTGTCAGGGAGGCAGATCAGAGGCACAGCCAGCAGAAGCCAAACACAGCCCTGGCCAATCAGCATCTCCTCATTGATATTAATTGAATCAATGCATCTCTATGAGGAAAGTTCAGTGTCGGCATGCAGAGGGTGGAGACCCTGAATTACAGTCACACTGTGCAGCACTGCCACAGGAAGCACCTCTAGCAGCAATCTGAGTAGTGGCCAGTGAAGTTATCACTAGGCTGTAATGTAAACACTGCATTTTCTCTGAAAACACAGTGTTTACTGCAAAAAGCCTGAATCGACTTACTATACTCACCAAAACAAATACATTAAGCTGTAGTTGTTCTGGTGACTTTAGTGTCCCTTTAACATTGCAGGGTTATATACACTTCTGGTGGCTCTTACTGACCGCACCAGAGGCGCTTCTGCTGCATTGACAGAGTAAAACTTGGTCACGTGACACAGATGCTCATAGGAAAGTTTGGATGTGCATGTGGCACTCAGCACGCACCCGCCGCTGGTCACCAGTGCTCTGTGAGAATGATTGGATTCGGACCAGTGCTGGAGGAGGACATGTTTCCTCAATGTTGCAGCAGGCAGAGAGGCGAGCAGCGCCGAAGGATATGATGTCATATTCCGGCCCAGGTCTCACTAAGTGGCAAAGGAGCAGAGCAAAGACATCACAGCTCCCTCGCCACCCGAGTACTATTCGCGCAGCCAGCCACCCGCCTCCACAACCCCCATCTTGCCACCCACTTCCACAATTTCCCAGCCGGCCACCCGCCCGCCTCCAAAGTAACAGGCTCACATATTCCAGACGCCAAGGCAAAATTCCTAGGCGCCATGGCGACCTGGGATTTGTCGAACCCTGCTTTGACGTATGATATAGTGCCCATTTTGACCAAACTAAAAATGGCCCTTTTTTTTTTTTTTTTTAAATCCATTGGAAAGGTGGGATTGTAATCAGCAGCAGCTGTCAATCTGTAGATAGATGCTTGATAGATTGTCATTGATGCCGATTGATCCCGATGCGGAGCATAAATACTAAATAAAATTTATATTTTTCTGCCAGCACACTGGTACGTGTGTTACTTTGTTGTTTTTCTCTCCATTTTCTTCTCAGTTTTACTATTGCTATACGTACGATAAATATAATTCATTTTTTTGTAATCTACCATTTTGTGTATCACTTGAAATCCACTGTTGTCTCAGACACTGCCTCTTGGGAAACCTGCTAGAAAAATCAGATGGATGTCTCCTGTAGCTTTATATTTGTAATGTTCTTAAAGGCAGTTTGTAGATTGCATCGGTGTACATTAAAGCGATAGTGGCAGAAATGGGTTTTAGATTTAAGTAGGTCCCATATATCATGCTCAAAACAAATTCTCCGGAGTTTGACAAGGAACAGGGGCCAGTGACCTAAAAATGTACAACATTATGCAGTACAGTCCCTTTCCTGGACTTTTGTCAAAATCTGTGGCAGCTTGCCTGTTATTGTGTACAATTAAGTGTACGAGAGTTTGAGAGTTTTACAGACCATTCCACAAATAGCTGCATGTTGAATATTTTGTAAAAGGAATCTCTGGGCACGGAATGAGTGCAGACTTTCAGGGTTAGATCATGTTAGACATCCAGTGACATAAACAGGCCACATATATAATAATGTCTGATTCAGTTTGGGTGAGACCATTTACTTTATTATTGACTTTAATTTATACAATCCATAATGTAGGAACAGTAAGAGATGCTCTACATTCAGAGCAGCCTAATAATCTACATTGTCCCAGCCATTACTATATCTGCATAACGGCATGCCGCTATATCAGGGGTAAGCAAGCTTTGGCTCTCCAGATGTTCCATCTCCCACAATGCTCTTGGTCATCGGCAAAGCATCAGGGGTGATGTAGTCCACCACAATCTGGAGTGCCGAATGTTGCGTTCTCCCTGCTGTAGCGCTTTTGTGTGTATTGGGAGTCAGTGAGCTTGTGTGAATTGTACAGTAAATATTGGGAGAGAATGCAATTGGTAAGCAATAAACCTTTTTTGTTTGTTTTTTAAATCCCTATTTTGAACTGAATAAATATCATGAGTGCCTTCTCAATCAGAGAGCGCAGAACCTCCTCTCAGGAGACTGGCGAGAGAGTATTTTGTATTTTTATTTCACTATATCTATTTGTTAATACCATGGAGTCCTTACAGGCTCACAAACGTCCATTATTGGTGAAAGCAACTCAAGAGCTGTCTGTACGTTTATTGGGAGTCCATGGCCATTTAAGCTTCAGATGAGGTCCATTTTGTCATGTTACCTGTAGTTACAATATATGTAGTACGGCTTTACCTCCACCCAATCTGCAATAATTGGCACATACAATAATAAAACATGGTTTTAAAATATTCTAGGTACTGAATGTTTCTTCAGATTGCGTTATATGTCAAATGTCTGTTCCCTGGGAACAAAATGGGGGCGATTAAAAGTGTTTCTATTAGACAAGTGGGGCAAGTTTTATAAGGCTAGCCACTTGGTGATTCTATTAGTTTCCATAGTGATTTCCTCACATTTAGACCATTGTTCCACTTTTTCATTTAGCAATACTTTTAATAATGTACCCCCCAATATATCTGAGCCTTACAGAAAATTGGACCTGTAACCCTTCTCTTAACATGCTATTTCTGAAAATATGTTGTGTGCAAAAAAAAAATAAAAAATGGTATTTCAGAAAAAATAAATGTCTGTAACACTTTATAAATTAGTTTTGGTACTAATGGTTGGCATCTATTCTGTTTTCATGTTCTATTGAAAAAAAAAAATCTGTTAATTTTGTTTCTGAACTCGTTTAATGAATTCATTTGTAATTTTCCAGAAAAAAACTGAATTTTATAAGGTTTAAAGAAGTATATGTTGTCAGCATTTCCTCATTTGTCCTTTCTGTACTGTTTATTGTCCTTTAATACACTCTTGCCTTTTAACCTCTATTAATGGCCTGTACCACCTCAACTCACCAAGTACCGTAGAGCCGTCTGGCAGAAACATGCTGCTCCCTTCTTACTGCAAGGTTTTCTGAGACTAACAACAAGCTCTTACCAATCTCCTTGTGTGTCCTGCAACTTCTCACGTAACTTTGTGATCCTTGGTACGCTTTGTTTTGGTGTTCACCTGCTTTCTGCTGTCCTGGTCCTGCAGTTCTTTTATCTTCAAACACTTCCGCATCTCCGGTGCTTTGAAAACTTTCCTTCTTCTGCAGTGCATCCCCTTTCTAACAGAGACACATATCCAGCAGATATTGAGAGACCCTTCAAATTCGGCAGGTATGAAGTTTACTATTAAGATCAATGAGTTGAGATCCGCAATGAGCTCTGACCTGATGGGGGGGGGGGGGGGGGGGGATATTGTCCTAGCTAGCTGAAGACGATGCACAAAAACATAAAAAACATTCTTGCCCTTGTTTTGGTAGGGGATTTGGAGAGGCGGAGGGGATTTCACTGTCAACAGATGATATAGAAAACCATAAAATAAAAGTTGAGATATCCTATTCAACTCGAGGTCTTTTGAAGGTCATTGCTCAACGGCGGGCTTCAAACTCATCATTAATTCCAGGACCTCATTTGTCTTGAATTAATGTATCCAATATGAATTATTAAGGATTTGCATGGCCCTCATATCACATAGAGCAGTAACATTGGTTGATGCATGGTGCATGAATTAATCTGCAAGCCACACATAGAAACCTATAAAATATGGAAAAGTCTTCAGCACAGCATCTTCTCAATGCAGGAATCTTGCATCTGCCATTATGTTAATTGTAACTGTTTTTTTTTTTACGCATGTAAAATACTTTGTAAAGTTTTGGTTTAAATAGAAATAGAATAGAATAGAAATAGAAATAGAATAGAATAGAAATAGAAATAGAAAAGAAATTTAGACTATTCAGGATCAAGCTTAAATTTGGAAAACTGTTTCAGGAAATGAGAAAACTAGCAAATGAGATGCATATGTAAGAGAAGAGAGGAACATTTTCAGGTGTGACTACACAAAGACACCAAAAAACAGAGGGGCTATGTTAAATGATATAGGTTAAAACAAATCTTCTTTGCAGGGAGGGCTGATGCATCCTGTTAGAATCCTTTAGGTCAGGGGTGGGGAACCTTCGGCCCTCCAGATGTTGTGGACTATATCTCCACCGATGCTTTGCCAGCATTATGGCTGTAAGAGCATTATGGGAAATGTAGTCCACAAAATCTGGAGTGCTAAAGGTTTCCTGACCTTGCTAGATATTGTAGTGGCCCCAGATGCCAATGAGAATGCTAAGGTCATGAATACTTGTTACAAACGGTTCACATGGTTCCAAGTAGATCCATACATGAACATGCGGATTCTTACAATAGTGGGGTACATGCAACACAAATTATTTTCCTTTTTTTTTTCTTCTTTATAGAGAAACTTGAGAGATTAAACTTTTAAACAGATCAACTTTCGTATACAGTGGTGCTTTGACAGCAGTTTAATATGTACTAAGTACTAAGTTTTGGTTGTGACCTTATACTAGTTGATCCCTCTCTGATGTTAGGACGTTCCATGCTGTCCTCCCCAGAGTGTGCTTTAGTACCATTAGGACTGCATGAAACATCCAGCAGTTTTGGTGTGAGGAGGTTTAAACAGGGGCCATCATTCTTGCCCTACTAACCAATTAGCTGTATGCAGCGCTCCAAGTGAATGCTGCATGCAGCTCTCTAATTCATTTTAAATCACTGTGATTCTAGGGCTGCTGAAGGGAGACCACCGGTGTCTGAATAGACCCTGACAAGGATCTCCCTGTATATCCTCAAGCCGAATGTTATCTGTGCTAGGATTTACCAGCTGCCCAGCATTTATCACAGTGTAATCAGTTGGGAAAGCATGATTGATTAATTCAGTGTTATAAGGAAATGGTCCTGTAATACTGAAAACAGACATTAGATAGCAACATATCACTCTCTGTTTTAAATAGGAAGCCATCTGCTTATATCAGTACTGATATTAGCAGAGGGTTTACTGTAGGGTAAGGTAAGGTACGTATTAATGCAGTTTTAGAGTTAGGAAAGGTATATGGCTAGTGTAAGCACAGGGTAAGGTGTTTGGTTTGTATAGGGTTAGTGTTTTCCACCCCAAGCATTTGTTTAAATCCTAGACGTATTAGGCATTTCAACAATCAGGACATGTATGTGAATCTTTTTTGAGTTCTTTTTAGTGAGTTGCATTGGACCTGTAAAAATGATTACAAGCAATAATATTAATATTTTTCCCATTTTATTCAAACTTAATGTTGTGTTGGGTATACATATAGGATATTAAAAGAACGGCCATCTCTGCCCTTGAAAAACCAATATGTAATATTTACGGGACACATACTGAGAAACCCTTAAATTATGGTAATACAAATACTAGAATGGTTATTTACTAAAGGGAGAGTTCAAAGTGAGTTTGAAAGGCCAGAGTAGCCATATGTAAACTCTAGAGCTATGATGGGTAACTCTACAACCTAAGCAGACAGTATTAATCTACTAGTATCATTATATATGAATGTAGATTGGCTATAACAGAGCATATGTTTGTTAAGAGAGTGTGTAGGAAAAATAACTAGCACTTTAGTTTCATGTCTATTGTTGCAAGTTGACAAACTCTAAAGAGCTAGGGGGTAGAGAAAGACAAGAAACCGTAGAAGACCATTCAAAGAGAGAGTGGCCATAATTAGGTACATTCCCAGGAGAACTTGGGTATGTTCATAAAACAAGTTGAGTGACAGCAGGAAAACAAGGCAGCGGGAAAGACTAAGTGACTGTCAGGTTTAAATACTGAGGGGACCGAACTGCATGTGTATCAAGTAGCAATCCAGTGGTAGAGGCACAAGCTGTCTCCTGTAAGCCGACTGCACAGTTTGGAGTGGATACCGCTGTGGGCTTGTGTCATGTTCGGCTCTTGTTTTCATTACAGAATCGGATGCATGAATCCCTCAAACTGTTTGACTCCATCTGTAACAACAAGTGGTTTACAGACACGTCCATCATTCTTTTCCTGAATAAGAAGGACATCTTCCAGGAGAAGATAAGATGCTCTCCACTAACTAGCTGCTTCCCGGAATACACAGGTACACACCTGCCTGCAGGAATCTTTACATACACACGGCAGTGATGAGTGTAGCCTGAAGATAAACCTGCATTATTATCTGATTATTAGACATACACACACACTTTATGTGTACACATCACTAGAATTATTTGCTGAAACACACAACATGAGACCACCGCTGTGAGGGAAGTCCTATGGTTAGGGCTACATGATTTATGGCACGTAATGTAATGTGGATGAATATTTTCTCATTAAATTTTGTATATTATATAATTATTTCCCTCTGCTCATGCCTCACTCCCAACCTCCCTGCTCCAGGTCCCAGCTCATTCACCGAAGGCGTAGCTTACATCCAGCACCAGTATGAGAGCCGATGCAAGTCCCCCAACAAGGAAATCTACACCCACGTCACCTGTGCCACGGATACCAACAACATTCAGTTTGTGTTTGACGCTGTCACGGATGTCATCATTGCCTACAACCTTCGTGGTTGTGGCCTATACTGAGTTATAAGCTGTGAGAGTTCACCAGCCTGAGTTGTGGGTTCTGAGGCCATAGGAAGAAGACTTTATACCCTTTGGCAAAACCACACCTGCCTGCCGTCTCTGGTTAAACGTTGTATGCCTGGACATATTTGCATTTATTCCTCTAAAGTCTAGAGAGGGAGACATAAATGGCTAAATGGACCTGTATTTATTGTTTCCCTGTAATCTGTATGGCTCAGATATTGTATCCTAATATGTTCCCTAGGTAAACATCAGTACATTGTCAGTGATTCACTGTTGGGTTACTTTCTAACTAACCATGCTGTTCTCATATAATGTATCCCACAAGGAAGACAAAGTGGTTAGTTGACAGTGTACTACAACTCTGAATCACCTGCCAATAGGCTGTCTACAATCTAGTTATCGTACGTAACGTATTGCCTGCCCTGTTCAATGTTGAAGTGCCAAATCTGTGTATATTCTGAATGAATACACTAAAACACTGTGATCGGGACATTCGGTTCAACTTATGTATTGCACTTGAGGTACATAGGTGAATATAAATCATATATTATTATAAGTAGAATTTTATTTATTTAATTAACTGTTGATTGCCAGATGAAAATTAATTTTACTAAGTGACTTTTGATTTCTCTGCCTTATCTATTCATTCTTAATGTGCACAACAAAATACTTAGTATGGTTAGTTTTGGATTTTTTCTATTGTTTTGTTTACTCCTTTATTCATCTAGTCAAACCATTGCAACCAAAGTAGAAAACACTATACTTTTTTTTTTCTTCTTCTTTATTCTTGGTACATATGAGCTTAGCAAATTATGTGAATAAACTGTTAAACAGTACATTACTGGATTGAAGTATCTCTCGGTAACATATGGTCAGGGTTGAGGTGGATGGTCTGTTAGAGTGGCAAATATATTAGCAGAGTTACTTGTGCAGATGTCAATCTATACAGAATAAAGAGTAGTGTTACATTTTACATAGTTATATAGGCTGAAGAGACGTGTCCAGTTATTTGGTTTAGGAGTATTGTTTAATTACATTAAACGCTTTTAGATTGCTTATCCTCGCGTACGGAGTAATGCTCACGGAATCTGAATGTAGTACTCGTTCCTGGTACTCTGACGCAGTGAATTTGATGAAACCATAAATAATGTATTGCTCTGTAGCACAAACATTAAGGGTCAATTGCATTTCATCAAGTTTGACCATTACGCCGCTCACCCTATTTAATTTTACAGAGATTTGGTCCATTTTTATTTTGAGGATGATGCTTTAAAATTCAATGAATGGGTTTCTTTTTGTCTTAATAAATGGACAATGTATGTGAAGGTAGACCAGAGAGGGAGATTTATCCCTCTGTTTCCTTTTAATTGTTCTAACAAAACATCTTGTATGACTGTATCTCACCTTAATATATTACCCAACATTTACCGTGTGCATTGAATGAAACGTAATTACATTCATGTGTAGCGTCTAATTGCTTTCCTTCTTGTTTTGTTTTTTTACACTGGTAACAATTCCTCTCCCCTCAGCCTAACTCCTTTTTTCTCCTTTCTTTCTGTCCTCCGCCTCCTCTCTCTACTGCCTAATCGCTGCAGAACCGGATGCACGAGTCTCTAATGCTGTTCGACTCAATTTGTAACAACAAGTTCTTCATAGACACCTCCATCATTCTCTTCCTCAATAAGAAGGACCTGTTTGCAGAGAAGATCAAGAAGTCTCCATTGACCATTTGCTTTCCAGAGTACACAGGTATTATTTTTATACTTTGTAAAGTGCCAGCGCATTCCACAGTGCTGTAAATGGGTACAGTTGGTACAAGTAAAAAGATATGGGTACAATACATCTGACACAATACAAAATTTGACAAACAACCAAATCCTGTGGGAACTTCTGATTTAGATGGAAAGAATTGATGTTAGGTTAAAGACTTATCTATTTGCACTGGAGTCCATGTTGACTAAAAAGCTATGTGTTCGCTGCCATGTTGCCTCGAATGTACTTCAATTTGTAATGTGGTCTAATCAAAAGTGAGGAATGGAGAATTTTCATTGTGCAAATTTAGTATCTCAAAGTTTAGGATGCTGCCAAGCATATCACAAAGTCATAAATGTACTCCAGAATTACAGTGAAAATGGTACTTTAAAAGATTATACAAGTTTATTCAGTAGCCTGGGAACTGACCAATTCTGGCATAACATGTTCAATTCCTAGTTTAGTGACAGGGATGTGATATTTATATATATATATATATATATATATTTAATAATCTACTTTACCAAGGGATTAAAGTGGTAACCCAAAATATTCCGAAATTAAACCTGAATGGAAAAACTGAGGCAAACAAGAAAGCTGATCTGAAAAAAATCTCCACTCGGCTACAGTCAACGTTTTGCCTCAGTTTTTTCATTCATATTTAATTTACAAGAGTTTGTGAATAACTCTGAGTATCTCACCCTACGTCGTCCTTCCCCCCTCCGTGGTGTACAGCCCCCCTCCTGCTTACCTTTTTGGGGAGGGAGTGCCTATGATACATGTACTCTACTGGGGAGCATGTGATCTACACTTTGTGCAGACCACAGTAATCACTCCCTCGTGATCCTGGCGTTCAGTGAGTCAGAATTCTAATGCATTATTGAACACTGGCCTGTGGTGGAGCAATTAATGTGGTCAGCACCTGCCTGATGTGCAGACCACACTCCCCCTGACATCCCAGGCAGCACCGCGCTAGCCCACAGCAGAGTTTAAAAGGACTGCCTGTCTGGCGCACAGAGCTATATGCACAGGTATATGACTATACAAATTCCCCATTCCAGCGTGACCATGAAGCTAAAGACTAATTTAGTGAAAGAGGCTAAGGAAGACTAAAATAGATAGGGTTAAGAAATAAACACCATCTATTTATTGGTAGGAGCACATATTTAACAGATCATCCACTTATCATATGTCACCAATTATGCAGAGTCATAATTAGTCATGGTTAAATTTCAATTATGTTTCCTGCTGATAAGAATTTAGTGCCCTTGAAGATCTGATACATGAAAATTATTTGCCTGGAATGCACTTCAATGTTTCCAGAGTTTGCGTTTTGTGAATCTGGCACTCTTGGTAGAAAGGAGAAATGATAGAATAAGCCATTTTTAGAATAGGTTAGAGTTAACATTTTGCAGCTGATTTATTTAGCGTGAGATATCCACTCACTCTTTGTCTGTGTTGCATTAGGGTAAATCCTAACACTTGATGTTTTACAATTTTCCTGCTCCTTTCTTAAAAAGGTATACTTTAAGCACCAAAATAACTTTAGCATAATGAAGCAGTGTTGGTCTATAGCAGGGGTAGGCAACCATCAGCACTCCAGATGTTGTGGACTACATCTCTTATAATGCTGGCAAAGCATCATGGGAGATGAAGGCCACAACATCTGCAGTACCAAAGTATCCCTACCTTGCTATATACTCCATCTCCTATAATGTTCCTACAGCCATAATGCTGGCAAGACATCATGGGAGATGTAGTATAAAACATCTGAGGTGCCAAAGGTTGCCTACCCCTCATATAGATAATGCTCCTGCAGTCTCACTGCTCAGTTTTTAAATACCATATAAGAGTTAAATCACTTTTGTTTCTGTTTACACAGCTCTTGGTTTTGTTTTCAATCAGCAATTACTGCACAGAGTGTTTACTTTAGAAGTTATCTCCTACTCTGTTAAATTAACTTTAAGCACTTGCAGTAGGCACCTTCCTTGCAAAGCCTTTTCATTTGAGCTACATTGCGAAGTCAGTGAATGGACAAATACGGAATGTCTAATAATAGGAGAGAATTGAGCGGTGAGGCTGCAGGGGCCTGATCTATACCTGAACACCACTTGATTAAGCCAACTGTTTTTAGTGCCTATAGTATTTCTTAAAGTAGTTATATATAAAACCTATTTTACTTATTACATGTGTGATATGGCTGTGCAGAGTCTGATACATAATCTAATCTAGAAATCAAAGGACAGCAGGCACTGTGGTAGTGGGCTGGAGTTACTGAATTATAGAAGACTTACTAGGAATTGCCCCAGCATGACACATTATAATACTGTGTTCAGTTCAGCATTAGTTTCAGCCTGTGAGAGTTCCAAAGTGAATTTCAAAATCAAGGCCCAAGTAGCCGAACTGTAGGCATCTCTGACGTAGAGAATGTTTAAAATGTGGCTGTTTTTACCTTGACGTCTCAAACTGTACCAGATAACTGAAATCTGGGTCCAGACTGTTACAACCCAGGTCTGCATTGAATTGCTCTTTGTTAATATTAGCAGGCAACAAATACCAAACACATGGGGGTCAATATGACCCCCATCTAAATACAAAGAGGGTTATTTCTCCCCCCCCCCCCCCCACCCACCCACCTTTTTTCCTGTGACCTATATTTTTAAGAATACAGAAAATTACTAGAACTACCAACTGCTATAGATAGCACTGCCTGGTTTGCTTAGTCTAGTACTGGCAATGCGATGGAAGTTTTAGGCTGAAAGCAGTCACCTGACATTCTCAGACAATCACAGTGCCCATTTTGGTATGAATCTTTATGGCTAGAAAGTAGTGTATAATCTCTGCCTTAGCCACATCTGCTACAGGAAGCCAGTACAACACTAAACGGAGGGACAGTGCCAGAGACAGTGTCATTTTATTAAATAAAGTTTCAGAACATGGCTTGACATGTAACCTCTTAATTTTGCAATACAGGCAGTATGACAAAAATATAAGCAAATACCCTGCTTAAAGAAACACTCCAAGCATCAAAACGACTATAGTGTGCTGTAGTGGTTATGGTGCCCTGGCACTCCGCTCTATGTAAGTACTGAAACGGTTTGCTTGTCTGGAGTCTGCCAGGCACCACATACCTCCTGCATTGAGAACCTTAAACTCTCTGTTCTGACCTAGCCGAGGCAGAGGCATAGCTCATTGGCTTCTGGCTCTAAATGGAGAAAGTGACAATTGCCTGGTGAACCCCAGGTAAGTTGTCACACTGTTGGCATACACAGTAGTGATTATGGTGCTTGGAGTGTTTCTTTAAGGATATGCAGTCTGTTTTTTTGAGTAATGCTGACTTCTAGGATTACCACTAGAATATAATCAAAAAAATAAAAAAAGTCTGTGTGTGGTAATAATATCTGTAATATATTGTGATACTGGAAATAGAACAACTTTCTCTTGACATGTGCAGTGTTTTTGTGCAGCACCAAATAAATAATAAATTGTGCAACGTCTCCGTCACATGGCCAACTATCGGCTCAAGTGAAATGTGCTCATATTGAAATTGAATTCATTTTTTTTTTTTTGCACTTGGCGCTGTACATGTAAACCTGGAATGTATGTATATAATATGAGGTTGTTTTACAGTTTTGGATCATTAATGTATTGATTTTATTTCACTTGTTTAACCTGGCCGAGCAGCCATATTGTTTCTGCTCCTACTGTTATCTGACCAACTGCTGCTCAACCCAACTTGTCTGTATGGTTGTTCGGTGTGAAACTGCAGCAGTAGGCATGTTCGGTTGAGCAGCAGTTGGTCAGAGAACAGTATAATCTGACCCAACATGGCTGCTCGGCTATAGAAATAGAAATATATATATAAAAAAAATAAGTTACCGGGGTCTCCTGAGTAGTCGGTGGTGGTCATATATAGATATCCTATTCTTTTGCATCAGCACCCCAAATATATGTTGTTGTGGAGTCTTCTTTTTATTTGTGTTAGTAATAATTTTCATGCGCATTTTGTCTTCTACAGGTCCCAACACTTACGAAGATGCTGCTGCGTACATTCAAGCACAATTTGAGAGCAAGAACCGCTCTCCCAACAAGGAGATTTACTGTCACATGACCTGTGCCACAGATACGAATAATATTCAGGTGGTATTTGACGCAGTCACCGACATCATCATTGCCAACAATCTCCGAGGCTGCGGCTTGTACTGATTCCACTGTATAGCAATTTATCTGCTGGTGAATAAATGCAAGTTGGTAAACTGAGATGGCAAAACCGAAATATATATATATATATATAAATATATATATATATAACCAGTCTTTTTATTTTGTCTCAAAGAGCTGTCAACAGAATGGATTCCCTGACAGCTCTTCCCCTTCCAAAAAAAATATAAAAAAGAGGATTCTTAATTTGTAAGGATCTCATAAAAGGCCAGATCGATTAACCCTGTTGGTGCTGGGAGAGCCTGAGCCATGATGTGATTCATCATTGAAAGTCTTGACCAGGACTATAGAGGGTTAGAGATACATTTTAAAAAAAATCCTATTTCGTAAAGGGAAGATAATATGCTATTTTGATCTTTAGGATGTGTGTGTTGCCCTCAGGACCACACAAGAACCCATTGAACATATATTCAGGTGCATCTCTTCTGTTCAGCTCTTGGGTAACAAAACATACCAACGGAAAAAAATTTAATAAAAAGTTTAAAAAAAAATTGAAAAAAATAAAAAAATAAAAATAAAATTTCCAAACCAGGTAGATGTGTTTTTGAGACTCGCAGGACAGTCCACTCAGCTTTTGTGGGTGCTGTTACTGTACGAGGGTCTGTGAGGGATCAGGGAAGGCCCCTCTAGTCTGTGCAACGCTAAGCAGCGGGTCCCAATTGTCTTGAAAAGGTATCAGTGCCAACCCAAACTGCGGAGTGGGGGGAACAGTCTGCAAATCCAAGGGGGAACCTACCCCCACTGTCTCCCCCTTCTCCGCACTGTTCTATGGACCCTCAAATTGACTGCAGGTAGCATGACCTTTGGCCTTTGTAAAAAACACAGCCTTCCTTAAAGTTGATGTGTAATGTTATCACTGGATTAGTGAATGCATAGAATGCTGTAAATCTGGTTTAGCTAAGTCTGTACATTTAGAAGAAACTTAACAGTTTTTTTCTTTTTTTTCCCCATGTGCTTGTAGCTTACCACCACCTATATTATCATTTTTATTTTTTCTTGCACCAATTGCAAAGTGACATCATTCTAATTCTCTGTAACCTCTTCATTGCTGTGGAAGTCAGCATTGCCCACGCAAAGAATGGGTTTCACAGAAATATCCATAACTAATTATTTTTTTTGGGGGGGGAGGTGGGGATTGGGGGGTGACTTGGTTTATTTCTGTTGGACTTGTAACCCTGCGTAGGGAAGAAAATAATATATATATATTGTAAACCCAAAACGTAAGAACTTTCCAGGGTAATTGAAATGTACAGATCTGATGTCTGATTAGGTTTCCATGCTCTGAACTGTGTATCATGCACTCTATGGGTTTGTATAGAAAAAGCACAGCTCTCACTTGCCTCCAAGCTGCCGAAACATTTCTCCCCTAGACATTTTTGCTCTGAATTCCGTGTATTACAAACTGATAGGCTTATTTACTTTTCAATCTCCTTTACCTTCCCATGTGAATGCTTTGTGCTGCTTTCCCCCCCCTCCCCCCTTCCTTTTAGTGAATGGTGTTTTTTCCTCTCATGTGGGATGTTTGTGCTGCGAAAAAAAAAGGAAAAAAAACAAAAACAAAAAAATAACAAAAAAAATTACAAATTTAATCGAATGTAGTGTTTACATTAAATCCACAGTTTTCATGACCAAACCTTTGTCATTTCTACTTTGATTAGAACTTCTTCACCATTTCACTTGCAAACTGAAGAAGAGCGGTCACAAATGTTAAAAAAAAAATAAAAATTATGAATCAATAAATGATCGAGAAATAATGCTGGAGCGTGTTCCTTGTATTCCCGAGCGCTAAATTTGGTGCTGCCAGCTACTCTCGTTACTAATGGAAACTCGTGTGTAGCTTAATAAAGAGAATGTTTGTCTGTACAGATATGTCTCCTACACTCTACTCTTTTATCACAAAGACAATACAATGCTGAAAGGGATTCTGGGAAAAGTTGTGTAGATGTTCTTAGATGGGAATTGGCGTCACAGCCTCAACTGAACTGTGAAAAAAGAGGCATTTTACAGGTCAGATTAAATAAAGTGTGAATTGTTGGGAACTTGAATGGGAAGATATTTCCATTTTGGTAACTTGTGTAAAATGTTTAATTCACTTTGAATTCCCACCAATACTTTCTTTATTGAATAAACCTGTTAGTCCAAGAAGTCGAATTCTAGGCCATAACAGCCTGACTTGGAAGATTTGTTTTCGGTTTCGCTGTTTTGGCCTAACATTCTAAATTCAATTTGAATTATAAACAGTTTAAACTTTAGTTAGTCAATATCTCTGCTTAGCAGTTAATGTGGAAATACGTGATAAATATATGTGGGGAGATAATCTCTTTTACAGTCAAATTGTGTCTGCTTCCATCAAAAAATAAATAATCAAATGTATGCACCCTTCTTCTCACCTCCCAATACCAGCGATGGCTAGCTTTGTCTCAACTCATATATTGGAATGACAATTCCAATGATATTCAGTCAGCCCCTGGGAAATGTAATTCACAATACGTCTCTACACTCTAAAGCTATTATTACTCTGAATAGTCTGTATTTGCCAGGGCTCCACAAAAATCCCCCAGTCCATGCCAACTACTAATGACCAGCATAATCTTTAGCAATATTATTTTGACAAAAAAAGGTCCCAATCGTGTTGCAGCTCTATAGGGCTGTGACGGTAAATGAGATATTGCATAGTATTAAACAGTTGTTGAATCAGCGCTTAGTGACCAGTTAGAAGCGAAGATAAATAGAGGGTAGGCCGCAACCTAAGGGTATGATGTTCCCTCACAGACCATCAAGGAGAATAGAGTACAAAAACAAAAATTAGGTTGCGCCACAGTAAAAACAATATTATAATATAATGACCAAACAGTATACTTGCATCTAAAAAGTCATACATGGGAAATAGAATAGTCATGGTTTAAAGACATATAGATTAAAAAGTCCAATTTCACTGAAGTATGGATCTGTTGGTTGTAAAGAGTCTGAGATAGTCAGACATTCAGGTTCCGTTGGAACATGTAAATGAGAAAAAACTCCAATAGTGTAATCTGTATCTGGTAGTGAAAAAGAGGAGCTTAGCAGCAATGGTAATACTCCTACTTACCTTTTAGAGAGCTAGTACAAGCTCAGGTGTAACTGGCAATCAGTGGCGTCGATCCCCCACTGGTAGGATGTAGGTGGTGAAGGTCCTCATATGGGGAAAGAGATAAAACTGATATAGTGCTCTCTGTATATAGTAATAAAAGGTTGGTATATAAAACTGTGTAATACTCACATTTAAGTGAGCAGGATGTACTGCTCACTATAATAGCGTGGGTGGTATAATCCCCACCTGGGATTCTTGGGTAAGTGAATACTCGGATGTTCACCCAAGAATCCCAGTAATACCAACCTTTTATTACTATATACAAGAGAACACTATTTCTGTTTTATCTCTTTCCTCATACCGAGGACCTTCCCCACGTACCACCACCTACATCCTACCAGTGGGGGATTGACGCCACTGTTTGCCAGTTACATCGGAGCTTGTACTAGCTCTCTAAAAGGTGAGTAGGAGTATTACCATTGCCTGAACCTGAATATCCGACTACCTCAGAATCTGTATGACCAACAGATCCATACGTCACTCAAGTTCCTCAGTGAAGTTGGACTTTTTATCTATAGGTCTTTAGACCAGGACTATTCTATTTCCCGTTTATATGTAAATATACCGTTTGGTTCTATATTATTGTTTTTACTGTGGCGCGACCTAATTTGTGTTTTTGGTTTTGTATTACATAGAATCAGACTGTGTTGATGGCTCATCTGTCCGTAAGGAATTAATGAAAGAGGTTTGTTTTCCTTTTTTATCAAATAGAAAAAGGCCCCCTATTAATGAGAAACTGTCTGTTGGTTGCAATAGTAAAAATAACCTTAATAGGACACTATAGGCACCCAGACCACTTTATCTTATTGAGGTGGTCTATGTGCAGTGACCCTGTACCTTTAATCCTGCAGCTGAAAAAAATTGCAATATAAACATTGCGGTTTCTCTGAAACTGCAGCGTTAAGACTGCCTCCAGTAGCTGTGTAGAGGCACTTTCTGCTGTTTCACATAATTTAATTCTGTAAAATGATGCTGGACTTCCTCACGCTGAGCATGAGGATGTCCAGCGTCTTGAAAATTCCTGTGGGAAAGCATTAAGTCAATACTTTCCTATTGGGAAGGTCATCATGCGTTGCTCTCCGTGCATTCGGTTCCCCCTCGCAGTGATATCTGAGGAGGCAGAGACTGAGACAGCGTCGATAGACTTCAGAGCTGGAATCGGGTAAGGACCAAACTTCTGGAATAAAAGGGAGTCATGACATGTCAGACATGTCATGTGTCCTTAAGGGGTTAAAAGATTTTAAACCCTTTGAGTGCCACACAGGGTTGGTGCACATTATAGTGTTAGGAATACAGCTTTGTATTCCTTACATTATAGTGTTCCTTTAAATAGGGTACCTAGAGTGTCCCTTTAATTTTTCTTAGATTTCTGTAGGGTTATTCACTAAACCCCCAATTGCAAAACAGAGGCAAAAATTACCAAGCTGTGTCTGTAGCTGATTTAGAAATTTGTTTTCCCCCAAAGTCAGCTAATTTTACATCTGTTTTCCCATTTGAACTGAATTTGTGCGAATAAACAGTTTAGTGAATAACCCTGGTAGAGTCCTTGTCTGGTCAATATGAGTGGCATCACCCATGATGCCTCTGGTACCGTGTAGAGGCATCCTAGCTCAGGATGGCACTGTGACGAAGTCAAACATGCCATTACACAAGGAACCAGGCTAATTTGAGACCTCCTGAGTGGGAACTAACCATAGGGCAACCTACTCTACTTTTGTGCATTCCCTTTCAGGGTTATTCCTCAAAGAATGATTTGTTGTAATTTTTCAAGTCATTGGTTTTCATTTCACCAATGTTAACCTAACATTCGACATTCACTTTGAATTCCTGACAATTCATATTTTAATGAATGAGACATCTGGGTAATTTACTTCATTCTGAATAGTAGTAAATAATTGAAATCCGAATGGCAAAATAGCAGATTTGGAGAAATTGTTAAATTCTGCTATAGTCCCAATTTGGCTGTGTTCATCCAAATTGTGCCATTTAGATTGCAAAGCACTGCATTCCAGAGTTTATTGAACTCTGTTAGTGTGTCTGACGTGGCGTCAATTATACACGAAAAGGAGACTTAAAGGAAATGACAAAATATCCAAAATGGGAACTCCGCTACTTAATATACCCTACAATTTGCCGATACCTTGTCAATTCTCCACAATTCAGTGAATAAACTCCTTTGCACTGCTGGTCTGTACTTGAACAAAACCAATCAGTATTAAAGGACAATGTAGTGAGCACTAATGCACTTTTTACATTTATTTTATTTGTACTCTTAGTTTTTCATAGACATTGTTAAAGGGACAGCCTGGGCACAATCACCACTACTACTGCTGTAGTTGTTATGGCGCCTTTAGAAACCATTTGACTGTTGCCTAGTTATGTCCGTCACACACAGTCCTTCCAGTTTGAGTTGGTATGATAAAGTGGAAGTTCATACTTCTACATTATTACAACTCATACTTGGTTTAAACAATATTTATTGGCTCAGTCCACAGATGACATTTTCGCCCTGGTGGTATGAGTTGGTATGATAATGTGAAAGTATGACACCTACTGAAATGACCGCAGCTGCCTTACAAGGGGAAGTGTCAAAACTTTTGTGAACAGTTTGAGTGATTAACAGATGACTGGTACTCACAACAGATGTCCAGTGCTTGATAGACAGAGTCTGAGCTTACACTCCCAGCCTATCAGTGGCTGCCAAGGCAAATCTTTCTACAGCAGCCAGAGGAAGCAAAGCCATTAGGTTTTCTGAAACGGTAAATGGTAGCAAAAAATAAAATAAAAGATGAAAGGACACTTTAAGCATCAAAAGATGATCTTTAAATAAAAAATGTAAATAATGTCTGTTCTCTCCGATTCCTGACTTCTCTCATTCTTAAAAGGTGTATTATCAGATCTCAATAGGAAAATGTTTCAGATCTCCCAGGGTTCCATACTCACATCCCATGAATACTTCAAAGTAAATTTTACATTTTAAGCTCTAATAACTACACGTGGCAATTTATCCTACTCAGTTATAAGGACACATCAGCTGTTTGACCTAGAATTTAAAAGTCACCTTAAATTCATTACAAATATCATTTATATAGTGCCAACATATCCCCATGTTATAATTGTAAAGCACTTTGGAATATTTGACATCAAATAATTTACATAGAGACAAGAGATGAAGAAGGCCCTGATCTATGATCCACTGCGATGGTGATGGTGGTGGTGGTGGTGGTAAGGGGAAAGGGAGATCCTGGAGTTTGTGTTTTTTTTTTTTTGTTGCATTCAATGTTGATGTAAATTGTAGAATTGGAGTAAATTAAAAGCGAACTGTCACATCTCTGGTATTTATACCATTGAATAAAACATTTGAAGATCACCTATAACGTGTTCTTAATCTTTCATGACATGCTCGGTTTTTATATACTTATATAAAGACTTTGCAAATGACTTCATAATCCAGTTCAGACAAGGCAAATGAAGAGGAGAAAAATAAACATGGTTTCATTTCTCCTTTTCTCTATACGCAAATAACAAAGCTTATAAGAACGACTGACAGGGAGCTAAGATGGAGCCACCTAGTTGCAGGATAGAGAGTTGTGGATTTGTACATTTTACTCCTCACAAAATACTTATTTGCTAAATAAGGTAAACACATTAAAAAAAAACGTGAGCGTTTCACTTTAACAACTAATTCAACTGAACAAAGTATGCTTAATATGCAAATACAATGTCTCAAAGCAGAGATGGAACTGTAATGAGAACCTGATTATATCTGAGCTCCTTACTAACCTGCACAGGCTCGTTTCTCACTGCATATTCAGTGCACTTGTCCTTCCTCTTGCTGAGGTCATAATACCTGAAATATTAACACTGATCAGTGCAATAATTATAGAAAATGTTACCCAAGAATAACAACGCAAATTTACTACAGGTTTTAAAAAAAAAAGTGACAACTAAATATTGCGCTTAGGTAGTAATAAAAAAAAAGAGAGTGACTGTCATATGTTAATGTATTTTCATGTACTATAGTGAAACCTTGACGTCTCTGGGAATTGCACCACTGAATAAAACATTGAAAAGCACCTGTAAACATGGAGTGCTCTGCTTTTATTTAAGGGTACAGTAACGATTTAGCAATTTACATCACAAACTGGTTTAGTCCAGGGTGCACGTTGCATCGGAGGAAGAGAGCTATTGCACAAGGCAGAGATTAGAACAGTGATTGCCGTGGAGGTAAACTACCCCGTAATATGGGTTTATACATGTAATTTTAACCTCACAAGCACACATCTCAACATTTAGAGTAAAGGAAGGGATTGGGCTCTTTAAAAATCAGAGAACTTTAGATATGGGTCTATATGAGAGGGGTATAGACATCGTACCTCTGCAGCTTAAAACCGCAATAATGCTCCACCCTGCTGATGGTAATATGCAAATATTTTTTCCATGATTTCTCCAGTTCCTGTGACTTCTTTCAACTCATAATGAGACTAACATGACATCAGTATGGCTTTGTTTCCAATGTTTATTCAAGATATATGCCTGAGAGAAGATGAGAAACATGGTACATGTTAATTAAATGCCCAGTTCACACATTTTCAGAAGACAGTTGCAACATCAGGAATGTATTTATTTATCTTTAAACAACAATTGTTTTACCTTACAAGAGGCCAGAGTCCACCATATATAGTATAAATTATTTCACACGTGGAGGAGGTAGAAAACATCCATACTGCAATGCTTCAGCACACTCCCTCTTGAATAAATAGCTCTACGTATAGCCAAACTAAGGAAGACCGAAAGCAACAACAGAGCGAGTACGATAGTTAAAACAAAAGTAAAAAAAAATAAAAAAATTGCCACCCATGGACTCTTGCAATCCAGAAGGAAATACATTAAGAAAGACGTACAGTTTTTTTATCCCAACCTTATACCCCAGCAAAGCCGAACAAGAGGCCATCTCACAACAAAGGGTGCAGATTTTGTCATTTGCAAGTGGACAAAAGGAGGAAATGAAAATTAATATTAGTTGAGAAGACCACTTTGGCAAAGATAAATAATCTGTCCTGTAACTGCAACATTCTTATGTAAAACAAACAGTGAGGATTCGCAAGAATGAGATACAAAAGTTAAAAAATAGAGGAATTTACCAGAGCCATAGTTATCATGACTATATAGTTATCAACTGGCCCTCCTTCATTGATATCAGAGCAGGATACCAACTGCAAATTCAATGAATGCATATGCTCAAAATTTGCATATGGCAGCACCTTGAGATCCAGCTTCAGAGTCCAAGGAAGAGTTGCAGGCTAAACTAGAGGGTTGGTCCATGCCAGAACCTGCACAAAGTTCTGGATGTGCAGCTGCAAAACTAGCTTACAGTTTCCATATTGTCAAAGACAGATTCTAAAGGTCTGGATGGTGAAAGGGTTTTTGGGGCAGAAGGTCCTGCTTTAGAGGAAATATCCAAGGTTTGGCCACCAACATCTCAGCAATTTCCTGCCAAAATTCTGGCCACGACTCAAGGCAACGAAGTGTTTGGGGGGGGAAAAAAATTAATCAAGCTGAAGTCCAAGGCACTGCGAGTACATCACCTGTTGAACATTCAAATGAGAGGCCTTTAGGTCTATCTCAGAGAACCTAGGACTGAACAAGTTGGGAGAAGATCTCAGGATGGAGACTCCAACTGTTTGGGTGAGAGGCCTGGAAATTCTTCTACACAAGGAATGTAAATCAGAGTTCTGCCCACCAGATGATCTTGGAGACTTTCCTTGTGGCAGTAGTAACACTCCTTGCTTCTTTTTGGTTAAGTTTCTGAATGAAAATTCTGGCCATGCCAGGAGAGCCAGGTAAATCTCTCTGGTATTGCAAGTTTTTAAAGACTAAGCACAGGAACTTGCGATGATCAAAATACGAGAGCATACATGCTTCAAATCCATTGTTATGAACTGGGTCTCCATCTGGAAAGTCGGAGCACTGAGGCAGTTGAAGCATGTGAGGTCCAGAATGGGCCAGTACATACCCTTCTTCTTTGGGATATTGAACAGTTTCAGTAGAACCAGAAAAGAATAAATGATTTTAAATGACCAGTGAGCTAGGCACATCACTAGCGCACTCAGCAGGCTTCTAAGCAAGCAATTTTATACAGGAGATATAAAGCTAACCAGGCCAGCAATCTCATCTTCAATATAGGCCTGGAAAGTCAGCAGAATTAACCAGGAATGACCACAAACCACCACCCAGAGGAACCAGACAAATTCCCAAGGGGAGCTGTAAAAGGACCTAACTAAGAGACATTGTGTCCCAGAAAGGAAGACAAGCAGTCACTTGCACCCTGCACATAATATAAAGCAATTAATAAACCTCACTCATGGGGGGATAATAGGGGCAAAAGGGACTGGAGCTAGAGAGTTTAATATGATACTCCACAAGTATTGTTCCCTCCCCACATTCTATTAGATCCACAAGTGAGCCCTGGTCAGTACTCATCTGGAGAAACCTCTTTCTGGCTGGCTGTGAACCTAAAAGAAGGCATTAAGCCACATAACAGCAGGAGCAGCAGTGAGTCTCATAAGCTTTCCCACCCCAGCCAGCTGTAAAGAGGCCACCTGAGTTTGAGGGAGATTTCCCAATTGCCTTTTCTTCACACAAGGTGCATCTCAAATACCAGGAAAACCCCTCAAATAAGCAGTGAATTGCTCTGTACTCCCCAATGCAGAGCTCAGATCAACCAAACTGATTGGCAGCCATTACACAGACAAAACTGTGACAGGAACTGTGCACCTCTTAAAGTGACTGCATCCCAACACTGCTCAAAATACAGACTGGGCAAGTAGAGGAATACTAAGGTAAAGCACGGTGTCCTGCAGGGCACAGGCAAACTTACTAAGGGGACATTTAAACCCCATTCTCTTATTGGTCAACCCCTGAGCCATTTAGGACTAATCAGCAGGACCAGGTGTCCCTCGACAGGAAATTTGTATTAAAAAAAAAATACAAAAATAAAAATTGGTCAGAGCTTCAACAAATCCAACCTTCCTCCTGGGAGGATTGAGGATACTACAATAGGATCTGGCAAGGGAGAAGCATGCTGAAGTATTGCATGCATGTGTCTACCTGGGATGTACTTTATACCATATGTGACATCTTGAGGGCTCTCAACTTCTAAGGAAGTATTAAACAATAATGACTACTTTTATTTGATTTCTTAAAGGAGCACTCTAAGCAACAAATACTACAGTCAAGGCCGGTAATACCACTAGGCAGCCGCTTATGGCACACCGTCTTGGGGACACAATGACCGGCAAGAGAGGAGTGCACAGCGCTCCCCTTGCTGCTGGTCACTGGATGTAGTGTGGCCAAGCAGTTGGTGGTAGAGGATCTTTTGTATACTCTACTCGGTCTGACATGTAACTTATCGCTGAGAACACCGAACAGCTTCCTATCAGACCAGGTAGAGGAAAGATCCTCTACTGCAGTAAGCTCGGCCACTTTACATGAGGTTAAACAGGTGGAGGGAGGAGACCACAAAATGACGGAGGGGTGGAACAGACAAAAAAAAAAAAAAAAAACACACACAATGGGTCTGGTGAAGGGAACAATAACACACACACACAATGGGTCTGGTGAAGGGAACAATAACACAGACACACACAATGGGTCTGGTGAAGGGAACACAGACACAGACACACACACAGGGACTGGGGACACAGACACACACACAGGGGCTGGGGACACAGACACACACACAGGGGCTGGGGACACAGACACACACACAGGGGCTGGGGACACAGACACACACACAGGGGCTGGGGACACAGACACACACACAGGGGCTGGGGACACAGCCACACACAGGGGCTGGGGACACAGCCACACACACAGGGGCTGGGGACACAGCCACACACACAGGGGCTGGGGGCACAGCCACACACACAGGGGCTGGGGACACAGACACACACAGGGGCTGGGGACACAGACACACACACAGGGGCTGGGGACACAGACACACACACACAGGGGCTGGGGACACAGACACACACACACAGGGGCTGGGGACACAGACACACACACAGGGGCTGGGGACACAGACACACACACAGGGGCTGGGGACACAGACACACACACAGGGGCTGGGGACACAGACACACACACAGGGGCTGGGGACACAGACACACACACAGGGGCTGGGGACACAGACACACACAGGGGCTGGGGACACAGACACACACACAGGGGCTGGGGACACAGACACACACACAGGGGCTGGGGACACAGACACACACACAGGGGCTGGGGACACAGACACACACACAGGGGCTGGGGACACAGACACACACACACACACAGGGGCTGGGGACACAGACACACACACACACAGGGGCTGGGGACACAGACACACACACACACAGGGGCTGGGGACACAGACACACACACACACAGGGGCTGGGGACACAGACACACACACACAGGGGCTGGGGACACAGCCACACACACAGGGGCTGGGGACACAGCCACACACACAGGGGCTGGGGACACAGACACACACACACACAGGGGCTGGGGACACAGACACACACACACACAGGGGCTGGGGACACAGACACACACACAGGGGCTGGGGACACAGACACACACACAGGGGCTGGGGACACAGACACACACACAGGGGCTGGGGACACAGACACACACACAGGGGCTGGGGACACAGACACACACACAGGGGCTGGGGACACAGACACACACAAGGGATGGGGACACAGACACACACAAGGGATGGGGACACAGACACACACAAGGGATGGGGACACAGACACACACAAGGGATGGGGACACAGACACCCACAGGGGATGGGGATACAGACACCCACAGTTGATGGGGACACAGACACACACAGGGGCTGGGGAAGGCGCCACAGACACACAGAGGGGCTGGTGAAGGGAACAGTGACATATACAGAAAGGCTGGGGAGGGGGGAAACGACACAGGGAGGGGTGCAAGTAATATACCACCAGCCCCGACTACAGTTCAGTGTAGTGTTTATGTTGCTTATAATGTGTCCTGGCGCAGTCCCCAATGTTTAACATCAAACAATCTACAATGGGCTTTTCGTGCTGCCCCTCTAATCACTCTTTATCAATCAATGTGGGATGAAACGCTCATTGATTGGCTTTGAGTTCTGAGGGTAGATAATGTGACAAGCTCACATTGAGAATATGGAAGTGTTAATTCTACATTACCAATGTGGCAGAAGGGAGGAGCAGTCTCTGGCCACTGAGAAGAGCTCAGCTTTATCACAAACTATTCCTGAATGGAACTACGCTTTATGAAACAGAAATCCAACAGCTTGCTGCAGTGGTTATTTTGCTTTCTTTGCCCCTCTAAATAAATACTCTAAAAATCAAGATGCATATGGCACATTTTTAAATGAAAAGTTTATTATTGATAGAGCAACCAAGGCAAACAAAGTAACGAGCAAAAAAAGACTTATTTTAGAACTGCAGGAGACTTCATCGAAGACTTGTGGTCAGTCCTTTAATTGCATTTTTTCCATTTCCGTTCTCACTGTGTCCAGAGTAAACACTAAAAAATACACCTCACACAATGTCCACAGCAGTGCAAAGTAAAATAGCTAAATATAAAAAACATTGTGTGCATACATATAAATATATGAACATCACAGATCAAAAATAAGTATTGTAAAGGAGGGCATTCTCCTGTCAACGGTAATCCTTTAACCCCTTAAGAACACATGACATGTGTGACATGTCATGATTCCCTTTTATTCCAGAAGTTTGGTCCTTAAGGGGTTAACAGACACCGCAGTGAAATCACAATAAACTTGAAGAACATCAGTTTCCAAAGAAAGGTTTCTGGCTCAGGGTGCAAAGAGTAGTATGAGCAGCAACATTCTGGGATATCAGGTGGGAAAACTTGTCCTATCCTACAGCTACCAGTGAAAGAAATATGGAAGGAAGCTACACACACATAAATGCCCCTAGGTCCCCTGTTTCTCCCTTTTTTAGATATTTATTTCTAGCCCGTACCTAAGTCCAAGGCGCCACCATCTTAGTGTGGGCAGATGAAGGCCCTGTGGGACACGTCATGCGCCCACACTATAGATAGCACTGTGAAACACGTGGGCATTAGTTATTTTCAGAAATTCGTACGGGACTTTCAGCTATTCGTTAATTTGTCAGAAAGACAAATGAGCAAATAGAAATGACAAAGAACAAATTTTAATTTGGTCTTTGTTCGTTCATTAAGCTTATTACAAGGAGGGAGCTATCGGCTTGCACACTACATCCTTTATATACATACATACATACTACATCCCTGACATACACAATACATCCCCTATATCTCCTGTATGCAAAAAACACACACACTAATTCCCAAAACACACTACGTCACCTACACTACAGTGCCTGTGCTCACAATGGCTGCATCCCCTATACACGCTAAGGGGCTCGCTCTCTCTCTCTCTCTCTCTCTCTCTCTCTCTATATCTATATATATATCTATATATATATATATATATATATATATATATATATATATTAATATTACCACAAACAAAACAGAACTGCACACGCAGTCCCACAAGCATCCTCCAAACACATGTACAGTACTCTTTTCTGACCCCTTTTGTCCGCTAGAACTCCACTTAAGGAGTCACCAAAGACAAGTCACAAGCAAACACAGCGGAAACATGTCATTAAATTTGCTTGCACTGCACGGAGCCTTTTTCTCATGCGACAGCCAAATATCAGGGTTCTGCACATGGGGGCCCTGGAAGAGCATTGTACCAACACACTAACTTTGAGTGGGGCGTGCTTGTCATTGGTGATGACAGAACACTCATTATCTGGCCCTGGCCCCGCCCCCTTGCCACTGGGCCACTGTGATTAAAATACACCAGGGCAAAATATTTACCACGCTCCGGCCATAACTCACATGAATTTTATCTTATGATCACCTTAAAATATACCACTTTCGGGGGGGCGTGGCCTGACACCGAGCTGCATGGACGCACTCTAACGAAGCTCCTGCTAACCGGGTGATTCAGGGCTCAAATAATCGGTCTGCAAACAATTTAAAGCATACTTACCGGCACTCGACCTGTTGGAGATGTCGCAGAGACAAAAAACTAAAACAGCAAAAGCTGATCGAGCCTCCTTCTTCTTAACGAAAACGGCGACATCACACATGCAAGAAGGCCGCAACTTACAGGAAGATGGCGGCGCATCTCGATCCGTAGAAGTCCCTCCTACATCCCCGATGTCCTCAGCAGAACCGGAGGATAGCCCGCTCACAACTACCGTCATGAAACGCATGCTGTCGGACCTCACGGATACCATCCAGAGGAACATGGCGACGCAAATGCAATCTCTCACAGCAGTCCTCCGAAAAGAGATACTGGATGTAGGCCAGCGCACAGCTCAAATGGAGCAAAAGATGGACGACTTCGCCGAGGCACACAATGGTCTCGCTGTAAAAATACAAGAGCTGGACACTATTCTACAAGACCATGCGGTCAAAATGGCCGATATGGAGGACCGATCGAGGCGTAATAATTTACGCATCCGCGGCATTCCGGAATCAGTACTAAATCCAGCACTCAACTCGTACCTGCAAGATCTCTTCCAGGCGCTGTCACCGGAGATTCATCCAGACCAGCTCATTATCGATCGAGCGCACAGACTAAGAAGGCCGAAACATCTCCCCAGCTCCACCGCGAGAGATGTGATAGTAAGAGTACACTTCTACCACGCTAAGGAGAGGCTGGTCAGAGCGTCCCGCAATCCAGGTATGCCAGATCCCTATCAGGACTTAAAAATCTTCACGGACCTGTCAGCTGCTACCCTACAGTTTCGTAAAAGTCTGACCCCCCTTACGACAACTCTACGAGCAAAAGGGATCATATACCGTTGGGGATACCCTGCTAAGCTGCTCATTCAGTACCAGGACTCGCTTCACGCGGTAAATTCCCTGCCGGCTGGCAAGGAAAAATTCAAGATATGGGGACTGCCAGTTGCTGTACCGAGTGACCCTAATCAACCTAAGGTGCCTCGGATGTCGCCGGCATGGACCCCTGCCTGAAGTAGAGAATGGACATTGCAGCGAGAACTACCTCTCCTCCCAGTAGGGAGTGTTAAGTATACCTGTCCTCGATTGCTTTACTCCAGCAGCCCTTATTATCTATATGTTATTAGTTAAATAATAGTATAATCTGTTGTGTTCCTTTTCTTTTCCCTCTTCCCTATCTCGTGATGTAACTCAGGGAGGAAAGTTTGCGACTTCTAGAAAGCCTCTACACTCCTAGAAACAGAGGGTTTTGACCAGGTGCAAACTGAGAAAATAAAAAAAAAAAAAAAAAAAATGTATAAAAAAAAAAAAATTAAAAAAAAAAAAAAAAGGGGGAAAAAAAAGAAAAAAATAAATAAATAAATAAATAAATAAATGAATAAAATAAATAAATCAATAAATAAAAATGAAAAAAAAAAAATAAATAAAAAAAAAAAAAATAATAAGTTGCCAGACACCTCAGAGTGTATACATTGTAGATACAGCTAACATCTCATGCCAGGCTAGTAGCCCTGAAGGCCACCAGTGAGCCACCCTAACATCAGGCTCATTTTATGTACCCCCTACATTGCGACCAAGGTCAGCTTGGCGCGCTTCAGCTCTCTCGTGTAGAGCTCAAGAGGGGTTTCTACCCCTTACCCCACCCCAAGTTTATCCCCTCCTTGGTTCCCTCTTTCACCTACCTCCCCTGGTTTACATTAGCAGACTATAAATTAATATGGGACACAGTACCCTACAAGAGACGTATAATAAAACCCTACTGGAACAACCAGTTCAATATGTCCGCGATTTGCTTGTCATCTAGAGACCATTGTATGATAGACGAAAAGAAGGTCTTCTCGCTAACTTTAGTTCACCCATATTCAACATATGCTATAGCGAAATCTGTACCCAGTTACCATAAGAGTAATAACGTATAATGTGAAGGGGTTGAATACCCCAGGGAAAAGGTGTTTATTGCTTAAAGACCTGATCAAAGCTAAAATAGACATTGCATGTATCCAAGAGACCCACTTTAAGAAGGGCCATACGCCTAAGATTTTTCAGAAACAATTCCCAATACAATACCATGCGCTATCGACAACCAAAACTAAGGGCGTGTCTATCCTCATACATAAAGATGTGGCATTTACTGTACAGAGGCATCATATAGATCAACAGGGTAGATTCATAATCCTGCAGGGCCTCATCAATGCAGTCCAATATACGCTGGTCACGGCATACTTCCCTAATGAGAATCCCAATCAATACCTTAAATCTCTTTTAACAAAAATAGACCAATATCGCCAAGGTAAATTAGTGTTATGTGGCGACTTTAACTTCACCCAAGCACCCCTAGACAGATCGACCCAGTGGGGAAGTAAGACCCGTGCATCTCAAGATAAGACCCATAAGACCATCTCCAAGACAATCTCGTTACACGACCTCTATGATGCCTGGAGAACCCTCAATCCTGGGACTCGAGATTATACCTTCTACTCGAGGGTACATAATTCGTATTCTCGAATTGACGGGTTTTTTGTAGATAGAGTGACCTTGCCTTATGTCTCCGATTGTCAGATTGGCGAGATAACGTGGTCGGACCACAGCCCGGTCATACTAGTGCTAAAAGATGACTTCCAATACAAGGGGAAAGGCACTTGGAGATTAAACGACTCCCTACTGAATGACGAGAAATTCACCGCTACCATTGAGACTGAACTCATAAACTACTTTAAATTTAACGCTGTCCAAGAGACACCGGCCTCCACTGTTTGGTCCGCACATAAGGCGGTGCTTAGAGGCCTGTTTATCAAACGAGCTTCACACGTTAAACGAATCCAAGATTCGGCACTATTAGAATGCCACACGCAGATAGCACGACTCTCAGCATTAAACAAAACGCAGCCCACCGTAGCAACAGGCAAGGAACTCACCCACCAATATGATAAACTGAGAGATTTGACAGCAGATAAAACTAGGAGACTGCTCCATAAATTAAAGGCTACGGCCTACCACCAGAGCGGTAAAGCTACTAAACTGTTGGCAGCAAGATTACGCAACAACTGCAATGTACAAAAGATAGCACACCTTATAAATGATAGGGGTCAAAAAATATTAAATCCCAATGACATTTCTCAAACATTTGCGAGATTCTATGCCAAGTTGTACAACTTACACCTTCGGACTGATACATACAGTCCAACTATAGATAGCATCAACAAATACCTCAACCAGACACCTTTGCCGCAAATCACCCCTGAACAAGCCACAGCACTCCAGCAACCCATAACCTTAACAGAAGTCAGTGCAGCCATCAAGTCCTTGCCTTTGGCAAAATCACCCGGTGCTGATGGTTTCACCAATGCATATTATAAGAAATTTACAGACACATTGGCACCCCACCTATTACGAGTCTACCAACAAGCCTCCCTGTCCGGTTCCCTGCCCCCGGAGATGCTGCTGGCCACAATTATCACCATTCCCAAACCCGGTAAACCCGCAGATGAATGCAAGAATTTCCGTCCGATCTCCCTCCTTAATACGGACGCCAAAATCTATGCTAAAATAATCGCAAACAGATTGAGCGGCTTACTGCCAGGACTGATCTGCGATGACCAGACAGGGTTCGTCAAAGGGAGACAAGGCTCGGACAATACGTACAAATTGATGCATACACTGGAGCAGCTCCGGAGGCCTAGCCGGGGGGGTCTGCTATTAGCCTTAGATGCGGAAAAGGCGTTTGACCGCCTCGGCTGGGCCTTCTTGAGACAAGTTCTAGCGAAATTTGGTTTCCCCCAACAGACCATCACCCAAATTTTTGCACTATATTCAGCTCCCAAAGCCAGAGTTCTACAAGCCGGGTTCCTTTCGGACCCTTTTGAGCTGTCTAATGGGACCAGGCAGGGATGCCCACTTTCTCCTTTGCTATATGTGTTGGCCCTGGAGCCGCTCTTGGTTGCAATAAGATCTCATCCCAATATTACAGGTATCCAAATCGGATCTAAAGAAGTTAAAATAAGTGCTTTCGCGGATGACATCCTTCTCTACATAACTAGGCCATCTGTATCCCTACCTCATATCATGTCCCTTATACAGGACTATGGGGCACAATCTTACTATTCCCTTAATACCTCCAAAACCCAAGCACTTAGTATTGGTGTACCGGTTAGCGAACTGCTTGGCCTAAAAGGAATGTACCCCTTTGAATGGCGAAAACATGACATTACTTACCTTGGGCTTCTATTTTCTAAGAAACAAACGGAGCTTTATACGGGCAATCATGTTAGAATTTGGAGGGAATGTATCTTACAACTTAAACGATGGTCCCCCCTCTATTTAACGTGGACGGAAAGGATTATGGCACTGAAGATGTCTATCCTTCCCAAATTACAGTATATTTTTAGAACTCTCCCGATACCCGTCCCGCGCTCCTTTTTTAAACAGGTTCAAAAAGATGCGGATAGCTTTATCTGGGCGGGTTCTAGACCAAGAGTGATCAGGAAACTCTTACAAGCTCCTAAAAAGTTAGGAGGGCTAGGACTACCTGATGTGCAGGCCTACTATCACGCATCCATATTGTCCTCATTGCTCCCCCACCACACGGACAAGACACCCCCTCAATGGGTGGAGATAGAAAAACACTTGCTGAAGCCTTTCTCGCTACCCAACATTATGTGGCTTCCGAAAGCCTATCGCCCGACCTTGCCACTCCCATCTGACTTAATCGACTTAAAGCTACAAATATGGGATAGACATAGAGCAACACTTAGCTCTCCCACTAAACTCTCCTTAGCAATGCCAGTGGCTGCTCTCCCGTATTGCATACCTACCTTTCATGCCAACCCTTGGTTAGAAAACAAGCTAACGCACCTGTATCATATCCTCCAACATGGGGCACTAAAAGCATTCTCCACGTTGAGAGACACAAATAAACTCCCTCTAACCTCGCAATTCTCATACATACAGTTGAGTTCATTCCTCCACAAACCAGGGAACACTGGTGAGAAACTGCTAACGGAAATGGGACAACCCACGCTGTGGGAACAAATATGTATAAATGGGTCTTTGCCACTCACATGTAAACCGACCTCCATGTGTTACCGACTCATAGCTGATACTATGTCATTTCCTACTACCACCATAGCGCGACAATGGAATGTAGACCTGGGAGAGTCTATCTCCCCCACACAATGGAATACCTTATTCCAAGACATGAATCAGCTACTTACATCCACCTCCCTAGTGGAACAACAACGTAAGACTGTGTATAGATGGTACATGGTACCCACACGTCTCCATAAATTCTACCCTAACAGCTCCCCCATCTGTTGGAGATGTGGGATAATGAGAGGCGATGTCCTCCATATATGGTGGCACTGTCCAACCCTTAAACCGTTCTGGACGGAGGTTCACTCATTCCTGCGCAGCCTGACAGGCACCTTTATACCATTCACGCCCCAGGTGTGTATCACACTACTCCTCCCACCCGGAACTCCAAGAGCAATGAGAAAACTCATGTATCATACTCTCATCTCCGCTCACAAGGAGATCGCAAGAACATGGAAATCTAATGTATGCCCGTCCTTCTCCAAAACTTTAGCTGCCCTGATAGAGCAAAGAGCATACGAGGGAGCATACACTAAATTGTGGCCTCCATCTCAGACCTCTGTAAAGGCATGGGAGATTTGGGACACATGGAGATCGGGTCAATTGAGTTAATCCCGGTTGAAGGGAAATATGGATATTATGTATAAATATGCACATTGTCTATCATTATTCATCCGATCATTACTGGCTGTTCGGCACTGTAAGAACAATTGTTGTACAAATTCTATGCCCATCGCAAAATAAATTCTGCTACCCCCTTCCCCCCCCCTTTTTTCTCCTGTACCCTCTCCCCCGTTCATAATCTATGTCGTCGTTACGACATAAAATACCAATAAAAATTGTCAAATTTAAAAAAAAAAAAAATATACCACTTTCAAGGAATTACTGAGCACCTATAACAGAATTGAGAGGAAGGGTTTATTCTCAAAATGATATATATATATATATATATATATATATATATATATATATATATAAAATCATTTACATTACAAAAATACCTAACGTACAAAAATCCATGAGGAAACAGTTCAGAATATGAAATATTGGCACATTTCACATCTGTATTGAGGATTGCCAGTTAAGAAGCTATTGAGTAACAGGTTTAAAGGGACACTCAAGACCCCTAAAGCAGGGTCTGTCCTCTTCATTTTACAAAAACAAAAAAAAGGTGCAGATTTCAATAGAAATTGACACTTTTATAAATAAACCTTGTTACACCCCCTGGCTGTCAATCAGAGAAGTCTTGTTACTTCCTGGTTTGGTTAGTTCAGTGAAGCTAAACTAATGATGCAGCAATTGCTCAGAGCACCTGCCTTTCAAAGACTTCTCATTGAGCTGCTGCGGGGTTAGAAGAAAAGGGCAGCAGACAAGAGGTCTGATAATTAATGCATAATTAAGTGCATGCATATTTTATTGAGGGTATGTTTACTAAATGGTGATTTTAAAATTGATTTATTTTAAATGTCATCGGTCCCCCCCCTCCCCCCCCCCCAAGGTTTCCTTCCCTTTTCTAGAATTTACTGAAAGAACTGTGCCCTGTCTCCAGTCAAATTATTATTATTTTTTTATTCTTTATTTTGTTGTGCATGAGAAAACAGGGCACAGCCCGTATGGCCACAATGGTCACACAGGAGAAGCGATTGATACAATGATACACAACTATACAGCGTGTATGAGTAATAAAACATCATTACCTGTGGTACCTGTCTACTTTGCACGCTTTTTTTAAAATGGTATTATGGTCAAGCAAGATGAATATGTGTAATACCCAACTAAAAACAAGGCGTTTTGTGCAGGTTTATCTGCCGTTGTTTGTAAGTTGTATATCTCTGTATTGACTCAGTGCTTAACGCCTAATGTTCAGTGCTGATGAGAAGCGTTTGCGTTTTTGACAGTCTAGTGTGCTTGGTTTGTATGTAAGGGAGTGCCATCTTACAGCAGCTTGGTGTCTAGTGTGAGAGCGTCCGTCGTGTGGTCCCTATCTGTCTAGCCATGCGAGGAATGCTATGTGGGAGCATGCTATCGCCTGGTTGGGGTGTCGCCTAGGGTAACTAAAAGGTAAGGCTGCGTGACGTTAGCAGGACCATACCCCAGTGGGTGATCAATGGTGGGCTTATGGGTGCAAGTGTTTTCAATCCCAGGGGTGCTGGAATGCCTGTCTAAGGTTCGGACAGGGAGGTTTATGTCCCCTAACCCAGGTGGGGTGGGGGAGAGAGAAGAGTATGGACGTACGCGTGTCATGTGGAGTCCCATGGGTGATGAGAGCTTGCGTTAAGGTCTGGAGGTTTCCCGGTGCAGGGTAGTCAAATTATTTTCAACTACACAAGGATGGTTTACTATATGCTCCCAAAATACAAATAGACCCTTTAAGGAAAAAGTGTTCCCTCTCTAGACACTTGAAATAGTTAAGACGAAAAAAGGAAACCAAAAACGGTACTAAATGGACTGAATAGATACAGGCTGCAAATAACCAAACACCAAATGGGTGAATAATACAAATATTATACAACCTGAAAAAACAATACAACGTATTCTGTAAAGTAAATAAAAATACATATGGTGTAGTATGTAAGGGTTAAATATCAGGGTGAGGGTGGTAGTAAACTCACTAGATCGATGTATATTCAGGCATTTCTTCCATAAAAAGGGTCCGGAAAATAGAGACTTATCTTCAAGCATGGTCTTCTTAATGGCTCAGAGTAGCAGAGGGAAGAAAAAATACATTTTAATACCATCTGCACTATATATAACACATTTATTGCACAATATTGCACTTACAGGATATCAGATAAAATAAGGCATATCTCCACAACCAGCGTGGTGTCTGGACTTCAAAGGATAGCAGTAATCTCCAGAGTTTCTACATGCAAATATACAGTAAAATATACAAATGAAATACAAATTTAAAAAAGTATACACAAGTCATAAGCGTTTCATCCGTTGGGACTTCCTCAGGGATCGAGTTTCTTACCTTTTAGGTGCAGGAGGGTAGCTTTTGCTGGCTGTAGCTGGTGGGAGTTGGGGGCTTGCTCTCCTGGATCCCTTTCCCCGTGCAGCTCGGTCTGTGTCTGAGTGAGCTGGGAGGAAGTGACAGGCTGTCCCTTCCTCCTAGGTCTCCCTGCAGTTTAGAAGGGGCCAGGTCGCACTATTAAAGCATGGGTGCATGGGCAACCCGACGGACTAGCGGTTTCCAGCCCTTGCGGTGCGGGCCACCATTATTAATCTTATGGGCGTACCCCCGGGGGCACTGGATTGTACCCCTGTGGGTATGCTTGCTATGTAACAGTGTGCTAATTATCAAAGCTTTCAGTTGCATTTCACAGTACAGCAGGTTAAAACATTGGATTACATCCCTACAGTAATCCATGCATGTAATCAGGAGATGTCAAAGTAACAAACACCCAAGTGTAACAATACAAATATTTGTTTTCCCAAGCCACCCGGTCTCTAAATCTGAGGAATACTCAATCTAACCAAGAATCCACTCTAGCTGGTCACTTCTTCCACAACATTCTAGTATAGCTGGGGGAAGAGATCAAATGATAAAACGTGTATAAAATACCAGACCACTCTCACCACAACAGAGGTCAGCCATGGGGAGGAACTGCTGCTAACAGACCCTTAGGACTCCTTTCTTTTCATCTGGCAGGTGCAAAGGACTAAAGTCAGAGCAACCAAAAGGGGGGAGAAAGAGAAAGAGAAAGAGAAGAGAAAAGGCATTTCCAGAGCCATTTTAAAGGAACATTCCAAGTACCAAAACTGCTACATGCCTGTAGAGGTTATAGTGCCAGGAGTGCCCTGTGACCTTTCCAGGGTAAGTAGTCCAACCGTTTGTCCAATGGTTTGAACATTTGCCTGTGGTCTACAAAGATGCCAGACACCTTCTCCCATGGAGCGAACTTTAGTTTTACTGAGCTAAGCCCTAAAAAGTAGAGGAATTGGGTAATTTGGTCCTCCTGGACAAAATGAGAAATGTCCAATGACTGAAGTCTATTCCTCCTCACCTTTTTGTTGGCACTAAAAGGGGTGAAAGGAACTGAGAAGAAACATATTGCAACCTGAAAGCCCATGAACTGGATTGGAGTCCATTCCCAAGGCAATGTAGGTCTGGCCTCCTGGAGGAGAACTGGGGAACTTTGTAAATGTTATGAGTCACCTTTAGGTCTACCTGGATCACAATCCTGGGTTTGTGCCCTGGTATGCTACTGAAATCAAGAGATATGATGAGATCATACAATTCCTCATTATCTTAACAACATTGGAGAGACCAGGCTGCGGGTACTTGAAGAAAGCTGTTTTTTGTTTGACAGATGGACTGCACACGAAGACTGCTTGCATCATAACCACTACAGTAAACTGTAGTGATCATAGTGATCAGAGTGTCTATTTTAAGATTGAATGTCTTCTAACAGACATTTGAGGATAATATAGTAAATTTTATGCAATATATTCAAACAGCTTAACTGAATTGCACCTGTGTTTTTAGCACATCCACTTTGAAAGGTATTTAAAGATTGAATTTTACTTCACTGCTTCCTGCTTTTGAATAATTATGCCTAAAATAGGAAGAGCTTAAAGATTTTTCACCCATGACTGTTTTGATATGTTTTGCTGCTATGGAAAATCACCTTGGATAATACAAAGTTGCAGACCTGCTTTTTGCTGAACGCAGTTTTAGTTGCACCTGATCCCTTTACCTGATTGTGGATTTAAACATTGTTATCAAATCACAGAAAGACAAAGTCCTTGTAAATCCTCCCGTGTGTCTTAGGATCATGTTTAGTTTGAATGACTGAAACAAGAAACAGAGTCTAATCTTACCGCACGGAAGGCAAGATTCAGGTAGGTCTGGTCCACAGGTTTGAAGATCAATGATGGCTATGTATAATAATGATGTGATCCCTAACATTAGGCATGATCCTTTTGGTCATAGTTTGTCACAGTAACTTAACACACCCAGCTTGAATCCTAAGAATTTCGCCAACACAGAAACAAATGGTCCATATTACCAGTTTTTAGAGTGACCAGATGGGGCAGCTATAGGAAGGTAAAATGGTAGAAACTACACGTCTTAGAAAAGGCAGTGGACAAGGAAGCCAGAGAAACAAAGAAACAAGCCAAATCGAGTTTTATGGAAGGCAAGAGAGTGAGACAGCTCTAGTCTACAGCACATAAGACGCAACAGATTTTGTACCTTTGCACCTGTAGGTGCAGAGTTGTCCAGATAGGTTTTGTACATGAAAACAACATTGCAACATTTCTTACAATGTAAATAATGCAAGATGCAGGATGGCTGGAAACTGGATCAGTGAACACTTGTGACTGCTTCCATCTGTTGCCATTAGGTGGTGCTACAATTCAGCCTTATGTGCTAAAGTTCAGCTATATATAGTAGTTCTAGTGAGTATAATCATTGCCTGCAGGCATTTCTCTGAAAAGTCAGTGTTTACATTGCCCCTAGGGACACCTCCAAGTGGCCACTCCTCAGATGGCCACTGAAGGTGCTTCCTGGCTCAGTGCTGCACAGTAGGCAGCACTGCCATTCAGCGGCTCCACGCTCTGCATGGGGATGCAAAATTTTCCTCATAGAGATGAATTGATTCAATGCATCTTTATGACGAGGTACTGATTGGCCAAAATGGCTTTTGGCCCCGCCCCCATGCCGATTGTAGCCAATCCCTATGGGAAAGCATTGGATTGGCTAAAAATCAGCAATTCTGATTATGTCTTTAAGGAGGCGGATCGGAGGCGGGGACAACACCCGCGAGTTGCTGGAAATAAGGTGAGTTTTATTACTTTTTGAGGGGGCAAGTCACCTAAATGGTGGGTTTAGCACTATAGGTTCAGGAATACATGTTTGTGTTCGTGACCCTATAGTGCTCCTTTAATCTTCGTGAGCCCTGGAATACCCAACACCCAAAGAACAAGCCAAACTTCAAAATCTTTTTCCTGTAAAGGCGAGTTTTGAATAGATAAAATGATCAATTTACAATGCAGATTTATCAATGAAAATCTAGAAGAGTCTTAATATATTATTTAGCGTTACCAAACATAAAACCACTAACCTGCGTATCCTGTAAAGCTTTCGGGTGTTCAAATTTTGTGAGTTCAGTAATTATGCTGTAAATCTGTGAAGAAGAAGAAAAAAAAATGCTATAATTAGAATGGGATAACAATATTGGCATCAAATTTAAAGACATGCTTGTGCAGTTTGATCGCAAATGCAACCTTGTCTTGGTGTAAAAAATGTTCTGACAACATTGTTCCTTTCTTGGCCTCAAAAACACAAATTAAAGTGACCTTGTCACCCCCTCCCTAAAATGAGTATTGCATAAAGATAGAATCTTTATTAAATACTTGGTTTGATGGTGTTGGCATTTCACTGAAATTCTATCCCAGTCAAGAGATGTACAGAGACAAAGTAAGCCCATAGGGACTACTTCGTTGCGTATTTCTCCTCCGTCAGACTTTCTTATCAGACCAACTCATACCAGAATGACCACCGGCATCTGACACGCCAAGGTAAGTGACAAACTGTTCATTAACATTTTGACAAACTACTTGCTAAAGACACCCAGGGACTCCTAGAATCTTAACCACTAAAGATATTTGTAGTGACTATGGTGTTTAAAGTGCTCTTCAAACTCTGAGTTTGTTCATGGTCATTGGTAGAAGAGCTGGACTTTGCAATGTTATAAGGACAGTGAAATAGCAGGAACATTTGCCTAATATTTATCAAATTATCAAGTCATTATTGTTGCTTATAGCATAGCAATCCTACGCAACAGAGATCTTAAAGTCAAAATAACAGAAGGGGGGGGGGGGCTAAGTCACCAACAGCTCTGTCCTACCAGATGTGCCTGCTGTTACAGTGAATACCCTTGGTATTCAATGTACACAATTAAATCGATGTACAATGCAGTCAAGACAACAATTTCATGTTCCTAGAGTAACTTTCTGTGATGCTGTTGGGTACCTTTTCTGCAGCTCTGATGCATGTGTTTCAATCCAACGGCAGGTCTCTTGTCCAGCAGAATTAATGTTGACTTCCTCAATGAGTCTCGCTAGGATTTCACTCCAGCCACAAACCACGAGAAAGGTTTGGTTCACAATGTGTAATCTAATACTCCCCAAGTCTACATTATATAAATGTAACTCTGCTTCATAAAATATTAATTTCAGTTTTGGGAGAAACTGAGATAATGCAAGGGAAAAGAATTCCTTCTACTTCACAATTAATTATGGGGTGGATCAGAGTAGGACTGTCCACAGCTGGCACCTTTCACATCCTACTGGAAACAAGAAACCAAGCAGTGACCATCAAACATCAGTCAAGGGATATGATAAACATGAAACACTACCTAAATATTATCAATAGTTGAATTAAAAAACGCAGTCTGGATGTAGCATGCATGTGGAGGTTAAATCATTCAGGCTCCTATACATCATAGATAAGAGTTTCATATCAATCACCTTGAACGGCAGGAGTGTTTATACTTATAATGCCCTCTATGCATGTCCTTGGGTAAGACTCATAAATGTTCATAGACGACCACATGGAACCCCAGGCTTATTATCCAGTCGGCTGTGTTAATGCATTAACCTGGAACCAGGAAATTTCTATAAACTCTGGAATAGTCCAGCTTGATGATGAGAACAAGTCATAAAAATAATAATAACAACAACAACTTGGCCTCGCTCGTTATTAGGCGAACAGGTGAGTAATTTGAAGCAAGTTGAATGGCTGTCTCGAGTGACGCCATAATTTCTCTCTTGGCTTGAATTAGACAAACACACACATACATGCCAACTTACGAAACTACTGAGAAATTTTAAATCTGAAAAGAAAACAAAAACCAAAAACGTTAGAAATACATACAATTGGTGGAACACACGTCTGATGATTCTAGGAAATAAAACAGAATGGCATACCGGTAGTATAATACTGTTTAGTAGAGATATATATGAAAAAAATAGAGCAATATTACTCACAAGCCCAGAGCCAAATCAGCATATGGCTCTCATGGGAAGCGTGATGGGACGCTTAATAGGATGTCCCCATCCTTCTTCTTGTTGTTCCTTAAATGGTAGTTGGTGAAGGATGAAATATTCGGATGTCTTTCAAATTGCAGATGTATCTTTATTTGATAAATAAAAGTGGTACAATGGTATAGGATAAAAATTCCAATGTAAAAGTAATATAAATAAAAGTCCTGTATATACAGTCTGATCCAAAACGCGTTTCGCCCTGTGGTGGGGGCTTCCTCAGTTGGTGTCAGTCAGTATCTTCTGGGTAGGCTTCCTCTGCGTTCTTTTATGGCACTTCTGTGTTCTACTTCCGGGTTTGCATTACTTGTCCGCATTTGGAACGCATACTGCGTTCCACCGCCGTCTACATGCGTTCCACTTCCGGGTCGCGTACTGTGTGTCAATCGGGCGCACAATAGACGTCACTGGAACGCATGGTAGCCGGTTTATGCGTTCCACTTCGGAATATTTTGGAATTAAAGTCATTATAGAGTGTATATTTTCAAAATTTCGGAATATTTTAAAATTAAAATCATTACAAAGTGTATATTCTCAAAATTTGGTGATTACTGTGTGATATATCAATTTGTATATTCCAAACGCAATTTTATATACATATATAAAACTTGTATAATAACTAATAGCTCGGAATAAATAAGAATACAAAGCAATCTTTAAAAAATAAGGAAATTATAATGCTGTAAGGCTTAAGTTAATACATGGCATTAGAATACATGATATACATTTTGATATTGTGTTTACGTATATCTGTTATTAATAAAAATTAGTTCTAAAAAGGGATGTATGTAATATATACATATAGGGCTTATATGATATATAGTAATATTGTATGTAATTATAGCTAAAATCTATTATGATAATTATTGCTAAAAATGAGGAAAAATTCATACTTTAAAAGGAATAAATAGGAAAAATTATGTATATTTTTTTTAAATAAAGTGGCAAATCTCGAAATCCGAATTCAGACCATAAGGGATGAGGGTATTAAAATTGAAAATAAATTTCATCTCTTCTGAGCCTATCTTTTTGGTGTAATCTCCCCCTCTCCATTTTTTCTTAACTATTTTGAGGGGGCAGAAAAAAAGGTGATCCGGTTTAAGATTATGATGTATTTTAAAATGGTTTGATACGCTGTGGGTTTCCAAACCTTTTTTAATATTCCTAACGTGTTCAGATATTCGTACATGTAGACACCTAATTGTCCTACCAATATATATTAAATTACACGGACATTTCAATAAATAAATGACTCCTTTTGAGAAGCATGTTAATTGGTCTTTAATAACAAAATCGATATTGGTGTGTTCTCTAAGGTCTGTTATATGTCTTTTTGGATTTTTTGTTGACCTACATGCTAAACATGTTCCGCACCCATAAAAACCTTTGCTTTGGTTTAAAAAGTGTCTAATGCTTTTTGGTGGCCCTTCGCTGCTATGGACTAATGCTCTCTTTAGATTCGCTGCACCTCTCTAGACAATTTGAGGTCTGGATGGTAAAAGTTTTTTTAAAATTGGATCTCTTTGGAGGATGTGCCAGTGTTTTTTAATAGTCCTATTTATTTTATTATTGTTTCCGTTGTAATTGCATATAAAATGTGCCTCATTTTTGTTTAAAATTTGGGGTTTTTCTGTTGTTTGTAAGTTAATAGTTGCTCTCTAGGAGTATCTCGAATTTCTTCCATGGCTTTAGTTAATTTTATCTCTTCGTAACCTCTTTCTAGGAATTGTGTTTTATTATGCTTGCTTGCCCCATGTAGTCCTGTTCAGTCGTACAATTGCGTCTCATTCTTAAGAACTGGCTCTTGGGAGCGTTGTCCAGCCAGGGTTTGTGGTGGCAGCTCTTTTTTTCTATGAATCCGTTAGCGTCCACTGGCTTAAAAAAGTTTTTAGGGGGGGCGGGGCCGACCGCCATGCCGAGAGGTCGCACTCTAGTAGAGCTCCTGCAGACCCACGACAATTATGCTTAAAAAAAGGCAAATAAACTACGTACCTGCGGTTAGGCAACAACGGTCCTGCGGGCAAGGAGGTACTGGAGCTGAGGCTACTTGGACCTCAAGCGTTTTGACCCCTGAGAAGGCACATAAGCACAGCTCCATCTGAGGCCTACCCGAGCGGTGAGTGAGGTGGACGGCCGCCACCTTGCTATCCTGCCCTGCGGTTTCCCTTCGGAACTCCGACGCCACGCGGTGAGGGCCCCGTATCCCCCCCCTTTGGACCGGGGGGGTCATCCCGGTCCCAGGAGATTGCCTCCGCGGCCTGTAGTGCTTGGGCCTGAGAGGGCTCCCCATGACCAAAATGGCGGAAACGGAAGGCATCCTGAAAATGGCGGCGCAACTAGATCAAGGCTACACCACTACCTAGAGGCTGTCCGGAAAAGCAACCGGGACCCTCGCTACAGCGTAACCACCTACTTACCTACCCACAGAAGGGGATCCCCAGCGCCCGCGGCAACGAGCAATCTGGACTCGACACCCGGTCCTTCAATAGGCAAGGCTGCTACTCCCGCCGACCTGCAAGACAACGCAGCACTCCGATTACGTACAGCTGAGAACCGCACGACGGAACCTCACAAGCGGATAGCACTCAACCCTCTCACCGGTGAACACGAGAGACTTATTACTACCATGCCATACACTCTGCAGAGCGAGAGTTGGACTAGCATGTACTGCCACAACACGAACTGCCCAAGGGACTCTCTCTCAAGGTTTGAGCTGCACTCAGTGGGAGCAGCTCCTGTCACTATTCAGCAGCTACAGGATGCCAGTCTAATTTTGTATAATTAAATGTGCCTTATTGCAATGTTGAGCTGCTTCCTATCTCCTATCTACAAATCTACTTTAATCCTTCTGACCTCTCTGTTGAGAAACATTACTAGCTTGTATACTAATATCTAGATTAACCATCAGTACTCTCAGACAAAGGCTATGCTTACATATGTCTACTAATTACATAAGCATGTATAGCATCATATTTTCTGGTACTCAGTAACTAATATACAGCAACAGTTAAACTTAACCTACCATACTATGCACACTTATGCAGTATAGTTTAATCGACTAATAACCTATAAAAATTGTGCAAAACATTCTACATGCCAACCAAATGTCAAATGTTTGTTTGTATGCTTGTCAAAGCTGTTGGGGCATGACGAGCCCACTTGTTATATTTTCATGCACGCAAAAATAAAGAATTAAAAAAAAAAAAAAAGTTTTTAGTTTTAATCTGTTGAGCTTCGATAAAAATATGAAGGTCCAAAAAGTTAATTTCTGTAGTGCTATGTATAGTAGTGAGTGGAGAGGGGGAGATTACACCAAAAAGATAGGCTCAGAAGAGATGAAATTTATTTTCAATTTTAATACCCTCATCCCTTATGGTCTGAATTCGGATTTCGAGATTTGCCACTTTATTTAAAAAAAATATACATCATTTTTCCTATTTATTCCTTTTAAAGTATGAATTTTTCCTCATTTTTAGCAATAATTATCATAATAGATTTTAGCTATAATTACATACAATATTACTATATATCATATAAGCCCTATATGTATATATTACATACATCCCTTTTTAGAACTAATTTTTATTAATAACAGATATACGTAAACACAATATCAAAATGTATATCATGTATTCTAATGCCATGTATTAACTTAAGCCTTACAGCATTATAATTTCCTTATTTTTTAAAGATTGCTTTGTATTCTTATTTATTCCGAGCTATTAGTTATTATACAAGTTTTATATATGTATATAAAATTGCGTTTGGAATATACAAATTGATATATCACACAGTAATCACCAAATTTTGAGAATATACACTTTGTAATGATTTTAATTTTAAAATATTCCGAAATTTTGAAAATATACACTCTATAATGACTTTAATTCCAAAATATTCCGAAGTGGAACGCATAAACCGGCTACCATGCGTTCCAGTGACGTCTATTGTGCGCCCGATTGACACACAGTACGCGACCCGGAAGTGGAACGCATGTAGACGGCGGTGGAACGCAGTATGCGTTCCAAATGCGGACAAGTAATGCAAACCCGGAAGTAGAACACAGAAGTGCCATAAAAGAACGCCGAGGAAGCCTACCCAGAAGATACTGACTGACACCAACTGAGGAAGCCCCCACCACAGGGCGAAACGCGTTTTGGATCAGACTGTATATACAGGACTTTTATTTATATTACTTTTACATTGGAATTTTTATCCTATACCATTGTACCACTTTTATTTATCAAATAAAGATACATCTGCAATTTGAAAGACATCCGAATATTTCATCCTTCACCAACTACCATTTAAGGAACAACAAGAAGAAGGATGGGGACATCCTATTAAGCGTCCCATCACGCTTCCCATGAGAGCCATATGCTGATTTGGCTCTGGGCTTGTGAGTAATATTGCTCTATTTTTTTTCATATATATCTCTACTAAACAGTATTATACTACCGGTATGCCATTCTGTTTTATTTCCTAGAATCATCAGACGTGTGTTCCACCAATTGTATGTATTTCTAATATTTCTGTATAAGTGGTATAAGGGGTTGCCACTTGGTGGTCTGTAGCTATTTCTTGGCTACCACACGTATTTTACTACTGTATATTCACTTGTTTACTCCTTTGTATTTGAAAAAACCAAAAACGGACTAATATCCTTTGAGACCAAGCTTCAAAGAATACACTAGTAGAATTGTGACAACATCAGCATTCTTGGAAACGTGCATGAAAAATGTCTCTTTTTGATCGGTTACACAAAATATCTACCTAAAACAGCTAACATGGGCTTTGGTTTAATTTTTGGATAAACTTTTGAAATGCTTAATTTATTTAATTTTTTTGTAATTTAAATGATCAAAAAAAAAAAAAATTGAAAAATATTTTTCAAAATCTTAAATCCAAAGATATTAAGACAATTCAAGCGCTTATCTATAAATATTAAATTGAGGTCATTGAAAGGAGATACAATAATTTTAAGAGTTTGCACTGTTGCTTGCTAGAAGCTTGGAAGGTTATTTTTAAAACAGCAACACATTGGAAGAAACATTGAATTACTCTCCTATCGACGACTTAACCATGCCATGATGTGGCTTTTTTCTGCTTCTCTAAGCTTTTTTTAGGGGGATCCAATAAACAGTTGATTAAGCAATTCCATTGGTTGTTTCGTTATTTATGGTTTATCCAAGTACGTGTGTTAAGTGCGCCACCAAGTGGATAGTTAGTTAATTACATACATACGGACGGACCAACTCATTTATAGCTTCATGCTACTGATGAAAAATAATAAATTACAGTAAATGGACAAATTAAGAGATGTCCACGGCCAACAAAAAAACATTTATAACCTGAATAATATTTAAACACTATGTAAATGATAAGATTTACAGAAATCAAGGATCAGAATGGATATATAGAAAAGAACTACCACCATCCTCATCGCAGCTGTATAAGTCAGAAGAAATATTATCAAGATGGCAACAGGACATCCCAAGCAGAGTGTGATGCCGTCTTCTCTAACCTTTAGCAGCAGGTTAGATAAATAAACCACAACAGGAACAACTAGATACCAGATTACCACCAGAAACAACAATAGCACAAGGAATAGATCAGATAGCATTCAAACCCCATACACCACAAGAGACATCTTGAAGCAGAACCAAATTGACAATTCCTTCTGTCCAATGCATCTGACACCCTACAAGAAATGGTGAATTCCTCCACGGATTATATCTGAAGACATCAATGTTATACCTCTTGCGAATAGCACCATGGACATCCCATCAGAAGATCTGATCTACTCATCAGCAAGACTCATTCTTTTCTGAAATCTACTTGCAGTTGAAGATATTTTGCAAGGTTCCACACTTACTGTATCTGGTTGCGACTATCTCTAAATGCTGGCTATATGTGCCCATTTGCAGTTGTGGAGGACTGTACAGTTGTCATCCAGATATATACATCATGTCAAATTCACAGTAACCACTTAACACTTTCCAGCATTTCCATCTATACATCTTTCCCTTCCCCCGCCATGTCTAGGCCAATCCCTAGATGTCCCTATATGTCCATTCCGCTCATATCCCTCTCTTGCCAGCTCCCTTTTCTCATACCCAGCCACCCACTGTAATTTTCCATTTGCGACAACTTCCCTCTTCCCACCTTAGCATGCCATTCAATATTCCGCACCTTTTTTTTTGTATTTCCCATTACCCTCCTTATGTGATTGTGTCAATCCCACTCAGCAGTTTCTTCCAATCCTTCGGTTGTCCATTAGATGTACTAATTCTTCCAAGATTGTGTTTGTGAACAATCTTGCACCTAAACAGCGAAAGATCCCATCACAAGGAGGCAAAGTTCTGGAACACTGTGTTCAAGGATGGAACAGCCTCAAATACCTAGTAGTTTTTACAATTTATATATCAAGCAGTTTTATAAAATCACAATAATTCGTACATACTTTATACATGCCACCTAGAATGGCCATGCTGGAGTTGGTTTGTTTTTATAAAACAAGCAATTTAAGCTGTAATGGTGGAGCTAACTATAGGAATGCACCATTGGTGACTGTTCCACTTTGGAATATTCCCTTGTTGCTATAAAGCTTTGTTCTCAAAAATGAAGGCAAGCTCATTCTTTCTCCAAAATCACCAGTTTTTCTTGTTTTGCATTTCACATACGTAGAACACGTAGCAATCCTCACAGGGTGTAGGATGGGCTCCTGGCACATTTAAGAATAAAAATCCTAATATAATCAATATGATGCCACTTGGTTGGCATAACTTAACTCATTTGGATATTGACATGAAGCTTATTTGGTTAGTTCAACTGAATTTAAGCTTCCATGTAGCTGATGTAGAAAACCTACCTTTTATTGGTATTTTGTTACAGGGCCATTCCAAGTACCACAATAACCACAAGAGTTTGTTGCAATATTTATGCGGCTAAAAGTCTTTTAGTGATATTACACTGGGCTCTCCCCTGTAATAAAAGCTTAAGCACAAATAGACATCTTGTTTCAGACTTCATCCTGAATTTCAGCAAAGGAGGACCGTTTATAACACAGGCTTAAAAGCAAAGCAGTGTTTGTGATACAAAAAGACCAATGACCAGAAACCAACCATGGACTGTAAAACGTCACCCTATAGTGTCCATCAGCATGGTGCCTGGTTATAATGTAGGATTTGAATTCTGTCAGCATACAGCTATGTAATAAATAAGCTGCACTGATATGAACAATCTTCCTTGCTGTCCACCAACTAGATATGGGAACAAGGTGAGCCATCCACATTGGGCACAGTAATTCAGAGGATTTCTTACAAAATTCCAAGCACAACATTAACATGAGCACAGACAAGCATCACGTCTCAGATATGCATATGATGACAGTAAATTTAGAATTTGCATAAACCACTGGTGAGTTCGATCAGGTTTAGTCTCAACAGAACTTAAGTAGTACTTGCTATAACTCTCTCACTCTGTACTTAATTCATTTTTTTTGTGTTTAGTTTCTTTTTAAAAACACCTTTCTTATTTTGCAACAAACTATCAGATGTATGAGATAAGGTGAATTCAAAGTGCATTTAAAATGTTCTGCCTAAATAGTAAAACTGGAAGAATTAAAGTCCACAATGCTTTCAGTTTGGCTATTTTTGGTCTAAGATTTGAAGTGATCTTTTAATTCACAACAATTTACATTTTAGTGAATTATCCAGTGTGTGGCTTTCCTGATGTAAATGCAAATCCAAACCAGGCTACCGCTATATTTTGACACCCAGGCCTACGAACCAAGATATTGAGACAATGTTTAAAAAAAAAGTCAGATATTTATTTTGTACCGGACAACATAGTCCTCTTCTGAGTGAAGCTTTCCTATCGGAGCACTTTGAGCGGAGTCCTATTGATGTCCGAACCACTTCAGGCTGAAACATCTTTATAAATGGTGCACGTATGGCAATGAGTGTCTGGTGGAGGGGGGGATTTTTTGGCTCAATAAAAATAAAAAAAACTTTCCAATTTCTTGGCATCTATCCAGATGGTATTTAAAGAAAATGTTGACACTCATATTTGCAGATGTAAGTAAAACCTACCACGCAGCACTGATCAAAATTTTATTTTTAGAATAAAATCTGGCATTTGCAAAAGCCCAAATCACAAGGCAAAATTATCCGTGTTAACAGAGGCATTAGGTTTTTCTGAATGAGACTGGATGCAGCCTAAGCCCTCCAACATTCATACACGGTATAAATGTCTATTCACACGCTGGTTATAACACTTGCACATTCTCACTGATGGCGGTTCAGCAATGATTCATTAGATTGTCCATCGAGAAGCAGACATGCTCTCTCCTTACGTTGCCCAAAAGTTGAAACTTTACAACCGATATGTTGAAAGAATACCTTTTTTTAACCAGGGTCCCGCCGACATGAAACAGGTGATCAAATTTTAAGAGAAATATTGAATTCTCACTAAAGTATGCAGACATTCCTGTGGATACAATTTCTGAGTTTAACGTGTCACTTAGTAAAAAGGTATGATCCTGAGATGGAGTTTAGCAGAAAGCTCTAAAACAATCTGCCCGATATAATGTAGAAGGGAAACATTCACATACTACATAAAGAATGCAAAGGGAATATTGCCTGTTTGCAGGAATCAACCTGCAAATATTCCAGTTGGCGATAGTGCTCAACACATGTTTTTTTTACAAAGCATACAGGTAGATGGGGGACAAAAAAATAAATAAAAATCTGATCGGCAGAGCACCAAACTCTGCCATCTACCAAGGCTCCAAAAACTGCAGGAAATAATAAAAATAAAAATAGTCCACTTTCTCGCCCCAATGCAAGTCTTCACTATGGGTCCTCCTAACTGTTTCAGTCTGCATTTAGATTCATACTTCTATTTCACAGCTTAGCACTTTTAAGCATTACAATATTTTGGCTGCAACCATTTTCAAAAGTCCATTAGTAATAGGCTACAAAAACAAAAGTTCAAAAGTTTTTTTTTTTTGTTTGTTTTTATGAAAAAGCAGAACCCCAGAGCTGCAGGTTAATAAAAATAAGTTTAATTTGCAAGACTATTTAACTCTCTGGGAAACATCACCAGTATGGGATACCATGTTGAGCCTGAAGTTGAGGTTCCTTCTCTTTGAACACTCTACGGTAGCCCCTGGTCAGGGAATACTTTTAGTAAACAATATACAGGACGTCTGTATGTTACAGAATCGCCACAAGCATCTTCTGTTCTCTAAAATACTGACAGTTTTCCCCACTTTGGATTCTCCCTTCCTGGAAAATAAGTAGACATTTCAGCTGGAGGAATCGAACACAAATTGTGCATCGGGATCAAGCAGCAGATCCAATTATATTCTAAACATATTGCAGTAAAATAAAAGATTACAAAATATGAGCCCGTGAGTTACAGTAGCTCATTAACAAGGTGCCGTGTCAGTAGGAGTCTGTGTGCACCTTCAGAACAAGGAGGAGGGTCAGCTGGCATCTGTGTGCTCTGTATGTCACTATGGAGACTGTCCCATCTGAAGTCTACGTTCCGCTGCGGCTGCCAATGTACGTCTGCGAAGAGATACAGAGTCTGAAGGAAATTCTGTAGTGTTGGGATTTCTGTCAGATGATGAAGCACTGGAGTCCTCTTCCGGAGTTCTGTTCAAATAACGCCTAGAGGAAATCATAAAACATTTTTTATTCCCCCCAATATGTACATTTTAATATCCACTGCCTGTCCATCTAATCCGCAAGATACGTTAAAGTCCTGGACCAGAGCAACAGTCACTACTGAACGGTTTTTAAAATCTTAATTGTCACTTCCAGTGAACATTACTTCAGCATTTACTGGGACGAAGTCAAAAAAACAAAACAGTGTTACCTTCACTGCACTTATTCACTGCAGCAACTTCCCCACCTCATGATGCCTTGGGTGCATGTCTGGACACTGAGAAAGGCCTCATGCGCACATACGCATATATACACATACACACTTGCCATAATGAGGTGTGTATGGTACCTCAACAGTGAGCTCATTTACATAATTTAAAGGATTTTTCAAAGCGAATTTGATCACGATCTATAGTTAACTTTTAGTTAGCCATTAGGTTGTGCAAAGAACGGAGTGGCAGCTCCTTTTTAAAGACCTATAACGCATTTGCCAAAGACCAGCATACCAGAACACAAAACTTAACAGTTCTCGATTATGCAGGCTTCTTCACTGATAAGAATGCTAAAATAAGGCAAGAAATCTTAACAAAAAGTAGGCCATTTAAACTAGCAGATGTGCAAAGCAATGTTGAAGACTCAGTGTGTGAAACGAGGCTGTGGCACAGCCTCTATTGAAAAGGTTTCTCTTAAGCAGGACATCAGGTAGCATGGCCCAGGTGGAGGGACATGATCCAACATTCAAAACTGTAATAAAATCTGGGACTGACGGAAGGTGTGCACTTCTCTTTTTAAATAATCTTTTGTAGATCGATTTCTCCTATACAACCCACTCCTGTTACCTTCTAGCAAGTTGCATCATATCCTCCTTTCTCTGGACCAGCATTCTTTGCCTCTCATCTGCAGACTTGGAGAATCTGCTGCCTCGGACTTCAAAGTCCTCTGCTTCACTTGGTTGGGCTTCCATCTCACTGTAATCTTCAAATTCCTCCTCATTTGGGGACAGATCCAACGGAACACGTTCAGTCTGGAAGTCAGGAAGAGAGCACAGAATTACAAAAGTACATTCAATATGCGCAAATGTACTTTTGTGATGAAGAAATCGGATTTGTATTAAATTTTACTTGTCAGTTGGCAGATTTCAATGAAAGCGAACTCTAAAAACTTAACACAATTATAATTATAATTAACACAAAACAAACCACATGCACACGCACACGCACAATTAAAATCAAGCAGAGCTCAACCAAACATTTCACAGAAAAGCCCCCATTATATTAGCAATAATTCACAGACTGACGATTTAAAAGGCAATCGCCATCTTTAAAGCGAGAGAGAGAAATCCTTCCTGACTTCAGATGCTTTGTGGGATCATACATAGAGAATTGTCACGTATTGGATGGTTACAATATTTGTGTATGGGACTAATGTTTATTTCCTGATGGAGACAGTTCTAGCTGTTATTTTAGGATACCAAAGAGGTTAAGGAGTTCCAAAATAAACTGAACTTCGATCACTCCCTTTACAGGTGGATTTTCCAAATTAAAACATCATGACTTACCTGCGCAGGCATATCCTGCTCTGTCTGTTCACCATCTTCAACTGGGTTGTCAGTGGCAAGTCGAACGTCCTCTGGCCTCTTAAAAATGTCAAAGAGTTCATAAGCAAACAATATTTCAATGAAGAAATACACACACATGAAATTAGCCTGGATTTGCATGCATGCTCACCTGTGTGGGGAATGGCACTTGTATACGTCCCTCTAGTATGTTATCTGTTGTAACCTCCACTGATCGAGTGAGCTGCAGATCTTGCAGAATCAGGTGATACGGAACCTGTGGGAACATATCCAAGACCTGCCGTGCCTGTAGACAGATATACAAAGAACATGTACCAACTACCAAAGAGAGATGACATGGTGTAATAATCCTGTGCACGTTAGTGTACTCTATATTTGATATTCCATCTCATTTTATCCTAAAAAAGCAAACTTTAAATAGAGGGGAAAAAACTAAACGCAGAACACAAAAATAAAACACACAGAGGATTAATACAGTCTTAACCCGCTTAAGGACACAGCTTCAGAAGCTGGACATTCCCTTAAGGACACAAGCAATTTTTGCATTTTTTGCTGTTTGTGTTTAACTGCAATTTGCATCTCTCCAATTTTTTTGTACCAACACATATTATATACCGTTTTTTAGATGACAAAAAGCACTTTAATTTGATGCGACATATATATATATATTAAAAAAAAATGCAAATCATGGGGGAAAAGGTGTTGGCAATAATAACGTGTACATAATATGTCCAGGAAAAGTGTAAATCAGCACCGATCTGTCTCTCTGCACTTCACAGCTCACACGGAGCTGCAGGGAGACAGATCGGGTTTCACTGCAGCAAGTGTGATCGCTCTGACTCCCAGTCAGAGCAATCACATGGGCTGAATCAGTGAAACTGCCTGCAGTAGTGTGCCTCCGACACGAAGACACACTACAGGAACATTAACCCCACGATTACGGCAATCTGGGGTTAATATTAGCACTGGACCGAAATTTTCCATCCTGCGTCCTTAAGGGGAGAACTGCAATGACGGAAATTTTCCGTCCAGCATCCTTAAGGGGAGAACTGCAATGATGGCCTTAAAGCTGAAATTCACTTTGAATTCTCACTGTAATAAATAACTCCCCTATCTTAACACTCCCATATGACATAATTATAAACAAAGTATTTAGGTAACAATGCTAGTCTTGGTGCTTATAGCAATTCAATTTTTTTTTCTATGAATGTATTTGGGAAACTAAATTTTCACAATTTGAATAGACAGCACAAATGTTTTACTCATTTCAATTAGTAAAATTGTAGACTACCATTAAAATCATGATAGTGCAACAATGAGAATCTAAGTTTAAAACATTTATTTGTGCAATCCCAACATTGTGCCAGCCATGCTGCTAGCCGCTACAATAGGTCCCCCCCATTTTCATTTAGGGCCCCCACCCGCTGCTCAGGGGTGGGTGGAGGAGGGGGGGGGGGAATAGGTCCCCCGTTCAGTTTAATAGCCACCATTTGCGCGGCATGGGTGGGGGCTTGGAAGGGGGGACACAAGGTTTTTTTTTGTTTGTTTTTTTTAAACAGTGAGCCACAACTGCTCACTGTTTAGTAGACATGCCCCTATTTGCGGCATAGCGAGTAGGGGCAGAATTTACTAACACTAAGTAATCTTTACTTAGTATTAGTAAATTTGTCTGAAAGACCAATTTAGGTCTTTCAGCCTTTTGGTAGAGAGCTCCCTGATACCGTGGGAATTAGGGAGCTATCTACTATGCGGCTGCAAGATGCACGAATAGGATCGGAGTTTCATTCATTCAAATGAAATTCCAATCCGAACAAAGTCCCGAATTGCATCCTAACACAAATGGAGAAACTAACCTCATTCTGTTATGATGAAATTCGGTCGTTTTGCCGGCGTTCTGTCTAAGTGACAGGACGTTCGGGAATACTGACAGGAAGCATCACAAGATCACGGATCAATGGTTAGAATTGTGGGGAAATTTCTTTGATCACCAGAAACGAAGCACACTTTGCTCCTCCGCTTGGCATGCACGTTGCGGTCTAATCAGCACTCAACAAGTAATAAGCAGGCCTGCTTTAGCTATAGGTTACCCATTAGTCAGCACCATTTAGGGTATATATTGAGTCTGCCTTAAAGAGCTACTTCATTTGTTTGCATGAAAACAAGAGTTTAATGCATACACAACAAAGGGAGAATGCTTCCTGCGGGGGGCTCCAGAAAGGGAGGGCCAATCCCTGGATACATCAAATGAAAGAAAATAAATATCCAGGCACACCTGAGTTTTCTTCTGAAAGACCGTCTTTAATTAGGAACAAAAAAATTGGAGACAAAGGCTCAGAGAGGAGACAAAGGCTCAGAGAGGATACAAAACTTAATCAAGTAAGGCTTGGTAAAGGCTCAGAGAGGAGCTAAAAGTTTGTCTCAAAAGACTGTCTTTTAGAAGAAATCTCAGGTGTGCCTGGTTATTTATCTTTTCTTCTATTTAAAGAGTTACTCCAACCACAATGAGCACTTCAGTGATTTGATCCGGAACTTTGTTCTGGACTGTTAAATGTCAATTATGTGCAGATTAAGTCTTTCGTTAGCGAGCACACAACAGATGTCAGGATATTCTACCCTTGCAGGCAACATGAAAGTTTTCCATTAACAAGTATCTTGAAGCCAATGTAATCCTAGAACAAGAATTTCCATCTAAACCAATTGTACAGTAATCTTTAGTTAGAAACTGTATAAAATGCCTCGGCAAAATCCAAAATAGATCATTCCATACCATAGAGTTTAACTGGGAGTTAGTTGCTTGAGCGATTCCCAAGATATTTGTTGTGTGCATAACTTCCACAGAAAAGCTTGGCAGCCAGCTGGCAAACCGAGAACCTACAGGAAAGGAGACAATAGAAATTAAAATAATGGTCATCACCTAATAGTCACTGTTCAAGCATAATCTGGAGACCCACAAACTGGCACGCAATGCTTTTTAATTATTGCAGATACATGATAATCAGATGTCACGCACACATGAACCATGCCAAGTTGGGGCATGTACTCACCATCAAAATGGAAAAAGTGGTTATGGTGATTGAGGCGGGTTCGTCCATCTGCCACAGTGAGAGGGATTATATTTTGGTCAATGTTTTCTCTCTGCTGCTCCCCTCGACCTCTGTTGTTATCAGCCATATTCAAAGACATCCGACAAGTCGGGCACGAAGTGTCTTGTTCTAGCCAAGAACGCAGGCACGAACTAGGGGAAATGCAAGCAGTAGTCAATCATCCATAGTTAAAGAAATCCATGCCCACTGAAAACGGACGTTAATGCCCTGGTGTCTCTGCTATGGAAGGTGTAGCAGTTCAGGCTGACCTCACTATTTTCTTCCCACGAGCACAGCGCTGTGTCATAGCATTGCCATGGTAATGCGTGGCAAAGCTCCAACCTGCCTGTTCGCGGGAGGATCACAGCGTCCTTCTGCCCTGCAGCCTCTCGGGTCCTACCTCCCTCCCTCTCCTTTAAACTGCCAGGAGACCGGTGAGGGAGATCTTTGATCTCCCCACCAGCCCGAGAAGAGCAGACAGCAGGGCCAGATCACCCCAGGTGAAAGCATGGTGAAAGCTTTCGCGGACCAGCAATAAATTCTTGCGGACCTCCGGTTGAAGACCACTGCTTTAAAGTAATAAATAGTGACTATTCATACTACAAATGCATAAATATTAGATTACTTTACTTAACACGATTCCATCTACCTATATAACATAAGCTCTAAATGTCTTTAACCCCTTAAGGACACATGACATGTGTGACATGTCATGATTCCCTTTTATTCCAGAAGTTTGGTCCTTACGGGGTTAAAGTTTATTTAAATTAATTTACCTTATTTTTCATTTTCATGAATTGTATACTCAGATAATTTATTTGCATACCATTCTCACTTTAAAAAGAAACATTATACATAGTAAACCTACGATTGCGATGCATACACACCCACAATATTGTTGCTAATGTAAACTCATGTAAATATCATATTGTAACTACTTTGTAAACCACACTATAATAATATAATGCAACCTTAATGTCCTATTCATAAAAGTTATCTTGTATCACCTTTCTTATCAATAAAAACAAAAACGTCAACTCAAAGGCATTGCAGAATATACTACACGGACAGCTCCAATTCGTATAGGATATTTTATCTATTTAGTCCACTGATAATTCTCTATAGTGGATGACAAACAGCAATGTACCTCGAAGCTTCAAGAGACACACAAGCTCCTTCTTGGTAAATCAGGGACACGCGTTTTTCTGGTACATAGACAGAATATATAGCACTTCTCCAAATAACACAAACAATAGTAACCAATCAGCTGCATGAGAGGCCCAGGGGAAAATTAAATCAATTATAACATAGTAAATCTCAAACAATAGAGAGCCTAATTTAAAAGGTAATTCAATTACAGATACATAAGTCAACAGGTAATGTTATTAAAAACATAAAAAGCTAATTAGCAGAAGACCCCAGGTACAGGTAATACAGACAGAGGGGAAAACAATGAATCCCATTAAGATTCCCCACTCTGCCTCTCTAATTGTGTACAGAGGAGGTTCCTGCACTGCAGGAGGTGTTTAAACCATCAACCATTTTACCAGACTCCTATATTGTGACGCAATGTAATCCTGCCGAGTCTGCTTTACCTCTACAATTATGCTTTGTACATAGAGCAATATGGGTGCATGGTTAGGCTCCCTGGCATCTGTGGCAAAACAAGGGACAACATAGACCTGACATGATGACATACAAGTAATAGAACCATTGTTCTGTTACAGTCCTGTTCGGCACAGTAAGGGTGTTGCTATGTTTGTGGGCTTTTGTTTGATATACTCGGAATTACATTTACCAGCATATTTTAGGAAGACACTTTTTAATGCAATGAATGACTACGTTTGCTACAGGTTTGTGATTGGGGATGGTGACATGGTAGAGATACCACAAAATAAGTATGTTTAATTCCGGAAAGTCCTACCTATATCACATGCAGCATTCACATTACCAAACTCACAGGCAGTACCAGCAAAGCCCACCGCTACAGGATTCACCCACATGACATCCACAGCTCAGCATCTTTTTCTGCACCCATGACATCAACATCACATGCAGTAGCATCCATACGACATTACACCTACTTGTGGAAGAGGTGCCCACAAGGCAGTTTTCGGGCAGCTTGCATAGAATCCCAACAAATTGCACAGTCATCATTATTTGCTTCCAGTTCTTCGGGAGTTGCAACAGCAAAACTGCAAGACAAAAAAAGCCCAAGCTAGTAGACTATATGTAGATAAGTATACTTATGTTCCCCAAACATCAGTAGCGAACAATCCTCCAAAATTGTCCAGTTATTAGACGACACCACCATGAAGACTAAACATGGATGAATGTAGTTTTGTACAGATTTAGCCATGCTTCGTAACAAACTATGGTTCAAATTAGGTACATAGAGGAGGACAGCAAGTACACCTTAATGTTTACATTAAGTACAGCTACATCCATGTATCATCTCGATCCATACATTATTAGTACACATGCAATGCTGTAAAATGTGTGCTAAGAAACATGTACACTTATGACAAAATTAGCAGTAAAATAAGTGATGGGGCCCTGCAGAACATGTTTGCACGATATAAATATTGTAGTTGTTAAGCACACAATGGGTAAATGTTCAATATGGGAGGCAAGGTAAACTGCAATGTGCAAACACGCACAGGTAACAGGTATCAGAAATTACCATCGTCCGTACACCTGCTTTCTTACAAATAAATATCAGCAGTGTTTGCTCATGGAAATACTTAAATAGTTTCATAGTAATACCTGCATACCAAACAATAAGCACACCACTGTGATGGATAATAACATTTTAGCTGCTGAATCACTTAGTTTTAAGAGCACTCTCCAGGGGCACAAATTGTGCTGTATAAGGCGCGCGCGCACACACACACACACACACACAAAAATACTCACTGAGCCTCCATATTTCCTACGACATGCAGATAATTCTTGTGGCGACGGAGTCTACGCTGAAGCTCATGGAAGAGGTGACGCAACTGCATGAATATTACCAGACTTGCCATTGACAGCCAGATATTACCAAACAGCTGTGAAAGAAGGATCAAAGAGGAACATAGTTATAAAATAGTATCTATAGCATCTCTTAAGTTTTATATCTGAAAGTCACATGTTAACCAAATCCAGATTTGGAGCAGCACAGCAAGATAGAGGAGATTTGTAGCCTAGAATACTTTATGAGATTGATTTAAAAAAATAAAGATTCAATGGAAAGGCTGCAATATGGAAAAATCATGTGGAAAAGAGAACCCCCCCCCCCCCCCCCCAAAAAAAAATAAAGAAATAAAATATGTCCCTTTAATTCTTCTGCAGTACAGGTGAAGTAAAACATAGGTATGGAGAGAAAGTAGTAAAGAGAAGACGTGAATGATAGGACAGAGAGTTCAAACGATCACATACCAGCATATGAATATGATGCATTAGGTCTACAGACAGGTGGCTCAGCTCCATGACAAAGTCTGTGTAATATACATATGTTCCTTTGCCCTCCCAGGTTCCTTCATGATTTAGATCCCAGAGATGTATCACATACCTACAATGAGAGCAAAAAAAAAAAAGTTTCAAGAGAGTGCCGAGAACGGACAACAGCTCAATTAGCCTGCCCTTCAGTGGGTCCCCGCTCAGATCTCAAGCTGGTTTTAGCACGTCTTGTGCCCTTACAAAAAGAGCCAGGCCATGCATCTTAGACTGATTCCACCCAAAAGGGCAGAACAGACCCAAAATACAGGCCGTCTCTCTCTGCACGAGAGATCAAGTAAACCCAGACGATTGTTTCAACCTTGCTAGGAATCGTCAGTGAGGTACAGGGAGGGAAAAAAGTATTTGATCCCCCTGCTGATTTTGAACATTTGCTCACTAACAAAGAAGTGATCAGTCTATAATTTTATTGGTAGGTGTATTTTAACAGTGAGAGACAGAATAACAAAAAACAAATCCAGAAAAACACGTCAAAAAAGTTATAAATCAAATTGCCCGTCAATGAGTGAAATAAGTATTTGATTCCCTATCAATCAGCAAGATTTATGGCTTCCAGGCAGGGGAGGGCTGGCAGCCTTAGGCCTGGGGGGCAAAACCAGTCAAGTGGCCCATTGCGCCACCAAATCAGTTCACCATCCATGCCCACCTTTTCCTGGTTTTATAGCTCTTTGCCATACCCACTCCTTCACGGCTCTGACTTTCAGTGTTGTCAGAGCACAGGCTGAGAATCTCTGAGCCTGTGCTCTGACTCACTAACTGAGCGCTGGAACCACGAGGGAGAGGATATGATCTGACTGCACCTACTGCTGGTGCGCACCAGTGGACCACCAGCGAATCGTTTAAACTAAATATGCTGGTGTACCCAACTTGTGAGCTGTGTTGGCCGCCAGGTGCCTCTGTTGTTATGGCACCCTGCGTGACCGCACAGCTTGCCCACCCCAACGGCTGGCCCTGCTGACACACACTGACGTTACTACTTAGACATCCCTCAATATTAATACAGACATCAGAGTAAACACCAATAAACTGTGGAAACAGAGCTGATCCCCCCAAATTTATAAAGGTTTGCTTAGAGGATTTTTTGTAAGATTAAATCATGCCTCCTCCTCTCTCTCCCCCATGCGCTGCTCTGTAGGCTGGGAGGAAGTGAAGAGTAATCAGTCTCCCAGCACAACGCCACTTGTGGCTGCATGGGGAACAGCTGTTTAATGTAATGCTTGCAGGACGGCCAGCTGCCGCAGAACCTCTTTGTTTCCGTCTCTGCAAAGGGCTCCAGGCACTTCTTGTTGTGAGTGTGAGCCACTGTAAATTAGGGGCAGAGGGCAGAGGGCACTTGCACTGCGGTCAAGATGGGTCTGGGCAGGAGGAGAGTGCAGTGCAATCAGTGAACTCCCCTCCTGTGGGTCACCAGTAGACTGGTGCACCTGCCCAGGATCAGAGCCGGTGCAAGGATTTTTGCCGCCCTAGACAAAATATAAATTTGCCGCCCCCCCATGTGACATCACAATGCCCCACCCATATGATCTGCCATATGAACTAACGCCAGTGCTGCACACAGTGTGTGTTTACATTAAAAAGCCTGCAGGGACCAGCTATAGACACCACAACCACTTCATTAAGCTATAGTGTCCCTTTAATGTGAGGTAAATTATAGATTAGTGTCACTAATAATATACTAGATTGCCTACTTACAATTAGAAGAGGATGATGATGAGCTGCAGTTTGGCTCCATTGGTCTGGTGTAGAACAGGATCTCTGGAGGCTGTTTGCAACTGTGGTCACAAAATTCAATGTTCTGGGAGAATTAGAAGCAGCTCCATTTTTTGGGGGGCCTCTTACACAGCTCAAGGTCTGGGCCCCAGGGCCTGACGGTGGGTATGCCCATAAGGCCCACTCATAAGTCCACTTATATGTTCCACCCACCCATGAGTTCGCTCACAGGGAGTGGAGTGTGTAGGGGATGTGTTATGAGTTATTGTAGAGGATCTAATATGTGTGCTTATGGTATTTAGTTTATAGGGATACCAGTTTGTGCAGGTGATGCAGTGTGTTTGTGTGTAGTGGAAGCAGTGTGTATTTGTGTATAAGGGATGTACGGTATTATGTGTTTCTGGTTGTGTGTAAGGGATGCATTGTGTGAATCTGTGTTGTATGCATAAGGGATGCAAGGTGTGTGTCTGTATGTGTGTGCATTGAGTGTAAGAGATGCATTGTGTTTCTGTGTGTATGTAAGAAAAACAGTGTGTGTGTTTGCATGTGTGTGTAAGGGTTTGCATTGTATGTTTCTGTGTATGTGTGCAAATGATGCATTGTCTTTGTGTGTAAGGGTTGCATTGTGTGTGTGTGTGTGTGTAATGGATGCATTGTGTGTTTCTATGTGTGTAAGGGAAGCATGTTGTGTTTCTGTGTATGTATAGGGATGCATTGTGTGTTTCTGTGTATGTATAGGGATGCATTGTGTGTGTGTGTGTGTGCGCGTAGTGTGAAAGAGCTCCCTGTCTTGCCCCCTGTCCTATAGAGCTGTCCCTTCTGTCCCTTAGAGCTCTCCCCTGCCCCTTAGTGGTCTCTCCTCACCCCCACCCTCCCCTAGCGGTCTCTTCTCACACTCACCCACCCTCCCTGTGCTCTTCTCATCCCCCCCTCCACCCTCCCTGTGTTCTTCTCACTCCTCCCTCTCTGTGTTCTCCTCACCCCCCCGTGTTCTTCTTACCCCCTCCTCCCTGTGTTCTTCTTACTTCCCCCCTTGTTCTTCTTACTCCCCCTTGTTCTTCTTACCCCCTTCTTCTTATTACTCCCCCCTTCTTCTTCTTCTTACTCCCCCTTCTTCTTCTTAACCCTCCTACTTCTACTTACTCCCCCTTCTTCTTCTTACCCCTCTTCTTACCCCCACTTCTTCTTAACCCCTTCTTCTTCTTAACCCCTTCTTCTTCTGACCCCATTCTTCTTCTTACACCCCCCTACTTCTTCTTACATCCCCCTACTTCTTCTTACATCCCCCTACTTCTTCTTACATCCCCCTACTTCTTCTTACCCCCCCTTCTTCTTCTTACCCCCTTCTTCTTCTTACCCCCCTTCTTCTTCTTACCCCCCTTCTTCTTCTTACTCCCCCCTCTTCTTCTTACCCCCCTCTTCTTCTTACTCCCCCCTCCCCTCTTCTTACTCTCCCCCTTCTTGCTCTCTCCCCCCTCCCCTCTTCTTACTCTCCTCCCCTCTTCTTACTCTCCCCCCCTCCCCTCTTCTTACTCCCCCCCCCTCCCCGCCTCTTATTCTCCCCCCTCCCCTCCTCTTATTCTCCCCCTCCTCTTTTTCTCCCCCCTCCTCTTTTTCTCCCCCCTCCTCTTTTTCTCCCCCCTCCTCTTTTTCTCCCCCCTCCTCTTATTCTCCCCCTCCTCTTATTCTCCCCCTCCTCTTATTCTCCCCCTCCCCTTATTCTCTCCCCCCTCCCCTCTTCTTATTCTCCCCCCTCCCCTCCTCTTGTTCTCCCTTCCCTCCCCTCTTCTTATTCTCTCCCCCCTCCCCAACTCTTATTCTCTCCCCCCCTCCCCTCCTCTTATTCTCTCCCCCCTCCCCTCCTCTTACTTTCCCCCCTCCCCTCCTCTTACTCTCCCCCTCCCCTCTTCTTACTCCCCCTCCCCTCTTCTTACTCCCCCTCCCCTCTTCTTACTCCCCCCCTCCCCTCTTCTTACTCTCCCCTTCCCCTCTTCTCACTCTCCCCCCTCCCCTCTTCTTACTCCCCCCTCCCCTCTTCTTACTCTCCCCCTCCCCTCTTCTTACTCTCCCCCCTCCCCTCTTCTTACTCCCCCCTCCCCTCCTCTTACTCTCCCCCTCCCCTCTTCTTACTCTCCTCCCCTCTTCTTACTCTCCCCCCTCCCCTCTTCTTCTCCCCCCTCCCCTCCTCTTCTTCTCCCCCCTCCCCTCCTCTTCTTCTCCCCCCTCCCCTCCTCTTATTCTCCCCCCCTCCCCTCCTCTTATTCTCCCCCTCCCCTTATTCTCCCCCTCCCCTTATTCTCTCCCTCCCCTTATTCTCTCCCTCCTCCCCTCCTCTTATTCCCCCCTCCCCTCCTCTTATTCTCCCTTCCCTCCCCTCCTCTTATTCTCTCCCCCCCCTCCCCTCCTCTTATTCTCTCCCCCCCTCCCCTCCTCTTATTCTCTCCCCCCCCTCCCCTCCTCTTATTCTCTCCCCCCCTCCCCTCCTCTTATTCTCTCCCCCCCTCCCCTCCTCTTATTCTCTCCCCCCTCCTCTTATTCTCCCCCCCTCCTTATTCTCTCCCCCCCTCCCCTCCTCTCCTCTTATTCTCTCCCCCTCCCCTCTTCTTCTTACCCCCTCCCCTGTAGTGTGGCCGAGCTAGTCTCCGGTCCGCGGTCCCGGCCGGAGTGATGGGAAGGTGCACACTGAGTGTGCACTTCCTGTCAGTCCGGCCGGTTACAGGAAACAGAAACTCCGCGCGGAACAGGAGTTTCTGTTTCCTGTACCCGGCCGGACTGAGAGGAAGGTGCACACTAAGTGTGCACCTTCCTGTCACTCCGGCCGGGACCGCGGACCGGAAAGCAGCTTGGCGGCCACGCTACAGGGGAGGGGAGGGAGGAAAAAGCAGCTGCAGCCGTCTGAGCGCTCTTTACAGAGCGCTCGGCGGCTGCAGCATTTAAAGGGCCGGCCCACTGCGGCCGGTCCTAAAAGAATTTCGGGCGGCCTGGGGGGCAATTGCCTCCCTGCCCCCCGGCCCAGCCCGCCCCTGCTTCCAGGTGTCTTTTATACAGGTAACAAGCTGAGATTAGGAGCACTCTCTTAAAGACACCTGTCCACATAAGCAATCATCAATCAGATTCCATACTTTCCACTATGGCCAAGACCAAAGAGTTGTCCATGAATGTCAGGGACAAGATTGTAGACCTACACAAGGCTGGAATAGGCTACAAGACCATTGCCAAGCAGCTTGGTGAGAAGGTGACAACAGTTGGTGCGATTATTTGCAAATGGAAGAAACAAAATAACATTAGGTTTCCCTCGTTCTGCTGCTCCATGCAAGATCTCACCTTGTGGAGTTTCAATGATCATGAGAACGGTAAGGAATCAGCCCAGAACTACACAGGAGGATCTTGTTAATGATCTCAAGGCAGCTGGGACCATAGTTACCAAGAAAACAATTGGTAACACTACGCCGTGAAGGACTGAAATCCTACAGCACCCGCAAGGTCCCCCTCTGTTCAAGAAAGCACATGTACAGGCCTGTCTGAAGTTTGCCAATGAACATCTGAATGATTCAGAGGAGAACAGGGTGAAAGTGTTGTAGTCAGAAGAGACCAAAATCCAACTCTTTGGCATCTACTCAACTTGCTGTGTTTGGAGGAGAAGGAATGCTGCCTAGGACCCCAAGAACACCATCCCCACCGTCAAACATGGAGGTGGAAACATTATGCTTTGGGGGTGTTTTGTTTGCTAAGGGGACAGGACAACTGCACCGCATCAAAGGGACGATGAACGGGCCATGTACCCTCAAATCTTGGGTGAGAACCCACTCAGCCAGGGCATTGAAAATGGGTTGTGGATGGGTATTACAGCATGACAATGACCCAAAACACACAGCCAAGGCAACAAAGGAGTGGCTCAAGAAGAACCACATTAAGGTTCTGGAGTGGCCTTGCCAGTCTCCAGACCTTAATCCCAAAGAAAATCTGTGGAGGGAGCTGAAGGTTCGAGTTGCCAAATGTCAGCCTCGAAACCTTAATGACTTGGAGAGGATCTGCAAAGAGGAGTGGGACAAAATGCCTCCTGAAATGTGTGCAAACCTGGTGGCCAACTACAACAAACGTCTGACCTCACTGATTGCCAACAAAGGTTTTGCCACCAAGTACGAAGGGGTCAAATACTTATTTCACTCATTGACATGCAAATCAATTTATAACATGCGTTTTTCTGGCTTATGTTTTTTATTATTCTGTCTCTCACTGTTAAAATACACCTACCATTAAAATTATAGACTAATCATTGTTTTGTCAGTGGGCAAACGTTCAAAATCAACAGGGGATCAAATACCTTTTCCCCCTTACTGTATAGCAGATATCTCTCTAGGCAACTTGAGTAAGGGGTCCATGTGTGGATTACCCTTTAAACTTAAGGAGAGCAAAAAACAGGTTGCAAGAGAGTGCAGAGAACGGACAACAGCTCAATTAGCCTGCCCTTCACATACAATGACACACAAATCTCATTATTAATCATATCTAGTGCAGATCATCTGGAAGTACAAGTAGTTCTTAGCTAGGTATGAATAACACAGAAAGGTCGTGTAAACGTGATATGAAAGGATTTAGAACACAAACAGGGTTATTCCCTATAGTGAGAATTCAAAGTGAATTTCAAATTTAAGGTCAAAATAGCCAAACTGGAAATATTCTCTAAGTCAGCTATTCTTTAAGTTCAGCTACTTTGTTCATAACATTTTAAATTCACTTTGTATCCTCAGTTTAGTAAATGACCCTGAAAAGGTTTCCAGAACAAAGGCATCCATTCACCTGTAAGAGCAGCTTTACATAGTGGACCTGGAATAAGTAGTTGTCAAAGGTTCACCTGGCTCCTAGTTCATGACAAATATAATTCCAATATATGAATAAAATGTGTTGAAAGTCAAGGGGGCATAGATCTTAAAGGGAAACAATAGGCACCCACACCACTTCAGCTCACTGAAATGGTCTGGGTGTAGTGTCCCATCACCCTTAACCCTAGGCATGCAATTATTGCAGTTTTTTAATAAACTGCAATAATTACCTGCTTGGGTTAACTCCTCCTCTAGTGGCTGTCTACCAAACAGCCACTAGAGGGTCTTCCGGGTGGTTAGACGACTTTTGGTCACCTAATGCTGGACATCGTCCTTCTATGCATGAGGACTTCCAGCGTCACCGGCATTGAAAAACGCTTTCCTATAGAGAAATCCTAATGCGAGTGTAGCCATTGACGCGTATTAGGTCTCACCCGCCGGCTGACAGAGGCAGTGGAGGTGTGAAGGCAGACCCGAGCCAGCACCGAGGGACTTCGGTGCTGGACCCAGGTAAGTGACAGAAGGGGTTTTTAGCCCCTTCTTCCCCACAGAGGGTGGGGAGTCCTTGGCACTATAGTTTCCCCTTATTCTGTAACACATGAGCCAGATACAATCCCTCTGGCCCAGTATGAAGTTCCTGTCTCCAATAAAAAAAAACATCCATGTGGTGTCTAATATACAGCTCTCCTAGTAACCTAGGACCACATCTCTTATTACTGGCTAACAAAATCAGCCAGTAATAATCAGTGTAAAATGAAAACTAATAAAATATGTATGTCACATTCCATATCACAGACCATCTGGAATAGAAGTCAGTGGTCTGGAAAGTCAGTACACAGTATTTAATATATCCTGATACTAAGCCCCAACTGAACCAAAGCGGATTATGAAATACAGATTTGTACATGATCAATGAATAATAGAAGCAATGGACATACCGTAAGATGACATGCGCTGTTCGAGTTGTCACCAATACACACTAAAAAGAAAAGTTACGGTTAGTGGTCAGCAGTAAAACGTACGAGGTTGCCTGGTGGCAGAATACATAGAGAGCAAAGACACCCACAAATATTGCTTTTCCAAAAGGAAATCTTTTTCCTACACAAATCCCCAGGTCACAGAGATCTGACCTTTTCATTTTGCTTTAAAAAGGACTGAGGCACAGGGATCATCTACTAAAATGACTTAGGATGAGATAGGACATTTGCAGGAATGGTGGAACTGAATGAACCTGAAACCAGGACGAAGAGAACAAGGGGTGTATTTAATAATTAAAGCAAACACTTAATGAAGAGTGGAACTGTTGTAACGTCATGTACTGCCCATCAATTATCTAATGGAACACAGGAAAATCAATACATTTACCATGGCCAACAGAACCACAAGGGGATATCTTGTGGCCTTTTTTTTTTCTTTTTCTATTACAGATTGTAAAAAAATTCAAATGCTCAGGTGGTACTACAGACACAAAATGCTAAAAACATTACAAAAATAAAATAAAATATAAGATATAGGTATGTACAAACATAAATCAGAAAATGTTGGTATGCAATACAGATAAGGCATTTGCTAGAGTGTAACAACAGAGTGAACATGTGCATTGATAATTTGAGGGATAACTCCTGCTTTGGGGTTTGTAAACACCAGCTCCTACCAGTCCCTGATGTGCAATTTGTTGTGGTCTGGTGGAGGCAGGAGAATGGAAAACAAAGATTTATTTAATTTTAGGGATTCAAGTAGACGAGGCTAAGTTTGTCCCATGTCCCATCATACATCAGTAAGACAAATTCAAATATTGAAGGGTGTCTGCAGTACTTATGCCCTTTTGTAAGCAGTATCTAGGAAATCTGCCAATGCATGCACTTGAACATAAAAAAGAAAAAACAAAAATGTAAAAAAAGTAAAAAAGAAAAAGAAAGAACAAATATAAAATAAAAACTCGCAGCCTCACCAAAAAAAGTGCAGAACTTGAAACACAATTTGGTACACTGTAGTGTAATGTTACATATTAAAGAAAGGTATGTTAATTCTCCTAGAACCTCCATTAAGTGTTCAACAACGATAACACAATGAGATTAAAGGGACACTCCAGGCACCAATAGAACTTTAATGCATTTGATAGATTTTGGCACACTAACATGCTGCATTTTTTTCCATGCTCAAATCTTAATTGTTTTTGCATAAAATAAATAAATGTTTTGCAGAATGCTTCACCATAAGCCCTTCTCCATAGCCACACAGCCTCAAGTCGGAAAGACTCCCTTTACACAACGTATTAACACAGCTCAGAGTGAGCAGATTTTAATTCACAGCCTGGCTGCAGACACTCAGGGAAACTACAAACAGGTAGTGATGCCCTTATTATATGTCCCCCTGGGTGTCATCTCATTCTAATGCAACCGTTTTGCTGTTCAGATCATTCAGTACTGACAATGGCCGAGCTGTGTACATACATTTTTAAAAAGGAAGTCTGTGAGAGTGAGGGTTGTGGCTAAAGAGGCAGGCTTATGGTGTAGCATTCTGCAAAACATTTATTTTATGCAAAAACTATAACGATGTGATCACGCAAAAAAAAATACATCATATTAATGAGGCCACATCCTGTAAAAGGCATCACGTTGTATTGATGCCTGGAGTGTCCCTTTAAGCACTGTTAGTATATTCTGCTTCTTAATAGAGCATTAATCAAGGAAAACTAAATTCCCTAAAGCAACTATGTCGGCATATTTAGCATACTGAGCTCCCATCACAGCTTTAAATACAAATCAACTACTCAAAAGGCAAATCCATTGTATTCCATGAAAATGAATAGGCATTAAACTAGTAAATGTTGTGGTGTGAAGTTTTTTTTATACACACATACTAAATCTCGGAACGTTCCCCTTTAAGAAATAGTGATAAAACAAGTCAGTAAAATGGTTGCTGCATTTTAACAGCGGACCTAGTAAATCTAGGGAAAATAAAAATCTGTTTTATGGCTGAATTAGTCCACAATGATATCACGCATCTATAAATGTAATTAACAGTGAACGACATAATAAAGGGTTATTGTTAGGTTTCTGAAACGAAATGCACTATAAAGCACTTCATCAAAACAAGAAAACTAAATATATTTTAGGCCATTAAGGAACTTCTATTATAATGATTTATTTTATATAAAGTAAAAAAATAAAAATAAAAATTGTGGAATAAAAAAGTGAAATTGTGGGCTGTCCTCGTTTTGCCGGTTTGAAATAAAGGTTATTTCCTGTACATGTGGATCTAGTTAACGGAGGAGCTGCATTGTTCTGAGCAGTACATAACTTCTCCCTGTCTGTGAGAGTCATCCTAAACCCCCTCACTCTCTCCCTTCCTTTTATATTTTAAACAGTTTTACTCGGTTCTTTTTCTTTTGTTTTTTTTAGCCCAGGAGCATTTCCTACTGTTATCTTCCATTAAGCATTTGTCTGTAAGTCGATTTATTAGAGTGATTCACTAATTGAATTTCTGCACTTTATATATTGTTACACCCTGGCTTGTAATTGCACATTGGGTTTATCAACTAAAATGTTTTTATATGTATACATAGACATTTGCTATTGAGATATATTTATTAAATCAATGTACTAATTTACAATTTATTAATTTACATATATTATTTATATTGAATTAGAAAAAGCAGATGAAAGCACAAAAAAAAAAAAAAACCTCACAGTTTCTATATCACAGCTGTAGTTAATTACATGTAATGGTTATGCTGGTTACTGTACGCAGTACATTATATACTAACCTCGGCAGCCATGAATGCCAGCGTGTGCATGCCATGTGCATAACCGGCTAGTCCACACAATACAGCTAGGCCGCAGCATGCCAGAAACATGGTGCTCAGAAGGACCAAAACACGTACGTGACAACTCATCGGGGTGGTGGGAGAGAAGGACAGCTGGAAGACAGGAAACCAGTGTTGGTTTTGTGGAGCAAACAGCGTGAACACTCCATTTGTTTCCATGGCAACTGCTGTATGAGTTTACATAGAGAAAAGTGACTGCATGATAACTGCGTGTATATAAAATACCAAGACATAGAGTCAGACCTGGTCTTTAACATATTAAAGCATAGCTCATGCTATGACTTGCCAATGATAAAGGATATGCTTGGGTGGTACATTCCCATCACGGATTACAATGTCCAGACTGCAGGTGAATAAAGCAGGATGATCCAGGGGGTGGGGAATGTATCCTCCAAGCTTTGTGGATTGAGCAAAAACAAACATTCCTTTAGCTCCAAACCAAGGAACACATTTCCATTTATTTGCAACGACTTGAGTAACAATGTGCACTATATTCTGCTTCAGTTCTCACTCACATACTACCACGGTGAGGACTCCAGCCACCAATATATGCAAGAGTGGGGATTGTACCACTCCAAGCTACTTATTGGGAGCCACAAGAAGACTCCAATAAATGTGAGTAAAAGTGTATGTATTTCTAGACATTTCAAGGCTCTACTCCCACCTCCACAAGCTTATATTTTATTAGTATAGTTATACTTACATATTCAAATCTATCTCTGCAAAGCTGGACCATAAGATGGAGAAACACTAAGGCTGCAAACCACAAAAACCACAGGACAACTTCCTCCACAGTCTGGACATTTAACACACCGAATATGAAGATGAATTTGTAAAAAATGAAGTTCCAAAACTTGTCCTTCAGGTGCTATAAGAACAGAAGAAGAAAGGAAAAGGCTTTAGTGCCAGGACTATTAATTCTTCTAACCGACATGTTGTGATTTAGAACCCTGATATATATATATATATATATATATATACACACACACACACACACACGCACGCACACGCCAGGATTCAGACAATCTAAAGACAACAACATTACTGTATTTACATAGGAAGCATGAGTGTGAGTTCCCACTGCCATTAGCCTGCACTGTAAAGGTATGCAGAGTTAGTGAGTGCATGGCACCCTACCCATACGAAGCAGTCCCTGGATCAGCTTATACTTTGCTAATTCAATGCATATTTTTGTTCTACACAACAAGGAGCATGCATAATTAAATGTTTTTATGGTAACACGATCCCCTTAGTGTTTAGTTTTTTTTGACACTGTGCCACTGTTCTTTATAAATGTCAAAGGAGACTGTACACATGGTGGGGAGGGGGGTGGAATATATGTTGCACGGACAAAATGCATGCATGATTTCCTTACAAACTGCACAGATGTACACTGCGTTGCTCTGCTGACATTTCTTAAAGGAAATGCTGGCACAGCATCTTTTCTTATGGCCATTAAAACCCATTCACTTGGGTCTTTGGATTTATAAGAGAATTGTGATAGATAGATAGATAGATAGAATTTACAGGATTTAAATAAAAGAAAAATGGGTGTCAATATGTTAATAAACAAGATTAGCATACTCTGGTTTCAAGAAAAGTACGGCCTGGGCAATTACAAAACATAGCACAATGCAGGTTCCACTCACCTGTCTCTCACTAACACGGAGCGGACCAAACACCACATGCTGGATCACCTTTGCCACCAACATCAAAAGGCAGCACACCGTGTTCACCAGGACCTGGGCAGGGTGAAAAGTGAAAGATGAAGCAGTGGAATTTCAGTAAACACTCGGTTTTTTTTTATGGATTCTGAATTATCAGATGTCCTCAAAAACATTAAAAATGCTAAACATTCCATTTTTTTTTTTAATCAAATAGATTAGAATAGACAGATTTATTTTTTAATGGAAAATCTTACTTTCTGGGATGCTTAACCTCTGAGATATGACAAGCATGTGTGGTACACCTCTGGCACTGAAGGGATTAATATCCTGAATAAGTGTGTGAGTAGCAAAACAAACAATTAAATGTAGAAACGCAAACCTCTTTAGAATGTAAGTGGGAGCCTCCATCTTAGCTCCCTGTCAGCAATTGTTATAAGCAATGTCCTTTTCCACCTGGCAGCCAGCATAGAGAACCCTTATGGGTAAACATTACTGAATTTCTCCTCTTCTACGCTTACAACAGAGGTTCCCAATTATTTATTCCTGTGGAACCCTTTGACATAGTGTACCAACATCTTGGAACCCCCCGGAAAAAGTTTGCGCTGTAGCACAAACCTTTTAATTAAGGGAGTGGACATAGTCTTAAATTAGAGGGACAAAGTTTTAAAAATAATATCAGGAAGTATTACTTTACTGAGAGGGTAGTGGATGCATGGAATAGCCTTCCATCTGAAGTGGTGGAGGTTAACACAGTAAAGGAGTTTAAGCATGCGTGGGATAGGCATAAGGCTATCCTAACTAAAAGATAAGGCCAGAGACTAATGAAAGTATTTAGAAAATTGGGCAGACTAGATGGGCCGAATGGTTCTTATCTGCCGTCACATTCTATGTTTCTATGTTTCTATGAGTGTAAGGTTTCTTTTTTGGAAAAAAATTATATATAGTGAACACATTATAGTATTTAGTAGCAGAAGTGCTTCTGTGTGTAGAGTTGGTATGTGTATATCATTTTAGCATTTTCATACAGGGGTGAGTTTGTATGTCATGCTTGCATTTACATGCAATGATATGTTTGGATGTAGTGTTGGATTTTAAATGTAGATGTACATTTGTGTAACACAGATACAGACGGGTATTTGCAGTCACCCTCCTGTTAGATTAACTTTTTCCTGCGGTAACTTTCTTGAAGTGCTGCTGGCTGGTGTGCGGCTCATTCCGCACTGCTGCCCACTCCAGTCAGCGTGCTCTCTGTCTGGTAAGAAGTGACACGCTGTCCCAGCATCCCGTGCTACGGGGGCCCGGTCCCGGCCTAAAATGGCCGCGGCGCCTGACAAGGCCCCTGTTTGGCGATACCGATCGGGAAGCCCTAAATGCTTGGGTCACCTGCTGGGGAAATCACTGCGGAACCCCAATTTTGTTCTCATGAACCTTAGAGTTGCACGGAACACCATTTGGGAAATGCTGGCTTACGGTTGACACACTTTAGAAGGGATTTTCCATTTTTTTTTTCCCCAATGATGAAATTTACAGAGAATGGATAGTTCGCCTTTAAAGAAACACTACACGCAATAAATCCCTTCAGCTTGCTCAACTGTTTTGGGGGTCAAGTATTCTCATTTTAATTGCAGTTTATAAAAGTGCTGATTTCTATTTGAAAATTGGCACTTTTATAAATAATTGCAAAAAAAAACCTTACCGGCTGTCAGACACCCCTGGAGGTTATCTTCCTGATCCAGTGGAGAAAACTGGCAATGCCTTCTCTCCCAAAACTGTCAATGCAGGCTTTAATCACTGGCTTAAAGTGATCAGTGCATGCCCTCAGCTAGCCCAGCACTGTAGGGCTTACTAAGCTCAGGGAAGCTATCAGAAGTCCATAAGCAGGGGTTTCTGACTCTCTAGCTGAGGTAGTGGAGCCTGGGAATAGTGCCCGGAGGAGCCCAGGTAAGAAGTCAAACTGTGGTTTCACTCCTTGATTGGAGGTGCCAGAGTACTCCTGGAACTATAACCACTACAGTGTGTTGTACTGGTTATGGTGCTTGGAGTGCTTTTAAGGCAAGCAATTGGTAGCAATTCCATTCATCACATAGAATCAGTGCCTAGCCCAATACTATAGTAAACACATTACTATACTAGCTGCATCAAAGATACTAACCGTTTTGAAGAATTTTTCTTTACAATTCATAAATAAAATAAAAAAATAAAAATAATACTATTATGCGTCACCTGCATATCTCAAGTTAAACTTAAAGGGACACTATAGGAACCCAGACCACTTCATCTCATTGAAGTGGTCTGGGTGCAGCGTCCCTGACCCCTTTGTCCAGCAATGTAAAACACTGCTGTTTACATTGCCATGACTGCCTCTAGTGGCGCGTCCGGGAATTTGACTCTGGATGTATTCACGCTCTGCATGACGACATCCAGCGTCAGTGAAAACCCCACAGGACAGCACTGAGGCAGTGATTTCCTATGGGGAAGGTCTACTGTACATGCAGTGCTAGTGCTGGAATAGTGTAAGTAAATAAAGGGTTAAGATATCCTTTACATCGCTGGGGGGGGGGGGGGGGGGGGGGGTAGGGGAGGGGTGGAGGCAAATGGACTGAGGAACACAGAGTTAGGAAATGCATCTTTATATATGCCTTCTTGAAGAAGTGAATTTAACTTCTTTGAAGGAATGGAGACTTGGTGAGAATCTAATGGAGCACAGAAGAGAGTTCCATAGGAATGGTGCAGCCCTACAGACGGTTAAAAATTAGTGTCACAGGTGCAAGTAAGAACAGAAGAAAGATACAGGTCTGTGGCAGAGTGCAGGAGTCCGGATGGGACATAGTTATGTATTACTAGTAGGAGCAGTGTTGTGGAGAGATTTGTAAGCGAGGACCATTTTTAATTGAGCTCTATATCTTATGGAAAGCCAATGTAAGGACTGGCAGAGAGGGAGACATGGAAGGACAGGACGATGAGCCTCTTTAATTTACACAAAAGTGCAAAATATATTCAAGGCTTTCACTTATTTTCTTAAACATTTGCTCAGTTCTTGCAAAAAACACACAAAAAAAAGTATTTAAAAAGACTGTGCTATTAATTTCATAAACACATCACATTAAATATAAATATATTGCAATGAATTGACAGGAAAAGTTCTGGTCCCAACTGCTCCCACAACAGATACGACGACATTATGCAAGACAGAAATAAATGTTGCAGATACGGAGTGATTGACATGTTGGAGAGCAGCAAAGCAATGACAAAATAGATTTATTAAGTCAGAAGGTCTGGTAATAGAACTCCCAATGCCACATGACAGAGATGGCGTGCTTTCAGGAACACATCACTAGAAGCATAGATTCGCTCGCAGAATTTTCACCCAGTGTTGGACGATCTGATGAACAATTAAATCAGCACGATCTCTTTGCATGTTTAGTTTTTAAATTTGATTTTTGTCCCTCTATGTCCATTATTTTTTATGGATTTTTAATTCACCTTGATTTTCTATGCATATAAAAAGTAGGGATTACTTTTTCTTAAGAGGAAAATTATTTTTGGCAATGTTTGTCAATGGGCAGAGCATAAAAGACATTCCACCCTCATAACTTCATTTCTGTTAAGTCTTTATAGGGGACGAGTCCCTGGCCACCTTCTTACTTTAGAGGGTAAAGTCATTTTCAAAGTAGTTTAAAGACGTATCCAGCCCACTGTAGTGGTTATGATGTGAGGAGTACCCTCCCCGGTTCAACAACTGTTTGCCCCCATACTTGGGTCGAGGTCAAGATATGCCTTCTTGAAGAAGTGAGTTTCCAGTAATTTGTTTGCAGGAACGGAAACTGGGTGAGAGTCCAATGGAGCTGGTAATAAAGTTTTATAGGAACTGGGTGTGGCGGAACCAGCCCCGCCACTTGTGCCTGGAGAGGACTGCTTGCCAGCCTCTTGCCCTGCGACTACGGCCCTGGGATGTATTGCCCTTCTAGGAACTGATTTGGGCAGGTTGTATTTTATTATTGATGAAAAAACAAGAGCAGGTGATTGCGCAGATTGGATATAGCTCCACAAATTTGTAGGACGCCCCTAGGTTCTGTAAATATAGAACACCAACATAGGGAAGTATGCAAGACACATAATATTAAATTGAGACCTACTACAGCCCTACAGTATGATTTTTATTATTATACGAATACTATTAGAAGCTTTGAAATAAACATGTCTCTAATTCTCTTCTAACAAAGTTCATCACTAACAAGGAAGCGAATAAAAGCAAAAATTTGGTTGGCGACCAGGCCAGAACTTGAAATTCGGCATAACGATAAGGCTGGTGCACGGCCGCACTGACCCAGGGCATGCAGTTGCCAGGTGACAGGTGTGGGGTGCGCTCCCCCTTCTGCTAGTCACTGCATCTAGTGTGGCCAAGTGGACCGCAGTCTAACAGAAAATGCTCACCCCCAAGAAAAATAAATAAATTTTAAGATGATGAGTCTTGACTCATGTTGACTATGTTTCTTCAAATATATATCCAACAGAATGGCTATCCTCCATAGATCAAAAGATCTTAAAAACACATACTATCACATCCCTGTAGCACTTGCACACAGACATATCTAAGGTTCAATATTTTTGAAAGTTATTTCCAATTCCTAGGTATGCTGTTTGGTCTAAGGTTCGCACTCAGTACATTAACAAAGATCCTGATCAGCCCATTTCTCCACAAAGATACTGCAAGACTCAGTTTGAAGGTCTAGAGATTGAGAACAACTTTCTGAAAGCTAGAGGCTTATCAGATTATGTTTTGAAGACTATTCTCAAAACTAGCAGTCACATTACGTCAAAAGTATACGATAGAACCTAGAAAGCTTATGTTTACCTTGGAAAAGTTTCTGAAACTCTTAATCTTCCTTATTTGTTGGAAGTTTTACAAAATGGTGTGAATGAAGGTTTGAGCCTTACTTCTCTTAAAAGTACAATTATCCGGTGGGGCGTGGCTAACCGCCGAGCAAGATGGACGCTTAGTAATCTGCTCAGGCACATGGGCTCCACGAGAATCGTACTTTAAACAAGCTGAACACCCACTCACTCACTAAGTGCATTATGGCAAACTCCAAAACGAAGAAAGCAGCCACTAAAGCTGAAAAACTAAGCTTCTTTGGACACAAACAGGCTTCCACGGTGGACACCGCGCGGGAGGCCTACCAAGATGGCGCGGACGACCCGGACCCCGACCACGCGCAAACACAGACTGTAGAATCCCATCCTACCGAACACCTCAAACGAGGACACTTTGAAAAAGCCATGGAAGCAATGGCATCTAAGCCAATAGGCACCTGGCAATCAACGGCAGAACAAATTAAGAAGGAGATGAGGGACCTATCTACCAGAACCACCATGGTGGAACAACACTGCCAAGAACTCACAGCAGTACAAGCAGATGTAACAGGGCAACAGCAGGCTCTACAACTCAGAATAGAGAGCATGGAAACCCGCATAGCGGATCAAGAAGACAGGTCACGCAGAAATAACTTCAGACTGCGTGGTATCCCTGAATCTGTCCTCCCAGATGACCTGCAGCCTTACGTGAGGGGCCTCCTGAAAGCTTATGCCCCGGACATCCCGACTGACGTGCTCCTTCTGGACAAGGTGCATCGAGTGGTGAAGCCGAAATTCCTGCCCGACTCCATTCCGCGTGATGTATTACTCAGAGCGCACTACTACCACATAAAGGAATTGATTCTCAGGGCGAAACAGAGCGGACCCGCACGAGGAATACCCATCAGTGCGCATCATGGCGGACCTCTCGGCGGCAACATTGCGCCGCAGAAGGGACTTCAACCAGGTCACCACGGAACTCCGGAACCAAGGAATTCGCTACAGGTGGGGGTTTTCTACGAAACTCATCCTGACCAGGAATGGCAGAACAACCTACTTTGCAACTCCTGAAGAAGGGAGGTCGGCGCTGGCAAAATGGGGTCTCTCCAAAAAACCTCCAATGGAGAAACGTTCGACTCCCCAACGCCCAAGCTACAACGCTAACATGGACTAATACTAAACACCGTTCACCAGAGGCATGATTCGTGCAAGTATCAAGCTATATTATGTAATGTTATGCATAGCCACAGACTAGCCATCACTTCTATACACACACATGGGTCAAGAACCACTAAACCGGCAACTGCCCTCTCCCTACACCGGCTCACATACCTTAGGCATCTGGGGACCCAGACCACATATATGAGCCACAACCCCCAACAGGTAGTGAGAGCATGTTACACGTGCGCCCGGGAATGCAAGGTGGGTAGCACGCAGGCAGACCGGGGCAAAACCAGGCCCTAGAGGCCGCGGCATACACAAGGGCAAACCCCATGCTCACCGCCATCAGCAGTGTAATGTACTCCGGTGGCAGATGTAATAACATCAATGTACATGGTGGAATGGCCGATGCACCACAGACACAAGGGGAGCACGTAAAAAGGGAAGACATGGCAAACCCACTGACTGGAGATAAATTAAGCCAGTCTCCACCTCATACACCAGTACAAAGCACAGCAAGCTGATCGCCCCCACAATGAGGGGCTGCCCCAAGCACAACTAAAAGCCTCCAAATAACCCTAACCACCAGATAATGGGGAGCACAGCCACCCCTAGGCCCCTGGGTTTTACCTAAGAAGAGAACAAGGGTGAGGAGGGCGGGATGCTACTACAAGGAATTAACTGTTCGGGCTAGATGCATGACCAGAGAATGCTAATACAGTCGCTTGCATGCCTCTTACTGTTATGTTATATGATATGTTAGAATGCTTTAGTGACTTATACTTTTACAGTTTTTTTAATCTGTTTACGACAAGTTCAGCTTTCCTTATGAACCTAATGTGGAGCCCAGCTAGCCACTGCTTGGAAGCTCCCATCCAAAACCCCACGGTACAAGTAGCGTACCAGACCGTACGGTCTCTGTATATAACACCGCACACCCAACTAACCCTACCCTCAACCTCCCCCACCCCTTGCCAAAAACCACAGCACCAGATCTACTGAACAGCCTAACATGTAACCAAGGAACTACACCTACCGCCCACGCAGCCACTGATATGATCATATACTCCCACAACACAAAAGGCCTCAACACGCCACATAAGAGGCGTATCTTACTGGAGGATCTAAAAAGAACTAAAGCAGACATAGTCTGCATACAAGAAACACACTTTGTCACCAACCGCATCCCCACATTCGCCACCAGAGACTATCCCACACAATACCACGCAACACACACATAAAAAAAAATCGAGGGGAGTCTCGATTCTGTTACATAACTACCTTACTATGGAATTACTCAGCATCCGCAATGACAGCTAGGGAAGGTACATAATCCTACACTGCATAATCAACAACAACCCACTCATCCTGGTATGCCTATTTAGTCCAAATGAACAGCAGCGCAATTTCCTGCATAAGGTCCTAAACAAAATGCCAGGGGATCCAACCATCCCCACGATCATATGCGGTGACTTCAACACCACTATGGACTCCCGCATCGACTCAACAGTCCCCAACACATCAACAAGGCACCATAAGCTCAAGCCCAATAACAAAGCATTCACAAAACTTGTTCACGAATACGGGCTATACGACACCTGGAGAACTAAACACCCATCAGCAAGAAAATATACCTTTTTCTCCCAAGTACATAAAACCTACTCCAGGATTGACCACATCCTGGTATACGGCCCACTTCTCCCACAAGTTGAAGAATGCACCATAGGAAACAAAATATGGTCCAACCATGCCCCATTGATTCTGACCATGCAAACCCATTACCAACACCGAGGTCAACCTCCATGCCGCCTCAATGAATCGCTTCTCCAAGACACTCAATTCACAGCACGGCTGACTGCAACCCTACTAGACTACTTCCAACTTAACGACAACTCTGAAACCTCCACCTTCTCAATCTGGCAGGCCCATAAAACAGTCCTGAGGGGGCAGCTGATAAGCCAAGCGGCATACCTAAAAAGCCAACGCAATAAAGAACATACGGATCTCCTCAGGAAACTATGGGACACTACAACCTCGCATCTCCTGAACCCATCTGACACCGGCGCGGAATCCATAAAGCAAATCACCTCGCAGATCAATGCACTAACACTAGGGAAAACAGCCCACATTCTCACCAAACTGAAACTGAAAACACACACAAGGCAACAAAACAGGGAAACACCTGGCCAACCTGCTCAGGCAAATACAAGCCAACTCCAAGATTCCGCACCTGATCACAGATACAGGAGGAAAACTCCACAATCCGCAAGACATCAACGATAGCATGGCCGACTACTATCACTCTCTCTACAACCTAAACACGGACCCTACACTACACCAACCCTCTACACAAGAAATAAACAACTTTCTCCAAACTACGATATTACCCAAACTGACGTCCGCACAAAAAGACGCCATACAAAGCCCCATCACCACACAAGAAATCATTCGCACTATATAATCCCTCCCGAACGGGAAATCACCAGGCCCGGACGGTCTGACCAACTCATATTACAAGCAATTTGCAACTATTCTAGCCCCCCCAACTACGAAACACCTTTCAACATGCCCTACAAACAGGGACGATGCCATCAGAGATGCTTATGGCGCATGTCGCCACACTCTCCAAACCAAGAAAAACCCCGACCCGCTGCCAAAACCTAAGGCCCATCTCTCTGTTGAATACAGACTTGAAAATGATCGCTAAAATATTCTCCAATAGACTAGCACCCATTATCCCCACAATTATAGGTGAAGACCAGGTGGGATTTGTGGGGGGCAGGCAGGGAGCAGACGGCACACGCAAAACCCTAGAATTGCTATATGAGATACAGGAAAAGAAAGCGCCCAGCGTCTTACTATCCCTAGATGCAGAGAAGGCCTTTGATTGGCTTCACTGGCCATTCTTAATGGCTGTTCTGAGGAAATTTGACTTCCCACCACAATTCATATCACTAGTCTCCGCACTATACTCCTCACCAACAGCACGTGTAGTAAATGGGGGCTCCAGACAGGGGTGCTCACTCTCCCCAATACTCTACATTCTAGCGCTAGAACCACTCACCCAACTAATACATTGCAGCCCCAATATACACGGGATTAAGACCAGAGGCCGAGAATATAAATTATCCCTATTTGCCGACGACATCCTGCTCACCCTCGAACAACCACACATTTCCCTGCCTAACTTCCACAAGATCCTCTCATTATATAGTAAATGTTCCTACTACAAACTGAACATCGCAAAAATGCTAGCCCTAGGAATTAATATCCCCAGCCCAGACCTGACGACCCTAAAAACGAACTTCAATTACGACTGGAGACAGGACCACATAAAATTCTTAGGGGTCAACTTGACACCAACAACACACGCTCTTTAAGGCAAACTACACCAAACTGACCACTGAAATCAAAACTACCCTCCAAAGCTGGAGGAGGAAATATATCTCATGGACAGGTTGAATAGCCTCAGTGAAGATGGTAATATTACCCAAAATCCAGTACCTATTCCGCACACTCCCACTCGCGCTCCCAAAAAAGTACCTACTAGAACTACAATGTAACACACTGAACAAACTATGTATGGGATTATAAGAAACCGAGAGTAACAAAAGCCACAATGTACAAACCGTTTGCTCAGGGTGGGATGGGCCTACCCGAAGTACGAGGCTACTACCGAGCAGCTCATATAGCACCACTGTTGACAGCATCACACAACTACATCCCAGCGGCGTGGGCCGAAATAGAGAAGAATCATGCAAAGGGACTTTCCCTGCCAACTCTGGCATGGCTGCCGAAGACCCACAGACCAAAACATTCTGAGCTACTGACAACCACTACACTAACCCTCTCAATATGCGACAACTACCGAAAATAAATGGGAGCAACGACAATCTATCCCCAGCAATCCCTGTAGAGGCACTACAACTATTCATCCCCGACTTTAACCACAAGCTCTGGCAAAGGCACGGCGTGACAACCATGTCACAACTGATGCAAGACAACAAGCTCAAGAAATTCTCAGACCTCAGAACAGAATACACTCTGCCATCCACAGCAACCTTCTCCTACCTGCAAATACAATCTTGGGCGCACCCTCAACCGGCACAACAAATTGCACAAACACTAGCCCCGCACTGGACTAAACTGGCGAAGAAACTCATATCCATGATATATACCTCTGAACATATACAATGCCGAAAACAACCTCCCTCCTTCAAGACAGCATGGGAACAAGACATCGGACAGACACTCACGGACGACCAGTGGCAAGATATCTACCAAGCCCACAAATGACTGACACTCTGTACAAATCACCTAGAACTTTCACGCAAGCTACTCTACAGATGGTACTTAGTCCCCACAAGACTCAAGCGCAGCTTCCCTGACACCTCTGACACATGCTGGAGATGCCAAACACACAGAGGAACTTTGATACACATATGGTGGCACTGCCCACTGCTTCAACATTACTGGACACAAGTGGCAAACCTGACAACCCGATGCACAGGACTGAAACTACCCCCGACACCTGAAATATTCCTACTACTCTTGCTCCCACAGGAAACCCCTCCCCCCCCCCACACACACACACACACCTCAAATACATGGTATATCACATTATAATTGCAGCTCTCATGGTCATAAGCAGACAGTGGAAACAAACGACGACCCCATTGATCAAACAAACAATGCATAGAGGCAATTGAACAAACCAAATTATATGAAACTTCTGCACGAAAGACACAGCAGAAAAGCTCCCACTGGTCCGCAGCATGGGACCTGTGGGACAAAAAAAAACCCCATTGACGTGACAAACAAGAAACGCCGCTGGCGGGAAAGAAAACCCCCACGACGGGGGGGAAACGCACCCAATTGAACATATTCCATCCTGATAAGGCAAAAAGGTACCCAACCACTAAAAAACCGCTGGAAACAGCAAACCTACTAAACAGTGTGCCCTCTATAAACACCAATACAATAATATAAAACAAAAAGGAAGTAGGGATGCAAAGTGTAAAATGAACACTTCTAAGGTGCAGATATAAAAATATATATACAACCTTATAATGATGAAGTAAGCGATATCTGTATAAAATAAATAAATCGCATATAGTGCATTACAGAACCAAAATATTGTGACACGCAAGATGATTGTATGGAACTCACAAGATTTCAATGTAAAACAGGCCCATCATCCTTAGTCAGGCAGGATTTTCAGCATGTATGGAATAGCAGACTTTTTCTATGAACTTGGAATAAAAGAAACCAAATGATAGTGCAGACAGAAAATTATATCGAAAAAATGTAATGTACAAATGCACTTACAAAAGTAAAAACAGCATAGTAAAACAGCATAAAATCCACACTAAGGTGGTATCAACAGCTTCAAAGTAAGTCCCCAAGTGGTGTAATCCGATGCGTTTCGTCTAGGTGACTTCCTCAGGGATTGTGGTTGTTCCGTTCCAGGGGTCGCCATTTAAAACTGCCGCCGGAATTGCCGAAATGTGATGCACCTGTGTGTTTCCGTCTTCATGTGCGTTTCAGCTTGGAACGCACTGAGTGTATCCGGCGTCACTTCCGGTTTAGCGATCAAGAAAAATTCACTATAAACCTTTTCTTCTTTATATATTACTTGTATATTTTTATGTATAAGTTGTATATTATTCTCAATATACCATATGTTTATGCTCCTTGTGATTTCTAATTCTTGTCTCTTAAATCCACAGAAGTCTTTTTGGGAGTAACAATAATCTCATTGGAGTGTTATTAATTATTATTTTTTATACTGTCTTTTTTATATTGTCTTGCTTTATAATAAAATGTATTCATGATATACAGATGGAAAAAGTGTCCCAATATTACTGGATATATATATATACACACATTTAGATTTCCATTAGATCTAGATTTTTAGATTTTTATTTTTATTTTTAATTTCATTTATATTTATTTATAGTTATATTTATGTGTTGAAGTATGTACCCTTTCATTTTGGGTCACTTTAAATTTACTATGTAGTAGTCTGTTGTCCGAGGGGTTCTTTTTCTCGCTTATGCGTTCCAGTATGAAACGCATAAGCTTTTTCTTGATCGCTAAACCGGAACCGGAAGTGACGCCGGATACACTCAGTGCGTTCCAAGCTGAAACGCACATGAAGACGGAAACACACAGGTGCATCACATTTCGGCAATTCCGGCGGCAGTTTTAAATGGCGACCCCTGGAACGGAACAACCACAATCCCTGAGGAAGTCACCTAGACGAAACGCGTCGGATTACACCACTTGGGGACTTACTTTGAAGCTGTTGATACCACCTTAGTGTGGATTTTATGCTGTTTTACTTGGATCCTTTTGTAAGTGCATTTGTACATTTAAATTTTTCGATATAATTTTCTGTCTGCACTATCATTTGGTTTCTTTTATTCCAAGTTCATAGAAAAAGTCTGCTATTCCATACATGCTGAAAATCCTGCCTGACTAAGGATGATGGGCCTGTTTTACATTGAAATCTTGTGAGTTCCATACAATCATCTTGCGTGTCACAATATTTTGGTTCTGTAATGCACTATATGCGATTTATTTATTTTATACAGATATTGCTTACTTCATCATTATAAGGTTGTATATATATTTTTATATCTGCACCTTAGAAGTGTTCATATTCCATCCTGACCCAGGGTGATATCTCTGACCCCGGCTGCACCCCCACCATATCCCTACACAAATACTCCCCCCCTTCACCCCACTCCAATCTTGCACAACCTCCGATGGCACAGGTAACATGCGAAACCCTAGGTCCAGCCATGGCAGGGCTTAACTGCCACTACTCAAGGCCACCACACGCAAAGGCCACAACCAACAAGGTAGCAAATCGCACCTCTGAGATATAGACCCCTACCACTGTTCAACCCACGACCAAAGGTGACATGTAACATGTTTTAAGGCTTACCAAAGATACAAACTTTAACCACATTATTGTACCTGTAACACACAAGTACAATTATCCTACGATTAAACATTTTAACAAAGGAGCAATGAGAATTAGACCATCGGTTTAAAAACTTTGTTCCAACATGAATCCAACACTTAAAATGGTTATTTTTTTCAGATTTAGAACCACTTTGTTTTGCACCTGCCTGGCATAAACTACATGCAAAGAACAATTGCTTTTATCAATAGCCAATTCTTATCACTGTACATATTGTTATATTTGTCTAAACAATGCATACAGGTATAATAATGTTTTGCTGATCAAAGACCGCTTGGCTCAGCAATGTCCTAATCTTGGACTAACAAATCACGCTAACAAAATGGCACTTTTTTTTTTTTTTTAAAACAGATGATTTTGTTCATGACAAGTCAATGTAAACATTTCAGAAAACACACAAACTATCCAGTACCGCTCTTCAATTGTCATGTGACAGTTTATGAATGCATACATATACAACAGCTGTGACATCTATTTGTGGTTTCTTGTGTCAGCAGTTACCGCTTGATTTAAAATAACCCATTGCAGTGTATGAAAAATAACATTCTCATTCTAAACTAGAATGTGTTTTGTTTAGCAATTGTGCCGCTTTACAAACGTTTTTCTATAGTTTTCTATCCAGGGGTATTCGTATTCATATTTTATTGTCGACAAAAGGTTTCATATAGTTAAAATAGTGCCTAACACCACCCTATAATATGTAATAGATAGGGAGAATATATGTAACATAAATAAAAACAGACATCAGTAGTAACCCTTTAATATAAAATAAATATATATTAAAGGGTTACTACAACCCTATTCAGAGGGGAGGACCTATAAAACTTAATATGCGTCACGCGCAGTGCATATCAGGCTTCTCATTCATGCGGTCCAGCAAAGGGGAGGGAGTGGTTTTAAAAAATAAATAAAAAGAGTGCATACGGAGGGAAGCCGGAGGTGGCAGAGAGTGGGAGGGAGCATGTATCTTCCCTTTGCATATGCTCTGCTTAGTAGGGGGATAATTTAATGTCTGTAGTCAATGCGCACTGACAAACGCAATTTATGCGTTGTTCCAGGCTGCGTAACGCACGTGTGCTGGGGGTGCAATTGGCCCCCAGCAAACAATTAGCAATACCTTTGAATGTGCAGTGTTTCCAGCAGAACACAGCACATACTGACTCCTACCACCATAACCACTTTAAAATCACTAAAATGGCCATGGTTTCTGGCATAAAATGTTTAATGTAATTAATTTTAAAATAAATGTGTGTGTGTGCTGTATCACTAAGAATGGCTCCACCAGACATAGTTGTAAGAAGGGATTTAACCCTGCTCACACCAAATCTGCAGGGTGTTCCATGCTGTCCTACAGGCACTGGAATAATTAAGGGGTTAACTAGGCCTAAATTCCATAAAGGGCTGTCAACATCTGCTCTCTGAATCATTCAACCTTTTCACACTGAATGTATGCTATCAAACCTTAGTAGGTCTATCTAGGTCCTTGCGTGTACAAACACACTGTATAAAGATAAGTTGGTTCGATGACGATAAATGAGCACATCTCCAAAGGACACATGGCTAGATAAAATAATACAGACACCGCAATAATTATGAAGTGAGAAAAATCACAGTTAAAATGACCGCTACTGCTCACAAACCACTTCATTTAAATTTAATGTTCATCCTTAATAGTAAATATTGTCATTTTGTAGAAACTGCAAGGTCTTCAATGCAGTTTGAGTAGATGGGCATTGCACTTGTCATCCGTAATGATTCTCTATGAGAATTATTTGATTGGATGAGAAGCACAAGAAGAGTCAGATGCTCAGAGTGACTATCTGCTCTGGGGGAGAGGGGAGTAAAAAAGATTTTCCTATTATTTTGTTTTGTTTTTATTTAAGCTGCGGGGGGAGGGTGGAATCTAACTAGGAACTAAAACCCTATAGCATTAATTTTATTCCTTTAAAAGTGTTTTTTTTTTTTTTTAAAGGGATGTTGCAGCTCAGGCTGGGTAGAAATTACAGGATATACCCTTAAACGTGGTGGGACAAGCGTTGGTGCACACACTTCTGCTGTAACCAATGGCTCTTTCTTTCGACCCAAATGTGCCTAGGTCAACCCCTGCACTGCCCCGCTTCCTTCCTATTTGATACTAGCTAGGGATAGAAGACATGCCACCAAGAGTGGCTGAAATACAGGGAAACTAACATATGCTGGATAACGCCTACACCCGACCCTCTCACATATGGTCCTTACATAGTAAGGGGACCCTTTAATATGTATATTACCATTCTCAGTTTGTATATGTATATTGAGCAATGTGTATCGAGTATTAAATACTTCCTGTGTAGCCCTGCAAGGCCATTTACTACTATATACTGTTGTGCTTGGAGAGGAAAAAAGAAAACCAAACACACAAAAAAACCCAAAAAACGATATTTTACAAAAAAAAAAAAAAAAGTCATGTATGGATGATTGGCAGCTAGCAGGAGGTTTCACCATAGAAGAGGTCTGCCAGTTCAATCTTTGCACGTTTTTTTAAGTTATAAAAACACACACACATTACATTAGACAGAGTTCCAAAAAGTATGAAATCGTCCAGAGCATCAGTCACAGATATTGCAAAATGTATTTCGTCAAACTCAAAAACATGCCATACAGGGTCAAACATCATCGGCAAAGAAAACAGCAGTTGCAAGTTAAACTCACTGGGCGAGGATAGACACTTTAAATGCCATAAAAATACACCACAGATCTGAAGCAGGACAACTGGGACACGTTCTCAACAATAACTGTACTTTGCGAGCTGGCAACAATGCCATTCACAAACTGTATCCAAAGCAATGACGCTACCTAGTCTAAGGAGTGCAAGACCTGGTCATCTGAGCAACAGAAAAGTAATATAGTCTAAGTCAAGTTGGGAATATACCTTTGGTCACCTGCTCCAATGACTCCTCTTTTAGCCTGTTTTCTGCATCTGGGCAGATGTAAGCTAGATAGACGTCAAAGGTGAAAACATATGTCCACATATCAGAGGATAACAAAGTCCCCACACAAACTGCAACGCAAATTCAAGAGAGGTTCCAAGATCACCTGGAGGCAAACACCTTATTTTGCTTTTCCAATCATCATATCAAAAGCGCAACTGCCCTTTGTAGAAAGTTGTAGACTTGTATGCAAGGAAGTCCACGTCCCTTAATTGAACGTGCCCCCTCTCCATCTTCTAAAATTAGGGCCCTCCAGATGTTGCTAAACGATTCGTTAATTAAAACAGATAACCAGAGAATCATGGGAGTTGTAGTTCAGCAACATCTGGGGGGCAACCGTTAGAAGAACCCTGTATCTAAACCAACGGTAAAATGGGACATCTTTTCATCCTGAAAAAAAGAAAAAGTGCCATATAACATGCAGGTAACACTATCACAGTTTGGAACAAATATAATATATAGTATATGTTATACAGTGCGAATTTACATAATTATTCAATACAGCAATATATATTGTACACACACACAGTAGTGTGCATTTTATGCTACTTAAACCAGTGTGTATTACACAATGTGTTTATGTGACATACATTAAGTTATAAATAATATAGTATGCATCGTAATTTGTGAGATTATATAATGCAGTGTGTTTACGTGATTATGTAATATAGTATACATTCTGTTTGATATATAATACACGGTGTTTAAATTACCTATATTTAATACAGGAAATTTATTATATGATTTATATTGTGTAAAATAGGGTAACATAGTAAGTTTTATCCAGTGTGTATATAGAATACATAATATTGTATATACAATGCGTGTTTATAATATGTACAATGTGTTTAAACTATATAATATAGTGTGTATATAATATATTTTTTTCCTATACAGTGTGCGTATATAATATAGTATATACAGTGACTAATATAGAATACAGTAAAAACACAATGTGTGTATAATATAGTCTATACAGTGTGCGTATATAATATAGTATATACAGTGTCCAATATAGAATACAGTACAAACACAATGTGTGTATAATATAGTCTATACCGTGTGCGTATATAATATAGTATATATACGGTGTCTAATATACAATATATAATACAGTATATATAGTGTGTTTATAATCTAGCATATACAGTATGTTTATAATGTAGTATATTACATACAGTGTGTTTATAATGATATATGTTCCTGCTGCTTACCCACACCCCCAGGCTGTCAGACACCAGTTAAAATAGAATATATACAGTATGTGTTTAGAATATGATGTTTATACAGTGTGTTTATAGTATATACAGTATGCGTTTATAATCTAGTATATACAGCGTGTGTTAATAATAATATATACAGTGTGTGTGTGTGTTTATAATATAATACACTTATAAAATAAGTTCCTGCTCCTCACCCACACCCCCAGGCTGTCAGAGACCAGTTATAATATAGTATATACTGTATGTGTTTATAATAATAATAATATAATATATACAGTGTGTATTTATATATATAATACAGGTATGATATAAGTTCCTGCTCCTCACCCACACCCCCAGGCTGTCAGAGACCAGTTATAATATAGTTTATACAGTGTGTGTTAATAATAATAATAATCATATAGTATATACAGTGTGTGTTTATAATAATAAAATATATCCAGTGTGTGTTTATAATATAATACAGGTATTATACCTGGCTGTCAGAGACCAGGCTGTCAGAGACCAGTTATATAATATATACAGTATGTATTAATATAGTATATACTGTGTGTGTTAATAATAATAATAATATAGTATATACTGTGTGTGTTAATAATAATATCGTATATACAGTGTGTGTTAATAATAATATAGTATATACATGTTACTAATATAATACAATACAGGTATGATATAAGTTCCTGCTCCTCACCCATACCCCCAGGCTGTCAGAGAGCAGTTGTAATATAGTATATACAGTGCGTGTTAATAATAATATCGTATATACAGTGTGTGTTAATAATAATAATATAGTATATACATGTTAATAATATTATACAATACAGGTATGATGTAAGTTCCTGCTCCTCACCCATACCCCCAGGCTGTCAGAGAGCAGTTGTAATATAGTATATACAGTGCGTGTTAATAATAATATCGTATATACAGTGTGTGTTAATAATAATAATATAGTATATACATGTTACTAATATAATACAATACAGGTATGATATAAGTTCCTGCTCCTCACCCATACCCCCAGGCTGTCAGAGAGCAGTTGTAATATAGTATATACAGTGCGTGTTAATAATAATATCGTATATACAGTGTGTGTTAATAATAATAATATAGTATATACATGTTAATAATATTATACAATACAGGTATGATGTAAGTTCCTGCTCCTCACCCATACCCCCAGGCTGTCAGAGAGCAGTTGTAATATAGTATATACAGTATGTGTTAATAATAATAATATAATATATACAGTGCGTATTTATAATACAATACAGGTATGATATAAGTTCCTGCTCCTCACCCACACCCCCAGGCTGTCAGAGACCAGTTATAATATAGTATATACAGTATGTGTTATTAATAATAATAATAATAATAATAATAATCATATAGTATATACAGTGTGTATTTATAATATAATACAGGTATGATATAAGTTCCTGCTCCTCACCCACACCCCCAGGCTGTCAGAGACCAGTTATAATATATACAGTGTGTGTTAATAATAATAATAATAATAATACTGTGTGTGTTAATAATAATCTAGTATATACAGTTTGTGTTAATAATAATACAGTGTGTTAATAATAATCTAGTATATACAGTGTGTTTATAATAATCTAGTATATACAGTGTGTGTTTATAATAATCTAGTATATACAGTGTGTGTTAATAATATAGTATATACATGTTAATAATATAATACAATACAGGTATGATATAAGTTCCTGCTCCTCACCCACACCCCCAGGCTGTCAGAGACCAGCTGTCGGCCCAGTTCGAGCAGTAATTCCCCCCAGTCTGCCGTCAGGTCGGTCCCGGTCTCGGTGTCGGTCCCGGTCTGGCCCAGTTCGGCTCTCAGGCTCCGGTAGGCGGTGAGAAGGCTCATGGCCAGCACTAGGCCGCTCAGTCCGGTGTATGTCCGCAGGCTGGGCCATGGGAAACGCTCCAGAAACAGCAGCGGCATGGTCAGGCCTACTCTACCGGAATCACACTCCTTCCTGCCCGCACCCCGGGACTGCCCTCCTCCGGTAACCTAAACTTCACCGAGCTGACACGAAGCAACACCGACCTATGTCCCGGTCTGCTGCTGTCCCCTGCCGTCTGCAAGCGGTATGACAGCGGGAGCCATGAGCATAGCTGACCTTTTACACACAGCAGCTTCCAATGGACAGTAACAACCACAACAACCACCACCTCTGGGGCACTTACACAGAGGGGGAATTATTTACCCCCCCCCCCCGGCTGGCTTGGGGGATCTAATAAATTAATAGGTCATAATCAATTATGGGGGATTTGCCTTTTTAGCAGCCTTATTGGTCAATGTTTTATTAAAATCACCATTTTATCAGGATTATTAATTACACTAAATATAATGTACTATGAACTATTTTAAATATTATTAATGTCCCTTTAAAAAAAAAAAAAAAAAAAAAAGGCCAATGTGAGTGCACACAAGTGGGATTTATTCACAAAGCAACAGCAAAATGTTATTTATTTAAAAATTAAAATCAAATTGAAAATTAGTTTCAAGTTCTAATCCAAATTATCTGTATGGAGTATCGTTCATTTTTGAGTATTTAATAAAAAAAAAAAATTGATTATTTATAAAATATGCATATCAAATTGGATTGAAAATGCAATGGAGTCAAAAGATAGCATGAGATATCAAGTTAGGAACCGCTTGACTTTATGGGTGAAGCCCAAATGTTGACTAAAAGGAGAGCCTCGTCTATCAAGGTTTATCAATTGCCGCAGTCATAGCTGTGGAGAATTGGCATTTTCCTGTTAGTCAAGTTGGTCTGTGGAGGATCCCACAGTCTTGTCTATAGACCTCAGAGTTATACTTTTGCACATGAAGAACCGGGTGAAACCTAAATGGCTGTATTGACACTAAATTACTGAGCTGTGACTAAAGCCATAAGTGTAGGAACCAAAGAAATTAATTTAGTCACAGTTTAGCGATTTGGATTTTAGTGAACAACTCTTTTGACATGCACTCCGTTCCAACAAATTTGTCAAGTGAAAAATCACTCATTGGGTTACTTGTATTCCTTGCTCAGCCAATTATACAAACGTGTGCTTAACTGTGCAGCTGTGGCCTTGCAGAGACCTCAGCACACAACCATCATGGATTATTGTACGACTGAACAAGAGCAGGACTGCGGAAAGACTTTATTGTAAGAAAACCAAATTGCAAGATATAGCTTTGTAAACTGTAAATTTCAAACAAACATTTATCTATAGCTTTCTCGCCTTGACTACTATAATCCGCTTCTCAGTGGTCTTACGTGCTCCCAACTTGCGCCGTTACAGTCTATAATGAATGCGGCGGTGAGGCTCCTCTTCCTGTCCGCCCGCACCTCCCACGCCTCACTCTGCGGTCAGTCCCTACATTGGCTTCCTATAAAATATAGAGCTCAATTTAAAATTCTGGTTCTTGTTTTCAAATCTCTACATAATGCTGCTCCCACCTATCTATCCTCCCTAATACAGAAGTATGTCCTGTCTAGGCCCTTACGCTCTGCTGAAGTCCATCTTCTGTCCGTACTCCCACCTCTGATGCTCGCCTTCAAGACTTCTCGAGGGCTGCATCGTTCCTGTGGAACTCACTTCCCTCCTCCGTTAGATGCTCACCCAGTCTCCACTCCCACTTCTTAATAAAAGCGTATCAATTAAACTGTTAATAGCTCCCGACTGATTCCTCTCTTGCAACTGTCATTAGTCTAATACTATCCACATCTTTTGCGTCACTTTACCCCACTCCCTCTAGCATGTAAGCTCATTGAGCAGGGCCCTCAACCCATCTTTTCCGGTGTGTCTAACTTGTCTGGTTACAACTACATGTTTGTCTGTCCACCCACTGTCAAGCGCTGCGGAATTTGTTGGCGCTATATAAATAATAACAGAACATAATCTAATTTATTGACACACATCTCCTCTGAGAGCATTTTAGTTATGAAGAAAGGTTAAAAAATGTAAATCTCTTTAGTTTGGAAAAACGGCGCCTGAGAGGGTATACGATAACATTATACTCGGGGCCAGTACACACCATTATCTGGAAATCTATTCATAAACAGGGCTATACATAGGACACAAGGTCACACACTTAGGCTGGAAGAAAGGAGATTTCATCTAAGGCAAAGAAAATGTATTTTTTACAGTAAGAGCAATAAGGATATGGAAATCTTTTCCTGAAGAGGTGGTTTTGTCAGAGTCCATACAGATGTTTAAACTGCAATTGGATAAATACTTGCAAAAACATAACATACAGGGATATCATTTCTAATTAGTGGGGTAATAGCTGCTTGATCCAAGGAGACATCTAACTGCTATTTTGGGGTCAAGAAGGATTTTTTTCCTAGTTTGTTGCAAAATTGGAAGCGCTTCAGACTGGGTTTTTTGCTTTTCAGCTATGTAACTATGTCTATCCACTAAATTGTGCATTTTGTAGCACTGACAAATGGATTTCAGATTCTAGGCTAAAATAGTCAAGCTGAAAAATATCAGTGTGGGAATGATTCAAATGCAGCTATTTTGGCCTAAAATTTAGCAATCACTGATGAACTCTCCAAACATCACTATTTTTTTCCCCAATTAAAGTCATGTTTTAGTTATTCTAGTGTGTCTCTTTTCGAAGAGCTATATAGCAGAGCTTCACAGCAATCAAGCTCAATAGTAATGTGAAGTGCGTATAAAGAGTTTGCAGAGTTCCACAGCAATAAAACCCACGGTAATGTGCCCTCCCCTTCTATCCCAGCACAGACTTATTGTAACTGTCCAATCACAGTCTTCCCAATGCAGCTCAATTAGCGTTATTTGTAAAACAGGAGGTCTGGGCAATTGCTGCCTCTTGAGATTAGCTCCACTGAGCTAACTAAACCAGGAAGTAAAATGACCAGTTGTCTGATTGATAGCCAGGGGGTTGTAACAAGGTTAACTTGTAAAAAATGTTAATTTCTTTTGAAATCTGCTCTTTTTGTAAAATGAAAAACAAAAGAGGGCACACTATACACACATAAAGCACTTCAACAATCTAAAGTGCTTTATGGGTTTGAGTGTTTCTTTCACACAAATGTTCCTTTCTAGCCCTTTGTAATGCTGAATGGTAGGAATGACAGATCCAGCATCATCAGCACATTAGTCTGCTTTACCATTATAACCTTATTGGTGAGTTTGTGTATAGGTTAATGAAGAAATTGGAAATGAATCTGTTCCAACACAGGTTTTATCAAAAAGTAGCATATCTATCATGGGTATAAAGTTCATAGTACCTAAACATTTCAGATATGAATGTTCTCTGCTAAGCACACAAACAACTATGAGCTGATGCAATCAAGTGCAAACATTTCCACGATGCATGGGCTCTTTCAGTATTCTTCACAGTTATCAGATCATACAGTGCTTGGTTCTCTTGAGCTATAACCTAGAGAAATTAACTAAAGGCAATGCATTAGCAACGACTGCATTTGATAAATCCGTGACTTAAAGGGGAACTGTCACTTCTTAGAATTTTTTTTATATGTTAACATATTCCTGATTTTTAACAAATATTGATGAGGTCGGAAAAAAATAAATAACATTCATTGTAAAAATTCAGATCACTGTGTTTAGCTGTATTGTCTCCTCCTCCAAACCAATGGGTGCCTTGGCTGTCAATTGATAAACCCTTTGTGTACATATAAAAGACAATGGAGCGTCACATAAAAAATGGTTAACAAGTCATAGGTAATTTTCAATGTTTTATTCAATGGTGAAATTTACAGAAAAGTGACTGTTTCCCTTTAAGCTTTTCTTGATTTATTTTCACTACATTTTTGATGTATGCCTTTTTTTTTTTTTTTTTGTTAATCGAGATTTGAAGAGAATATATTTGCAAATTTTAAAATTTGTTTCATTGAAATTTTATTATAACAATGTTTTTAAAGTTTTGAAGTTTAAATAACACCTTTCATTTAAAATAAAATACAAACAGCACAGAAGAGGTCATTTAAGAACAAATAAAATATGATCTATCATTGAGCAGCTGCCATCCCAAATCATGCTGATCCATTAAATTCATTGAGCACCAATAAACAGACAAGTATTCTGGAAAGTATCCATTTTTTTTAATTCTGTAAGAAAATTGAATTACACTTAATAATGAAACACAATAAAAAAAAATTAAAACACTATATAACACCTTGCTGCTGTGGATTGCTGCACAGTCCTTCTATTCTGAGGGCAACAAGTTAAACAGATCAGGAAAAATAAAAAATAAAAAACTAAGAAAAAAAAAAAAAAAAAAACATCTCTCCAACTTCCGATTTCCCACATTAAAGCTGTGCTCACAGAGACCGCTTCATTCACGCACTGTCTTGCCCTGGATACTGCTGACTTTTCAGTTGTAAATAAAGTTGAACCTGCAGAAAACAGGAAATTGTTACACACGGTTCTGTTAAAACAAATTGACATTCTTCTCTACAAACTCATCTCATATAATCCTAATGCAAAGAATGATCTCATTACTAACCATACACTATATTCCTTTAGAACGTTCCAAATCACTTTTATCCCATAATATAGAATGGATTTTCTTTGAAACAGGCAGCTCGTTTGGGTTCCATTTTTTTCTGAATGAGTGGAACAGCTGAAATCCGCATTTCATATGAAAATACATAACGGAATGTTCAGATTCAACAGAAATGAATGCCATATACCTGCATAATCAGCTCAACTGAATTTGCAAGCATATAGTGGCCAATTCTAATACACTGAAAAATCTGTCTTTAGCACCAAGTAGACAACTAGCTCCTTGGGAGAAAGGGTTAACTCTACAGAGGGATACATCACACCCCAATAATGAAAACATTTAGGTTATAAAATGCATATTATGTGAATATTTTATAAATAATATGTATTAAACAAATAGTATTTTTACATTATTGTAACCCTTTGCACACTGGCCCTTTGTACTGCCAGAGGGAAAATATTCTGGATATGTAGGTTTGATGGCAAAAAGCAGGTGACTTTAATTTTTTTAATTTACTTTCTACCAGATTTGGTCAGCATGAACACGGCTGAATATATATGTGAATCCTGTGTTTCCTAGTAATCTCAACCCATGGTATACTTATACCAGGGGATAGGTTCATAAGTGGAGGGGGTAACGCCAAAAGGTGTCTGACTGGCCACCTTAGAGCTGTACTCTTCATGATCTTCCAGCACTGCTCCCTCGGGCGCCCTGTGGTGATGCCGGGTTATGAGGTCACTCCAGCCCCGGCATCACTAAACAGTGCGCGAAGGAGCAATGCTGGAAGAGCACGGAGATTACACAAGCCCCTCAGTGGACCCCAGGATAAGGATTTACTTCAGCTCTCCCAGAGGTAGGGAGGCCGGGTGAACTTAGATAAATATAATAATAAAAAATAATAATAATAATAATAAATACATTTGTGAGTGTGTGAGAGAGAATGTGTGTGTCTGATCAGTGAGTGTGTATGTGTGTGACAGAGTCATGTATGTGTAAACGTATACGTTAGTGTAATCTGGGTGTAGGTGTAATTCAGTGTCCTGTGTGTATGTGTCAATGTCCTGTGTGTAAATTCTCATATTATAAAATCTAAGGACAAACTGTGTATTATTGAATAAATAAATATAGAACACTAAATAAATTGCTTACATGAGCATAATCTACCCCAATGTTCCATGATGCGAGCATAGCAAACAATTGGATTTGCAGTAATGTCTCAGTCTTAGCAGGAGTTTACTTAAGCAAATGTGTCTACAGTAAAATGAGCTATTGTTGCCTACATTTTGCAGTCCTGTGATTAGAGAATAAACCCCAATGTGTCATATTCCTGGGATGGTGGATTCAGCAGTGAAACCATTCCACATGCAGTGAGGCCTTTTTACAATATTAAGCAAGAGCTATGGAACATTTCACTTAAAAATATAAACTATTTACTTATCCATAAAAACAGTTAACATACATTTAAAAAAAAAAAAATAAGGGGGGGGGGCCGGACTGCCGAGCTGGACGGTCGCAGGCAAGCAGAGCTCCTGCAACTCCATACTCAAAACGTCCAAAAACTAAGTCTTTAAGACGAAAAGCAGACCGACAGTATTGGTACCTACAACAGGGGGACTGCTGGATGCAGGGAAAGGCTGGCTCACGAGCTACAGTCCCCTGGAGGAGAGATCCTCGCACAGTGATCTGAGGCCTTTTCCGGCGGTGAGTGGGGCAGACGGCCGCTGCCCCACTATCCTGCTACACAGCGCCCAACCTGAGACAGGAATCTGGATGGACCCGGCCCTGTTTCCCCCCCACCCCGGTCCATAGGGGGGAGGGGGAGATCACGTTCCTCACCCTGGAGCCTAGACCGGGAGGCCGCAGCTGAAGCTGGGGGGTCACCCCACCAGACCCAAGATGGCGGACGCCATGTGCGTAAGAGACGAAGGGAGGACCAGCACCCAACAACGGAGCCCACGACTAACAACAACCAGAAATGGCTAAACCATAAAGCGGGATTCTTATTACTCACCCTCGCAGCCAATTGAACCAGCAACGACAACGGTGGCGCAGGGGGGGATAGAGGTAATCCACGCACCGAGTATTAACGCCTGAAACAGACTGAGCCTGTCCTCAACGCAAAGACAGAACACCCACTCACCCCACACTCAGCCTGCAACACCACCCAGGTATAGACTACCACATGCGGACGACACCAAGCTCCCCTCCATGGCTAACTCCGGCACCTCGCACACCGAGAGGGACTAACATAATGAAGCACAGCTACAACCCCAGAGAAACCATAATGGCGTAACATGGCTGGACTATGTTTAAAACCCTGCTACACTAGACACTTAATCCACGCAACTCGGATCAGACAGAGCAGGTGTCACAGGATAGTGGGACTCCCACCGAATATGAGGTCACAGGACCACCATGACGACTGCTCCCCGCGGAGGCGGCAGGGGCGATCCTGGTCGGCCGGGGTGACATTAGTACTAAAGCGATGTACCTGACCTTAGCCCATTGCTAGCAAATGCATGCTTATTGCTTACTTTTTCACGATATATTTTATATGCCAGCATCGTTTAGTAATTTAAAGCATAGCAACTAACTTTATCATACTGCAAATCAATTTAGCTTATTATCTACGCATAACACGTTGGATTACCATCACATATACATTGTGTGCCAGAATAGTTCACTAATAGCACTACAGCAATATAACTACTTACAACCGGTTGCTAATCAAAGCATGCTTATTCATAACGCTTTGGATTGTTCTCACAATGTATTTGGTAAGCCAACACTGTTTGGATATCAAAAGCGTAGCCAATGCATAGATCTAGCCTAAATTAACCATATAGCTACCTACACAAGCGACTGTTTCTACTTGTTATTATTTAAAAAATGTGCCTGTTCATTCTGTGCCCCGCATGCTGAGCGTGGGAAAAGTTGGAGGACTGCTTTTGGGGCACCTCTTACCTGCCTGTGATAAATATATGCACAACAAAAATAAAGAATTAAAAAAAAAAAAATTGTAGCAATACATTAATAAGTCCTTACCTGCTTAGAAGCTGTGGGAGACTGGAAATAATAGGGCCATAGCCAGGGGCATTGTCGTAGAGTTCAAACAGGGGCGCTGCAACAAGTTTGTAATTTTTCGGCACTGCAAATAGTGCTAGAGAATTAAGAATGTGGGAAAAAAAAGGGGGGGGGGGATTAGAGAGAGACTGGCTTTAATAACCATACAATAGACTTCTTTGTCAGAAATAAGCACATTACAGACAACCAACACAAACTAGGCCTGGAACTGCTTAAGGAAGAAAACCGATTATTACGGTTATCCGAACAATGGTCTTTGGACATTAACAGATTTTATTATTTCAATGCTTTTATACTCTTGGCTTTGTCTGTAGTCAGGATCACCTTACCTTTTTCCTGTAACTGCACCAAGAACAGCTTCTTGTGTTCTTTGGGTTTTGTAATGTGAGCGGGAATGTATGGATACTGAAAAGAGAAAGCAGACAATTTGTATGTGGCATTTAATCAGAAAGAAAGAAATTATTACTAGAAAAAATGGTCTCATTTAATGTGGATAAGTGCAAGATAATGCATATTGGCACATAAAAACCCAAGGACAGAGTATATAATACCCGATAGAGTCCTAACTTCAACATCTGAGAAAAGGGATTTAGGGGTGATTATTTCAGATGACTTAAAGGTAGGCAGACAATGTAATAGAGAAGCAGGAAATGCTAGCAGAATGCTTGGTTGTATAGGTAGGGAGAGGTTTTGGCAGTAGAAAAAGGGATAATTAGATCATAAGTAATAACATCAAATCATCTGCTGCCTGCTAAAAAACAAAAAAAATCAAGGCTGACTGTTTACAACAACTCAGTCCATCGTAATAGCACACGGGGGCATTAAACAGACATATTTGTGTGGTTTGCTTTAGGAGTATATGGTCTTTAGCTACAAACCTGTGGTGGTTCAAAGTTTGGCCTCCACCAGTTACCAATGCAGTCATCAATAACCCACTCTTGTTGCACCCCATCTTGGCGCCCAAGGATCTGCAGAACAAAAACATCAGTCATATTGTGGCACTAATAGTGGTCACATCCGCATACTGCCCATGTTTTCATCGTGCCACAGAGTGCATGTCTGATTTGTGCAATATTTAAAAAGAAGTTTGGATTCCGCACAATGCACGTTTTGTTTTACCAAGCCAGCTATTCGACAAACAAATCAACGTATTCAAATACCAGCTTTTATTCCCCCACCGAGTCCATCCATAGATCACTCTCAAAAAGTCACTTTATTAACCACCTTTATAACCTACCTACCAATCATTTCTGACCAATTGCATTAGAGAACTCATTTTCAAACTAAACTGTGCATTATAGGAAATTGCACATTTTAGGACAAAAAAAAAGCAGCAGTGGAAACACTGTGCAGGTCAGCTATACTTCCTGGTTAGATATAACTCTGAAGGAGTCAATGCACTTTAGAAACCCATCATATTAGAAGCATGAAGTGACATTGCATTTTCAAGGAGCCTAGTAAACTTAGAGTAATTAATCTGCACGAATGTTAGGGTTTTACTGATCTATATCCTGCCACAAACAGTTTCTGTTTCATGCCTGACAGTGCCCACAGGGGCTGTAAGATGGGCACCACCTGCTGCTTGTTGGTGCATTTCAAATTATTACTTAAATATGTGAATCCTCAGCATTGCCCGCAGTGCTTTACCCTTCTACAGTGAGGTTATTTAACAATAGGTAGCTGATATATAAAAAAAATTATGTTTATATCAGTATCCAGTGTAGGGGGACTGCACACCATAAAGTATAGACAATTATCATGCTACGGTTGTGGTACTCCAAACTCTGGAGGTGGACCCATCTCTTTGACAATATCATGCATAACAATCTTGTCAGTCTTTTTAATGGTGCATATCACTTAGGCAACATTTTGGTCACTATCTGTGACCTTTATCAAAACAAACTTTTTTTATTGTATGCATAAACAATAAATGTTGACAGACAAGAGTTGAAGAAGATCCTGCTCAATCGAGCCATCTAGTATCTAGGAGAAGGATGTAAAGGAACACAAGAGAAAGGATAATGTGTAAGAGGTGAAGAGAGGAAGAAAGATAAGATGCCTGGGTATTGCTAAAAGTCACTTGGTGCACACTTTTGGCACCAACACAACTTAAATGCATTTGATTTGGTTTTGGCCTCATATTCATACTACATTTTTCTCCACATTTAAATCTCTTTAGTTCTGCTTAAAATAAAAAAAAAATAAAATAAAAAAAAAAGATTTTTGCAGCTTTCTGTAATGCAACTATGAATCCTAAGCCACACTTTCTCCCGGTTCAAATCTCTTTAGCTTTGCTCAAATTGGTTCTCCAAACACAAATATCACTTCAGTGATTTTGAAGTGGTCATGGTACAAGGACCCTGGACGTGCAGCATTTTCAGTATGAAACACTGCACATAGCGATTACAGTATGTATTATCTATATAATTTCCACCCCAATAGTTTCCATATAATATAAGATTTCATTGGTGTAGGTGCTAACATATCACATATAACCATACAAGAATGGATGCAAGCATCAACTTACTTCTGTCATCAAACGCTTCAAACCTTCAACTTCATCCTCTCCTGGGTTTAGCTCACCACCAGGCCTATAAGAAGACAAAATAGTTTGATACGTATTCCAATTCACAAAGCAAACGCTGAAAGGTAAGTTACTTTATTCATGAGAAAAAGTTACAGCAGCACAAATCTGTGGATTAACAGATCCTGAGCAAAACACCAGATGTGTGCATTATGCTGAGCTAATTATAAACAGACTGAATTATAGCACAGGAATGTAATATAGACAGCAAGACATGATGACTTGTGTCATGCTGGGGAAATAAGAACTCTATATACAAATGAAAAGACTAAAATATGTGAGAAGTGGCATCAAAAGAACACCGATTGCAGGGCGGGCCTGACTATCATGGCGGTCGGACGCACCTCGCAAGTGCTCCCCACTAATCGCTAGACCCTGCAATCTACTGTCTACAGGCGCTGTCCTCAAGCATCCTCTGGGACTAACCTGACATCTGCCACACGCTGAGTGCCCTGGAAAGGGTCCACGAGGTGGATAGCGCCTGTTTGTCTCGAGGAGCCGGATGAGGCCTAGTGGAAACTCTGGGTGGGAGAGGCGGCCGATCTACTGTTCCATGCAGAGCAGTCTCAAGACAGAACCTCCTCCACTACCCCCCTCCCTGTGGATCAGTGGGGGTTATCCCGGCCCATCATTCATCTATGTGGGAGACTTGCGGTACTACCGAGACACTACCAAGACCTCAAATGGCGGCGGTGTGCTCCCAGTCTGAATTACTACGCCGGATAGACAGCCTCTTTGAAGCATTTTGACTGCAACTCCAACACAGGTTCTCTGTACCGACCACATGCCCCCCCCCCCCCCCCAGTGATTCCAGAGCCGGAATATGACGTCACTCTGGCCCCGACATCACTAAACAGTGCTCTAGGGAGCAGAGAGATGGCAGCAGCCCCACTGGACCCAAGGGAAAGCCGATCCACTCCAGCTCTCCCAAAGGTAGAGAGGCTGAGTGGACACATTAAAATAAAAAAACTATTTGTGTGTGCTGCAGTATCTGTGTGTGTCAAATCACTGTTTGTGAAATCAGTGAGTGTGTGTGTGTCAAATCAGTGAATGTGTCGGTCAGTGTGTGTCAAATCAGTGAGGTAGTGTGTGTCTGTTAGCGAGTGCCTAGGTGACCAGCCCCCCTCCAATCACATGCACGCAGCTGGCCCTGCCTCCATGGCGGAGATCATTAATCTTGTTCTCCACCAATCCAACGCTTTCCCATGTGTGGCAAAACTCCAATCTGTGACAGTCAGCATCTCCCCAGAGATGCCATGAATCATAGAGCGGGAAAACGCTGAATGTAGGTGCAGCACTGACCCAAAATGCACCTTTAGAGGCCACCTGTGTGACCGTAACTAGAGGTGTTGCTAGGCAGCAATGTAAACACTGCCTTTACTCTGTCCCTTTAAGAATTGTATTTTTGATGTTGAAAAACCTGTCTCCTAACTTATTTTTTAGCTGACTCCTAGATTCCAAACAAATTTGTCAAGCCCTGGTCTATACACAAAAACTGCTTCATTGAGCTAAAGATATTTTGGTGCCTATAGTGTCCCTTTAAGAACAATAAACAAAAAAAACCACACCATTCTAATGAAGAACAAAACGTTTTTGAGCAGGCTTGTTTTTTGTTGTTGTTTTTTTTTTTAATGACAGACATTACCTACCTGCACCATAATCACTACACCTTATTGTTGACGATTTGAGTGCAGTCGCTTAATATGCTTCTCAAACTGATTTTACACAGTAAAAAAACAAAAAAACACATGGAAAGAGTCTAGCAATAGCAAGGCGATTGGCTGAATTCTCCTCTATCACAGTTCTCAAAGCCTGTAATTGCTAGGTGCAAGCACATTTCAGACACATTTTGGATGAGTAATAAAGAAGTGAATTCCCTAGTTCTGTGGCATCTACAGCGAGGACAGTTGGTTTTGAGGCAGAGGAATTCCTCATTTTTTGCCAAACTGATTGAAAATGGTTTGACAAAAACTGGATGGAGTTACATCATAACCACTAGAGTGTGCTGTAGTGGTATGGTGCATGGAGTATCATTGTAACAATTTAAAAACACATTTCAATACAGTGTAACAAGTTATTTTGTCATGTGCAGCATGTGAAAACACTCCAGGAAATTCTGCAATAGAATCTTGATACGGACAACTAGATAAAGTAAAAGGTGAATAGTCCAATATCTAGCACAACTGAAATTTGGCTATGATTGTACATTTTTTCCCCCCTTTCTGATTTAAATCAATCATACAACAGGTATCAAATCACAGTAAGATGCATGATGCAGTGCATATGGAACTGTAAGTCTATATATGCATTACGGCTCCATAAAAAGAATGCCCGTGCACATGTAAGAAAAATGGCAGCACAAATACCCAGATGTGCTGAGGAGGCACATATGTTTTCTACATAACCCCACTGCACAATGCAGTAAATGTTTCAATAGTACATATTGGGGGTGAAAGAAATATATGTTACTATCTGAAAAAGTACAGTTCCTTTTGAAGTTCTGTAAGATTTCAAAGACAGTGCTCTACTCTCTGACCTTACACGTGCCACAATTTTACCAAAAGAACACTATAGGGTCAGGAACACAAACATGCATTCCTGACCCTATAGTGTTAAAAACATCATCTAGTCCCCCTTGCGTTGTAAAATCTTACCTTTATTCAAGTCTGCTGCTGCTGCTGGCACTGCCCCTGATCTGCCTGCTTGGCTGACATAATCAAAAGTGGTGATCTCAGCCAATCGCAATGTTTTCTCATAGGAAAGCATTGGATTGGCTTAGCTGGTCAATGAGGCAGATCAGCGGCGAGCCAAGATAAGCCAAACACAGCCCTGGCCAATCAGAATCTTCTCATAGAGATAAATTTAATTTAATGCATCTCTATGAGGAAAGTTCAGTGTCTCAATGCAGAGGAATCAGATTGGCATTGCAACACAGTGTGCAGCACTGAGCCAGGAAGCTCTAGTAGCCATATGAGGAGTGGCCAGTGGAGGTATCCCAAGGCTGTAATGTAAACACTGCCTTTTTCTGAAACAACAGTGCTTACTGCAAAAAAACCTGAATCGACTTCCTATACTCACCAGAACAAATACAGATATAGTTGTTCTGGTAACTATACTGTCCCTTTGAATAGTCACATCAATAGTAATTGGACTGCATATTTGCAATAGAGGATACAGGAGAAACAGATAGGCATTTAAAAATGCTATGCTTAATTCTTGCAGTACAATTCAACCTATTCTGAAGAACACCTTAGAAGTAACGTACCACTAACAGCATGAAATCTCAGGAATTTATGGAGGATTTCAAAGTGAAACATAACTACGTAGAAGATTTTTTATTTTTTTTTCACCAATTTGGCTATTTTGATTTCGAATTTTCGCAATTCCCACTTTAGTGAATAACCCTGCTATATGATAATGTAAGATTATATTATGTGTTCTGTACTCCAAAGAAAAAGAACAAGCACAAACTAATTTAAATAGCATTTCATTAACAGTTCAAGATGACAAGCACAGTAGAAGGCTTTCAGTGGACTCACAGTTTAAAGAAGGTAGTTCCCAATTGCAATAAAAGGACATGTGGTAATCTGTGTTCATGGACGATTAGAACTCCTTCAACAGTGCGCCTCATTCCCATCTTATCAAACTCTTCTCGCATACGCTGGAACCTCGCAGCAACTGAACTGTCCTTCTCATACAGGGGTTCCTTGGTACCAAATGTGTAATTTGTCAGAGGATATCTGAAAATAAAACCAGTCAGTATTTAGAAAAAAATTTAACATTTCCCTGTTCTTGTATTTACAGCCCCCTTTGAAGGACAGATAACAAAATAATTGCAAACTATCCCAAATGCAAGAAAAGACGGACAAAACAATGGAAATTAACAACTAGTAGTACAAGGTGCAAACAGACATATCTGTGGGAAATCTAAAACAATTAGGAACAGGTAACTCAACACTATCAGAAAAGAGGGGAGGAAAACAGACCAAGCAGCTCTTTTTAAAGGACTACGTATAAACGAGTCTTGTGCTTACTGCTGTATTCCTCTAAAATGCCTCTTTAAATCTATATGTTCTGATACCCACTTGTGTTATAGTGTAGGTGGTGTAGACAGGACATACACAGCCTGTAGAAACCAACAGCATCATCGCTTTATAAATCGAAAAAATTAAACAGTCAATGAAATAGCTTACATCTTACAATTTCCCATCACCACTTGGTACTTTCCCAGGATTTTTAATACAATATTACCTCCCCCCACACACAGTGTGTTTCTGTGCAGTTGATAAAATGAAATTAGATGTAGAAATCCACACTGCCCTGGACCTGGGTGCCTGCATCTTATTTCCCCTGACTTCGTGTCCTCGTTACAAAAGTTACCCCTTTTCAGCCATCAAACATGGTTATTGGAAGAGAAGAAACAGACAAAATGTTTTGTTCTCCTCGTCATTTGCAGTGTGTGCCCTGGCGGCACCTGGACTAAACTTGATTGTAATGTCAGTTGCTAAATCTTTGACATATATTTTAAGATAAAGCAGGGCATCACATGCATGAGAGAAAAAAAAAAAAAAGATTAATACAAGTTTAGCCACTGGTGTAATTTCTGAAAGTCATTGTCTCGCTTTAAATGGGCTCTTCAGTGCCAGGAAAACAAACCCATTTTCCTGGCACTACAGAATCCTGCAGTACCCTCCCCCCCCCCCCCCCCCCCTCTCTCCTACCCCCCATCCCATGTTGCTGAAGGGGTTAAAACCACTTCAGTGACTTACCTGAATCCAGCGCCGATGTCCCTCGGTCATTAGCCGGTGAGGGAGACCTAATGGGAGCGCGAGCATTAGACCTCCCCATTGGGAAGCATTATACAATGCTTTCCTATGGGGCTTCCGGTGACGCAGGAGGTCCTCATGCATAGCGTGAGGATGGCTAGTGTTGTTTAAAACATTTTTCGTGTTTTAAGAACCCGGAAGTGACTCTATTGGCTGTCTGATAAAAATGCAATAATTACGCTTGCAGGGTTAAGGGTGATGTGAGTTGGCACCCAGACCCCTCCAATGGGCAGAAGTGGTCTGGGTGCCTAGAGTGTCCCTATAAATCAATTTTTATGAAAAGTAAAACTGCACGTTTTCTGACCAACTGTGCACGTAGATCATATTCCATTTTTAGACAGCATTTTATAGGGCTCCAAAAAATAATGTCCACGTTTGTATATTATGTCAACTCCATACGCACATACATGATTTGGATATGGAAAACCAACATAATTAGTGAATGAAAATGACCAGATAAGCAAATGGGAACGTCTGGAAGAGAAACTGCCGGAGATAAAAATACTGCAAAAAATTAAGATTCGCAAACTATAATATTTACTACATTGAGTGCTGTACAATAAAAGTGAGAGTATTTTGTGTATTTTCAGGTGTAGGGTGTCCATTTAATTCAACCATACAGGATGAGATTATATATATATATATATATATATATATATATATATATATATATATATATATATATATACACGCCTAATGAAATTGTCAATCACCATGCGATCATCACCCAAAATTGTATTATCTTTAGATTGTAAGCTCATAGATAGGGCCCTCTACCTTTTGTGTTGATCTGTTTATATTATACTCGCTATTCTTAACTTAGTGAACACTAGCAATATAAACATGTATTCCTGTCACTATACTTATGAAAAAGCATTTTAGACCCCAGCTTCCCTGATAGCTATGGGTAAGGTGAGATTTTTGCCTATCTTCCAGTGCCGTGTGGACCTGCTGATGCATTTCCCTCTTGGCTGAGATCACTTAATTATCTCAGTCAATCCAATGCTTTCCTGCAGGAAAGCATCGGGAGGCAATTGCGCATGTGTGCCTCTCTGTGCCAATTGGCATCTCCCCATAGAGACGCATTGAATCAATGCATCTCTATGGGGAGCATTAAGCGTCTCCATGCAGAGGGTGGAGTCACTGAATGTCAGGGATGCACACTGTGCAGCACTACCCCAGAAAGCGCCTCTAGCAGCCATCTGAGGAGTGGCCAGTGAAGTTATCACTAGGCTGTAATATAAACACTGCATTATCTAAGAAAAGACAGTGTTTACAGCAAAAAGCCTGAAGGTAATGATTCTACTCACCAGAACAAATTCAATAAGCTGTAGTTGTTCTGGTGACTATAGTGTCCCTTTAATTGTACAGCGCCGCGGACTATGTTGGCGCTCTATTCCAGTAATAATAATAATAATAAATCCTCTCCCGCCCCCGCACTCACAGGTTGATGGTTCTCTCCACGGTGAGCGGCTTGCTCTGCTGCAGGTATTTGTTGCCGAACTGGTTGACCCCGCGGGGCCAGCCGGACTGGGAGCGGTTGGGTGCAAGCACGGACATGGTGAGGGAGGAGATCTGCTGATATCGGGGTGCGCGGAGCCGCTCGGGTAACCCGGGGTAACTGGCTGCCTGGAGTCTGTCTCCCCCCGGCCTCGGAAACACACAGCGGAAAGACAACGGAGCGCCGGAAAATCAATGACGCCACTTCCGGGCGCAGAGAGCGTGTCCGTCGCCGTTTAGTTACGTCATTGGACTCCGTGCCGTGCGGCAGCCGCTGAGCATTCGGGGAGTTGTAGTTGCAGGCGACATGAGTAGCAAGAGAAGGCAAGGGGACCGGAGGGACCCCAAAACTAAGAAAGGGAAGCGGGAGATCAAAGCTGGGCTGACCGAGAGCCTGCTGAACCAGGCCGGGAGGGATACAGCTAGACAGGCCTGGGAGAGGAGGGAAGCCGGGAACTATGGTGAGTGAACACATGGGACAGATATGGCTACCATACACTACATACACCCTGGGATCCTATACACACACACACACACACACACACACACACACACACACACACACACCATGTAACCATACACCCTGGAATCCTATACACACACACACCATGTAACCATACACTACATACACTCTGGGATCCTACACACACACACACACACACACCATGTAACCATACACTACATACACACACACCATGTAACCATACACTACATACACACACACCATGTAACCATACACTACATACACACACACACCATGTAACCATACACTACATACACACACACACACACCATGTAACCATACACTACATACACACACACACCATGTAACCATACACTGCATACACCCTGGGATCCTACACACACACACACACACACCATGTAACCATACACTACATACACCCTGGGATCCTACACACACACACACACACCATGTAACCATACACTACATACACCCTGGGATCCTACACACACACACACACACACGTAACCATACACTACATACACCCTGGAATCCTATACACACACACACACACACCATGTAACCATACACTACATACATACACACACACACACCATGTAACCATACACTGCATACACCCTGGGATCCTACACACACACACACACACACACACCATGTAACCATACACTACATACACCCTGGGATCCTACACACACACACACACACACACACACACACACACACGTAACCATACACTACATACACCCTGGAATCCTATACACACACACACACACCATGTAACCATACACTACATACACCCTGGGATCCTACACACACACACACACCATGTAACCATACACTACATCCACCCTGGGATCCTATACACACACACACCATGTAACCATACACTACATACACCCTGGGATCCTATACACACACACACACCATGTAACCATACACTACATACACCCTGGAATCCTATACACACACACCATGTAACCATACACTACATACACCCTGGAATCCTATACACACACACACACCATGTAACCATACACTACATACACCCTGGAATCCTATACACACACACCATGTAACCATACACTACATACACCCTGGAATCCTATACACACACACACCATGTAACCATACACTACATACACCCTGGAATCCTATACACACACACACACACACACACCATGTAACCATACACTACATACACCCTGGAATCCTATACACACACACACACACACACACCATGTAACCATACACTACATACACCCTGGAATCCTATACACACACACACACACACCATGTAACCATACACTACATACACCCTGGAATCCTATACACACACACACCATGTAACCATACACTACATACACCCTGGAATCCTATACATGCACCCTTGAATCATATACACACACACACACACACCATGTAACCATACACTACATACACCCTGGGATCCTATACACACACACCATGTAACCATACACTACATACACCCTGGAATCCTATACACACACACCATGTAACCATACACTACATACACCCTGGAATCCTATACACACACACACCATGTAACCATACACTACATACACCCTGGGATCCTATACACACACACACACACACACCATGTAACCATACACTACATACACCCTGGAATCCTATACACACACACCATGTAACCATACACTACATACACCCTGGAATCCTATACACACACACACACCATGTAACCATACACTACATACACCCTGGAATCCTATACACACACACACCATGTAACCATACACTACATACACCCTAGAATCCAATACACACACACACACCATGTAACCATACACTGCATACACCCTGGGATCCTATACACACACACCATGTAACCATACACTTCATACACCCTGGAATCCTATACACACACACACCATGTAACCATACACTACATACACACTGGAATCCTATACACACACACACACACACCATGTAACCATACACTACATACACCCTGGAATCCTATACACACACACACACACCATGTAACCATACACTACATACACCCTGGGATCCTATACACACACACCATGTAACCATACACTACATATACCCTGGGATCCTATACACATACACCCTGGAATCCTATACACACACAGACCATGTAACCATACACTACATACACCCTGGGATCCTATACACACACACACACACCATGTAACCATACACTACATCCACCCTGGAATCCTATACACACACACACACCATGTAACCATACACTACATCCACCCTGGAATCCTATACACACACACCATGTAACCATACACTACATACACCCTGGAATCCTATACACACACACACACCATGTAACCATACACTACATACACCCTGGAATCCTATACACACACACACACACACCATGTAACCATACACTACATACACCCTGGAATCCTATACACACACACACACACACCATGTAACCATACACTACATACACCCTGGAATCCTATACACACACACACACACCATGTAACCATACACTACATACACCCTGGGATCCTATACACACACACACACACACCATGTAACCATACACTACATACACCCTGGGATCCTATACACACACACCATGTAACCATACACTACATACACCCTGGAATCCTATACACACACACACCATGTAACCATACACTACATACACCCTGGAATCCTATACAACCATACACTACATACACCCTGGAATCCTATACACACACACCATGTAACCATACACTACATACACCCTGGAATCCTATACACACACACCATGTAACCATACACTACATACACCCTGGGATCCTATACACACACACCATGCAATCATATACTTAAACACAGACACACCATGCAACCACACACGCCATGCAACCATATACACACACAGACACACGCCATGCAACCATATACACACACAGACACACGCCATGCAACCAATTCTACGCACACAGACACACGCCATGCAACCATATACACACACATCATTCACCCTGGACACAGACACACCTGGACTTAAACACACACACACCATGCAATTCTATACACACAGACACACACCTGGACTTAAACACACACAGACACACCATTCACCTTGGACACAGACACACACCATGCACCTGCACTTAAACACACACAGACACACACCGTGCACCCTGTATACACACAGACACACCATGGAATCCTATACACACACCATGCACCCTGTATACACACACATACCATTCACCCTGTACACAGACACACACCATGCACCCTGTATACACACAGGCACAGACACACACAATGTAATTCTGTACACACACAGACACACCATTCACCCTGTACACAGACACACACCATGCAACCCTATGCGCACACAGGCACACTATTCTACCCACGACACATAAAAACACACACAGACACACCATGCACCCTGGACACAAACACACACACACACACACACACAGTATTCACCCTGGATACAGACATACACCATGCTACTCTGTACATACACACCAGTCTACTCAAGACATATACACACCATGCACCCTGGGCATGGGGCTGCCATATACAAAGTTCTACCCTGGACACGGGGCTGCCATGTACAAAGTTCTATCCTGGACATGGGGCTGCCATGTACACCATGCTAATGTTTGTGGACATGGTGTTTGTATACTGCATAAAGGAAACAAACTCATTCAGGGGGAACCGTCACGTCCCAAGAAAATTACACTTTCAAATAAAACTTTAAAAATCATTTATAAATTCTGTTAAAGGGATGCTCCACTGCCTAATTACAACAAATAAAATAAACATTGTTTAGTAGAAATACCCCAGTGAAAACATGCATGCCCTTTTATATGAATTTGTTAATTGAGGGTATGTCTTAAAACTGCATATCCCGTCTTAAAGGACCACTAAAATCACTCAAGCCAATTCATCTCAATTGAGTGGTCTGGGTGCTGTGGTCCTGTATGTTTAACCCTGCAATGTAAAACATTGCAGTTTTTTAGGGTTAAACAAACCGACACTGGACTGCAATCACCGCAAGCTAGATTTCATTTTTAACTCGTGTGCCAAAACTGATTGGACACTTTACTGTGAAATTAAGATGATCAGCTTTATAAACGGGTGATAGTAGATGTAATCTATTTGTTTGGGATCTTCTAGGCTCCATTACCTTGTCTTCTGCCCCTTTTCCGCACTGTGTGATCCACCCTGTCATTCAGAGTTTGGAATTCCTGGATGGATTAAAAGAGGAGCTACTGGGTCTGAACTTCAACGAAAAATCTAATGACCTGTACAAGTTTAAACAGGTGGGAATTGGGAAGTGCTGCAAGAAAGTTGGATGGGTCCTTTGGAAGAAGTAGATTGATTGGGTTGCAATGAAGGAGCAATAAGTAAAATAAAGGACAGCTGAATGCCAGAGAACTCCAAGTCGATTGGCTTAATGTGCACTATTATAAATGCTGATGTTCTTTTTCAGTCGGATGATCTGAAGAGGCGGAAAGAGCCACATATCAGTGCTTTAAGGTGAGAGTCTATGAACTTTGTGCCTTATCTAATTCCTGAGATACTCTTCCTCCACCATGGCAAATGTTAATTCCAGTCACCCAAATGTTATGCAGCTATAGCTTGAAGCACAGTCAGAGTGGGCAATGGGCCTCTTACAATAAAATGTAGAGACCACATTTTCAATGTATCTTAAAGTTTACACAATAAAATTAAACTGACAGAACATCGTACAGTAAATTTGTACAGGAATGTCCAACACTTCAAAGTCTTTTATGCTTATAATTCTTAAAGGGAACACTCCCAAGTATGCTGTAGTGGTGATGGTACTTTCCCAGAGTCAGTAGTCAAATCATTCAAGAACAGGCTAGTCACCTGTTGCGAGTGCTTGGAGTGTTCCATTTAAAAGCAATGGTTCCTTTCTTGCCTTTTAAAGATACAGAAATGTCTCTTCCAAGATGATTACATTTGTAATGTAGATCATTTCTCTTGCTCAAAGTAAACTGGAATTCCATAACCCTATTATATGCTGTTCTCAGACAGGTACTGTTTGAGGATTTCCGGGAATGGCTGTCGGATATTACAGGTGTCAAACTGGAGAAGACCGTTGATATGTCCTGTGCTCAGTATGACTACACAGGTACAGGCCATGTGCCCATGAATTTGGAACTTACATCAGTGGATGCGACTGTTTTTAATTTGTTTTTTCTTTTTTTTGCAGACACTTTGCTATGTCATGATGACGAGTTAGAAGGCAGGAGATTTGCTTTTATCCTGTACCTAGTTCCAGAATGGCTCGAAGCATATGGAGGATCCCTTGATTTGTACAACACTGATGGTCTGTTTTAATTCGAAAGTTTCATAAAAATAAAGATAAATTAAACACTTAACTTCTGAGCCCTGAAGCTATTATATGCATCTGTAACTCTTAATGTAATACTACAAAAATCTAAATAAATCTTATCATATATTGGACAGTACATATTCTTCTAATTTTGCCTGTGACAAGCAAGAAAATCTAGCAGATGGGTAAAATATTTTATTTTCCACTCATTGTTAACCCTATTTCATGCCAGTACACACATATGTGTTCTGCATATTTGTGGCTATAGGATGTAAACGTCACTGTACATTAATTAGTTCAGCTAGAGAGAGCTTCTGGCTGTCAGGGTATTACAAGGGCCCTGTAGACACTAGACACTACGTAAGAAGTCAAACCACTACCAACTGTTATAACTAATTACATTGGGAGGGACATCAAGGCATTTTTGGCACCATAACCACTAGCTAGCACGTACTGTAGTGTTTATTGTGCTTGGTGTGTTTCTTTAAACAGTTAATTAGGGGGGTTAATAATTGTTCCATTTGTCCTCTCTAGTCCATATATCATTTGTGTGCCTTGTCCTTGCAGAAAACGCACAGCCTGGGTCTATTGCAAAGTCTCTCATTCCCAAGTGGAACTCACTAGTTTTCTTCGAAGTTTCACCCATATCTTTTCATCAGGTGAGTGGCAACACCTATACTTATTAAACATCAAAAGTTATTGCATTTTGTTCACTTATTTCACTAGAGGGAAAATGTTATTTTGTAGTGGTTCCTCGGTTTACAAACGCCTCGGTTAACATAATTTTGGGTTTACAAATAAAAATCCATTAGAAAATTAATGCCTCAGTTTACAAATTTTGTTCGCAATACAAAGCAAGTTTCCCTCGGATGCATTGCACCTGGGAGGTTTACAGCGCGGCCCCTGTGCATGCTGGAGTCTGTGGGTAGCACGTGGCATTCTGGAATTTTTTTGCAGCGTTTTTGGGAACTTTTTTCGGGCATTTCTCAAGCGGTGGAAAGGTAGGGAGCTGTGCTTTGTCGTTTGCATGCCTTTTACTGTGTGTTCTGCATTGTGGGTTGGTTTCCATGCCAGCTCGTTTTGACTTTTTTTCTGACCTTCAGAATGGATTAATTGGTTTTCAATGCATTCCTATGGCAAACCGCGTTTCGGTTTACAAATTTTTTTTTTCTTAATAAGAAACGTCCCAGAGAACGCATTACATTTTGTAAACCTAGGTACCACTGTATTTTGATGGTGTATAAATGTGATGACGGAAGGTTGAGAAGAAAGGAATACTACGAGAAAAGTGGCTTGCACAGACTCACAGAACTATATGTAATCAGTTTGAGTTGTCTGATATTTTGTATCTACCATTGGTTGCCAGGTTATATTGCCTTATTTTTCATTTATCATACAAAGCCTGTTACCTAGAACTTTAAGAAAAATCAAGAGCTCTAAGTTAGGGATCGACCGATATTGATTTTTTTTTTAGAGCCGATACCGATAATCTGTGAACTTTCAGGCCGCTAGCCGATAACTTGCCGATATTCTGTACATTTACCATTTAAAAAAAATAAACTATTTCTAACGGCAAATGCACAAAATATACATGCCACATGTAGTGGATGAAGTGTATTTAGACAGGGGAGCTGTGTGTGTAGTGGATGAAGTGTGTATTTGTGTAGTGTGTATAGTGAATGCAGAGTGTGTGTGTATTGTGTATAGTGAATGCAGAGTGTGTGTAGTGTGTATAGTGAATGCAGAGTGTGTGTAGTGTGTATAGTGAATGCAGAGTGTGTGTAGTGTGTATAGTGAATGCAGTGTGTTTGTGTAGTGTGTATAGTGAATGCAGTGTGTTTGTGTAGTGTGTATAGTGAATGCAGTGTGTTTGTGTAGTGTGTGTATAGTGAATGCAGTGTGTGTGTGTTTGTGTAGTGTGTGTATATAATGTAGTGTTTGTGTAGTGTGTGTATGTAGTGCAGTGTGTGTATGTAATGCAGTGTGTTTGTGTAGTATGTATGTAATGCAGTGTGTGTAGTGTGTATGTATGTAATGCAGTGTGTTTGTGTAGTGTGCGTGTGTTTGTGTAGTGTGTGTATATAATGCAGTGTGTTTGTGTTGTGTGTATGTATGTAATGCAGTGTGTGTTTGTGTAGTGATGTAATTTGTGTAAAATGGGGGGGTTTATATTAATTATTATTATTTTTTATATATAAATGGTGTTTTTTTTTTGTTTCTTTTAGTCCCCCCTCCCTGCTTCTTACCAGGGAGGGGGGATATAGTATTCCCTGGTGGTCTAAGTCGGGGGGGGGGGGGAGGGAAGGGGGGGCGGCAGCAAGCGCTGACTTACCTTGCCAGCAGCTCCTCCAGGTCCCCAGTGTAAATCCCGCGGCCCTTAGTGCCGCGCGGAGCGTTGCCATGGTAACACGTGGCAACGCTCTGCAGCCGCGGGTCTCGTGAGATTTAGACATGGAGCTGCAGGAGCTGCTGGCAAGGTAAGAAACCGCTTCCTGCCGGCCCCCCAGGACCGCCGGGCTTGTAATGAGCCCGGCGGTCCTAGGAGGTATTATCGCCGATACCGATATTGCCGAAAATACCGAATATCGGCCGATTATATCGGTAAAACCGATAATCGGTCGATCCCTACTCCAAGTCTACTTGCACAGCCTTGTGTAGATTCATTGTGGCAAAGAGTACATCAGAAGTTGTTAATTTACATTCCCAGTGATGATTTTCTTGCCTTATGGCTGGCAAAGCATCATGGGAGGTGTAGTTCTACACCCACTTTTAATTGGCCCATTCGTTTAACTAATCCACTCCTCTGATACTATCTGTATGTTAATATTGTTTCCTTTTTGAACAGGTTTCAGAAGTGCTTTGTGAAGGAAAGTGTCGCCTTTCAGTCAGTGGCTGGTTTTATGGGCCGTATCTTGAAAGGCCCCAACCCTTCTTGGATCCTTTACCTCTCCGCAGTCCGCACATACCTCATGATGTAAGAATTTTTTTTCACAGTGTAATGAATTTGAGTTTCCACAGACCACGCATCTACTGACCAATGTATATTTTGGTTTCCACAGCATGAAATCCTGTACGAGTGGGTGAATCCAGTTTATCTGTCAGTCGATGCCCAGTCTCAAATACAAGAGGAATTTGAGGAAAGGTCGGAGATGCTCTTGAAAAATTTCCTTCAGGTTTGTGTAAAATGAAGAAGGCACGGTGTGGGAGTAGGAAGGAAAGACAATAGAACATAGCAAAACAGGGGTGGGGGTTACATGCAGATATTTGATGTATCTAGGATGGATGGCTAGTTAGAGTATAGTGAAACAGGTTAAAATGACAAAGAGACAGAGCTAATGTGAATAGCATCATATCTCCGCAATTAATGGAAACTGTCATTATTATAACTGAAAATAAAACTCTGCATACAATATAACCTCATGCATTATTTTTCAAAAAATATACATGTTATCCATTTTCAGTACATCTGGCCTATCCTGGAAGGTCAAAGAATGCAATTATTATTTTTTTTAAATGCTTGACACTTGCTAATGGATTTAGAGGACATAGCCGAACACATTTGTTTTTATTTTTCATTAATGCGCGTTAGGATTTTAGTATTAAAGGACCACTATAGGCACCCAGACCACTTCACCTTAATGAAGTGGTCTGGGTGCCAGGTCCATCTAGTGTTAACCCTGCAGCTGTAAACATAGCAGTTTCAGAGAAACAGAGAAACTGCTATGTTTACAATAGTGTTAATCCAGCCTCTAGTGCCTGTCTCATTGACAGCCGCTAGAGGGCTTCCGCGCTTCTCACTGTGAAAATCACCGTGAGAAGACGCCAGCGTCCATAGGAAAGCATTGTGAATGCTTTCCTATGAGACTGGCTGAATGCGCACGCGGCTCTTGCCGCGCATGCGCATTCAGCCGAAGAGGAGGAGGAGAGCTCCCCGCCCGGCACTGGAGAAAGAGGTAAGTTTTAACCCCTTCCACCCCCTAGAGCCCGTTGGGAGGGGGACCCTGAGGGTGGGGGCACCCTCAGGGCACTATAATGGTCCTTTAACAGGGAAAATGCAATGCGCACGTATGTACAACAAAATTAAATGTAACTGGATTATTTCGCAGTTACTAGAAAACTCCGTTATTTGAAAAAAGGTCAAATAACTTCTAGGTATTGTCCTTTTTCTACAAATAGTGACCACTATAAAGGAGATACTCTAAGCACAAAAATATATTTAGATTAATTAAGCAGTTTTGGTGTATAGCTGATGCCCCTCCAGTTTCACAGCTCAATCCTTTGCCATTAAATGAAATTACTTTTTAATACAAGTATAGTCACACCAACTGTGGCTGTGACTCACACAGCCTCCATGAAAACAAAAAATGGATTTATTTTCAATCAGATCTTAGAGCACCATGCGTTTACAAGTTATCTCCTGCTCTGTTAATTGATCTTTAAAGGAACACTATACTTTAAAGAAACTATAGGGTCAGAAATACAGAAATAAAAGCATGCATTCCTGACCCTATAGTGTTAAAATCACCATTCAGGTGGCTTTTCCCCCTCCCTTAGAAGGTGTTAAAACCCACCATACTAACAGCGCTGCGCAGGTCCCCTGGCACTTGCCCCGTCCCCAGTCCTTTGGTGACATCATCATAATTGGATTGGCTGAAATCTGTAAGGAGGTGGGATGGGGCGAGGCTAAACATTGTTTTGGCCAATCAACACCTCCTCATAGAGATGCATTGAATCAATGCATCACTATGATGAAAATTTAGCATCACGCTGAACAGCAGTGCTTGCCTACTGTGCAGCACTGCCCCAGAAAGCACCTCCAGTGGCCATCTGAGGAGTGGCACTGGAGGTGTCCCTAGGGGGCAATGTAAACACTGCCTTTTCTCTGAAAATGCAGCGTTTGCATGAAAATGCCTGTAGGGAGCTATTATACTCTCCAGAACTACAGTAAGCTGTAGTTGTTCTGGTGACTAGTGTCCCTTTAATCATACACAAAATGATTCTTTTGGATCAAGCAGGCTACTAACAGAACATGTAATGATAGATTCATAGTTAAACAAACTGTGCAAGAAGGGTAGCAAAAAGTAATTTAAAAAAAAAAGTTTGGTGCTTAGTGTCCCTTTTAAAGTATAGTTTCAGCATTTGGCAATGGTCCACTTTTAGAACTCAGAATTACTAACATTTGTTCTATATTCCAAAATTAATTGAGGTCCTAGTTATGAAGCTGCTTCAATCATGACAAGTTAATCTATTCATCTTTATTTACACTAGTTGTGTAGAAACAAGTAAAACTGGACAAAAAAATGTTTGTTTGTTTACATACTTTATGTATAGTGAAAAGATTCAGTTTTTCTTTATGTAATGTAAGGTCATTGGAGAGAAGCAGGAGTTAGAAGGAACCCTAGATGTGCAAACAATGTGTTTTTTGTTTTTTTTTTTCACCATTTTTAATTTGCAGGAAGAAAAGTTCAATGAAGTTTGTGTGGTTCTTGCGACACAATCTGTTGAGTGGGAACAGTGTGGTCCACCTAATCGAAGGTTGGTGCAGAGCATGGGACAACATGTGTCTACAAGTGGGACTGTTAAGTCTTTTTCTAATTTGTGTCTTTCCCCTGTAGGTGTTATCAAAGGGCAAGAGGGGATCTCCCCAACGCCATTAGTAGCTGCATGGAACTGCTGAAGTCTGAAGCGTTCTTTCTGCTGCTGTCCAACCTCACTGGCCTTAGTTTACATTTCTTATCTACAAACAGTGATGACTCTGAAGGAGAAGGACCTTCACAAAACAATCAATCAGTCTCAGAAGATGACAGTGGAGCTGAGCAGTCTAGGACTGAACAAAGACAAAGTAAGTACAGCCGCACTACGTATCTAAATCTGAGAATTCCCAGCAGCTTTTCCATTCATTGTCTGTTCCTCCATCATTTGCAGGTGAAAAGGTTCCTTTATGTAGTGGAGAGCTGCGTCACTGGACGCATGGTCATTACACCTTGATACACGATCATGACCCAGAGCGACATGAATTTGCATTGGACCTCCTGCTGTTCTGTGGATGTAAAGGTCAGATTCTGAGCTATTTACATTAAGTAACTGGTGACCTCTTTAAATTAAACCATTAATAATAAAAGATAACTACTTTTCTTTAAGTAACAGCACTAGAGAGAGAAACTGGAGGTACTCTGAGTGTGCAAAATGACCATGTTTCCTTGCTTTACAATTTTTGATTTGCAGGAAGATATGGTTCTGCTATCAGATTGATTTCTTTAATATATACAGCCACAATTCTTTTATGTAAGATGCCTCATGTGACATCTACTAGAAAAGCAATATGGTTTTCCTCCATCCCACTTGTTTTGTAATTGCTTGTGACTGCAGCTATACATAAAGAATGGTTGATTGTAGACAATAAATTATGATTTAAATTCTGTTATATACAGTATATCAAAATAGAACTTTTCAACTAGCTACAACCTCTGTTGCATTCCATCTGCACATCTTACACGAGTCATACATGATTGTTTGTTTGTCCTTTTAAGACAGCTTAGTTTTGCAATACACCAAGTTCAGATGTCTGTTGTAACCCCTCATTCACAAGTTCTTCTGTGGAATCAATCCTACCTCTTAATGTAACCGTCAGTTAAATAAGTACATTGTCTGTTACTTCAAGATAGTGGAAGGCTAATAGTGTTGTATAATGAGGAATTATTAGTAGTATTATTCGTCTTTGAAATGTTCACACTTTATTTTAAATACAGACTGGAAAGAAGAGTATGGAGGATTTACATCTTACATTGCAAAGGAAGAAGATGAGGAGGTAAGTCAGAAGACTTTAAGTTAACTGGTAGTTGGGTATGCAAGATTTTAGACAACTGCAGGAAAAATATAGTGCATGTTTGTACAGTAATAACAAGCCACGCTTCTTCAGCCCCTAAAGTATGAACTATCACAAATTCAAGGCCAGAATAGCTGAACTGATAACAGGTAGATTGGAGAATTCTTCAGTTTGACTATTTTGTCCTTCAATATGGCACATTTTTCGTTTCTGGCAGTTCACACTACTGAGTTCATAAAAATTTTAAACCAAGAACAACTAAAAGTTAATCACATGCTTTACACCAAATTAACTAGTTTGTACAAATTAAAATACGATGGCACCCTCTAGAGTGCGGGCATATGGAATTCCTCAGGACATGCAGTTTCAGACGCCTGGCGAGTAATTCTCCTATTCTTTTAGCCCTGTTGCGTGTGTGGGTATGTAAATCAGTGATTGTGTCAGAATGACAGTATGGGGGTCAGTGATTGTACGCCAAAGGAGGACAAGGTATGATTAAGTTAAACAATTTAGATTTTAGTTTGAGAGTAATATATATATATATATATATATATATATATATATATATATATATATATATATATATATGTGTGTGTTTAATATTAACATGTGTATACTGCATATTATAAGCATTGCTTTGATATGCATAAAAACAATCCAATTGTGAATAAAAAGTTTGAATTTCATTACTTTAAAATTTACAGCCCGCACACATTATGTAGGTACATGCATGCATACAGGCATTGGCGTACTAAGGGGTGAAGAGGGACCCAGAAGTCCCCTTGCACCCTCCAGCAGCAGCATGCTCTTTCCTCTCGCGAGCAGTTATAGCGTTGCCATGGCAATGCTCTGGCATGCATGCCGCGTGGAGCATTGCCATAGCAACCCACGGCAACGCTATCGCGGTTTGTGAGAGGAAAGGGAATGCTGCTGCTGGAGGGTGCAAGATGACTCCTGGGTCCCTGCTATAGCCACCGGACCACCAGGGAAATGTGTCCCCCCTTCCTGGCCACAGGTAGGAGGCAGGGAGGGGGGAAATAGTGTGACGTGTGGATGCAGTGTGTTTTGTATGCAGTGTTTGTTGTATGGGATAAGTACTGGGGGAAGGGGGTGCAGTTTTTATTAAATTAGTTGGGCACATTCCCCCCAACTAATTAAAAATCAGCTTTTCCCAGTACTTATCCCACACTGCATCCACTATAAAAACACACACACTGTGTGCATGTGTATCTGTGTTTGTATCTATGTGCGACTGTGTGTATGCGTGTGTGTGTAGCTGTGTGTCTGTATCTCTGTCACTCTGCATCTGTATGTCTATATATCTGCAAGTGTATCAGTGTGTATGTGTATACATCTCAGCATCTTGCCAACACTAAACACAAATACACCCCTGTGTTCAAACCTCAACACTACAAACACACCTAAGTTTTAGAACACCACCATTATATATAAACACACAGATGCACGCCTGCATTAAAATGCCAGTACTACATTCACTTACATACTCCATACAAAACATGCTTACATTCAAACACACAAGCACTGCTCAGTGTGAAATACATTAAAAACAGTTTGCGTTTTTTTGTTGGTTTTTCTTTACATTTTAAAGTGGGGGGGGGTGCCAAATGCTCTAGGTACGCCCCTGCATACAGGCAAAACACACACACACTAAATCAGGCTAGTACTAAAGAGATCGACCCAGCCTCCCTACCGCACAAAATGTTTAGAAATGATTTTACATAAATCAAGGATTTCTCGTAGCCAAATCGCATCCTCTACTGGACATCATTGATCATACAGATATACATATTTCTGTATTATTAGTGTTAATGTTGCCCACCCCTGCACTCTCAGCCAACCAATGCCACCCAGGTTCGTTATTTGCATTAAAGTGATTATTCTACATTATAGCAAGGGTGGGTATGTTGCTTAAATGTGTCGCTTTAACTTTTGTTTCCAATGTCTATTTTCAGCTAAAGTTTAACAATTATTTTCTGCATATTTGTTCCATGTTTGATAATCTCCGAAAATTTCATCCATTTTTTATTTTTTTTTACCTTAGCTCCTCACAGTTTACCCCGAGAACAACTGCCTGGCATTAGTCTACAGAGATAAAGAAACAATGAAATTTGTAAAACACATTAACCACAAGAGCCTTGAGAGAGATGCCAGCCACAAAGGATTCTGGGACTTTGCATTTGCCTACCACGAATGACAGTATGGAATTTAAGCTACAGTGCATCATACTAGGATTACATGAATTTGCAATCAAGACATTTTATAAGCCTACACTTGGCATGTTTCTCACCTGAAAAATAAATATAGCGGTTGTCAGGTGTGTTTTAGTCAGTTTTTGAAGAACAAATGCCGCAAAAAAGAATTTAGAATGATCTTTCTTGTAATTTATGTAACTAATTATATTTCAAATAGTGTTTGCTGCAAAAAAAACAAATTGACAAATACATATTTTTATTTAAAAAAACAAAAAAAGTTAATTTTATTTTTTAAAGTATATAGTTTTCTATTGCTTCTGATCTCAGGACGTATGTCTTAATCAAGTTAAAATGCTAAACAGGTGGGCGGAGCTTAGCGCCTGAGCCGAACGGACGCCTTTAACCATCGCTCCGGGCACTAATCACTAATAATCTGACAAAATCTGGGGTACCCCACAGTCATTGGAGCACTTGCCTGCACTCAGCATAATCAGGAAGGGGTGAGCAACAGACCCATGCCATTCTTGTACCCGAAATCAAGCAAGAAGGCTTGCCACAAATCTGGGGCCTACCAGAGTATTCAGCCACAAGGGACCTTGAGGCAGAGCTCTATAGCTCCCCTTGACAACCCTTTACAGCACAGACACCATGGGACTTAGATCCCAGAAGCCACAGGCTCCAGCATAGACTGCCACGACATTGGTGCAATGCTGCAACGTCCAGCAGCCTTCAAGATGGTGGCCTGGTCAGACCGCGGGGTAAACAGGACAGACTCCCAAGTAGACCCACCTGCATCTGGAGACACAATCTCCTCCATGAAACTCGTAGAGGAAATGGCAGAACAAGACCCACTAGCCCCAGCTACTAAACAGGATATTGCCAACCTCTTAAGGGAGCTAAGATAGATGTTGGCGGCCGACCTGGACACAGTCCCCACCAAAGTGCAGACGGTGAAAGCACGCAAGCTACAGAGGAAGAAGTCCTGGATCTCAAACGAGATGTACAAGGGATGGAAGACCAAATGCAAAGCCTACAATACTCTCATACCTCCCTGACACAGAGGGTAGATATCACTGAAGACTGCAAAAGACGAGCCACCATTAAAATCAGAGGCGTCCCAGACTCCATAGGCCAGGCCAAACTGCCACACTACTTAAGGCGACTGCCAGAATCACTCCTACCTCATTCTCAGGTTAAAAAAAAAAAAAACTCCAGTTCGATGGCTGCTACAGGATTAATAAATCCAGATAGGCCCCGTCAAATGACATAACTGTATGCTGCCATTCCTTGGCCGACAAGAACTGCATCTTAGAAGCAGTGAGGGGCAAAACCCCATTGGACTTTGAGGCTTCCAAACTGAAATGTTTTCAAGATTTTCCCAGGAATACCCTACAATGGCAGAGGACCCTCGGCACAGTCACGGGTCAATTAAGAGAAGCCGTAGTGGAATATCGCTGGACTCTACCGCGATCCCTTACAGCTACAACAGCGGATAGCAGAATGCTTAAACTCACCTCCATAACGGATGCGGCAGCATTTCTTCAAAAACGGGACTAAATCCAAATCCTGATGAGCCTAATACCTCCTTCACCAATCTCATCCTGGGATCCAGCCCAACTAAGCCATTCACACCTGGACCACCCACTATGCCTATCAGTGTATTTTGTTAAATATATTTTTGTTCACCATTATTACCATTAATTTAATCTTTTCTCTCATGCCTTAACACAACGTTGAGTAACTCTATGCCTACCTACATCTCATCTACTCACAGTCTTTGCCCCAAAATGGCCCATACCAGCCACAATAGCACCCACACTTACGAGAAGGTTTGCTACCTCCGTTCCTTCCCGTTCCCCTTTGTTAGGGGTCATTCATCTACCAGTTTAAAACGACAGGTACCTTAGTTGCCAACAGTGTCATTTATAGTCACGTCCGACTTGCCTACACGAGAGTAAGACACTACCTACACAAAATGGTCTGGTGCCAGAATAGTGCATTACAGCTAATTGAGCAGCCCACTACCCACCTACGTGTACCCACCGAAGTGTAGCGACGTGGTACCTACACCTAACACAAACAGTCACTAATCATACCGCACAACCCCAACTGATTTACACACAAATAAAAAAAAGTAATAGAGGCATGCTAATGTTGAATGATTACAACTGTCAATGTTCCACATTTGTGCTTTATCTAAACTTATTCTGTGAAACCTAAAATGCCTGTTACCTTGTCTCAATAAAACAAAGATTGGCAAAAAATAAAAATGCTACAGAGTTGGAGGCAACACACGGAAGACTGTTTTTGCTGCACAAAGATGCCATCAGACCATCAAAAAAAAACAAAATACATGACATCCCCTCCTGCCCTTTTGACCATCTGTGCTGGGTTTAAAGTCTGATGTTGTGATGTTCTCATTGGTATGTTCAAGGTTAATGCAAAATTTCCAGGCTTCCCTTGTCATTAAACCCTGTGGCACAGAGGAATATCACACATCGATTTGTCGTAGAGGAGTAGGGTGTTCAAAACTCAATGCAAATCACAACCTGCATATTTACCCAACCTCTTCTGTTCCTGGTTTGTGGGGTTGTGGTAACAGTGGCAGCTATTTTCATGGCTTGTTACAATACCCTAAGATTTTTATAGGGTTTGAGTATTTAGTGAACACTGTTCTAGATATAAAGCTTTCACCTGACACATGCTTTGTACTTTTGAACAGGTCTTCTTAACTATAAACTAAAAAAGAAAGGAACCGGAAATGTTGGAATTACCCTTGTGAATAGAGCATATGAGGAATAAATGGAAGTACAACTTCAAAAACTAATTCCATAACAAGTATAGAAACATACAAGTTAAAGGTATATAGGAATCTTAAAGGACCACTCCACACTTTCCAAAAAAACAAAAAAAAAAAAAACAGTTATGTAGATATACCCCAATAAATACATACATGCATATTGTTCTTCATGTAATCATTGGGGGAATAGTCTAAAACGGCTTCAAAAGCTACAGTTTTTATGACTGCAGTCTTTGTAAGCCCTCCCCTTTTTCACAGGAAGTGACTTTTAGTCCCTTCATGGTGAATTGGCCAATCAGAGGCTTCTCATAGGCACACGGCTTTCGACAACTGAAACAGAGAGCCGTGTGAAACCCAGTGTACAGTTTCACTGAACTTTGCTGGCTGACAGAATTGTTATTTATTCGTAAAAGTCCCTCTACATCACACATCTACAGGGAAATAAAGTAAATACATATTTATTGTATATTATTAGAATCTATATATGAAATTATATTCTCCTTTTTCAAGAATTCAGTGTGTGTAAAACGAATAACTATATCATAACTAATCTATATCCACATATATTTATCTGAATTTCTATCTATCTCAATATATCTTTAACTATCTTCATCTAAATTTGTCTCTTTAGCTATATCTATATTTATCTGCGTAACTATTTCTCAATCTATCTCAGTATCTATCTACATTCATTTAACTGTATATATCTATCTATATTTATATCTCCATCTATATCTATCTCTCTTTACATCTATCTCAACCTATATACATCTACAATTTTTTCCTCTATAGCTTTCTAACTCAAAGACTGCAGAAGGGAGAGCAGAGTCTGTTCAACAGCAGTCAGGAGGATGGGCTTGGAGCATGCAGGAGGAATGAGTGCGGGCTGGCCAAATAGGAGGTTGCAGGCTGGAGGGCCAACGGTCCCGCAAACGTACAAACGCGTGCACGTGCTAAAATAACATTAAAAAAAAAAATACAGGAAAAGTGGGATTGCAGGCGCAATCTAGTATAACGCGCCAGCTACTTCCATTAGTTCAATAGAGCTAACGGAAGTAGGAAGTGAATATCCACAGCGGTTTGATTGACAGCGTTCCTATTGTTAAAGATAAAAGTGCCAATTTCACAATGACTTTAAAAGGATACTCTATAACCATAAAGCATTTCAGCAAGCAAAATCTTTTATTTGGTGCTAGGACAAATGTGGAATGGTATGTCTACTAAATGTCTAAAATGGGATTAGTCTGCCATCTCGATAAATTCTCAAAAATCAATAAGTATTTGGCGTAGAAGCCCTATAAAGGCTGATTATGTTATGATATTGAAACATAATTACTATGTAAAGTCATGATTTTATTAATGACACGGAGGCGAGTATTATGCATTCTCTTTCTTTATTATACTCCCAGCAGCAAGAAAAGGGAAGTATGAGAGAATCATAGAAAAAAGAAAACCATAACAATAGCCTGGTAACAGTAGCACCAATCAGCATACAGTATAATCCATATAGGTGTAGTGTTCCTTGACTCCTCCTCTTTCTGCGTAGATCCTGAAGACCATTAGTGCAAAATTCAAGTATTCCAACCATAAATACGAATCCACGAACCAAAAACCATAACTGGAACTTCAATCTAGAACCGTTTCAACCGTGAACTCTCCAGTTGTATTCAAGCTAAAAGAGGAGAAATATGGTAATATCGAAATCTCGTGACTGTTATTCCGCAATCAACAACTCGTAAACCATGTTAATCAAACGATGTAACTATATCAATTTTTCAGCCATATTGCTAGATCGAAAAATGTATCACATAAGTCATATTCATAGACTACTCACTCACCTGTGTCATGAATGATCTTGTACCTACCGTATTAAGGCATCCTAAATGCTCCATGTTCTGGGTTGTAACTTACTCACCACCCTGGGTAGGGCGGGTGGGTAATGGCCTCCGTGTCATTAATAAAATCATGACTTTACGTCATGTTAATAGTAAAATCTGGTAATTTTATTAAAGACACGGAGGCTCCTATTATGCTATTTTAAAGCTGAGCAACCACTGTATTAGAAATGTGTTGCACTGGGCGTAAATAGAAATTACGAAATGTAGACTCATTCGACCAGTCGGCTGCCCGTAGTATATCTTCCAATTTACAACCCAACATGGACGCTTTAGAGGCCATAGCTTCGCGAACGGAATGTGTGGAAAAAAAAAAAAATCGAGGTGTCTATGCCTGCTATTGACAGCAACCACTTGATCCAACAAGCTAAAGTAGCAGTAGATACTGCTAGGTGAGGTCTTTTGAATGAGATGAACAGTGGATGGATTTGTCCTGGACGGAGTGAAGCCGTGCGATGCTCATATTCCTTCAGACATTACACCGGGCACAAATTTGGGTTGTCCAGCAATGATGGGTAGAAAACTTCCTTAGTCGAGGATTTTGTTCTACGTGAAATATTAAAGGATACTCCGTTTGGGGTAAAAACACGTGCATGCCAGTCTAGCGCCCTGACATCAGCGACTCGTTTACATGAAATTAAACAAAACAGCATCAACAGTTTGGCCGACAATTGCTTCAGTGAAAGTTCCTGGTTCATTGGCCACGATTCGATCAATCGCAACATCACATTGACATCCCAAAAGGAAGAATATCGAGTTTGAGGAGGTCGAGTAAGACGGATGCCTTTGAGTAAACGACAGATAAGGGCATGCTTACCTATTGGGGTGCCATCCAACCCCATATGTCTCGCCGATATAGCTGATTTGTACAGATTTATAGTACGAAAGGCTTTCCCTTCCTCAAAGAGTAGAGTCAGAAATTGTAGGACTGCTTTTGTAGAAGCTGATATGGGATCCATTGACTGTCCCATGCACCAATCAGACCATTTTCTCCAAGCCGATCCGTAGGCACGTCTGGTACCTGGTGCCCATGACTCTGCCAAGAGACTGAGTGTCGTCTGCGAAACCTCCTCGAGATTCCATGATCTCCTGAAATGAGCCATGCCATCAGTTGCAGTAGGCCTTGGTTGGCCAGTTTGTGACTCATTCCCTCTGGGTTGGTTAAGAGGTAGGGAATGTCCGGCAACAGTTGTGGGAAATCTATCGACATTTCCAATAATTGAGGAAACCAAGGTTGTGACCTCCATAACGGGGTTATCAGTGCTAGCGTCCCCTTGGAATATCGAAGGACCGCCAGGGTCCGAGAAATGAGGTTGAACGGGGGGAACGCGTAGTTCCTGTCCTTGGTCCAGTCCTGCAGGAATGCATCTGTTGCCAGAGCATCTGGATCCGGTCTCCAACTGAAGAACCGAGGAAGCTGGGTGTTCAGTCGAGACGCGAAGAGGTCTATACTGAAAGGTCCCCAGAGCCGCGAGAGGCGCTGGAAAATCATTGGATGGAGATGCCAGTCCCCTGCGTCCCGAAGGTATCGGGAGTTCCAGTCCGCCATTGTATTGTCCTGCCCCGGAATGTATTCTGCTATTACCGAAATGCTGTGTTTCAGGCAATAGTGCCAAAAATATCGAGCCATCAAAGCGAGAACCTTCGATTTTGTACCCCCTAGATGGTTGATATAACGTACCGCTGAGACGTTGTCCATCTTGATTAAGATTGAGCATGAAATGCCTGTGGGGGTCATACTGCGAATGGCAAAAGACGCTGCTAGTAGCTCTAGGCAGTTGATGTGTAACAGAGACTCTTCGTTCGACCATCTGCCACCGGTGGAAACTGACCCGCAATGCGCGCCCCAGCCGTGTAAGCTGGCGTCCGACTCTATGACCAGGTCCAGCGTCGATCCAAATATCGCCCGTCCGTTCCATGCCTCCATGTGTGCTAGCCACCAGTCTAGTTCCTCCCTGGAGTCTTCGTCCAGTGTAACGCAGGTTTCGTATGAGTGACCAGAGCGTAGATATGAGGCTTTGAGTCTTTGTAGGGCACGATAGTGTAGCGGTCCTGGAAAGATCGCCTGTATGGACGATGCCAAGAACCCTATGATCCTCGCAAGTTGTCGGAGGGAAATAGTCGTACGGTGCATAAGCCGTCTGATCTCCTTCTTGATCGAAATCATTTTGTCTTTGGGTAGACACAACCTCTGTTGAACAGAGTCGACTTGGAAACCCAGAAATTCCATCTGCCTGGAGGGTTGTAGAATTGATTTTTCCCAATTCACCAAGAATCCTAAGTTTTGGATAAGGTGGATCGTCCAGGATAGGTGAATGCGAAGTTGGGATTGAGATTGGGACAGAAGAAGGATGTCGTCTAGATAAATTATTAATCTGACCCCTTGTGTGCGCAGGAAGGCAATCACTGGTTTTAGCACTTTTGTGAAGCACCATGGAGCGGAGGATAGGCCGAACGGCAGACATACAAACCTCCACTTCGTTCCCTGCCACTGAAACTGTAGTAAGTTTCGGTGCGCTTCTGCGATCGGGATTGTCAGATAAGCGTCCCGTAAATCTATTTTGACCATCCAATCTGATGGTATGAGGAGGTCCCGAAGGCAATGAATACCCTCCATTTTGAAATGGTGGTATTGGACAAATGCATTTAGAGGCCGGAGATTTATTACTGGACGTACCCCGCCTCCTTTCTTGGGGACCAGAAACAAGTTGCTCACGAAACCTTCTGTGTCCCATGGGATTTGTTGAATAGCGTTCTTGGACGCTAATTCTGCGATCTCTGTAGAGATCATCATCTGGTGTTGGCTGGCCATATTTAGTTCTCGAGGGAACTGTGTCTGAACCGGGTGGGAGGTTAACTCCAACATGTACCCTTGTATCGTATTTAAAACCCAAACATCTGCGGTTAAAATCTTCCAAGCATGCTGAAACAATGCCAGTCTGCCCCCCACTTTTACATGGGAAAAACTGAGATATTCGGTACTCACCATAAGGTTGTCTGCTTGAAACAGACCCCCGTGGTCCACGGGAACTCCAGGGCCGTCCCCGAGATGGGAAGAAAGGGGTATAGTGCCTCTCTGGTACTGGTCTCTGGTTATTAAAGGAGCCTCTGCCAGCTCTGATTGAGCCTCGAAATCCACGGCCGGGTAGACGGCTCCTTCCTCTGCCGGCCCCTCCAAAAACCCGTGGTGCAAATACTCTCTTAAGAGATGTCTGAGCCTTATCAATCGGCGTGAACGTCTTAACGTACAGCCCCAGATCCTTAATAAAGGATTCGCCAAATAATAAGCCTTTAGCCGCTGGGCCCGGCTCGTTGGTCGCCATGCTGGTCAGTTTGTGCTCGATTTTTAGGAGAATCGCCTTGCGGCGTTCGGTAGCCATAGCCGCATTGGCGTTACCCACCATGCAGACTAATCTCTGCAACCAGCCTATCGTTACTTCAAAATCAAATTCGCTTTCGCCCGATTGGGCGGACTCCACTAGCTCGTATAGTTTAGTTATGGGTCCCAAAGTATCAAGGAATTTGTCTTGACAATTTCTGAGGGAAAAATCTAATCCCTTCCTTGGTTTCCAACCAGACTTGTTCAAGAATTGGACCAACTGAGGGTCCACGTCCGGTGTCTTTTCCACCGAGTCTGGGAGGATGGGACGTGGGCATTCTGCCCGTAACTTATTGCGCCCCTCTTTAGATAAAGGCTTTCGCACCCGAAGTGCGAGATACTTAGCAATGTGAGTAGGCGGCTCCCATGCTGCCGAGCGAGGGTGACGGAGATCATCTGGGTCAAATAACGGGTTACCCAGTGGGTCCCGCAAATGGTCGCCCTCGCCAGAGTCAGGAGGCGCAGTGCCCTGAGCTGTACTCTTTTGGGTAGCAACGCCTGTTTGGATGTCAGACCCGGAATCTGAAAGTTCCGCGCTGTAGTGATCCATATAGGAGTCCTCATACTCCTTCTCCACACTCCGGTCCGAATCGGACGAATCCCCATGGGCACGTGCCCGTTTCCAAGTTCTGGCCGATTTTGCCCGGCCAGGGGCTCTAGTGCGCGGTGGTATCGCGCCATCTTTGACAGCCTGAGGCGTGTCATTCAATGCAGGCTGAGCCTGCAGTTCTGGAGGGGAGGTCACATGTCTGCTCTTTGCCAACGCCTTACGTCCCGGTTGTGCCACGTTAGTGGGTATCGGGTTGCGTGTGTTCTGCATTCCACTAGTCTGTGTCTGTATCAGTGCCTCTGTTATAGACTGAGTGATAGAGGACGACATGACCCCCATTGCAGAGGTTAAAGCTCTGTTAATGGATTGTGCCATGGTAGCGTCCAGGAGGGATTGAAACTCCTCGGATGCCATGAGGCTGGCGTCACTTAAACCTCCCTTGTTAGAGGGGGAAACGCCTGATGTGGGGCACATAGACCCTGAAGGTCTGTCACTCTGATCCTGCATAGCAGATAAATCTTTACAGGGAATATATATACCCTAGCTCAAATAGTGGAAAATATTGGGCCCAGTAAAATCCTCTATACACTAGGTACCTAGCCAATATAAATAGCAGATTGTAACAGCCTGTAAAGGAAACTAGCTTGAGGAAAGACAGCACAAAAGAAGGGTGTCAGGATAGATTAATCCTCCACACCACACTTACAGTTTGGTAGAGATAGGACAGAGAATAACCTGTAATAACATCCCAGTCTGGGTCTTAGGAGAGTGCTTGGCGGGTAGGAGAAGTCGGTAGGAGCTAAAACCCAGCAGATTCCCGCCAAAATCGCGTTAAAATGGCCGCCGCGAGTGTAAGTTACACTCCCGGCGACAAAACCATAAAGATGGCCGCCGCGCTACCAACTGCGCATGCGCGACCGGACTGAAAGGGGGAAATGATTTTCAGGGACCGCGCATGCGCGGCCGCCCGCAAAACGACCGCGGGCATAAACCGGAGGTGCAAGCCAAGCACCAGAAGGTAGATTAATAGCCCCAGTCACCTAACAGGGAAACAATAGGTGAGGGCAGGGAGGAAACACTCCCTGAAGCAGGCAAGAAGCACTCTCCTGACACCAGAAGGGGATACACCACAGAAGCAAACAATAATGATATCACAATATAAGTATTACACACAATCTAGTGAATAACCAATTAATGTGTAGAAATTAAATACAAATAAATGTATAAAATTCAGGAGTAGCAAGATGAGGTACTTAACTTGTCTGAGGGAGCAGCAAGAAAGAGGAGGAGTCAAGGAACACTACACCTATATGGATTATACTGTATGCTGATTGGTGCTACTGTTACCAGGCTATTGTTATGGTTTTCTTTTTTCTATGATTCTCTCATACTTCCCTTTTCTTGCTGCTGGGAGTATAATAAAGAAAGAGAATGCATAATACTCGCCTCCGTGTCTTTAATAAAATTTCTACTTGATTACTAGATCCAAATCACATTGGGTATTACATGGTTGAAAAAAAAAATGTAGCGCTTAGGAGCTGGACTGGATAGTTTTTAAGACTAGACCAGGCATAGGCAACATTTGGCACTCCAGATATTTTGGACTACACCTCCCATGATGCTTTGCCAGCATTATGGGTGTAAAAGAATTATGGGGGATGTAGTCCACAACATCTGGAGTGCCAAAGGTTGCCTACCCCTGGACTAGACCGTAAGTAAAATAAGCATTTACTATAAAAAAAAAAAAAAAAAAAATTGTTTTGGGAATGTTGCAGATTTGGGTGAAATTCATGTAATTGGAGGAGGGATGTAATATTTACAGGATTGGCTGGTGGAAAATGGAGGTTTTATGACTTCTGAAAACACTTTTAATTAATTCTTAAGTCACCTGTGCCTTAGCCTTGAAATAAACATCTGGATTAGATAACACATCTGAATTGGGTATAGATGGTTTAAAGGACCACTATTAGCACCCAGATCAATTAATCTTAACAAAGTGGTATGTGTGAAAGGGCCCTGTATTTTTGATTCTGCAATGTAAAACCATAGCTGTTTTGTAAAATCGGCACTGTATACATTTCAGGGCTAAACATACTTCTAGTGACTGTTTTCCATACACCCACTAGAGGGTGCTTCCGCTGCTACAACCGAGTCAGACTCATTACCAGTCCTGGAATCCAGGTGAGTAAAATCCTTAAATTTAAGAGGGGCGTGAATCTAAATAGTGACTAGGACACTATAGCGTTAAGAATATATGCTTGTATTCCTAACACTATAGGGTTCCTTTAATGAGTTAATTATATTCTTATTACTTTGCCTTTAAAAATTATTTTGTTACTTTTAGATCTAAATTTACGCAAGAGCAATTCACTCTTTAAAATTAAAATATTTTCCTCTCCCTCAAGTTTGTTGATATAGGTTGCCATGGTAATGGTTACAGTGATAGATATTATGCAAGCTAATGCTGTACTGCATGATAGCATTTGACAGTGAGTGGTTAGTATTCTACAAGCTAATGCGATGTTGCAATGAAATTTGATATAGGTTGCCTAGACAACAGTTGGCAGGGGTTAGTATTATACAAGTAAATGCTGCAGTGCGCGGAAATGTATTTATGATATACATTGCCGTGATAACTGTTAGAGGTTGATATTCTGCAACATGACGCAGTAGTTAATGGAAGTTTGATTATAGGTTGCCATGACAACAGTTATCAGGTTCATATACAGGCTAAATTTGATTATAGGTTGTGTTGATAATTTTGGAGATGGCTAGTATTATACAAGTTAATGCATGATTGTTATGCATGAATCGGTCAGATTATTTATAAATGTACAGTTAGGATGTTTATGCCTATCATTCTACAATGGGTAATTTAGCTGCAAAACTTTTATCCGTTGGTTATCTTTCCATAATACGGTCTCCAGAGTGATGTACTGGGAATAATCATCTCAAAGCAGAAATCACAGAGCTCTGAGGAAAGCAAAGTAGCAAGCTAGGAAGTTTGTTTAAATAGGAGACAATAACCAATTGCGAAATACAACTGGAAGAAAAATGCTGCAGAGCCAATAAACTGAGAATTGCTGGGCTTCTTCTAATGTGTGCAGCTTCTATGCCATATCTCAGACATTGGAATCACACAGGAAGGAGAATCCAAAGGTCACATGGATCAGTGTTTGATATGCTATATGTCACACCTATAGGCAATACCTACTATGACTATAAAAATATAAATTCAGCATTTGGGCTCATCAAAATTGTCACATCAAGGCCCATGAAGTTATTTTACCCCTCCACACGAGGGATTCCTGATAACATGTTACTGCTTTCAGTAAGTTTGTGCTACAACCTATTACAATAAACAGTCCTGCCATTTAGCCAAGTGGCAGTAACATTACTGCAAGCCCTTACCGACTTTCAATTCTACAACTACTCCATATTATAAAATACACTACCGACTACGTTAAGGCCGTTCAGCCCTGTTAGCGTCTACATATTATGTGGAATATCATATAATAGTAAATATAAGATGTGCTTTGTCTTTAAAATTTACACAACGTGTCTGTGCCTTAAAAAAAAAAAAAAAAAAAAAACACAGTGTACATGTGATCACACTAAAAAGAGAACAATCGCAGTAGCTGGGAATAATTCATGTTATTCACATTAATAGATAGAAAGGAAAGAAAATTACAGCATACAGTGTAAATTGGCAAAATAGATTTAAAAATAATAAAAAAAAACAACATAAAATGGAAGCATGGCAAACTCACAATCAAGTACTGCCAACCCTGTAAGTGCTCCACATAGCCCTCTGATTTTGATTAGTATCTTAAATCTAATAACCGGCAGAAATAAGATGTGTAAATAAACTGGATTTCTACAGGGGGCGACAGCGTGTTATAAAGTTTAACAAATGGTAAGTGAAATGCAGCTTCTATGTCCATACATAAAATTCCCTCTGATAGTGGTATTCAAGCTAATGCTGGGTTTTATATTACTAGCAATCCTTTGTTTAATTTACCAGTGTCCAACACTACTGACCCACATATACCAATAGATCTTCCACTACCCACATATTAATATCCCAAGCACCATAACTACTATGGCCCGCTGTAGCTGTAATGGTTATGGTACCAGGAGTGCTCTGATGCCCTCCCAGGCCAAGTAGTCAATTGATTTGTGAACTTTGGTTTGACAATTTACCCGTCACTTCCTCTCCTGGAGCAGGCAGTTCCTGCAAGAAGCTTAAAGGGTTATGTCAACCACTATGATCATTTCAGTGATTTGAAGTGGTCATAGTGGTAGGAGTTAGTATGTACAATGTTTCAGACTGAAATACTGCACATACAGAGATATTTGCACTTGTGTGCTGTGGGCACATTACACCCCCAGCACACATGACATTGTCAGCCCTGAATTCTGTGCCGGGCTGCTTAATGTCAATTCTGAGCATATTTATGTCTTTTGACGCCTGTGATTGGACAGCACATGGCCCTAGTGAAGTCAAATGAGGCCTGGAAGATCAACACCTGGGAGCTTTGCCCAGCGCTGGAGTCAAGGTAAGTAAAATGCCTTTTTTACAGCTTTTACTGAAAGCGGAGGAGGGGGACCTTCTCCTTAGTTCCCAATAGGGCATTTTACAACGGAAAGGTCCCCCTCCTCCAAAGGGTTAAAGTAATCCTTTAAGTAAGCTCCACTAAACTAAGCTCTGCCTTGCAAGGCCGGCTCATTGGCTGGGAGCATCAGCTAAGCACTCTCAGCCAAAAGCGAAAAACCCTGCACTGATGGGATTAGCTCAGAGCAGAAGCTTCTGGCTCCGGCTCTACTCTGAGGGGGACACTAGGGCACTCCTGCCACCATAACCAACACAAAACTTTGCAGTGTTCTTTTAAGACCCAGTCTGCTCATAAACTTCTTAACACCTTAACAAAAGGCAACACCCAGAACCTCCAGGCACCATAACAACTTTACTGAGATAAAGTGGTAATGGTGCCAGAGTGTTCCTTTAAGAGGGCAGTGATACAAGTACAACATTCCAACATGTGAGAGACAGGTCCTTATTCTCTTCCCACATTTATTTTCCAAGATTTAATCCTCCAACAAATAGATTCTGCAGTTCAAGCTTTGCTGTATATGAACACCGAATGACTTCCATTGTCATGGCTTGTCTTGGAGATTAATTGTTGCCCATCATTATGCTTATAATACCCTTTGATCTGTTTTTGAAAGGCCACTAAAACAAGATGCATTAAACCTTTGAACAACAGACATACCTGTACAGGCTCAGAAGCATCGCACATGTTTGGTTCCGTTGAGGACTCTTGGTGGAAACATTTCAAGTGTCAGGCTGCTAATTCTTGATTTAAAAAAAAAGGTTAGGTGTTACCTGTTCCTTCTGCTACAGACATAAATCGCTATGGCATTCTCCAACAAAATTCCATGATTACAAAAGTTAAAATATATATTTTTATGTTCCTCTGTTTTTTTTGTTTTCAATAAATAGGTTTACAAAGTAGATACAAGGGTATTGTCAAATACAGGCTCTTTTAATGAAAAATACCAGCAGTATCAAATAAATAATTAAATATCAAAGTGCACCATTCATGAAAGAATAATGACATACTTTAACGACATCTCTTTTTTTTATGTCTATATATTGTGCTAACTGTGTACAGCTTTTTCAGCTTTCCTTTCCTTTAATATTGTTACCTTCCAAGTGCTGTATATTATTTTCAATTTTCCCAACATTTCAAAACAGCAGAACATAGGAGAACCCTCATTGCTGCATCACTGCCAGGTGTCAGTAAGGGGAGTTTGCTGGTGGTACTCCTATGATGCCAGCTGCCCAGAGCACAAGGAGTCACTGCCTTTTTCTACCCCCGAGAGCAGCACAGTAATGCATTAGTCAAAGTAGAAAGTAAGTGATATGCACATAGGACCTTAAAAATCAGCGCACATCAAGTCTGTTGCATTAAGGTAATATTTTGGTGATATTATGCTCACGTAACTGCAGGAAGCATCCTCTATCCTCCATTAAAAATCTGCACTGTCCTTTTGTGGGGGAGGGGGGTTTGTATTTTTTAAAAATATTATATACTATATGTATTTCTTTATGACGTCTAAACTTTCTTCCTTATGTAGGCAAATTGTATCTACAATTTATTGACAAAATTTAAAAAAAGTTACTCTGGCAGGATGTGAAAAAGTAGATATTGAAAAAACAAACACAAATATTGTTTTAAAGTGTTCCAAATAACACAAACTATACACACACCCATAGTACATGAGTTAAACTGTTCACATTATTTAAACTACACAGGCTCACTCAGCTCCTCTGATTAAAAAGACTAGACACGGTGACAGGGGATTTAGACATCCAGATCCCGTAGTAATCCTAAGGTGAGGCTGATTAGTTGTGAAGGAAGAACTCACAATCCTTTGGTTCATGTGTGTCCAAAGCACATGGTTTGTCACAAGCCATGGATAAACGGTGCTAGGAGGGGGTGGCCCCGACTCGCATAATTCTAAACAAGGCATTGATGTTGTTGCTTCGAATTGCGTCTCGGCAAGCGGTGATCACCTGGACTTTATGCTTTCCAACTGCAAAGACAAAACATTATCATAAACTCTCAGGAAGTTTACTGAACTCAGAGTTTAACCAACCTACCGGGATAACTAAAATGCTGGGCATCTTGGCCAGAATTAATTCTTTACTGATTTGCAAATGTATTATACCATGTTCACTACAATTTAAAGTTTACTAAATTAACCCCAGTAGATGCTTCTCCTAAGAGGAGAAGGTTTGTGTTAATTCAAAAACAAAAGTTCCCCTCTTTCCCATTTAGTGTTCATATACAAACATACTCACACACACACACAATTATGCAGTCATTGGAGCACTTAAATCACCAATTAAGAAACTGTGTACAGAATTAAGCAGCAGCTAAACGAAGGCATTGATTGAATGGGTCATTTAGTAGTAATAATCCCTTATGCACTTACTCCGCAGCCGTCCTGCACGCTGGATTGCCTGGTTGACAAATTTTAGATTATTTATCAGCTCACTGTGATTGTTGCAACGGATCTTGTAGGAATTTATAATATCTCTGTTGAGGTCATAGAGCTCTGTGTACCGTTTCTTCATATTCTTTCTGTGGGAGATATTATTAAAATACAGTACAAAGCGGGACCAGGGCACTATAAAAGCTATAAATATTTTAAAGGGGCACCAAAACCACTACAGCTTATATTTCTCTACAGCAGCTATAGGCTGCTTCTTTAACAGTCTCACTGATAATGCAAAATTACACTTCCATGCAGGTTTGACTACAACAATAGGCTTTTATTCCGATCCGGATTGGAAAGAATTGCATACAACGTGGAAGTGAAATATTTGCATTATCGCTGCAGCTGAAGAGTGGGCCAGGGAGAGATCTAGTTCTCGTCTATAGACTGCGGTACTGGGATATGACATCACAACTTTGCACCTACTTCTACCAACACATATCTTAACACCTTAGCCAGGAGCAATGTCTAGTACAACTTATATTGCAAATAAAACTATTTTACAATTAAAGAATAGGTCACCAGGCTCATAATATGGTTCCTTGGGAAACTTGTTAATAATTGCTCTTTTAGTATTTGCTTTTTTAATTTTAATATGATAAATTAGCAGTGGCATGACAATGTAGACAGAGGTGAAACAGATGCTGTAATGTCCCTTTAGCTGCAGATTGCTTTGCATGGCTTCTTCTTAGAGTCCAGCCAAGGACTAATCCCTTTCATTTTCTCATTGTTTTCCTCACCTTGAGAAACGTATGTGGCCACCTATGCATATAATTGGATATCAATAAGTAGCAAACATCAAAGCAGTTACTTACATGTCTCTCATCAGACGAGCATCCTCTGCCTGCACCAACATGCTTCGGATCAGGTTGGACTGTTCCGCCATGTCTGCAGTTAGCTTCTGGTGCACAGAGTGAGAATCATCCACCTGCCGGGAACATACATTTAGCAATCTGTAAAAATAACTTGCTCATGCAAGAGGTTGCTCATTGCATCCTAAAGCATACGAACATAAACGAATGCATGTCTATCCGATACATAGAAACAACACGTATTATTTAACAAGTTTCTTCTTCAACTCACCTGCCCCAGCACCTTACGGAGCTGCTCAAAATATTTTGGAAAATTTGCTTCCACCTGCAAGTCCTCTATGGCTAAGAATGCAGCCAAAGACTGGATGATTTCACCAGCTAAATCCATGTCATCTGTCCTTACTGTGATCTAATGGGAGAGAGAACACAGACAAAAAACTAAATATGCCTCATTCAGAATTATTAGATGCCCTATGAGGTTAAGGATATTCTCAGCTCAAGTTCACCAAAACCCTACTATGCTCACAGCATTTTTAAAGGTAACATTTTCTGGCCTGGGTAAGAATCGTGGATTATTTGTCAGAAAGATTTTACCCAACCCTGATCAGCAGAGAGTATTCAACACGGCATGTTACCTCTCCATTGGATTTCATGGTGATCAAGAGGGTTCCTCCATCTCGTAGAGATGTAAAGCTGATCTGGAATGGAGTGCTCTGTGTCTCGGTCTCTTCGGGAAGCAGGAAGTTTTGATTGATCCAAAGAACAACCTGGAAAAAACAAAACTGTTCACGTATAATCAGTGGATTAAATGAACACGCTGGGGATAAGCCAGACTTTGGGTACTACTCACCCTCTGAACACGTTCACTAATGGTGAAAGTCACAAAGCTGGAAGGCTCCGGTGCAGAAGCGGTGTTACTTTGCACGTACATTGAGAAACGTGGCAGCTGACGTGTCAGTTCAAAGACGTGGAACTGTATACTAAAGAGAAGAAAATGTGCCTGATGTTTAAAGGAAGAAGCAATCATCACACACTATCTTGTGTTTCTTTAATGTGGAACTGTAACTTCATCAGTCCCTCTCCCCACTAGAGAATATTGAAGTGAATACAGGTGTGTGGTGCGGTGGATGCAAGTATCAAACACACCCACCTCTGCAGCAATTTTATATCCTGAGTGTCACAATTGTCCTCTGATACTCTAGGTGTGCTTATGGGCATCTGCTGAGCAAATTCCTTATGAGCCCATACACACTTTGGGATTTCTTCCAGTGCCTGTGCATATGCTGCTGTGAGGGTTAAATTATTTTGCACTATATGGCATGTTGGGAGCACATCTGTTTTCATCACTAGATCAATGCAGCCTATCTGTTGTGGATATCTTTTAGTATAACAGACTGAATAATGCATTTTATATAGGCAGCAAAGATAGAATCTATAGTGGTTAACGTGTTTTCAATTTCAAGCACCATAACCACTGCAACAAATGATAGTAATTATGGAGTGACCTGGCACCCACCACTTACCACCTCCATTAGAGCTGGGAGGGGGCGGGGCTTGTCATCGCACCAGAGCGGACGTCATTGCTGTGAGCTCCAGCACAGAAAAACCCAATCCGCCGAAATCCGTGAGCAGCTTCCACAAACACAGGCTGGAAACGACGGGAACAGCTGCAGCATCTACTTCCGATACCGCAGATGCCCTTCTTTGCCGCACCCGGCGCGAAAACCCGAACCCGCAGAGCTAAGGCCTATCACATGGGCGGCCTGCCGGGAGACCTTACCTGACAATCCAGAGGCTGGGACATACAGGAAAACCTAGGGGGGCCTCCGAGAGGAAGGTGAGATGGGGCGCAAAAACACAGAAACTGCCAACACAAACCCCCAAACAGCACCAGGACATTAGCCACATGCTGTCAACTCCCCCCTCGCAACAGGCCCTACCACCTCGGCCAGTCTCCCCTGAGTCCTCGGCTAATGAGACTCACTTAGACAGCTCACCCTCAAGCCCACACCCTGTGCCAACAGACACGGCAGGGGATCACGGCCTGGCCTCTAAAAGAGACATACAAAACATGCTAGCAGGCCTGCAAAGTAACCTGAAACAGATGTGGAAGGCAGATCTAGCAGCTTTGACCACCACAGTACAAGCAGTGGAAGCGCGCTCCCAAGCCAATGAGACAGGCCTCGAAGGCCTAACACAGGACTACCGTACCTTGAGTGCCAAAGTCCAACAAATCCACACCACACAGGCCACAATGGCCAGACAGCTTAATATAATAGACGACAGGGGCAGGAGGAAAAACATAAAAATAAGGGGGATCCCTGAGATGCTTCCCTTAGAAGAATTGCCTCACTACATCAGGCGCCTGGTGGGCTCCGTTCTGTCGGCGAAACAGGCAAAGCAATTCCTATTCAACGGGGTATACAGGATTGCCAAGTCACCACAGGCACCTACCCTGGCACCACGCGACCTCATCCTGCGATGCTGCTCGATGACAGACAAGCTGGGACTCATGGCCGCTTTCCGGGGAAAAACCCCATATGACTTTGAAACAAGTAAATATCCCTTTTTCAGGATCTAAGCAGGGACACTCTCTTATGGCGCAAATCAATGCAGCCACTCACGACACAGCTGCGGAACGCAGGAATCACCTATAGATGGGCAACACCAAAAACCCTCTGGGTCTCTAAGGAAGGACAAAACTATAAGGCCTCAGATCCCAAAGAGGGCCCGGCCCTGTTGGCCGCATTGGGCCTAGCTGACCAACCTGAAGCTACCGCCACCCGCCCTCGAACTACGCTCATGGAGGACACAGACATCCCCACGCCCAAAGGGAAACGAGGCAACGCGACCTGACCACAAGACTACTGCCACAAAGTTCTGTTTTAACACCGGGACACTTTATGTTCGGTTATGTTATGTTACGGTTTTTCTTTTTTTGCTTAGCCTTCATATACTGATAGCTGAGCATATCTCACACAAGTCAATTGCCTTACCCACCAAGCGGGTAGGAAACGACTGCCACACCTAGAGAGTGGGTCTTTGTGCTCTGGTGCACGATATTGCACCCCTCCCCCCTAGGCCCCAAGGTACAGGGGCGCTTCACTCCATGGAGCCTCCTTACGTGAATCCATTACTGGTCTGCCCTCACACAGGCCCCGCTTCACACAGACTATAGAGACTAGCTTTAACTCACACACAACAAATGTCACAGACGATAGCATATCCCCCAGCCCATGCACACCTCACACCTACTTACAAGACATAAGGCAGCGCAAACCTCAGCGACTCACTCTTCGATACAGAGGGCTGATTGCTCTCAAAATCTTGGGGGTCCAACCTTAACAGGCTATTACGGGGACACCAGGTTTAACAACCGAGGGCATATAAACCCTTAATGCCAACCTTCTACAACCCGTTAAGACCTATCTGACCTTTACCCATATATAAAAAGGTGCAACATATATGGACATATCCCATATCTGAATGTTGAATGTTGTATATTTTGACACGGCTGTTGTGGCCATACCAATCACATGTATTCTTTATTGCAGTGTTTCCCAACCCAGTCCTCAAGACACACCTGCCAGTCCAGGATTTAAGGATTACCCAGTTTTGTCTAAGGTGTTTTTTCTTTTTTTTTTCTAAAAACACCTTACACAAAACTGGGTAATCCTTAAATCCTGGACTGGTAGGTGTGCCTTGAGGACTGGGTTGTGAAACACTGCTTTATTGCACTAAAAAATAAAGATTTAAAAAAAAAAAAAAAAAAAAAAAAAAAAAAGAGAGAGAGCTGGGAGCTCTCTGTCTGAGCTGCCCTGCAGGGATTAGCATGGGCGAGATAATGGAGGCTACTTTGCAGAAGCTTCTGGCTATCTGGATGAGGTAGTGGAAGGGGGTAGCTGCACCTAGCGGACTCCAAGAAAAATCAAATCATTCTAAACTGGTTTGACCACGTTGGTACTCTTGGCACCATACCCATTAGAATGTGTTTAGAGGTTATGGTGCTTAGAGAGTGTTCATTTACAGTGACACTGTAACTGCTTCCTATCAGTGTCTGGAGTCCTTCCATTTAGTATTAACCTGTTTTTAAAAGTGTCAATGCCAAGTGAGAATTCACAGTTCCCATCCCTTTTATACTGCCTCTCATTGACCCAGGCAGCAGAGTGTGTCAGCTGACCGCTTTCAGCCTATCACAGCCTACATTGCTGGTATGAATTGGTACAAAGGTGTGTAATTTCTGCTTTAGGCATACCTCCAGTAGAGGCCACAGATAGTTATTCAGTGTTAAACCCTGAATACAGGGACAGTGCCAGGGGACTCCAGGCACTATAACCAATTCAATGAGATGAAATTAAACGGTTACATTGCCTATAGTGTCCCTTTAATTCCAAAATATTAGCCTCTTCCTATACAATATTCTAAAACATATAAAATGACTGTATTTTTCCTACCTGCTCCTGTCTCCCACAAAGGCTTTGATGTGCATATCCACAGGCACATCCTTAGGTGGACAGATGGGAATGCGAATCCGGCCTGTTAGTTGCTGGGAACTGGGATGGACAACATGGCTTTCCCCTTCAAATATGCCTTCTGCAAAGATCTGCACAGCTCGGATGATTGTATCTAAATTGTCATGTAATAAAAACCACTTGGGCTGGTTACTGGACAGAACAGGCCACACAATGTGTATACATCACACAGCAAATGCATGTTCAATTTAAATGGACACTCCATGCACCAATACAACTTTCCTGCATTTTATAGATTTTGGCTTAACTAATTAGCTGTATTTTATAGATGAAAAATATTGCATAGATTAAAAAACAAAACAAAAAAAAAAAAAACTAGAGAGATCTATTTCTGTTCCTCCCTCCTAACCTGCAGTGCCCAGTAACGCAGCTGTGCATGCCCCTCCTAACCTGCAGTGCCCAGTAACGCAGCTGTGCATGCCCCTCCTAACCTGCAGTGCCCAGTAACGCAGCTGTGCATGCCCCTCCTAACCTGCAGTGCCCAGTAACGTAGCTGTGCATGCCCCTCCTAACCTGCAGTGCCCAGTAACGCAGCTGTGCATGCCCCTCCTAACCTGCAGTGCCCAGTAACGCAGCTGTGCATGCCCCTCCTAACCTGCAGTGCCCAGTAACGCAGCTGTGCATGCCCCTCCTAACCTGCAGTGCCCAGTAACGCAGCTCTGCATGCCCCTCCTAACCGGCAGTGTCTAGTAACTCAGCTTTGCATGCCCCTCCTAACCTGCCGTGCCCAGTAACTCAGCTATACATGACCCTCCTAACCTGCAGTGTCCAGTAACTCAGCTGTGCATGCCCCTCCTAACTAGCAGTGCCCAGTAACTCAGCTGTGCATGCCCCTCCTAACCTGCCGTGCCCAGTAACTCAGCTGTGCATGCCCCTCCTAACTAGCAGTGTCTAGTAACTCAGCTGTGCATGCCCCTCCTAACCTGCAGTGTCCAGTAACTCAGTTGTGCATGCCCCTCCTAACTAGCAGTGCCCAGTAACTCAGTTGTGCATGCCCCTCCTAACCTGCAGTGCCCAGTATCTCAGTTGTACATGCCCCTCCTAACTAGCAGTGTCTAGTAACTCAGCTGTGCATGCCCCTCCTAACCTGCAGTGCCCAGTAACGCAGCTGCACAGGTCTCTCCTAACCTGTAATAACCTGCAGTGTCCAATAAACAGTTGATCATGAAGCACCGCAAAGCTCAAAAAAGCTCTCTCAGTACAAAATAGACAACTGAGCTACAAGCCCCAGAAACTCTGCTTCTGTACATGGAGTGTGCAAATAAAACAGAATGAGAGGCTCCTGATTAGCCAAACTGCTTGGAGTGGGCAAAGCGAAAGACTGATTACATGTGTGAGGATAGAACATCTAAATAGAGTTTATGTTATTATTTTGGATTTTATATATATATATATATATATATATATATATATATATATATATATGGCTTCAATGCACTATTTAAAAACTAGAAGGAAATTAAAAAAAAAAAAAAAATACATCAATATCAGCCTACAATTCCCATTTCAGCAGACCGAGATCTAGAAGCACAATATGCTCAGTTAATTCAATACTTGGTCAGAATTAGAATCTGAATGAGCATACCGGATTGGCAGTATTGGTATAAGGGAAGTTAATAGAATGACCCAGTATGCACACATACAGCAGATGATGTTTTGTGGGGAGGTATGATAGATCATTGCTGCTCACCATTCGATGTGGAGATGCTCAGTTCAACATGTGCAGACTGTGTTTCAGAGCCCATATTCACAGACAAAGCAGTCTGTAACTGGGTGTTTGCCGGAATAACACCCATCTGACCATCATGCTCATTCACTTGAACCCGTGAATCGGCCTGCTCAAGAATGACAACACAATATGGAAGACAGTATTAATGAGAAGTCACCTATTAAATACATATATCAAAGTGGATCTACCTTAGCAAATCAAATAGCAATTATGAAGTACAAGGTGTACATTTTACATTATTGGTCAGAGTAAAAATAAGTTAATAATGAGCCTTACAGCTGTTGACCTCTATAAGGAAGAAACAAGTGTCACCCATGGGTCATTCAGTGAGATTGTCTTGCACAAGTCTTGCACAATGTTGTCCAAGAAAGATTAAATTTAAAGGTACACTCAATTGCAAATTTTATTTATCATTTAGTGGATATACCCTCAAAAAAAAACAAAAAACATACATGTATTTTTACTGCATGTTTTCTTTGGAGTCACATGAAAAAAAAACCTATTTGAAAAATCTGCAGACCTGCTGTCTGCAGCCTTTGGAAGCCCTCCCTTCTTTCCCCAACACATGGTTTCAGACTGATTAAGAAACCTCTGTGCTCGAGCCGTAGTTCATTAAGGAAAAGGAGGAAGGCAAGCATGCTCTACCGAGCACATCTGCCATTTCTGTTAGCTCTGTGGAGCTAATGGAGGCGAAAGAAAACCTCCCTGGCTGTCTTAGTGACAGCAAGGGAGGTATTTCTGCCCCTAGTTATAAAAGTGCTTTCAATTGAAATTGACATTTTATAAACTGTCAAAAAAATGACAGGCTTATGGGACCTGAGAGTCCCAAGTTCGCTACTACAGCTTCGTTAAACCATTGTGATTATAAATCTCTGCTACAATAAAAGCCTGTTTAAAATATATTAAAAAAATAAATAAATGACAGGCTCCATGAAGCACCTCAGCAAGTTGGACCAAACTTCTGGAATAAAAGGGAATCATGACATGTCACACATGTCAGGTGTCCTTAAAAGGGGTTAAAACAAGCACACAATAGTGGTTATGTTGCCAGGAGTGCCCTAGCATTCCCCCGCCCCCTATAGTAAGTAGTCAAACCGCTCCCTTCACTACGGACGATGGACAGGCAGAAGCTCCTAAGCGCAGGCTTCCATTAGCTCTCCAGAATGAAGCCTTGCAATGCAGTCAGCTGATCGCTTTCGGTCAATGAGCGTAACTCAGCAGACCCCAAGTAAGAAGTCAAAACGCCCTAAAATGATCTGACAACTTACAATGGAGGAGGAAGTGGAGTGGCTGTGTACTTCTGGTACCAAAACCACTACAACCAGCTGTACTTTAACTGTTTTTCATCATAATTTTCTTAGCAACAGATGTGACACAGATCTAACTACCTTTGAATTCTCTTGGTAGTTTTTCAGTTCCAGCAATAGATTCTGCTTCTTTTGACTTAGTTCTCGAACTAATTCCTGCTCAACACTTGTATCCATGAGACTTCCTGTAGCTTGCTGACTAGAGGGAAGGTAGCCACGAACTGTGATGGAGAGGAAACAAATAAGATTTCATAAAGTAAGACACTACTGTAGCCGAATAAACATCATCTCAATGTTTCATTTTTATATATTAGAATTTTACTCTGACAAGATCAGATGAAATACCTTGGAATATGGATCCAACGTAGGCCAACAAAGATATACACAAGGAACTACACCCCGCTCCTTCAACAAATTCTAAGAGACCTGAAATCATGGAGTCATGATTACATCTCCTGGCAGGGACGAATAGCGGTGGTGAAGATAAACCTATTGCCAAGACTCCTATATTATTTCAACACCATACCCTGGCATATTCCACCGGACTTCTTTGCGACTATAAAATCAGCGATCGGTAGTTACGTCTGGAAAGGGAGCAAGGCGAGACTCAGCCACGATAAACTTTGCCTACCCAAATCATGGGGCGGACTAGCACTACCCGATGTACGGAAGTACTACCACGCGTCTGTTCTACAGCGGATTAGGGACTGGCACATATCCCCGAACCACAAAAGATGGGCAGACCTGGACAGGGAAAGCATGAACGGTACCCTCCACTCACTTGTGTGGCACCACTCTTGAGGAGAATTACCGACTATGAGTAGGTCCTCACCCATAACACAAACACTAAAAACATGGGCTACAGTGAGAAAAGAATCCTATATATCACCACAACCGAGCCCAATGATCCCACTGACACACAACACAGCTCTGGGAGGCGGCCTTCCGAGAGGCGCATGGCCAGGGGCGAATGGAGAAGAATATCTCCCTCTGAAGGAGGCACTACACAACACAGGGTTAAAGAACCTCCAAGAATGGACCGGGACCGAAACCCCAGCTCTCATGCACAGATTCCGCTATGCGCAGCTACGGCATTTCTACTATAATATCCCGAACAGACAGGCAGTACATAGAGATACAACCTGGTTCGAATGCTTGTGCGTCGACACACCTGAAGCGGATGGGAGAGTCTCCATAATATACCAGAGGCTACTGATAGGCGACCGGGTCAGAAATATAGCGTATATGAGGCAATGGGAAGACCTCACGGGCAGGACGTACAGCGACGCCCAATGGGAACAGATCCTCTTACTACAACACAAGAGCTCGATTAGCTCAAACTACCAGGAGGCCAATTTTAAACTGCTATCCCACTGGTACCGCACACCCGCGTTGCTACACAGGATATTCCCAGGGACCCCTGACACATGCTGGAGATGCGAAGCCCACACGGGAACAGTGCGACACATCTGGTGGGACTGCGCTAAAATACAACCATACTGGGACCACATCCGACAAGAATTGAACGAGATCTTAGGCGACACGCCAGTACTTAGCATAGAAACCGCCCTACTCCACTTTACGGACCAATCCGTAGCACAATACAAGAGATCCATTATGAGACATCTACTTAATGCGGCTAAAGCCCTAATCCCAACACTGTGGAAAAGCACACAACCACCCACGATTGTGCAATGGCAACAGAAAGTTTAAGAAATTCACACAGCGGAGGCAAAGAACGCAGACCTACAAGGGAGAAGCACCAAACACGCAAAAATATGGAGGCCGTGGTACATGTACCTAACACGCCCATAAACACAGGGAAGGGGGAGGGGAGATACAGGGGACACCGGAGCACACACACGAACAATAATTAATTTACACAAGCAACCCCCCAAGGGGCTTCCCCCCCCACCCTTTACTGCTACCCCGACCTGCCTCAGAGCTTGCGCGGGATCGGCTGGCGTCTCCACGACCTACTCCCTGGCCTCCCTAGGAGGTGAGACTTCGACAGCACCGACTAAGACCGAATCACACAGGGACCGGTGACACAGGAGGAAGGGAAAGAAGGTGACTTACCCATGAGGGCGTGTCCCGCAACCCCCTAACAAACCTTGACCACAGCTACACTACCTCAAGACCAGAGAAGGTAAAGACAAATAAGAGAGTCTCCTTATTACAGAAGCTTACGCAGAGATTTGCATATCTCAATGTATAATATATTCCTACAAACGTTAGAAACCTGCGAGTTTCACACTGTTTACCAATTACGGTAACTGCTTTTCACAACATGAAAAATTCAATAAAAAAAAAATTTTTACTCTGACAACACAAAAAAATATATATAATAATAAAATAAAATATAAAAAAAAAAAACATTTCTGAAAAGGCACGCAGTGTTCACTAGCTAGTCGGCATTAACTTTGCCTGTAGTGTGGGCACAACTAAAGTTGGAACTCATGGAAATTTGGGAAAATGGAGAACTGAATTTTAGCAGGATATATTGATCAAAGAATAAAAACAATATATCTAGAAAAATAAAATAAAGTAAAACCTCAGCTACATGATTATCAGCTAGTGTTCTGGGCTAGTCTTAAAATACTCCTACAGCTCATCGTTAAAAAAGACTAGACGCCAGTGCCCGGGCACAACATCACCAAAAGTTGTAGATGCCCAGCTAAGAGTTGCCAAGTTGTTTTTTTTTTTTTTTTTTAATTCTTTATTTTTGTAGTGCATAAGCTTTGAACAGTCGGTTGTGAGGTACCCCAAAGGCAGTCCTCCAACGCATTATGAACAGTTGAACAGAGAGGTACATGAGATAGCTAGCACAAATTTTATAATTAAGTGTGAACATGGTAAGAAACAAGCTTAGGTGACATTATACTGAGTAACGCTGTGCAGACAGTTGAGAGTATGTCTACTGGGTGTACGAGTAAGGTTAAACGATGTGCTATGCTGGGGCACAAGATGTGTACACACGTTAGGTCCAAACAATATTCTGCAAGAGTAGGTTAAGTAAAGTAATAGCATTTTGAATAGTATACGTTTACAATCGCTGCACATGCTAATCATTAGGCGTATATGCTCTTTTTACATGCTAAGCCTTATACGGTTATGCTCGTTTATGGTTTTAACCTGGTGCACATTCTGAACATTAGACATTTTGAGCTTGTTAACTCCTATTGCTTATGGTAAGAGGGGTCATCGCTTAGTCTGAAGCCTTCTGCCTATACGATGCTTAAGGTCTGAAGCAGAATATATAATCTTAACTAAGGTGATTATTCATCTAAATAGCATTAAGTAAAGCAACAAATATTTTGCAGTGCAAAATTAAACAGAATTGCATGCTTTTTATGCCGCTGGGTCCACAGTCCCAGATCAGAGTCCCTGTCCGGTTACTTATCTTGGCCTGCAGCCAGCTCCGGATTCATAGAGTTAGCCGATGCCCTGGCTAGGCATCTGTCTCCCAGACGTGTATAGTCCACTGTGGTGAGCCGTGCTGTTTATCGTGAGCGAGGTACTCCCCTTGCCCCAGGCCTGTTTCAGAGCCTGCACTACGGTGCCACGAACTTGGGTCCTCCTTGAGTCCAAATTCTTCCCAGCCGGGAGACTGCAGAAATCTGTTCCACGTTGAGCTTGGCGTATTGCTCCCTTCCGCAAATGTGGTTTGTGCTTTGGGGGTGCTCCCCGGTTGGCTCTAGGCCTGGGAGGGCATAAGGTAGCGTGGTGTGCCTTTAATGTGGTCGGGTTGCCTTTTGGGGGTCTCTCGCGCCTCTTTTCGCCGAATGCCTGCGTTCTCACCTGTGGCGACGTTGCTGGGGGCACTCTATTCATCCGCTTCATTAGGTTGGCCCAGAATTTTTTTAAAGGCTGCATCCAGTTGCGCTTCAAAGTGGCCGAGTGGGTCGGAGAGGTCGGCCTGATGCTGCGACGTTATTTGGGTTGTAGCCGCATCCGCCATCTTGGGCGCCCTTGCGTGGCATCCTGGTTGTCGTGTGGGTAGGTCATAATGGCCCGGGAGGATCTCAGCATTTGTCCCAGCGGGGGCCGGGATAACCCCCACCAGCCCAGAGGGGGGGGGGGGTAAGCGAGACTCAGGCTGCTTGCGAGTCGATTTGTGGACAGGAGGCTGGCCGCGCCTCCCGCCCGTTACCTATTGGAAGGCCGCAAGGTGCCCTCTTCTCCACGGGCATGAACCGCCATCTGGTTTTCACGCCCGTTTGTTGCCTGCATGCTTGTGAGTCGAGGTATGTTCTTGCTGAGTGGTTTTGTGGGGCTGATTGCCCTATTTTGTTCATAAAAGGCTGTAGGGTTGAGGAGCTCCCTCACCCTGCGTCCTGTTCAGCCAGCAGCCAGGCCCCGCCCCCCAGAGTTGCCAAGTTAATCCTCGGACCACATGATTTTACAGGATTGTAAGAATTTATCCTCTCTTATACATGAACAGCAATACTTCTATAAAAAATAGTGGAATGCTCTCATGCTTTACCTGAAAGTCATGAGTGACTAAAAAAATAAATAAATATTTAAATAGAAAAAAAATAAAATTTTAAATTTTTTTTTAAAAAATGTACTACTACTGCTAATTCCCTCTATTTTCATTTCTCCTTAAGACTTGATAAAGCTTAGATTTAAAATAAAATACATCAATAACCATTAATACAATTCATTTGTATAGAGTAAGGGAGCTCTTTTGCATTCCCAGGAACTGCTACATGGTAGCCAAGGAAGGAGATTTATACACAGCTTAGTGCAATATTTTGATCTGATTCAACCACTCACCTTCGCCATCGATGGAGCAACAGATCAGCTGTGTCTTTCCATCCATACGATAATCACCTTCCACCACCCCTGCTATTGAGGATGAGAAAGTGTCTTTAAAGATCACCTCCCCTGTACGATCTGTACGAGCATCAATCTGAAAAAAAAAAAAAAAAAGTATAAAATGTACACATTCATAATACATGTTTATTGTACATACGTGAGATTGAGGGCCATGGCTGTACAGACCAATCTCTGTACCAAACTGATATTTACCAGCTTTATATGGAACAGAGAATATCCTCTTACAAATCTGCTTTCTTTGGAAACCAGAATACAAACTAAAGGAACTATCAATTAGTTACCTAGTTACATAGCTGAAAAGAGACTTGCGGACACCAAGTTCAGCCTTCCTCGCATCTGTTTTTGCTAATGATCCAAAACGCAAAAAAAAAAAATTGAAACGCTTCCTATTCTGCAACAAATTAGGAATAAATTCCTTCTTGACCTCAGAATGGCAGTCAGATTTCTTCTTGGATCATGAAGCTGTTACCCCACAAATTAAAAATGATATCCCTGAACGTGTTTTTGCAAGCATTCATCCAGTTGCTGTTTAAACATCTGTACAGACTCTGATAAAACCACCTCTTCAGGGAGAGAATTCCACATCCTTTTGTTCTCACAAAAAAACAAAACAAAAAAACAAACAAAAAAACTTTCCTTTCCTTTGCCTTAGACTAAATCTCATTTTTTCCCAGTCTAAATGGGTAACCATGTGTCCTATGTATAGTCTGATTCATGATATATTTTTTGTTTAGGCAACAAAGATGCTGTTTATACAGTAATATTGAAGATGGTTGCCTAACATTTTTAATGGTTTAATTGTCTTGTTGGAGCGATCTATCAGAGCCCATAATTTCTCTCCATGCACAATCCCCGTCTAACACATTAGAGATCATTTGATATCTACAGATTGTTCGTTTTTTCCCAGTGCAGTTATTTTTTTTAGACCAGGCAACTAGGCAACTTTTTCTCAACATTACGGTTTACATGACTACGAAGATGCAATTAAACCATGCAAAACAAACAAACAATTAAAATGTGTGAAGAAGCTGACCTAGCACCCACCTTTCCATTGGACCACCCAGTGACCAGCTCACAGACTCCATCTGAGTTGAGGTCAAAGGCATGTATACTCATGGCAAGATTCTTAGACTGTGAAGAGAGAAGAGAGAAGAGAGAAACACAGGTCTGAATTATAGGCAGAATAGCAAGACGGAAATCATACCTCAATATAGAGTTACAGTGCTATTGCCTTCCCAAGCATATCTGAGCACTTTCAGACAAAATCAGTAGGACTGAGAAGAACCATTCCATATTATTAGCAAAATGAGCCAATTAGATGCTGATATATGTTAAATACTGTGCAGAGTGTAGCTAAATGCATTCACCTATTTAGAACATGAATACTTAAACAGAAAATAAATTGTGGCTTCAATCAACTACTTGCTTCTCCATTGCTTGACATCAACGGCCAAAGTTACAATCTGGATCTATTAAGTAATAAAGTTGCCCATTTGCTCCCAGCCATAGATTTCACCCAGGGTGATACAACCCAGCGTCATGCAAGGATTCATTACAATAAAGTGTACTCTACGGAGAAATGTGCAGACACTAAAATCATTAAGAGAGTGCTTCTATGTTCATATGCTATTGCTTGTCTGCTTTAAATGACATTTTTTGATTTTAGTTTTTTTAGGCTTTGGAAAAAAATAAATATATAATTTAAAAGGAATGATTTTAATGAATCCGTTGAACCTTTCAGATTACAGGACACTTCAATGATAAATTATGTTTTAACATGCTCCACAAGTAAATGTGATGTCAATGTAAGCTTGTGGTTTATATCTGTGCAACAGCAAGTAGTCTGTCTCCTAGTAATAGTCATCATTGGTTAGGTCAGTGTCCTTTAAATTGGTGCAAAGGGTCTATGCTTTAAAAAAGCCTCTTGTAGTCATACTTACTTTCATTCTCCAGGATCGAACCGCCCGATCATAGACCCCAACTGTTCCATTGGATAACGTGTACCCAAAACGACTGCCATTCATTGGGCACAGAGATGTAATAGTCTGAAAGGGAAAGTGTAATTTAAGAACTCCACACATCACGCTCACATTATACCGCTTTCATCTTGATAGGATTTAGCCATGTTTTTTGCATGAATGTCGTAATTCTCTGTCTGGGTGCAGAGGCCCTGTCGTTTTTGACCTCTAATGCCCTCTAAACAATAGCAAGTTTAGTAGAAATGACAACGTTCTAATTGACGGATTATACACGCCTCTAGTGGCTGTCCTGACAGTCACTAGAGGCTTTTCCACTGCAACAACAGAGTTTGACTCTGTCACGTGACATTCAACATCCATGAGGACATCAAAAGTAATCAAATGATCATATCTCAAATACAGATATATGTCCGACACCAGGAGACTGTTACTGTTCTTGTGTTCCTACCTTTTTTGGACTCACAATCCTGCGTGACGTGAGGCATGTTAAACTTTAAAACAATGACCATGATCTGCGCATGATGTATCAATAAAACTTCACCATATATAAAAAAAAAAAAAAAAAAAATCAAATGCAACTCATAAGGAAGCTTTGAATTTAATGGTTCCCTATTAGAAGCATTTTATTTTATGGTGCTAACCACACATCCATCATCTTGTCCCCAATGCTTCTCTGTGAAGAGCATTGAGTTGGTTGATCATGGTTGAAGTCATGTCTCTGGGGTGACATCACTGGAGAAGGATCGGACGGCAGTATGGAGAGAGGCTTGGTGCTGAAAAGAAGGTAAGTAAAACCTTTTTTTCAATATTTATTTTTACAGGTCAAGAGAGGGGCTTAATATAAATAGGGACTAGGACACTTCAGCGTTAAGAACATATTTGTATTCCTACTGCTATAGTATTCCTTTAAATTTCCACCATGTCACATTTAGTAATTAGCCCTGTATTAGTTCAAATGGCCTACATAATTAAGCAACGGGGAGTGTGCAGCCTGGGGCAAATTCATCTTCTTTAATCATCTTGTCCTTCAAGGGGCCACAAGAAAGCCAGATTTCATAACTGCTGCTTAAGTCTAAGTCTTGTCTAATTCCCCCCCACCCCTATTTTAAATCAGAGCAAGTTGAACAATATTGTAAAGAGACGCTGATCTGTGAGCATGACAACACTCGTTTAATGGCACAGAGGAAAAATGATGACATTTAACAGGCTGCTAAGTTTCTTACCTCACTCTCATTCATCTCAGCAACTATTTCATCTTCTTTAAAGACTCTAATGTCAAAATCTTCGGATCCAACAAGAAGCTAATGGAGAGAATCAAACACTTTTTATAGATGTCAAAAAACAAAAGGTACAAAGGGTAAGAAAGCAGACAGAACGAAGTGAACATCTGAATCAAGGAATGAAAGTGATTTAATGGTATCTTCAGTAAGGTTTCTTCGAGTGACAGCCAAACAGTTAGTGACCAGTTTATGAGATAGATTAGATAGACTGTTGTCCAGGAGGAGTTTTTGGGCTCCTATCTGTTTATAGAGCATTTACATATATCCTCTATGATGAGTTGCGCTCATCATAGATTATATATGGAAATGCTCTATACACAGATAGGAGCCATACCATACCATGGCAGCTGTCAGTCTATACCCAGTTTTGTGAACTAGACCATATGCAGCTATTTGCATTCGTTCATGGAGGAGTAAGACCTCCTTCCTACTTGTACAGAGCCAAGATTCTGCCCAGACAAGTTGGATAAAATTGAGGCAACAAAGGACAAAGTAAAAACTCTTAATTTACTGTGCCTGAGCAAGGGGACTTATGATTTGTGTATACGAATTGTTGCAGATATAAAAAAAAAAAAAAACACTCTAAGCAAGGAAAGTAGGAACATTCTGCACCAAAATCTTTACGAAAATGAAAGGAGAGTGTTAGTTACACTGATTCTTTACAACTACACAGCACAGTGTGACCCCCAAACTGGGTAGCTGCACAGAATGTGTTTCAAGCTGAAACATTGCCATATCTAAGAATTGTTAGTTTTCTTTTAAAAAAAAAATAATCCAATTACTGGATAAGTCCCCTATGGGTATACTTCTTTTTTGATCAATCACAAAAAAAAAAAAAAAAACACTTAGACAGGTTATTAATAAATCTGTCCCTGAAGAAGACCTTGGTAACTCGTTTTCTTATCAACTAGGGGTTAAATCCATTGGTTATCTTAAAAAGTCAGTTCCCTGTATAAACATATTAGAACATTTTTATAAAATACTCAATAGGTGGTACTTGGTTCCCCCCAGATTATGTAAATTTAAAGTTCAATACTCCAATCGATGTTGGAGATGCAATAAAGATCTTGGAACATTGAAACATATCTGGTGGGACTGTCCTAAATTGAATTCGATTAAGGAGTTTGTATCACAACTATTTAAGGATTTTAACTTAACATTTTTGGAATTGACTCTGGAAAAGTTTTTGTTTCATATAAATCTTACCTGTCTATTGGATTCCGAAATTTTTTTGATTGTCCATATTTTGATGGAAACAAAGATTTGTATTTCTAGGTATTGGAGGAGCGAAGAAACTCCTACCTTTACCGAAATCATAACCCAAATTAATTACCAAGGGGAAATGGAGAAAGCGGTTTACTTTAATAATAGAAACATTACGAAATATAATAAAATCTGGTCTAGGTGGTATGAGTATTACATTACTAGTAATTGATCTACCAGCAAATTCATTGGGCATGAAACTACTGTATGATTAAGTCTTGAATTTATAATTTGAAAAATTGTCTCTAACCAACCAAACCTTAATAATCATACCAAAAACAGTCTTAGTGATTCCGTCTCTCAATCATAACACACCTCCAGCACACAAGATATACCCTTTCTTACTATGCTTTTTTTATTGTATGTATGTTCGTTTATTATGAACATTACGTGAAATAAGATAAATTGGGTAAATCAGTCGTTATACAGTTAATAATGCATGGTTATAAGTACAATGAAAGCAATTTACTTAGAAAACATTACGTTATTAGGATCTACTATATCAGTACAATATCCTTTATACTATAAACTAGAGTTGGACACATGATATAGAATAGAATACTAATTGGTTTGCTGGAGAGAAGTTAAAGGATATTTATTCTGTGATGTTTGTATGTCCAATATTTATATGATCTATAATGAGATGTTATTTATTGTAAAATAAGGCGTTTTATATGTTTTTTCTTTTTAAATGAAAATCAATGAAAAAAATTCGTTTTCAAAAAAATTTTTAAAATGTGTTTCAAGATTTTTGCATATAAATATTATATACCATAACTACTGTTGTAAAAACAGAGATAGGGAACCTCTGGTAACAACTGTTGCAAATAAATATTACTATAACTTTTAGCAATATGGTGACAGATGTAGTGTGCAGCCACTGGAATACAAGAATCCAAGGTGCTACTAGAATGTGCCAAGTTCAGTTGCATTAGTCTGGAGATGAGATTTGTGAATTCCCAAGGTGCTGTCAGAATTAGGGATGGACCAAACAGTACGATGGGGAAAGAATTTGGGGATGATTCTAGTGGAACCGACTTCTCTGCAGTGCCTAAAAACAGCTAGAGGCTCAAAGATAAACCTCTAGCAGGAAGATCCAACCACCAGATGCCTATCAGCGGCAGGTGTATTTAATAGCTCAGACCCTTAGAACTGGGGACATAATTAGTAACCTAATGCAAATAAGAGGTACCCAATTATTAATTGACAAGGACTGGTCAGTTTAGTCAGTGCTATTCAGAGTATAACAAGTGTATTATTATTAGGAAGTATGTTTAGGAGTGAGGCAGAAATGAAAGAAAGGGACAATTAATATATTCGTATTTCCAAGATTGGTCAATAAAAAGGAATAAAATAGATGGGTCATAATTAAAACTGCTTAAAGCTCTTTCAACATCAGCATAACTAATGGGAACAAGGAGGTCCAGAGAGGAAAAAAAACAAAACAAAAAAAACATTTTGCAAGGACACATGAGGGATAGGGGTTCAATGCAACCATTATTAAACATATACCATTCCGTGTCATTTTAACTGTGTTTTCTTACATACATAAAAGAGCATCATTCACCCCATAAGTTTTGTGAATTCCCCAAAGATGAAAAATGTAGTCAACAAAGTGAAGTAAAAGCAAACCTACCTCATTCTTTGCGTCCCCGTCAAAGTCAAATAGTGCCAATGATCGCACATTGTCTCCAGTAACCTACCAAAACAAACAATTTAAAGGTTGGACAAAAATTTATAAATATAACTTTATTTTATGTGTCCTGATGAAAGCTCCAATGAGGAGCTGAAACGTTGACTTGGATTTACTTGAATAAAGAAGAGGCTTGTGGAATTCCCAGAGTGACGTTTTTTTGCACCGGGTAATAATGCTATAGTTGGAGTGCAAGGACTTGGACGGATATATATACTACAATATATATATTACAATGTTAAACAAAAATCTGCACACCAGTCAAGCCATAAGACTTGCTTTTCCCACAGAAATCACAAATTTGCAGTGATGTTACTACCGTAAAGGATTCTGGGTGCGCATATGCAAATTAGTTTAACAAAGAATCACATTTTTGCCTCATTCCATTTTGAACATGGATTCCTTTGAGTCTGTGTTTGCTGTATACAACAGCTTTGAAACACAACTTAGGAAAAGATGTAAAGCCAGTGAACCAGTGGAGTATATATATATATATATATATACACAGACACACACACACATACATACACATACACACACACACACTTATATTAAAAGTAAACAAATACAGTACTGTTCACATATAAAATAAAAAAGACCAACCAATCCTTTTTGGGACTTGGATACTTTTGCTCTACACATCTGACTTGAACCCGAAATAAACACGCTGTGCCTTCACTTCCTTCCTCTTCGCACTGCTTCCAACACTTGTACTTGTACCTCACACCTGCCTTGCTGAGCCTCCTATGGCTATTGCTGTATTGGATACTGCTTTTGGTATGTTTAATAGCCCTAAATGGCCTTGCACTATTCCCTGAAATGTTATTTTGGTTGAATATCTGGCAAATGTTCTTGTTTATCTATGTTTCAATGTGAAATTGTAATTAAAAAGTTAGCACATAAATCATGAATCAATTAATTAAAGCAAAAATTAATCAGACTGTCTTATACAGCTTAAAGGGACACTATAGGCACCAAAACAACTTTAGCTTAATGAAGCAGTACTGCCCCTGCAGTCTCACTGCTCAATTATCTGCTATTTAAGAGTTAAATTACTTAGTTTATACAGCCATAGTCACACCTCTCTGCATGTGACTTGCATAGCTGTCCTAAACACTTCCTGAAAATGAACCTAGATATTCTAGGTTCCTGTATTGCATCGTCTGTTTAATCTAGAATTCCTTATCTCCTGCTCGGATAATCGCCTCCTAGACCCTGTAGGAGCTTCCTGTGTGTGATGAAAGTTCAGTTTACAGAGCAGGAGATAAAAAGCAAGTTAAATGAACACTATAGCATTAGGAATAGAAAACTGCAGACTGTAAATGGAGACTCAACTGAGACTAAACTGTAGTAAATTGTAAACCATGACTATTATTTGGGATCTCCTGTGAAGTCTGGAAGCAGCATGCTAAACAGCAAGTGAGACGATTCGAGTGCAGAAAACTGACATTTTAAGTGATAACAGCTGGATCCCTAAATTGTGCATTCTGTTTGCATCCTGTGATTGGTTACAAAATTGGGAGATAACCAGAGGGAAGCTGTATATCCCAAGATAAGTAGTAACTATTTGTTATTTCCACTTAAACACGGGCGTGGAGGTCGAAGTGTTGTATTTTTATTTGGAGAAACTTTAAAAAAAAAAAAAATATATATATATATATAATACGTAAAAATATATTACATATAAAAATATTAAATCATTTTTTAAAAGTAGCCAAAAATCTAGTCATTTCAAAAGTTACCGAAAAATATTAAAATTGGGATCAAAATTAGAAAAGAAAAATTATCAATGCTACACCCCATGCTGGAACCAGTATATTGCCCCCCCCCCCCCCCCCCCCCCCCCTTTCAGGATTATTTGCTCACCGTCCAAAACAAGTCATTTCCACTGCAATCAAACCCTTGCAAGGCACAGTTTCCTCCGATGAGAGCGAGGGGGGAAGAAACGTCTCCCAGCTTCCCAACCACCACAGCATTGGCTCCATCTACAATCTACACACATGAAGCACAGAGATTAGCACCACACTGGACGGTGATCCATATTCTCAGTTACACACATTAAAAAAAGGAGATACGCGTTTATTCGCAGCCCAATACCGCTTGTAGCTCACCAATGCCAGTGTTAAAAGCTGGCTACTCGTTTGTAATGAACCCAGAAACATGCACATATAAAATTTGCATATTTTACAACACAGCCTGGAAATAGACATTCCTTTCCCAATGGAAAGATTAATCATGGATGTCCCCAATAAACTGAATTATGGCTGATGTCTATGAAAAAGGGGTTAGAGTCAAAAATAAAATGGGTGATTTATTGTATTTCAGTGAGTGTTGCTCCTGCCGCAATAACACAGCACCTTACTGGAGCACTGATAATTAAAATTTAGATTTCTCTGACAAAATTAAGTCTACATGACGCTCACAGGAGGCACAAAAACAATACATATTTGCTTTAAAATATCCTAATTATTTAATAGCCCATTGATGATCACATTTTATACTTGCATTATTTAACATCTAATACATAAAGTATCATTCGTGAACACACACACACACACACACCTCTTTATAGAAAAGGTCAGAGTTGTTGTGCACATCGTACGCTAGAAGGTTGGTTTGTGTTCCCACGATGAGCGAGTCACAGCCCAGCTTTGGATCCAACACCCCAGTTGTTAGACAGCTGACTGTCTGATTAATGTTTAATAGAGAGATGTCAGAGTCTTGGCTGCTCTGCACCAGGCGGTTTGAAGAAGCCCGCTGGCCTCTGGTGTGGGGGTTATGGATAAAAATCTAAAAAACAAAGTGCAGGTTAATGGTAACAGACCACTTCCATAAAACACAGCATAGAATAGTAAGAAAGTAGAAATACATTCATTGTAGAGACTGTAGGGATAACTGTGGGGCAAAACAAGAAACCGTGACATTCAAATGGACCAACAATATTTATCAATGGACGTGATGCCGAATAAGATTGTCTGTAATGGTTTGGCGACGAGGAGCAAGGTATAATCAAATCCTATCCCTACCTTTAGTGTCACTTTACCCCACCCCCTATAAACAGGGCTGCCCAATAGGTAGATCAACTCCCATGATGCTTTGCATGCCTTTAGAATGACAAAGCATCATGGGAGTTGTAGTTCTACAACATCTGGGGATCTACCTATTGGGCAGCCCTGTTCTAGAATGTTTGCGCAATGAGCAGGACCCTTAACCCCCTCTGTTCCTGTGCGTCCAACCCATCTGGTTACAATTACGCGTTTGTTCGTCCAACCACTGTACACCTCTTCGGAATCTGCTGGCACTTTATAAATAATAATCAAAGTATGGGCACTTTAGCAGCTTACTTGAGTATTGCCAATGGTTTGCTGGACACAATAGAATTTCAACAACTCGAATCTAAGGGGTGATCTATACTTACATCCTTTAGACTGCCAATAGAAATGCAGACAGCTATACTGGCCCATCCAGACATAAACTGTACATGTAATAGCTGTACACGGACAGGAAAAACTCTCAACCAATCACAGAAGGGGAATATGAAATGAACATAATGATAGCTAATGAATGCAAAGTTATAGCTAAACAATGCATTAGACACAAGCAAAGTCACTGTATTCTGTCTTGCATATTGACTGTATCAAGTCTGCATTTGTTTGTGTATTTAGTAGATTAAATTCTAAGGCATTTTTTCTCCTTCATTTTGTTCACAACAAATCTAAGGTACCAATACATTAATTTTCTATTAGTGGCTATTGAAAAGAGACATTCCCTTTGTAATCCCTTATACACCCAAATCTGGCATTGTCTCAGCAAATTAAGCCCATGTTAAAGAGGATCTATAATAGTTCCACACGTTAAATATTGTACCTTTCCAGCTTGGGTGGCAGCTGTGAGACACGGATGTATCCCATCATACTTCCCTACAGACACCATACGTGGATTGATTTTGTGGTTTAATTTCAAGGTAAATATGGGAACAAGCATGATGATTCCTGTAATGGGAAAACACAAAACAAGGTAAAAACAAAATACTGTTTTAGAGACATGGACCAAATATTTACTTAAAGGGACACCCCAGACACCTTAAGCACTTTATGTGTGAAGACAGGGTCCTCTTTTGTCATTTTACAAAAAAAGGGCAGCTTTCAATAGAAATTGGCACTTTGATAAATTAACCTTGTTACACCCCCTATGGCTGTCAACCAGATATCAGGTCCTGTTACATCATAGGATTGGTTTGCAAAGACTGTTCATTGAGCTGCATTGGTCAAGTCTGTGATTGGACAGCCACAGAAAGTCTGGACATGACATCTGCAGCATTTGCAAGCTGTTTTTAGCAATAAAACTGTCCCCATACATGCATGTTTCCATTGGTAGTACTAAACAGGAAAAACAGTCAGTAGTTTTATGGTTTCAAATACAAAACTACAGGAATCATACAACTTGCATACAGTATTTTTTTAATGCCTTTCTTCTGGTTATTCTTGATTTATAGGGACAGACGTTTCTAAGTCTGCTCTGCTCAGAACCACAGCTTATCCAACCAAATACTGTGCAGTTAATAAAGATTTAGTGTGCATTCACAAATTGTGATTTCATGTGCAATTGCCCAAAGACTCCCTAAACCCTCTTCCCAGGTGGGATTTGAGGAATTAGGTACTTAGGAGATATAATGATGCAAGTCTAATAATGAAACGTCTATAGTATGCATCAAAAGAATTCCAGGCTCAAAATGTTCAGAAGAAAGAAATCATAAGAGAGACGGAAAAAATTACAAGACGAAAAAAAAAAAAAAAAAAAAAAGTTTTTAATCAAAGGCCAAAACTCCTTAAATTAAGCACATTATTTTAAAAATAAAAATGCTTAATCACAATATACATGTTTATGTAAAAAGAAATATCTTGAAAAAAATATGATATAACCCACAAAAAAAAGTTAAAGTTGGAAAACTAATCTAATGAATAAAGATAGTGGTTAAGACAGTGACTGGATTCAGAGACAGTGTAAAAAGACGTTTCAGAGGAACAAAGGATGAGACAGGGACAAAATACTTTGCCTAGGGTGTCAAAAAAGCCCTACGTACACCCTGCTCCTCTTTGTATTACTAAATTACATAAATCCAATGGTTTAAATTTTATTATTAGAATTCATAGCGTCAACATTCCGCAACACATAATTATTCTGTCAGGTTATTTATCAAGTGATTGGCAGACAAATACAATAAAGAACAAACAATAGTTATAACAAATATAAACAATATCATACACCACCCAATGATTATTGAATAGTATACTTTTTAAGAGTATTTGATATCCAACTGTGGTGGTTTAAGTGGTTGGGGATACACCTGGACTTATCCACCAAATTAGTGATTTTCTGACAAAGCACCGACACACATTTAAGGCCTTGGCCTGTAGTTGTGGGAGGGGCTTGATTTCCCCTTGAAAGGGCTGACAATCCACTCCCAACTTAACGTGGATTTTCTGGCGAGTCTGAGGACTACTTCCGGTTTCAGTCCGCCATCTTGTTTCTTACCTGATTGTCCCTCGTGGTCCTGGCTCCGGTTCTATGCTTACCTGACCGCTTTCCAAACCGTTCGTTATCCCACGGCCCCTTCCGGCGTCCTCGCAGCCCGGTCTCGACACGGCTAGTGATTCCAGAACCGTAAGTCACATACTTACCGTAAAGCAACGGTCGCAAAGTGACACGCTTTCACGGTAAGGTTTTCGTTTACTTCGGCCGTTCGGTTAAAGTCCCTGTTCGTTAACTTACATAGCCGTCCGTCTATTTGCAGGCGCATTCGTTAAAAATGTTCCAGTTAGTTTTATACACAGTTTGCCATACGTGTTAGTTTTGTGCTTTAAACGCACGAATGCAGTCATTCGTTTCGTTTCTCTACTCTGTACGTTAATTTGTTTCATCAAGTCATTTCATACAAATTCGTTCAAATTTTGCAATACATACGAACGATTAGGTTAAACTATTATTCCATACAGGGGAATCCTCCCCGTTCTGCAGTTTTAATAGCTATGAGACTGTTCACGAATTCAGCTGCTAGACCTGATTGTTAAGTCAGATGCCCACTATTGGTAATAAACTATATTACAGTTAAAATTAGGTGCTTATGAGTTGTGGTTTTGTATATAATTTAGACTGGTTGATATATCTATATGTATCTGACTGTTGTCATGATGTTGTTTCCACAGTTTCATTACGGGAATTAAGCTTATGATCTTCAAATAACTTGATTTGTGATAACTTTGTCAGAATATTTGCCTTATTAGGTTATTTTAGGTTTTATTACTATAACTTAGTATTTCGTATACATAGAAACATAGAATGTGACGGCAGATAAGAACCATTCGGCCCATCTAGTCTGTACATGGAGAGGGGGGTAATATAAGATGTATTAACCCCTTTACCCCCAGCAATCAGTATCAATGATACCTGTCTGTACATGGAGAGAGGGGGTAATATAAGATGTATTTACCCCTTCACCCCCAGCAATCAGTATCAATGATACCTGTCTGTAAATGGAGAGAGGGGGTAATATAAGATGTATTTACCCCTTTACCCCCAGCAATCAGTATCAATGATACCGGTCTGTACATGGAGAGGGGGTAATATAAGATGTATTTACCCCTTTACCCCCAGCAATCAGTATCAATAATACCTGTCTGTACATGGAGAGGGGGGTAATATAAGATGTATTTACCCCTTTACCCCCAGCAATCAGTATCAATAATACCTGTCTGTACATGGAGAGGGGGGTGATATAAGATGTATTCACCCCCAGCAATCAGTATCAATGATACCGCTCTGTATATGGAGAGGGGGTAATATAAGATGTATTCACCCCCAGCAATCACTATCAATGATACCTGTCTGTACATGGAGAGGGGGTAATATAAGATGTATTTACCCCTTTACCCCTAGCAATCAGTATCAATGATACCTATCTGTATATGGAGAGGGGGGTAATATAAGATGTATTTACCCCCAGCAATCAGTATCAATGATACCTGTCTGTACATGGAGAGGGGGTAATATAAGATGTATTTACCCCTTTACCCCCAGCAATCAGTATCAATGATACCAGTCTGTACATGGAGAGGGGGGTAATATAAGATGTATTTACCCCCAGCAATCAGTATCAATGATACCTGTCTGTACACGGAGAGGGGGGTAATATAAGATGTATTTACCCCTTTACCCCCAGCAATCAGTATCAATGATACCTGTCTGTACATGGAGAGGGGGGTAATATAAGATGTATTTACCCCCAGCAATCAGTATCAATGATACCTGTCTGTACATGGAGAGGGGGGTAATATAAGATGTATTAACCCCTTTACCCCCAGCAATCAGTATCAATGATACCGGTCTGTACATGGAGAGGGGGGTAATATAAGATGTATTTACCCCTTTACCCCCAGCAATCAGTATTAATGATACCTGTCTGTACATGGAGAGGGGGTAATATAAGATGTATTTACCCCTTTACCCCCAGCAATCAGTAACAATGATACCTGTCTGTACATGGAGAGGGGGGTAATATAAGATGTATTTACCCCTTTACCCCCAGCAATCAGTATCAATGATACCTGTCTGTACATGGAGAGGGGGGTAATATAAGATGTATTCACCCCCAGCAATCAGTATCAATGATACCTGTCTGTATATGGAGAGGGGGTGACAGGATTTAGATAATATTTACATTCACACAGCTAGTCTCTCCATGGTAACCGACACATACACAATACACAGGGCCCACACTGCTCTATTTCTATATATTTATCTTTATATAAATCACACATAGGGCCAGATTAGCGATTACCTTGTTCTGTATCCTCTCGTCACCATGGCAACCCTAATCCCGTGCCCCTGACGTCACTTCCCCTGCCTGTATCCCCCGGTTCTCGGTGTATTCTCGGAGCCGCTATTCAGCCCGTTAATGTTTCCGCTCACCCGCTCCTGTCCCCGGGTCCCTCACCTCGCAATATCCCGGATCTTTTTATTATCTGGCGGGGCCCAGCGCTGTCACTTTGTTTGCTGTCAATAAAGTTGCGTTAAGACGTCACGCGCGCAAAAAAAATGCCAGTCTTCCGCTAGAGAGTCATGTGACTTGTAGCCAGACTCCATCCAGTTAAAGGGACACTGCCCAAATAAAAAAAATAAAAAAAATACAAATCACTGTTTAGTAAATAAATCTTAAATGGGAACATGCATGCATTTAATTGTGTATTTTTTTTCATTGTGGGCATGTGTAACAACAGATAGCAAATGCTGCAGATATCTTGTCTGCAGCCATCGCTAGCCCTGCCAAACTTTCTGTCACTGTACAATCTCAGACTTTCCAATGCAGCTGAATGAGAAGTCTTTACAAGGCAGGTGCTCTGGGCAATTGCTGCCTCTTGAGTTTAGCATTACTGAGCTACCTAAACCAGGACCAGTTGGGAGGGAATAACCAGATTCATTTTCTAAATGTGTTAATTTGTATTGAAAATAATAAAAAAAAAAGAGGACACTTCACACATCTAGTATTCAAAAAGGTAAAGTGTGTTAGGTGTCTGGAATGTCCCTTTAAACAGCTCAATAAGTTTCAAAAATATTATGGTTCTTTTTTATGTTTGTTTGTTCTATGAAAACAGCTGCCAATTTAGTAATTTAAACGTTACTTTCTTGTGGTGGAATCTCGGTAAAAATAAATTTAGTAGGCCGAGATTACCACGTGGCATGTGTACGTGCATATGCTGACGTATCGATCAGTTGGTTGCACGAGGCAAGATACGATCAGTAGTGTACGGAGCATGTGCAAGAATACAGGATGTAGTATTCCCCTCCTCCATTGTGCTGGACAAGCCATGCGGTCAAGCAGGAAGTTAATTCTTATTTGTATTGATTGGTCAAGAGAATGTGTGGGTGGAGCTTAATATGGGAGGAGTTATGTGCCTATATAAGGAGCTTGCACTATTGTCCGGGGCTCAGAACTTGTTGTATTTTGGTGACGCTAGTCCCTCTGAGTCCCGATCGGTGATCCAATAAAGAATCTCTTCCTTCCTGAAGAAACCTGTGTCCATCTCTCTGTGCTTCGCTTCCGTCAGTTTCTCCGGTATCATTTGGTGCATTGGCCGGGAAGCTCATCGTTCAACGGTAGCTGAGAGGCAGAGGCGTGAGACGGTCTATCTTTGCCCCATTCTCTACGGCTGCACCCCTGAACTTCTGCGTGGACCTCCCTTCGTCTCGGCGCCACTGGTCTGTTGTCCAGGAGATCATCGGCCTCTACGTAAGAAGTGCTGGGGTGTCCCCGTCGATGAGTGTGAACTCAGGTTCAGGAACGAGGAGGTAAGACAACTGCTGTTTTAGACGGCAGACCCACTAGGGGTATACCGATTGTGCGGTAGGCCCATAAGGGGTTATTTGTGTATGGAATCTGCCCCCTCTGTCGGAGGGAAGGAGCGAAGGCGCACCGCTCGATCGAACGCTCTTTAGTCAGACCGTTTGATTTTGTTAGTCAGGCGGGGCTCTGGTGTAAATAGCCCTAGCCGGACACCGGTGTCTTGTCTAGACTAGCGTTCTAAGGTGTATATTTTGTTCGCTAGGTCGGAGGGACCGGGAGACTAAGCGGCGTCTGTGTAAATTCGGTTCGCTAGCTCTCAACCTATCTTGGCTAAGTGGGAAGGCGTGTAAATTTGGAACCCACTAGATTTTTGATAGTAATCGACTAAGAGGCGTCTGTGTAAATTCGGTCCTCTAGCTCGCTATATGTGGTGCTTGGGCAGTGTGGCTAACCAAAACGGGTGTATATAGTTTTAGGTAGTCCATTCAAGGTACTGGCCAATAGTTTAGTTGGGAATTGTAAATGTGATAAAGATTGTTTAGTAAAGTGTATATCTTGTTAGATAGCGCGAGCTCAGCCGTCTAGCGAGAGTGTTAATAGTGTGTTGCTGTATTATAGTGCACGGTACCATAACCCTGTATATTTACTGACACTGTATATAAGTACTAATCATTGTCGTCCATTGCATGTTTAACACCATAACCACTAATAATTGTATTGTGACCTTAACTTGTGCTTTGACCTATGCTAACCGTACTGTAACCGCTATTTGTAAAAGACGATGTTACTGGGGTGTGTTATAGACGGGTAATTCGTATATAGAGAATTATAGCGTGGGTGACTGTATAGTTTCGCCAAAGGGCATAATATTGATTATCTAGTGACTGGTGTAACAGCTGTGTGTGTACGGGAATTCCCTGAGTGTTTATTGTGTTATTGTATACGTTTCACTTGGTAACTGTACCACGTGGTGCTGTTGCCAGAGGAAACGGGTGTGACTGTTGAATAGTACGCGTGCATAGTATTCGTTGTCAACGACGTTCCATTGATAAGTATGGGCGCGTCGCAGTCAACGATTCCGGATCCCTTAGGTTGTATGGTGAAGAATTTTAAAAAGGGATTCAAAACTTGTGATTTTGGGGTTAAAATGTCTCCTGTACGTTTGGTCACTTTGTGTACTAGGGAGTGGCCTACTTTGGTTGCGGCATGGCCGCCACGTGGCAGTTTGGATCCAACTCTGGTACAGCGCTTACACGTGGCTGTATCGGGTAGGCCTGAACTTTACGGCCAGTTTCCTTATATTGATTGTTGGAGACAGGCCGTAAATGACTCGCCAAAATGGATTCAGACATGCCACGAGGAGCAATGTCGCCTCATGGTAGCTAGGACTTGTTTGTCCACTAGGACTGGTGTTAGGCCCATTTTGGACACGCCCCCTGAGTCCGAGATCCCTTTGCCGCCCCCTTACTTTCCGTTAAGAGGAAGTGACGCAAATGCAGGAAGTCCTGCAACCCTTCCCTCATTACCCTCATCCACTTCCGCTTCCTCCTCCAGTACAGAATCCACCCCCTCTCGTACTAAATCTCCCCTTCCGGAACCAGAGCCAATCCCCATCAGATCCGAATATCCTGATTTGGCGCCACTTCAGACTTCCGGTCAAGCTTCTTCTAGCTCGGCTCGAAGTGTTTTATTTACTACCTTTTCCCAAAACCAAGCTCCCACATCCTCATGCCCTATTTCTCCCCGACTGGAACCCATAACTGACGCCCCTCCACGTAGCCCCATACAAACCCGACAACTGACCGGTACCCAACAATTAAAACATTATCAGATGCCTCTTCGTCTGAATCCCGGGTCAGCCTATATCGATGCCGCAGGCCAAATGGCACATGCTGACCCAGTCTTCGTATATGTCCCGTTCACGACAACCGATCTCTTAAATTGGAAGACCCACAATTCCTCGTATACTGAGAAACCACAAGCTATGACTGATCTGTTCACCTCAATAGTACAGACACATAACCCGACATGGGCTGATTGCCAGCAGTTATTAATGACTTTGTTCAACAATGAGGAAAGGACAAGAATTAATCAAGCGGCCATTAAAGCGCTAGAGGATAAAGCCCGTACTTTAAACCAAGCCAATCCATCAGCATGGGCCGCAACACATTATCCCAACACCGATCCCGATTGGAATGTAAATGGTGCTGATATGGTTCAACTCAGAGCCTATAGAGACGCTATAATTGCTGGCATGAAAGCCGGAGGAAAGAAAGCCATTAATATGTCGAAGACAGTTGAGGTGATTCAGAAAAGTGATGAAGCGCCCAGTGTCTTTTATGACCGATTATTGGAGGCATACCGCTTGTATACCCCCTTTAATCCGGAAGACGCAGATAATTCCCGAATGGTGAACTCCGCCTTTGTCAGCCAAGCTTACGGAGATATTAAGCGCAAGCTACAGAAGTTAGAAGGGTTTGCAGGTATGTCCATCACCCAACGAATGGAGGTAGCGAATAAGGTGTATATGAATAGGGAAACAGAAAGTAAGAAAGAGGAAGAGCGCAAGATGCGTAGAAAGGCAGACATGCTAGCGGTAGCGATCGCAGGCGTAGATAGACGGGGCCCAGATAGAGGCGATAGTAAGTGGAATGAGGAACCTCTAAGTAGAAATCAGTGCGCATACTGTAGGGAAGAAGGGCATTGGAGAAATGAGTGTCCTCGAAGAGAACAGTGTGAGAGAGACAGACCTAGGACAGGTTATGGAAACTTTAGAGGCAAAGCGAGAGGTAGAGGAGGCCCCGGAGGGAGTAATGGTAATAGAGGGAGCAATGGGAACAGAGGAAGTGTTAGGGAAGATAGGTATTTCCCAGCAGCGCAAAGGTCCCGCGATAGAGAAGGCAGGGACTTTGTAGGATTGGCTGACACGGTCATGGAGGACTATTGATACCGACCGGGCTCCATCCCCTTTGGTCGAGCGGAGCCTATGGTCGATGTATCAATAGGGGGAAAAAGGAGTGCGTTCATGATCGATACTGGTGCTGAACATTCAGTGGTGACTAATCTAGTTGCTCCTCCATCTGGAAGGACTATTACTGTAATAGGAGCAACTGGAAGAAGTGCTGAAAAACCGGTTCTTAAAAGTCGACTCTGTACATTGGGAGGCCACGTAGTAAAACATCAATTCCTTTATATGCCTGAATGTCCAGTCCAATTGCTGGGACGTGATATGCTATCAAAATTACAAGCGCAGATTACGTTCCTACCAAATGGAACAACATCCTTAAAGTTTAATGGACCTTCAGGTATTATGACATTATCTGTACCAAAGGAAGAAGAGTGGCGACTTTATACAGCGTTGACTAGCCAAAACCCTAGGAGTGATGAGTCATTATTCAACATACCAGGAGTTTGGGCAGAGAACAACCCACCAGGACTGGCCCGCAATATTCCACCTATTAAAATTGAATTAAAACTTGGGGTTTATCCAGTAAGCCTAAGACAATACCACATCCCGCAGAAGGCTAAGAAGAACATCCAATCTTATCTGGATAAGTTCATACGGTATGGTATCCTAAAATTCTGTACTTCCCCCTGGAACACCCCATTGCTGCCTGTTCAAAAGCCCGGCACAGATGAGTATCGACCTGTGCAGGACTTGAGAGCAGTCAATGATGCGGTTGTTAGTATACATCCAGTTGTACCCAATCCATATAACCTGCTTGCTTTAATTCCGGGCGGGGCTACTTACTTTACAGTCTTAGACCTCAAAGATGCCTTCTTTTGCCTCCGAATTGCCGCAGAAAGTCAATGTATTTTCGCTTTCCAATGGGAGAACGCTGTAACGGGCTCAAAACGCCAAATGACCTGGACAAGACTGCCCCAAGGGTTTAAAAATTCACCTACCCTATTTGGTTCAGCTCTAAGTCAAGATCTACTGGATTTCGAGTCCATCCCAGGAGAGTGTGTATTGTTACAATATGTAGATGACTTGTTGATAGCAGCAGTTACAAAAGAAATCTGTCAGCAAGCAACGCACGATCTACTACACATTCTCTGGAAGGCAGGATACAAGGTGTCTAGAAAGAAGGCTCAGTTGTGTTTGCCAACTGTCAAATATCTGGGATTCCATATCTCTGAAGGTCAAAGAATTATGGGGCCAGAGAGAAAAGAAGCTGTGTGCCAAATACCGATACCCAAGAATAGAAGACAAGTGCGAGAATTCTTGGGGGCAGCAGGCTTTTGTAGGATATGGATTCCCAGCTACGCGATACTGGCAAAACCTCTGTACGCAGCTATCAAAGGTACAGAGCACAACCCCTTCTTATGGACTCAAGAACAGCAAACGGCATTTGAAGATGTGAAGAAGGCTTTGATGAGTGCCCCGGCATTAGGTCTACCTGATCATACACGACCATTCTACCTGTATGTACATGAGCAAAGAAGAATGGCTGTGGGAGTATTGACACAGTACTTGGGATCATGGCAAAGACCTGTTGCCTACATGTCTAAGCAATTGGATGCAGTGGCCAGCGGACTTCCACCTTGTCTAAGAGCCGTAGCTGCAGCCGCCCTGCTAGTAGCTGAAGCCGATAAACTCACTCTGGGTCAAGAACTTTATGTACGAGTCCCACATGCAGTACAGACGTTGTTGGATTACAAAGGAAATCATTGGTTTAGTAACAGCCGTATGACTAAGTATCAAGCAATGTTGTGTGAAAACCCAAGAGTGCATTTAGAGACTGTAAACACCTTAAATCCAGCTACCCTTTTGCCACAACCTACTGAAAGTCAACATGATTGTTTGGAAGTAATGGATGAAGTATTCTCAAGTAGACCAGATCTTCGTGATTTTCCCATCCAGAACCCCGATGTTCAATATTATACAGACGGCAGTAGTTATGTGAAAGAAGGGATCCGCTATGCAGGATATGCAGTAACAACAATAGACAAGGTGATAGAAGCTCGGCCACTGGCGAAAGGAACATCAGCACAAAAGGCAGAATTGATAGCACTGACACGAGCGTTACAATTGGCTGAAGGTTTAAGAGTGGACATTTACACGGACTCCAAATATGCGTTTTTAACCACTCATGCCCACGGAGCTTTGTATAAAGAAAGAGGACTACTGAATTCAGAAGGCAAAGAAATCAAGTACGCAGCTGAAATCCTACAACTATTGGAAGCAGTGTGGGAGCCGAAAGAAGTCGGTATCATACATTGTCGAGCGCATCTGAGAGGAGATGGTGATGTAACCAAGGGAAATCGGATGGCAGATAGTGCAGCTAAGCGTGCCGCTGAATCAGGAAGACAGGAATATGTGGGGCATATAGCTGCTCTTATACCAACTCCACTGTCTCAATGGACTCCAGTTTATACAGCTCAAGAAGAGGAGTGGTTAAAGACTGAACCAGGAAAGTATTTGGAGAACAAGTGGTATCAGCTAGAAGATGGAAGAATAGTCATACCAGCATCACTAGCGGTAGAAATTGTCCAAAATTATCACAACGGGACACATTCTGGGAGAGACAGCACAGAAGAATCTCTCAGAAAACATTTCTACATACCAAGATTGTCCAACTTGACTCAGGCCATTGTACGAAGATGTGTAACGTGTGCTAAAAATAATGCAAGACAAGGACCAGTAAAGCCACCAGGAGTCCAGTTTATGGGGGGACTCCCCATGTCCGATTTACAAATTGACTTTACAGTGATGCCTAAATCGGGTGGACATCGTTACCTGCTGGTAATTGTGTGCACCTATTCAGGCTGGGTAGAAGCATGTCCTACTCGTACAGAGAAAGCAGGAGAAGTTGTGAGATTCCTGCTACGAGAAATAATACCCCGATATGGACTACCCTGCTCTATAGGATCGGACAATGGTCCAGCTTTTGTTCATCAGTGCCTACAACAACTGACTCATATGCTTGGTATAAAGTGGAGGCTTCATACAGCATATAGACCCCAGAGTTCTGGTAAGGTAGAGAGAATGAATAGAACTATTAAGAATCAGTTGGCTAAAATGTGTCAGGAAACCCAACTTAAGTGGAACGTTCTCTTACCCATAGCTTTATTGCGAATCCGCAGTACCCCTACCAGAAGGATGGGCCTCTCTCCTTTTGAAATCATGTATGGGCGACCACCTCCCGTACTTGGTAACTTAAGGGGGGACTTGAGTCAGTTGGGAGAAGGAATTACCCGGCAGCAGGTTGTAGAGGGGTAAGACTATGGAGGAGGTACAGAAATGGGTACAAGATAGATTACCTGTGAATATTTATCCCCCAGTTCATAGTTATCATCCAGGAGATCAAGTGTGGATTAAAGAGTGGAATAATGTACCGTTAGAGCCCAAGTGGAGAGGTCCTTATGTTGTTCTTTTGTCTACCCCTACAGCGATAAAAGTAGCCGAAGTGACTCCGTGGATACATCACTCCAGGGTTAAACCAGCAGCAGTCGATTCTTGGCAAGTTACAGCAGATCCAGAGAATCCCTGCAAGATCCGGTTGAAACGCACGACTCAGTCGGAGTAACGAGGAACTTGTGTGGATTACGAAATTGTATTATTTTTGGGATTTGGTGCGTGAGTGAGAAGGCCATAATAAAGCCTGTCCGCCCACCGACGTATAGTATATAAGCCAGGGAAAGTCTCGAAGGGACTCCTGTGAAGACGAGAAGAACTCCATTCCCTGCAGCCCTTACATCCTGGAAGCTGAGGTGCCTTCGCACGGACGAAGACTGAGGATGACGGCGAAAGATGTGTTGATGATAATGTTTATTTATGTGTATTTTTATATTCAGGAAGGTAGAGGTACCGACACTCCTAGCTGTGAGGTGTGCATTAAGACTACAAGAACAGGTAACCATATTTCCCAAACCCTAATTTGGCATTCACAATACGAGTGTAAAGGAGATGTATCGAGATGTAGATACCTAAATATAGACTATAGTGTGTGCCATTTAGGAATAGGAGAACCTAAGTGCTTCAGTCCAGAGTATCAACCCCGTACAATTTGGTTTACTCTCAGGAATGGAGATCCTCAGGGGACCCTAATTAATAAGACGGTGTTAGAATCCGTACATTCTTCGGGTGTTCTGCTATTTGATGCGTGTAAGGCGATATCAAGTGGTAGAAAGCCGTGGAATGTATGTGGGGATCTTAGATGGGAGAGGACGTATGGGTCTAATGATAAATATATTTGTCCCAGTAGTAAAAATAAATATGTGAGTCCTAGATGCCCAAATAGAGACTATAACTTTTGCCCATATTGGTCTTGTGTGGGGTGGGCAACTTGGGGACAGACAGTAGACAAAGACATGATAGTGACTAAGTTGCCTACCAGCCCATATTGTAAGTCTATGGAATGCAACCCAGTCCATATACTTATAAATAACCCCGATAAGTTCTTAGACAAATATGGTAATTTATTTGGGTTTCAAATATACGGGACGGGTTTAGATCCTGGGACAGTATTGTTTATAGGGATAGAGACTGATACGGTATCCTCCCAAACTCATCAAGTATACCATTCCTTTTATGAAGAGATGAGTATAGATAATAAGATCCCCCATAATGCTAAAAACCTGTTCATTGATTTAGCCGAAAGTATTGCCGGTAGTCTTAATGTTACCAACTGCTATGTGTGTGGAGGTACTAACATGGGAGACCAATGGCCTTGGGAAGCAAAGGAGGTAATGTCCGGTTCTGAGGCAGTTGACCAACTAATATCTACACAAGCCGATTATCATATGAGCGTTAGAGGTAAATCTGAGTGGAGATTAAAGACCTCCATCATAGGTTATGTTTGCATAGCAAGGAAAGGAATAATGTATAATACTTCTGTAGGAGAATTAACTTGTCTAGGGCAAAAAGCTTATGATGATGATACAAAGAATACAACTTGGTGGTCGGCTTCAAATGTCTCAGAACCATCTAACCCGTTTGCTAGATACGCCAATTTAAAGGATGTGTGGTTTGATTTATCCATCACATCTACCTGGAGAGCCCCAGCAAATTTGTACTGGATCTGTGGTAAGAAAGCCTATTCGGAGTTGCCACAGGACTGGGAAGGGGCATGTGTGTTGGGTATGCTCAAACCATCCTTCTTCTTGTTACCGATTGAAACAGGTGAGACTTTAGGTGTTAAAGTGTATGATGTGAATCATAGGAAGAAAAGGGGACCCATAGAGATAGGTGCCTGGGAAGATAATGAATGGCCTCCCCAGCGTATCATAGATTATTATGGGCCAGCCACGTGGGCAGAAGATGGTACCTTTGGTTATAGAACCCCTATTTATATGCTCAACCGTATTATACGATTACAGGCGGTGGTTGAGATTATCACTAACGAGACATCACAAGCGCTCAATCTTCTAGCGAAGCATAATACCAGGATGAGGACAGCAGTCTACCAAAATAGATTAGCCTTGGATTACCTTTTGGCAGTAGAGGGAGGTGTATGTGGGAAGTTTAACCTGAGCAATTGCTGTCTTCAAATAGATGACGAAGGGCAAGCAATAGCTGAGCTTACTAGCCATATGGTTAAACTAGCGCATGTGCCTACTCAGGTATGGAAAGGGTACAATCCAAGTAGTTGGTTTGGTAGCTGGTATGAGTGGTTTGGAGGGCTTAAGGCAGTGGTAGGTGGAGTCCTACTGATTTTAATGTTGTGTCTACTCCTGCCGTGTCTTATACCCTTAGTAGTTAGGTCTGTGCAAAGCCTGATAGAAAATATAGCAGAGAGGAAGGCTGCTGCACAGATAATGGCAATTTATAAATATGAGGCTCTAGATCAGGGAGAACCAATGCAGGAAGATGAGTGTTGAAGATTCACGTCATAAGATAAGTCTGGTCTGGTTCAAGGTAACTTGCGGTGTATGCAAACCAAGGTTAAGTGATGCCTCAAGTAATTGTGAAATATCAAGAGGCATCAAAGGGGGGAATGTGGTGGAATCTCGGTAAAAATAAATTTAGTAGGCCGAGATTACCACGTGGCATGTGTACGTGCATATGCTGACGTATCGATCAGTTGGTTGCACGAGGCAAGATACGATCAGTAGTGTACGGAGCATGTGCAAGAATACAGGATGTAGTATTCCCCTCCTCCATTGTGCTGGACAAGCCATGCGGTCAAGCAGGAAGTTAATTCTTATTTGTATTGATTGGTCAAGAGAATGTGTGGGTGGAGCTTAATATGGGAGGAGTTATGTGCCTATATAAGGAGCTTGCACTATTGTCCGGGGCTCAGAACTTGTTGTATTTTGGTGACGCTAGTCCCTCTGAGTCCCGATCGGTGATCCAATAAAGAATCTCTTCCTTCCTGAAGAAACCTGTGTCCATCTCTCTGTGCTTCGCTTCCGTCAGTTTCTCCGGTATCATTCTGGCAACAGGATGTTTATGATCGTCATCAGGTTTATTCAGTAAAGTGTTAATAGTCCATAATTAAAAGTGGATTCGTGTAAGACAGTTTATTTTTTTAGTGGTGAAGACCCTCATACGATACACCAGAATGCCATGGACTTCAATTTAGAGATCTCTGCTTTTACCTGAACCCTTATTGAATGCAGTGCTGGGGGAGCCCCAAATGAACGACATCTCACACACACGTGAATGGTTCATAAAGAACTGCCCAAGATTTTAATGCGTAGCACCATAATTAAGTGTATTCATGTCTAGGGGCGTGACGTAACTTTGTACCAATAAAAAGTTAACACATTTTCAAACTACTACATTTTGGGGGCCATAAATCCAGACCATAATTACCTAACTGGCATTACTTTATCTCTAACAAAAAACACACGGACACCCGTGAGAGAAAGTGATAAAACACAAAAACTTAACTGATTAGTACACTGCTTCCCAAGGTTATTTCCCAGCTGATAACCTTATAACAAGACTGTATAATTGATAGGATATTTTGGGATACTGTTGCTGTTTATTTTAGGATGCTGTTTATTTCTGCACTTGTTAATTATTTTGTTTGCTGAAAGAGGTCCCTGAGGAAGTCCTTTTGTATAAGGACGAAACGCGTAGGACCAGCAACTCTTTCTTATATTGTTTTTATTAACTTTTATTTGCATACCTCCTGATTTTATAAGTGAATAAATCGCCTTTGAAGTATTCCTTTGGCTGCAGTTTGTGGATCTTCTTGCTGACCTGGATACCCTATTGGCTATCACTTGAGGAGGGATAATCACAACCCCCCATTTACATCGAGGGGAGGCACCCATAACACGCTTTACTTTTTGGAATATGTGAGTGCATATTAATCATCAGGTGTTTTAAAGTGTCGAGCAATATTTGCACTGTGTTTCGTCCTCTATTGTAGGTACACTAGCAGTATCCCCAAATATCCTATCAATTATACATTACTTTATCTCTGTTAGAAGCGCGTGATTTCTCAGTTATTTGCTGTGTAGCCAAAAATGTATTTGCTGGGAAAACAGAAAGTACAAACAATGTCCTTGAAATGTTAGTAAAGCATAACACAAAGAAAGGGGCTATTGCCTAACCATCATATCAAAAGGTACAAATAAAACAAATTCCCTCAATTCGAATTCTAAAGGAACATTCTAAGCAACTAAAGCTGTTTTGCTTGCTGAAGTGCTTTAGAGTTAAATTGCTTGGCCTTGCAGGCTTATTTTTTATAAAATTAGCAAATTCAAGAGGAAATCTCCACTTTTTTAAAATACATTTGTTTAGTTTAAAGTGTATGTGGAGGGTTACACTGGATTTGCTTTTGCCATTCATACACAAAAAGGAACACTATAGCCACTTCAACTCAAAGAGAGAAACTGCAATGGGATAAACTCCACCTCTAGTGGCTGCGCAATAAGTCCCCAATGAGGAGCATTGAATTGGACCATCATAGAGGAGACAGGGTGAAATGAGGGTCTAATTCTAATGCCCTGACTTCAGCAGGGGAGGAGAGTTCAGCCTGAGATAATTAAAACATAATGTTTACATTTATTAACTTTTTTTCTCCGAGGGGTGGGAACCAATTTAGAGCTAGTGAGAGGGACAGTGTAACATTATTAATACAGTTTTGTAATCCTAACTCTATAGTGTTCCTTTAAATGAGCTGTTCACGGTTTGTCTGCAAGACTTATCATGGACAATGTATGGCACAGACAATGAATGCGCTTATTCTATGTTTCTATTGATTATTTATGGATGTCTGGATTGACATAAGTAACAGATGGTGTCAATAAGTCACAAGGCTTTCTTTGACTGAGAACTCCAGAATGTGGATTGGGGGTCTTGTCCATATATGGCTAGGGTTATACTCTGACGTCATTATGGTCATATCTATATAGAATAGGGGACAAAGGACCACGAGGTCTTGCTGTTGCTTGCTGCTTGCTGCACAAGGTTGTTCTTCTTGTCCGGCTGTCTAACTATGTAGAGACTAACTCTCCCTTAAGGAGTCCAGCAATTACCATCTGCTGTTGAACATCCATTATCCTGTAACATCCTTTGTTGTTTTATTATGTATCAGTAACTAAGAATAAACCTGAAGAAACCGTAAGTCAGATTGCGTAACAGTATTTTTGGTTAATATAGACATATATTAACATGGCAAGCCTTTTACCCAAGAAGATATATACATTAAGACTTATTCAACTGAGAAGACACAGACCAGATACTACTTTGGCCAGCCAGCCAGCCAGTCTTTTATTCAGGTTTTGGCCCCACTTCCAGGAGGGAGAGAGAAGAATCACGTTACAGAGCTGAGTTTTGGAACTGGGAAACCAAACTTGAAGAGAAAAAAAGAATCTAGACTGTGTCACGGAGACTAAGAATATTTGAGAAGTATTAGAGGTAGATAAAATATGAAGTTGATAAAATAAAGATCATGTATACTTAATACCATAAAGATTGAGTTCAATAGTATTTCATAGATTCACAAGGATGAGTAATTTGTTAATATGGAGGTGAAGTAAAACAAACAATGGTAACTAAAGGAAGAAAACTAAGGAAGGATAATTTATATTGATTTATATTAAGGAATGGTAAGACTACCTTGGATATAAGAGTTCAGAGATCCAAGAGGAATTGAATTTAAGTTTAGTTAAGATTATAGTACACAATTATATTTGACCTAAGTCTTTAAAGGTATGGACTAGGGAGAATACATTTCTGGATATGATGATATCCAATGAATAAGTTGTTTTATGATTACCATGAGTTTGTAAGACATGGACTAGGGATAAGAGTTTCTGGGTAGTATGACCCAATGTTTTTTTTTTAATTTTACTTAAGTTTAGTTAGTTGAAGAAGTGTACTAGGGAATAAGGAATACAGATTGGTCAGAACAAATGTTTGGGTAATATTTGGACAATCCTACTTTTATGTTAAGATGTATTACATTACTAAGTAATCACAATTAAGGTCTAATGAGGAGAGTGATGTTATGAATTTAAATTATTCTTTCCAAGTTCTTTTAAAGTAAACCATTCTCTTATTGAATGAATAGTTTGTTATTATAAGGTGGAATTTTAGTGAAAATTACAAGTATGTAAACAAAAACAAATCTATGATAGAAAGATTTCTGGGTGGAGAATTAGAACAATAAGTATTGTCAACAACAGGAACATTACTTGAAGAATTATTATAGAACTTCATGGTTGATAATAACACATCCTTTGAATGTTTAACCCCTTAAGGACACATGACGTGTGTGACACGTCATGATTCCCTTTTATTCCAAAAGTTTGGTCCTTAAGGGGTTAAAAGAATATTACGAGTCTTATAAGTATTGTTGGTATATTTCAGGTAGTGGATGTCTGGATTGACATAAGCAACAGATGGTGTTAATAAGTCACAAGACTTTCTTTGTCTGAGAACTCTGGAAAGTGGATTGGGGGTCTTGTCCTTATATGGCTAGGGTTATACTCTGATGTCATTATGGTCATATCTGTATAGAATAGGGGACAAAGGACTGTGAGGTCTTGCTGTTGCTTGCTGCTTGCAGTTGCTTGCTGCTTGCTGCACGAGGTTGTTCTTCTTGTCCGCAGTGGTGTATCCTGGTTTTGTGCTGCCCTATGCATGACAAAACTCAGGCGCTCCCCCCTTCCCCTCTCGCGCTACCTCCTCCCCCCCTGACCCGCATTCTAAATACACACACACATTCACTAACAGACATGCATACACTAGCTAACAGACATACACACTCACTAACAGACACACACATTCACTAACAGACATGCATACACTCTCACAAACAGACACACACAAACTAACAGACACACACATAGTAACACACTCCCTAACAGGCACTCTCCCTGACATACACACACTCACTAACAGACACACACACTAACAGACACACACACACACACTAACATACACACACACACTCATTCACTCCCTAACAGACAGACACACACACACACAGTAACAGACACACACACACACTCACTCACTGACACACACTCACTAACAGACACACACTCACTAACAGACACACACACTCACTCACTAACACACACTCACTAACAGACACACACACACACACTCACTCACTAACAGAAACACACACACACTCACTAACAGACACACACACTCACTCACTAACAGACACACGCACACACATTAACACACTCATTTTTTAAAATTCTAATTAGTGCTCCCTCGCGAGCGCCGCCCACCCGACCGGATTGCCAGTTAGCCACCAGGCTAACAAGACATTTGCCTGGGCATTTGGGGGCGGCCTTTTTTGCCACCCCCTGGAAAATGCTGCCCAAGGCAAATGCCTTGTTTGCCTCGCGGCTAATACATCCCTGCTTGTCCGGCTGTCTAACTATGTAGAGACTAACTCTCCCTTCAGGAGTCCAGTAATTAACATCCGTAAGTCAGATTGCGTATTAGTATTTTTGGTTAATATAGATGTATATTAACATGGCGAGCCTTTTACAAAAGAAGAAATATGCATAAAAGACTTATTATACTGAGAAAACACAGACCAGATACTACAGTGCTGGAGAATAAGGGGAAGACCTACAGTAGCTGCAAAGATTAGTAATGCAGCTAAAGTAATCTAGCCTTTTTGTAAACCCCCTCCCCAATGCAAAATATATTAAAGTGGATCCTTCACTTCTGTGAAAATTACTCCACCACCCTGACTGGGTATCTCAGCTGAATTCTCCTAGTAGCTGGAAGAAGCGCTGGTCAGTGATTATAACCCTTTCCTCCAGTAATTAGACAACTAGTTAGCTAATTATCTCCTGGATTTAGAGGACACAACATGAAAAGACCCCAAAAACATAGGATAACAAGCAAGATCCCTAACACATCATACATCCCCGGAACCCCGGAGAAGAATCACCACCGGTGTAAAGAATTGACTGTCTGCTAGCAAAATCCATGCCGGGAATAGTTCCAGAGTAAATGTCCCTTCGGCCGGTCAATTGTCGGAAGCTCCTTCAGACAAAAAAAGGGGGGCTCCCCCTGGGTCTCAGGGAGCAATTAGTCCTTTTAAACCATAGTACCTCCCCTCCAAATAGCGTTCTCCTGGCAGGTCAGGAAGTGGGGTAAAACAAAGGGGTAAGTTGACCGGGAACAAGGAAGTGATGCAGGCGAGCTATAGTTCCACATGTTTTGGTACTAGGTCCCGCTGGGACCTCGCAGCTTTCGGGAACCAAATGCCTGACAAGGAAGAGACACTTTTGGGTGTTTAGCCTGGAGGGTGAAATGTAGGAGATAGCCCTTTCATGAACAAATGAGAGGGCAATTGTGGCAAAATTAGCCACTTTTTACTGTATTCTCATAAATGTGTGTATACCGCTTTAAGAACCAAGGGTATGTATGCTTAATGTGTTCCATGCGAACAATAGCATTCGTATGCTGGCGGCATGAAAACCGCCAGCATTCATACAATAAGTTTCACGAACAGTGAATTTCAACACTGTTCGTGAAACGAACAAACTACCGAAGGGAGACCACACACAGGAGGTCGTGTGGCTCCCATTAAGGATTGCAACATTGTTGCAATCGGTAATTAGAAGGATTCAGGGTGACCGCTGTTCGGCTACCGACCACGTGGCGGTCTGCTATCTTGGATCCTTTGTTAGCCCAGCGGTATTTTGTCGCCGAGCGCCTGGAACTAAAATCGGCTACTCGACGGCACGAATACCGCTGGACTTCCAAGCCGTTCGGGAGCCCCGGTCCTTCGGTAAAGTGGTTCCCTAAAGTCAATCGGTAGTTTGAAAGTAACTTAAACATTGTAACGGATCGCCTGGCACCCCGACTGGGTACCTCCGTTAAAGGATGCTCCTAGCGTTTCCTGAGGACTCCAAGCACTCTGGCAGACACCACAATCACCGAATCAGAGAAGCATATGAATCCTCTCAAGCCTCTGAATGCTGTAGACAGTTGAATAGGAACCATACGAATAGGTTTACACTCCTAGCAGTCAAACTGGAACAGCATACAATAAATCCTCCCCCAATAATGAGACGACACTTCACTTTGAGGGTTAAACAGGAACTCTGGACTGGCACATCCAGCCTGGCTTTTATTTCCATCTTACACATATAAGACCGCCCACAGGGGAGGTGTAAAATATCTAATAGCATCACAGTTGCAACCCACACATCCCCTCCCCTTAGTGTGACACATAATTCCATTATCCCAGACACAAATTCACTGGGTTTCTGGATGTACCCCTAAACATAGGGATACCCCTTTAAAAATGGTATCATCTGATAGCCCTGATCTGGGTGAGCAACATACTCAAAAATCACCCAGATCGGACCAGGGGTTCGGGAGTTATGAGCAGGCAAAGATTTGACCGACCGCATGGGTAAAGTATCCGAAAACAGTTCCATGCATTTTGGCCCTGCGGTCGGTCACAGACAAGGGAATAAAAACATACAAATTGCCTGGGTTATGGAGCTTAAGGAGGATTCGAATGAATCCCTTAGTTCGTGGGGTTCTTTCTACCGAAATACTGGAAGTCTGGAGGTCTCAGCGGTGTTTGCCTAGTCGAGTGTCCGATTTTAGTTCCAGACACTCGACGGCAAAACACTGCTGTTCGGGAGTTTAAGATGGCAGCCGCCACGTGTTCGTTTCCTGAATGGCGGCCACCCAGAGGACAAAGACCACACTGCACTGATTGCCAATTACCCGTTTGCAACATTGTTGCAAACAGTAATTGGAGGCACACTTATTCCTGGGTGGTCTGGTTGTTCGGTAGTTTCACTCAATATAATGAATGGAGTGATTCTACCGAACAATCAGACGAATGCTGCATACATATCCCAGGTTAACTGAACACATAAATACGTACATAATATTAAAGGCAGTATTACTGTAATATGCTCCACAGTCTTAAAGGTACATTATCCCAAAAAGTCCCAATAGGTCCACGGATGGCCCTTAAAGGTCCAGTAGCAGTAATATAAAATATTACATGCCCAAATATAGTTCTTTAAAACGTACCACTTTTCCAGGGGCCATAGTCAGCAGGTAGGAGGCAGGCAGCCAGGCCCCTCCAATGTCCAGTGGCGAGGCGGGTTCCGCCACAAACATATTGTTGGTTTTGTGCGGCATTCGGTTTTTTATGCTGGGATCTGAGCGGTACTTACACGAAATGTGCGCTCAGACCCCAGCTATCTACCGAACGCCCATTCGTTTAAATGTCATGAATATTATAAAAGTTATGTATTTTCGTGTAAAATGTAAATTATGCTGCACGGAGGGATAATCCACTTAACTGTATATTCTAGTGGGAGTATCCCTCTCGTCAGGCCCGGACTGGCCATCGGGCACACCGGGCAAATGCCCGGTGGGCCGTGGTGGCCATGGGCCGAGGCCGGCAGGGGAAGGTCCCAGGATCTCCCCTGCCGGTCTATGCAGGGCCGGCACTATCCGAGCGCCGGCCCCGCTGTTTTCAATGAAGGGCCGGTGAGGAGATCAGAAATCTCCCTCACCGGCCCCCTTGGAGAGACATGCGGCTGGGGAGGGAGGTAGAGGACCCGGCGGAGCTCTATCTTGCAGCTCCGCCGGGTTCCTCTCGCGAGATCCGGCGCGTTGCCATGGCAACGACCGGATCTCGCGAGAGTGAACTCTAGCCCTCAGGCTAGAGTTCACTCACCACTGGACCACCAGGTATGGTGTCGGAGTGCCGGTCCCCCCCTCCCACTCACCAGCATGCCGGTACCGACCCATCACTCATACTCATACCCATCACACACAGCACCACAGCACTCTCATACCCATCACACTCAGCACTCTCACACCCATCACACACAGCACTCTCATACCCATCACACACAGCACTCTCATACCCATCACACACAGCACTCTCACACCCATCACACACAGCACTCTCATACCCATCACACACAGCACTCTCACACCCATCACACACAGCACTCTCACACCCATCACACACAGCACTCTCATACCCATCACACACAGCACTCTCATACCCATCACACACAGCACTCTCACGCCCATCACACACAGCACTCTCACACACAGCACTCTCACACCCATCACACACAGCACTCTCACGCCCATCACACACAGCACTCTCATACCCATCACACACAGCACTCTCACACCCATCACACACAGCACTCTCACACACAGCACTCTCACACCCATCACACACAGCACTCTCACACCCATCACACACAGCACTCTCGCACCCATCACACACAGCACTCTCGCACCCATCACACACAGCACTCTCGCACCCATCACACACAGCACTCTCGCACCCATCACACACAGCACTCTCGCACCCATCACACAGAGCACTCTCGCACCCATCACACAGAGCACTCTTGCACCCATCACACAGAGCACTCTCGCACCCATCACACAGAGCACTCTTGCACCCATCACACACAGCACTCTCGCACCCATCACACACAGCACTCTCGCACCCATCACACAGAGTACTCTCGCACCCATCACACACAGCACTCTCGCACCCATCACACACAGCACTCTCGCACCCATCACACACAGCACTCTTGCACCCATCACACACAGCACTCTCGCACATAGCACACTCAGCACTCTCACACACATCACTCGCACACTCAGCCCACAAACATCACACACACAGCACCCCTCAAACACAGCATCCATCGCACACACACACTGCACCCTTCACATACACACTACATCCCTCACAGACACCCACTGCACCAAACACACACACACAATACTTCCGAACATATTTATATTCTATATATATATATATATATATATATATACACACACACTACAGCACCCCTCACACACATACTGCAGTCCTAAACACACGACGTTCCAGACACACACTCAGGGCCGGACTGGCCCACCGGGACACCGGGAAATTTCCCGGTGGGCCGGCACACTAGGTGGCCGGTGCGCGGCCGCCTAGTGTGCACCAACGGGCCGCAATTACAGGGTGACCGGCAGGAGGGGATGCGCTCCCCTCCTGCTGGTCACAGAATGTAGCGTGGCCGGGCTGGCAGACCGGGTAGGGGCAGTGACACTGGGCCAGCCTCTTCTCCTGGGGGGCCCCCCGAGGCTGGCCCTGCTTACACCCAGCGGGCAGGCAGGCTGGCCGGTGCGCGAGGGAGCACTCTCCCCTGAGTGCTTCCTCTTCAGCTCCCTCGCGCACCGCACTGATACCGGAGCCGGAAGATGACGTCATCTTCCGGCGCCGGTATCAGTACGCGGCGCGCGAGGGAGCTGAAGAGGAAGCACTCAGGAGAGAGTGCTCCCTCGCGCACCAGCCAGCCTGCCTGCCCGCCGGGTGACCGGCCCCCCTGGAGCCCAGCAACACCACTGGACCCCAGGGAATCCCCTCAGCACTCCAAAAGGTAAGGAGGCTGGGGGGGTTAAATTAAAAAAAAAACATGTGTTAGTGTGTGTGTGAGTGTTACTGTGAGTGTTAGTGTTACTGTGAGTGTTAGTGTGTGTGTGTGTGTGTTAGTGTTACTGTGAGTGTTAGTGTGTGTGTATGTGTGTGTTAGTGTTACTGTGAGTGTTAGTGTGTGTGTGTGTTAGTGTTACTGTGAGTGTTAGTGTTACTGTGAGTGTTAGTGTGTGTGTGTTAGTGTTACTGTGAGTGTTAGTGTTACTGTGTGTGTTAGTGTTACTGTGAGTGTTAGTGTGTGTGTGTGTTAGTGTTACTGTGAGTGTTAGTGTGTGTGTATGTGTGTGTTAGTGTTACTGTGAGTGTTAGTGTGTGTGTGTGTTAGTGTTACTGTGAGTGTTAGTGTTACTGTGAGTGTTAGTGTGTGTGTATGTGTGTGTTAGTGTTACTGTGAGTGTTAGTGTGTGTGTGTGTTAGTGTTACTGTGAGTGTTAGTGTTACTGTGAGTGTTAGTGTGTGTGTGTTAGTGTTACTGTGAGTGTTAGTGTTACTGTGTGTGTTAGTGTTACTGTGAGTGTTAGTGTTACTGTGAGTGTTAGTGTTACTGTGAGTGTTAGTGTGTGTTAGTGTTACTGTGAGTGTTACTGTGAGTGTTAGTGTGTGTGTGTTAGTGTTACTGTGAGTGTTAGTGTGTGTGTGTGTTAGTGTTACTGTGAGTGTTAGTGTGTGTGTGTGTTAGTGTTACTCTGAATGTTAGTGTGTGTGTGTGTTAGTGTTACTGTGAGTGTTAGTGTGTTAGTGTTACTGTGAGTGTTAGTGTGTGTGTTACTGTGTGTGTTAGTGTTACTGTGTGTGTTAGTGTGTGTGTGTTAGTGTTACTGTGAGTGTTACTGTGAGTGTTAGTGTGTGTGTGTTAGTGTTACTGTGAGTGTTAGTGTGTGTGTGTTAGTGTTACTGTGAGTGTTAGTGTGTGTGTGTGTGTGTGTTAGTGTTACTCTGAATGTTACTATGAGTGTTAGTGTTAGTGTCAGTGAGTGTGTTACTGAGTGTGTTTGTGTTAGTGAGTCTGTTTGATGTCTGTTAGTGAGTGTGTGTTTGTCAGTGAGAGTGTATGTTTTGTAAGTGAGTGTGTATGTATGTCTGTCGCTGAGTGTGTCTCTGTCAGTAAATGTGTGTGTCTGTTAGCTAGTGTGTATGCGTCTGTTCGTGAGAGTGTGTGTGTGTCTTCAGCACTTACCTTTCTCCAGCGCCGGACTCCCTTGGCGCTGGGGATCCCTCCGCCGCTCAGCTCCCAATGCGCATGCACGGCAAGAGCCGTGCGCGCATTCAAACCGCCCATAGGAAAGCATTACTCAATGCTTTCCTATGGACGTTCAGTGTCTTAGAATCGCGGAAGCTCCTCTAGCGGCTGTCAGTGAGACAGCCGCTAGAGGCTGGATTAACCCTCAGTGAAACATAGCAGTTTCTCTGAAACTGCTATGCTTTTAGCTGCAGGGTTAAAACTAGAGGGACCTGACACCCATACCACTTAATTGAGCTGATGTGATCTGGGTGTCTGTAGTGGTCCTTTAACCCCTTAAGGACATGTCATGATTCCCTTTTATTACAGAAGTTTGGCCCTTAAGGGGTTAAGTGTGTGTGCATCTGCATGCACTGGTGTACATACCGCGGTCGCAGGTGCCCGCCGCCATGTGTTGCGGCCCCGGCCTGCGCAGAGTAAGCGTGCGGGGGGGGGGGGGGGCAGGGATCAATTTTCGCACCGGGACCCCATAGGTCATGTGTATGCCACTGGATAGGGGAGCTTCTATTCCCCTACCCGGTCTGACAGGAACCTGCAAGCGAGAACGCTTCTCCCGCGAGCAGGCAGGTTGGAGCGTTGCCGTGCGTTACCATGGCAACGCTCCGACCTGCCTGCCGTTCTCGCGGGAGAAGAGCGAAGTCAGCCTGCAGCCAGAGGAGCTGCAGGCTGAACAGCACGCACCACCACTGGACCACCAGGGATTGAAAAGTTCCCCCTCTCCCCTGGGCCCTGACCAAAGGTAAAGGGAGAGGGGATTAAATTTTTTTTTTTTTTATATAAATATATCAATGCTATAACCCCCCCATACACACACTACACTCCTCCCCCCCACCAACAGCACCCCTCCACACACACAGAACCCCTTCACGCACACAGAACTCCTTCATGCACGCAGAACCCCTCCACACATAAAAAGCACCCCTTCACGCACACAGCACCTCTTTACGCACACAGCACCTCTTTACGCACACAGCACCCCTTCACGCACACAGCACCCCTTCACGCACACAGCATCCCTCCCACAAACGATTTCTTTCATGTTTGAGTGCTAGTTTTCAGTTTTTTTCCCGCTTCCATATCAGCGCACTATGCTGGCGCGATGCATTACGGGGCTGGTATGGAATTTTTTTCCAGGGCTGCTTTTCATTCCCAGTCCGGCCCTGCACATACTAGATCCCTTACCCAACTCTGGATCATATACGCACACTAGATCCCTTTATACACTCTGAATCAGGGGAGGGCTGGCAGCCTTAGGCCTGGGGGGCAAAACCAGTCAAGTGGCCCATTGCGCCACCAAATCAGTTCACCATCCATGCCCACCTTTTTCTGGTTTTATAACGGATATTGATGTTATGCTAATCAGTAGCTCTTTGCCATACCCGCTCCTTCACGGCTCTGACTTTCAATGTTGTCAGAGCACAGGCTGAGAATCTCTGAGCCTGTGCTCTGACTCACTAACTGAGCGCCGGAACCACGAGGGAGAGGATTTGATCTGACTGCACCTACTGCTGGTGCGCACCAGTGGACCACCAGCGAATCGTTTAAATTAAATATGCTGGTGTACCCAACTTGTGAGCTGTGTTGGCCGCCGGGCGCCTCTGTTGTCATGGCACCCTGCGTGACCGCACAGCTTGCCCACTCCAACAGCTGGCCCTGCTGACACACACTGATGTTACTACTTAGACATCCCTCAATATTAATACAGAGATGAGAGTAAACACCAATAAACTGTGGAAACAGAGCTGATCCCCCCAAATTTATAAAGGTTTGCTTAGAGGATTTATTCAAGATTAAATCATGCCTCCTCCTCTCTCCCCCATGCGCTGCTCTGTAGGCTGGGAGGAAGTGAAGAGTAATCACAGTCACCTGTGGCTGCATGGGGAACAGCTGTTTAATGTAATGCTTGCAGGACGGCCAGCTGCCGCAGAACCTCTTTGTTTCCGTCTCTGCAAAGGGCTCTAGGCACTGCTTGTTGTGAGTGTGAGCCACTGTAAATTAGGGGCAGAGGGCACTTGCACTGTGGTCAAGACGGGTCTGGGCAGGAGGAGAGTGCAGTGCAATCAGTGCACTCCCCTCCTGTGGGTCACCAGTAGACTGGTGCACCTGCCCAGGATCAGAGCCGGTGCAAGGATTTTTGCCGCCCTAGACAAAATATAAATTTGCCGCCCCCCCCCATGTGACATCACAATTCCCCACCCATATGATCTGCCATATGAACTAACGCCAGTGCTGCACACAGTGTGTGTTTACATTAAAAAGCCTGCAGGGACCAGCTATAGACACCAGAACCACTTCATTAAGCTATAGTGTCCCTTTAATGTGAGGTAAATTATAGATTAGTGTCACTAATAATATACTAGATTGCCTACTTACAATTAGATGAGGATGATGATGGGCTGCAGTTTGGCTCCACTGGTCTGGTGTAGAACAGGACCTCTGGAGGCTGTTTGCAACTGTGGTCACAAAATTCAACGTTCTGGGAGAATTGGAAGCAGCTCCATTTTTGGGGGGCCTCTTACACAGCTCATGGTCTGGGCCCCAGTGCCCGACGGTGAGTATGCCCATAAGGCCCACTCATAAGTCCACTTATATGTTCCACCCACCCATGAGCTCGCTCACAGGGAGTGGAGTGTGTAGGGGATGTGTTATGTGTTATCTCATATGTGTGCTTATGATATGTAGTGTATAGGGATACCAGTTTGTGCAGGTGATGCAGTGTGTTTGTGTGTAGTGGAAGCAGTGTGTATTTGTGTATAAGGGATGTATTATGTGTTTCTGGTTGTGTGTGAGGGATGCATTGTGTGAATCTGTGTTTGTATGCATAAGGGATGCAAGGTGTGTGTCTGTATGTGTGTGCATTGAGTGTAAGAGATGCATTGTGTTTCTGTGTGTAAGAGAAACAGTGTGTGTGTTTGCATGTGTGTGTAAGGGTTTGCATTGTATGTTTCTGTGTATGTGTGCAAATGATGCATTGTCTTTGTGTGTAAGGGTTGCATTGTGTGTGTGTGTAATGGATGCATTGTGTGTTTCTCTGTGTGCAAGTGAAGCATGTTCTGTTTCTGTGTATGTATAGGGATGCATTGTGTGTTTCTGTGTATGTATAGGGGTGCATTGTGTGTTTCTGTGTATGTATAGGGATGCATTGTGTGTGTGTGTGTGTGTGTGTGCGCGTAGTGTTATAGAGCTCCCTGTCTTGCCCCCTGTCCTATAGAGCTATCCCTTCTGTCCCTTAGAGCTCTCCCCTGCCCCTTAGTGGTCTCTCCTCTCCCCCACCCTCCCCTAGCGGTCTCTTCTCACACTCACCCACCCTCCCTGTGCTCTTCTCATCCCCCCTCCACCCTCCCTGTGTTCTTCTCACTCCTCCCTCTTTGTGTTCTCACCCCCCCTGTGTTCTTCTTACCCCCCTCCTCCCTGTGTTCTTCTTACCCCCCCCTCCTCCCTGTGTTCTTCTTACTCCCCCTCCTCCCTGTGTTCTTCTTACTCCCCCCCCCCTTGTTCTTCTTACCCCCTTCTTCGTATTACTCCCCCCTTCTTCTTAACCCTCCTACTTCTTCTTACCCCCTCTTCTTCTTCTTACCCCATTCTTCTTCTTACCCAATTCTTCTTCTTACCCCCTTCTTCTTCTTACCCCCTTCTTCTTACCCCCTCTTCTTCTTACTCCCCCCTCTTCTTCTTACTCCCCCTTCTTCTTCTTACTCCCCCTTCTTCTTCTTACCCCTCTCTTCTTCTTACTCCCCACTCTTGTTCTTACTCCCCCCTTCTTCTTCTTACCCCCCTCTTTTTCTTATCTCCCCTCCTTACTTCCCCCTTCTTCTTACTCTCCCCCTCCCCTCTTCTTACTCTCCCCCCCGCCCCTCTTCTTACTCTCCCCCCCTCCCCTTTTCTTACTCTCCCCCCTCCCCTCTTCTTACTCTCCCCCCCTCCCCTCTTCTTACTCTCCCCCTCCCCTCTTCTTACTCTCCCCCCCTCTTTTTACTCCCCCCTCTTTTTACTCTCCCCCCTCCCCTCTTCTTACTCTCCCCCTCCCCTCTTCTTACTCTCCCCCCTCCCCTCTTCTTACTCTCCCCCCTCCCCTCTTTTTACTCCCCCCTCCCCTCTTTTTACTCCCCCCTCCCCTCTTTTTACTCCCCCCTCCCCTCTTTTTACTCCCCCCCTCCCCTCTTCTTACTCTCCCCCACTCCCCTCTTCTTACTCTCCCCCCCCTCCCCTCTTCTTACTCTCCCCCCTCCCCTCTTTTTACTCTCCCCCCCCCCTTCTTCTTACCCCCTCCCCTGTAGGTGGCCGAGCTGCACTCCAGTCCGCGGTCCCGGCCGGAGTGATAGGAAGGTGCTCAGTGTGCACTTCCTGTCAGTCCGGCCGGGTACAGGAAACAGAAACTCCTGTTCCGCGCGGAACAGGAGTTTCTGTTTCCTGTACCCGGCCGGACTGACAGGAAGTGCACACTCAGTGTGCACCTTCCCATCACTCCGGCCGGGACCGCGGACCGGAGTGCAGCTCGGCCACCTACAGGGGAGGGGAGGGAGGGGAGGGAAAAGCAGCTGCAGCCGCCGAGTGCTCTTTACAGAGCGCTCGGCGGCTGCATCATTTAAAGGGCCGGCCCGCCGCGGCCGGTCCTAAAATAATTTCGGGCGGCCTGGGGGGCAATTGCCTCCCTGCCCCCCGGCCCAGCCCGCCCCTGCTCTGAATCCTTATATACACACACTCACTAGATCTCCTACACATTCTGGGTCCTTCAAACACGCACTCCTGTATACTCCTGTAGACTCCTGTATACACAAACACTGCGCCATCTACACACACACATACTACATTCCTAAAATACACACTCTGGATCCCTTATAAACACACTAGTTTCATTGTAAACAAACACATACTACACCCCAAACACACACTCTCTACAACCCCTACAAACACTACATCACCTATATACACACACACACTATAGCCTGTATGCACACACTTACATTCTCTACAGCCCCTAGCCATATATGCATTACATTACACCAAAAACACAACACTACTAAAACCGACCTTATTACACAATACCACACCACAATCAGCTCACTCTACACACACGCAATACCACAAGCAGGCTCCAAACACATGCACAATACTCTTTCCTGGTCCTTTTGTCTCCTGGTATCCATTTATAGAGACACCAGAGACAAGTTGCAAGGAAACACAGTGCAAGCATGTTATTAAATTTGCTTGCACTGTGCAGAACAAATACAGGGCTTTTTTTCCTCATGCTAGAGCTCTTTAGCAGAGCTCTGCGCATGGTCTGTTCTGGAAGAGCATGCTCACTTTGAGAGGGGGCGTGTTTGTCATTGGTGATGACGAAACACACCCTCTCTGCCCCGCCCCCTTCTTAGTGGGCCGCCGTGATAAAAAAATGCCCGGGCCGAATTTTTCTCCCAGTCCGGCCCTGCCTGTGATTAAAAACTCAGTTGACTCCCAGCCTATGTGTCGTCTAGTTCTTGGGAGGGAAGGATTCTTGCAACGCTACCGGGATTATTGTATGCTGTACTTATTTGCCTGGATTATTTTATGCTGTTCCTGTTACCCAGCGGAGATACTGTGGATTATACTACCTCTCCGCTACAGCAATAATGTACGGTTTGCCACATACACTATTGAATAAAACATTGGAAAGCTAAATGTGGGAGGGAGGGGGGATGGGAGAGCTAGCTTCCCCTTGTAGGGGCTCAGACTGCAAGGGGAAGATTTGCACATCTGTTGTCAGCGTGCAGTGTGCACTGATGCACGTAAATTATGCACAGAAGTCACATTAGGCAGCCCAGAATAGAGTTTCAGGCTGCATAAGTCAAGTGTGCAGGAGGTATAACCTGCCCCTGGCCCATAATTGCCAATATCTCTTGATTTGCAGTGATGTGCAAGTGGTCATAGTTGTTGGAGTAACTCTTTAAGCATGTGTCCTATTTTTGAAGGGAAATCAACGCTATATAAATATAATAATAATAATAATAATAGGATCAACAGGAAAAAAAAGGAATAAAAAGTGCTGGAAATGTATAAAGGTGGAGTAACTGTTTTATAAATGGTACACGTGCACAAAACTAACATAAACATGAAAGCAAATTTCGCAGTTTTTATAGATAAAAGATGTTTTAATTCTCTTAATTTCTGTATGCTTTCACTGTGCTCACCGCCAGGTTCTAAGGACGGAGCTTATACCAATAAGGGACAGGGGGACAAGATGGAGACACCCAGTTACATGATAACACGGTATTGATTTCTGTTTTTATTTTTTATCTTTTACACCTCACAAATACATATTTGTTAACTGTAGGGCTAAGCATAGGGATAAGTTCTGCCTTTTGTCAAGTTCTCATCTTGGGCATTTAGCCTATGATACCGTAGGACTGTTATTGCCGAAGTGCTTTGAGTGTTAACTGCATGTCTCCCTTTTCCGTTTTCATAAAAGTGCTGATTTCAAAAGAAATATGGGAATTTCCACCGCATCCAGCAGTTAATCTCACCGTTTGGAGGGCTTCCTGATTCACTCCACTTGAACAATCCATAGGGAAGCATTAATCAAAGCTTCTCCATGAGAAGCATTCTATTGGGCATCTGCCGCAATCGCCGCATTTGATTGGTGCATACTCAATTTTTCACCAGATAGAAATGGGACATTCTTGCCAGAATTTATCAGTTTGGATTTCAATTCAGTACAATTTGGTGTTTGACGAATAAATCCCTTAGTTCCTCAGCATAGAAGAGTATCATAATCTATTTTCTCCAGTATAAAGGAGCAGCAGAAACCGCCCTATCTTAAAATAAAGCTCTGGTCTATCCGGTATTATCTGCACTCCATGGACACCTAAACTGAGATCATATCCCTCTCTCTGAATACTAAACAAGCGGAGTGCATTAATGAGGAGGCGTTGATGGTTGCTTTGCACACGGCTCTGCTCTAACACTGTGTGTGAGTGATATCATCTGCACACGGCTCCGCCTCGGGGCTGCTCTGCAAACGCAGACACAATGTAGCTGCAAGGTTCTGCTAAGTGGTTTAAAGCCACACAGCGCATTCGAGTGTATTCATTCATACTCCGAGATTCATTCATTAAACACTAAAAACACTAAATTGGAAAAAAATAGCCCAGCTGTGACTGCGACTGTAGCTGGGTTGGAGAATTCTATACTTGACATGTATGGCTTAGGGAATAAACTGCTCTTATTAGCTTTATGTTTATTGCTAGTATGTTTTGATAAATTGTTATTGTCTACATTTCTGCTGAAAGACAGTTTCATGATTGTACTTGGGATGTTTTCCCAGTAATGTTTAAGCATTACAATAGCAAGACCCTGTTTTCACAGCCCTACATAATACCTTTATATTTCCTCTTTACCATGCTATCACTCTTTTTTATAATAGTAACAAATTTGTGGCATGCGGTGCAAGATCTGCACAGCAATAAAGCTTACTCTGTGTATTTAATATGAAGTGGATGTGTTCAAAAAAGATTACACTTGTCTTTTAAACATCTACTGTACTCACAGTAGAAAGGAACACAGTGGTGTAAAAAATAGAAAAGTACTGTTAACATTAACTATGCACAGAATTGACATTAACCCCTTAATGACACAACTTCTGGAATAAAAGGGAATCATGACGGAATATTTCCATCATGTTTTTTTAAGAGGTTAAGCAGCCCGGAACAGAGTTACGTGCGCTGGGGGTGCAACTAGCACCTACAGCATCTCAACGCTCCGCATGGAGGTGCTGAATGCCCCCCCCTAGAAAGGCATTGATTCTTCGTATCTCTACGAGGAGATGCTGATTGGCACAGCAAAGCATTTTGCTGCGCATGCGCATTAGCCTTCCAATGCTTTACTATGGGAAAACATTGGATTGGCTAAGACCATCAAGTTTGGAGGTGGATCCAGGTAGGACCAGTCATGGTGAGAGCGGTGTGGCGTGGGAAAAAAAGATAACTTTAGGCACCTTTTCAGCATACGAAGTGGGGACGGGGACCTAAGTAGTTAGTTTAACACTATAGTGTCAGGAATGCATGTTTGTGATCCTGACACTATAATGTTGCTTTAAGGAAATACTAAGGTGTTGTTTTATTTTTATTTTTCAATTACACAAAATATTACAAAGAATCTCTGCACCTAGGCACCCCATTAACAGAAGCATTGCTATCTGTCCATTTAAATGTTGTTAGATAAGCATTGTCCCTAGTACTATCCATATAAAGGAACACTCCAAGCGCCATAACTACTGCAGAACATTGTAGTGGTTATGGTGCCAAGAGTGTCCTGGCTCCCCCTTTGTAAGTAGTCAAATCATTTCCAAACAACAGTCTGACTTCTTATCTGGGCCAATCGGACACTGCACCTCACCTTTACTACACCAACAGATTGCTGGATGGTCTGTAAAAATACATCTGTTAATACTAAATGTAATCATTATTTTCTTTAAAGGCTACAGCTTAATGTAGGTGTTCTGGTGAGTATAATCATTCCCTACAGGCATTTTCATGCACACATTGTCTTTCTGAGATGGCAACTGGAGGTGCTTCCTGGGGCAGTGCTGCACAGTAAGCATCCATGCCGTTGAGCGTCTACACGCTCTGCATGGAGACGCTGAACTCTCCTCATAGAGATGCATTGATTTAATGCATCTCTATGAGGAGGTGCTGATTGGCCAAGCCGGCGATTGGCCCTTTCCCGCCTCCTTAACAATTACAGCAAATCCAATACTTTCCCTATGAGGAAATCATAAATTCTGATGATGTCAGAAAGGAGGCGGATTGAAGGCGGAGCCAACATACAAGCAAAGATATCAAAAAGGTTATATATATAATGCAAGGACCAGTCAGCTAAAGACCATGTATAATAAGATGTATACAGAGTTCCAACACAGTAAACGTTGGAGGAAGGAACACGGGATCCTACATAATATAAATTAATGTGGTGTAACAAGATACTAATCTGTCCCCAGACTAAAAAACGTCTAGGCTCAGCAAAGACTCCACAGTAAACTAGGCATTCCCTCCACTGTCTCCCAAACAAACATAGCTGCTGCCAGCCCTGGTCCAAACCAAACACTCTCAAATAAAAAATGAAAAAGACCATAACTTGTGAGGTGATGAAGGCCCCAAATGAAGGAGCGTATTACAGCGTCAAAATGCATGTAGGGTCATTTCTGATTTTAATTCACCTCACAAATAATGGACACTTTTATTTTGATTTTTGAGTGTTTGAGTTGGACTACTTACCTTGTGCTTCCTCTTTGGAGTATTGGTGTTTTGTTTTTGTAAATTTGTAGTTAGTATAACACTCTAGAGTTAGCAATAAATGTGTATATACCTAACGCTGGAGTGTTCCTTTAACTCACCAAGTTCATTAATAAATGGCTAATTGAAACCAAAACAAACAAATATAGATCTTGTATCTAGACCACAGTAACTCAGTGAGTGGCTTACTGAGCCTTCACTGACTAACTCCCATCTCACTCAGGCAGTGATAGTTACTTTTTCCCTCATCCCAATAAATGCTTATAACAGGACTCTCAACAGTTCCGATTTAGGTGGAACGTTTCAGATTCCAGGGTCCTGTCCCGCCATCCTGATTTTGTTGCCTGGTGTCACACATTCGGGGACAACGTGGAACTGTCCCCAGCCTGTATGACGGCAATAGAACCAGCGCTTTGAGTGGAGCCGGTAGGTTGACGGACATGGTGTGCTTGGCTGGAATGCACAGTCTGTCCCCATCCTCAACCTTCAGCTCTCCAAATGTTGTGGACTACATCGCCCATGAAGCTTTGCCAGCATTATGACTGTAAGAGCATTATGGTATATGTATTCCACAACATCTGGAGCGCCAAAGGTTGCCTACCCCACGTCATCTGGGCATGTTCAGGTATGTGCCTGTGCATACAGCACTATAAAATAAATTGACATGGTATGCAGTTCCAGGAGTCACTGCTACTTATGCATTGTAAGGGTGAAAAACTGATCATTACAAACCAAAAAAAACAACAACCCATAAATGACAGTTAGGTTTTGCAAAAAAACTAAGTGTCATAGTTAAAGGACATTTCAAACTCTTAGAGCACTTGCTAAAGTGCTTTAAGGGTTAAAGGGACACTGTAGGCACCCAGACCACTTCAGCTCATTGAAGTGGTCTGGGTGCCAACTCCCATCACCCTTAACCTTGCAGGTGTCATTATTACAGTTTTTATAAACTGCAATATTTACCTTGCAGGGTTAAGACCTCCTCTAGTGGCTGTCTACTAGACAGCCACTAGAGGGACTTCCAGCTTCTTAGACGACTTTTGGTCGCCTAAATGATGCTGGATGTCCTCACGCTATGCGTCACCAGAATCCCCATAGGAAAGCATTGAATAATGCTTTCCTATGGGAAGGTGTAATGCATGCGCGCGGCCATTGACGCACATGCCCATTAGGTCTCTCCATCAGTGGACATCGGTAGGGGAGGAGCGTGGGCGGAGCCTGACCCAGCACCGAGGGACAACGGCGCTGGATTCAGATAGATGTCTGAAGAGGTTTTTACCCCTTCTGCGATGTGGTATTTGGGGCAGGAGGAAGGGGGGCACTCAGGATCCTCTTGTGGCACTGGACAATCCCTTTAAATGCATTCCTTTGAGAAGCATTCTAATTCGCAATCACCACATTTGATTGGTGCATCAATTCAGTACAATTTGGTGTTTAGCGAATAAACTCCTTAGCTCCTCAGCATATCATAATCTATTTTCTCGAGTATAAAGGAGTAGCAGAAACCGCCCTATCTTAAAATAAAGCTCTGGTCTATCCGGTATTATCTGCACTCCATGGATACCTAAACTGAGATCATATCCCTCTCTCTGAATGCTAAACAAGCGGAGTGCATTAATGAGGAGGCGGTGACGGTTGCTTTGCACACGGCTCTGCTCTAACACTGTGTCTGAGTGATATCATCTGCACACGGCTCCGCCTCGGGGCTGCTCTGCAACGCAGACACAATGTAGCTGCAAGCAACAGATCAGGTTCTGCTAAGTGGTTTAAAGTCACACAGCGCATTCGAGTGTATTCATTCATACTCTGAGATTCATTCATTAAACACTAAAAACACTAAATTGTAGAGTAAAAATTAGCCAAGCTGTGACTGTAGGTGGGTTGGAGAATTCTATGCTACAAAGTCAGGATTTAGGGAATAAACTGCATTTATAAGCCTTATGTTTATTGTTAGTATGTTTTGATACATTGTTGTTTTCTATTTCTGCAGAAATACAGTTTAATAAATGTGCTAGTTTTAATCACCCCAAGACTTTACATGCATACATTATAGGGTGCCGCAGGGGCCATTTATACAACATACAAGATCCAGCACACTTGCTCATTCACTAAACAGCAATTTCAAATCTCACAGAATGTAATAGTTTTATTTAAAAACACCTCACCTAGGCAAAAAATATTGGGGGTTTAGTTACAGTATATGATCATAAATTACATAAGCCTGCCACAACGTCAATGCACCCCATTTTTGGAAGGTCCTAACTCTAGCAACCTAATGCCTGCTGTAATAAGGTTATCCCACTTACTTGGGAAATCCTTCCTCCTGGGACTCTCTGCAGTGGTATATATGGTATAGTATATATATATATATATATATATATATATATATATATATATATATATATATATATATATATATACACACACATACACACATATGCATAGAGAGAGAGAGATTGTATTTTAATTTAATTTTAAAAATTTTTACTACTCTTTTTTTTCTCCCCTTTACTGGTTAATACTCACTTCATTTAAATATATTTGTAGTTGGGGACAATGAGCCGAGTTACAGTAGTGGTGGTATAAGTCGGTTGTGGTGCGCAGAAACCGACGTTCGGGTAGGCCTGTAAAAGAGGGTTCACTAAGTGAATTCCCTATTACAGGGTGCGGTGGGCGGGCTCAGTCAGGAAGTCTCAGCCCGGAGGAAGGGGATGCCTGTGAATTTATAGGCCGGATAAACCCCTTCCACAACAACAGGCTCCGCCTTTCCATATATCAGACATATCTAATCTGAGAATAAACTTACATTTAATTACTGTCCCCTCATCTTTAATTATCTTTTTTCCTATCAATCAATTATTTGTAGCTCCACGAACGCCATTTAATTTGTTTTGTGATTTATTAATATAGTAGTGTTGGAATGTCAGAGTTCAGGATTTCGCACAAACTGCTGATCATACAAAATTTAAATGAATCGTGATTCAGGAGAAACTAAATGCACAAGTCTAATGGCTGGCTGGGCATCCTTACATTTACGTTGTGTATTTATGTATGATATAGATGCTAGTGGGATCCTTACATTTACGTTGTGTATTTATGTATGATATAGATGCTAGTGGGTTCCTTACATTGATGTTGTGTATTTATGTATGCTATAGATGCTAGTGGGATCCTTACATTGATGTTGTGTATTTATGTATGCTATAGATGCTAGTGGGATCCTTACATTGATGTTGTGTATTTATGTATGATATTGATTCTAGGGGGATCCTTACATTTACGTTGTGTATTTATGTATGATATAGATGCTAGTGGAATCCTTACATTCGTGTTGTGTATTTATGTATGATATAGATGCTAGTGGGATCCTTACATTCGTGTTGTGTATTTATGTATGAAATAGATGCTAGTGGAATCCTTACATTCGTGTTGTGTATTTATGTATGATATAGATGCTAGTGGAATCCTTACATTCGTGTTGTGTATTTATGTATGATATTGATTCTAGTGGGATCCTTACATTTACGTTGTGTATTTATGTATGATATAGATGCTAGTGGAATCCTTACATTCGTGTTGTGTATTTATGTATGATATAGATGCTAGTGGAATCCTTACATTCGTGTTGTGTATTTATGTATGAAATAGATGCTAGTGGAATCCTTACATTCGTGTTGTGTATTTATGTATGAAATAGATGCAAGTGGAATCCTTACATTCGTGTTGTGTATTTATGTATGAAATAGATGCTAGTGGAATCCTTACATTCGTGTTGTGTATTTATTTATGATATACAGTTGGTCTGTACTGTGGACTTTTGTTTTATTATTTACAGATTATGAAAAGTAAATGAAGACTGCTTGTTAAGTATATATGTATTTGAGCGCATCGTTTATATATAGGGGGATTAGTGTTTATCATGGCAAATATAGTCCACAAAAGTAGGAGTCCCATTGGTTATCACCATTCTACTTGGATGTCTTCCCAGTAATAATCAAGCATTACAATACCAAGATCCTGTGTATTTACAGCCATACAAAGAGGCTGCCAAGAATTACGGACTCAGGTCATGACATGGGAGCTCTGCACACAATGTTTCAGTGTCCTGAGTTGTTTATGCATCTTTGCACGATCTCGGTGTCCTACTCAGGTCTCTGCACACGGTTCTGTTTACAGTTTAACAATCACAGCTCATTATCCTCTACATTGCTAGGCTGCAAGGAGGAACTATGCGGAATCTGGAAATAAAAGTGTGGGCAATGAAGCATACTAATAGCAGTGAATAATTAACCAGCAAAAAAAACAACGTGTCCCCCAGATGGGAAAAATGGTACAAACTTTGCAAAGATAGGAAATAAAGGAATGAATAATAGAATATAAAGAATTAAATCCACACCTCTCAACTGTCCTAATTTTGTCGGGAAAGTTAAAGTTTTCAAGGACCTTGTGCAACATGATGACACCAGTAGTACAGGTGACCATATACACTTAGTCAAATCTATGTTCTGGGTCTGCACAGTAAGACACGTTATGTAAATTAAAAAAAAATTAAAATGGTCAAGAATTTAAATAAATTAAAAAAAAAAAGTTCTAAAAAATCCTTCTTTAAAACTAGCATCACGTTTTCAAGATGGGGGCTTACAATTGATTTATAAAGGGGCAAAATTATATTTTAATTACATGAATTAATACCCCTTTTTATAATGACAGCACTTTAAAAGCCTTTGCAATGACAGACCATCATTGCATACTGTTGTCCAGTTTGTTATTTATATTCCAAAGTCCTTTTCATTTAATGTGATTCCTAAATACACCCCATTAAATCTATAAGGAAGGAACTCTAATGAAAAGAAAGTTTTTTTTTGGGGGGGGGGGGGGGGGGCATAGGAGCTGGTTACACCTATATTGTTGTTCTTTCATATTTTGACAATGAATAAATATAATAGAACGAAAAATAGTGCATTGTGCTGACTCTTGAATGAATCTGCATTTATTGTGTGCAGTCTGACTCATTACTAATCTGCAAGGTTTGTTATTGCATTTTACACACGTGGCTGTGTGTGTGTCACATGGTACAGGGGGTGTGTTTGTGCACTTGTCTGTGTTTTGCACTCAGTCCCAGCTCTGGTATATATAGAATCGGCTCAGCCCTGCACGCCATACAGCTTCACAGAGCATCCAGAGAGACTCACTGAGATTCTATTACTATAGCAACAAGCATGGACCCCCAGGACTGTAACTGCGCAACAGGTATGGATATAGAAACTATCTGTATCGAGATAGAATGCATCTAACTTATTATTATTACTGGCATTCATAAAGCGACAACAAATTCCGCAGCGCTGTACAATTGGGGAAAAAGACAAACACAATAAGAACAGACTGATACAACAGAGGGCCCTGCCTGTGAGCTTACAATCTAAAGGTTGAAATGGGGGTATGAGACAAGAGGTAGCAGAGAAATTTGTATGTGATGGGAGAGTTAATGGTATAACTGCGGCAGCTGGTAACATGTGAAGGTAATAGGGAGGTGATTGGTGTGGCTCCAAACAGCTGGAGATGAATGCTATATAGTTAGAAGGAACCAGGGTGGGTAGAGCTGAGTAAAATTAAATGACCTTTGTCTTTATGCATTTAAGGAGATCTACATTATCTATACAACTATCCAGATGTCTGTTTAATCTGCTTAAACGGACTCTCTATAAATTGGATCAGTGAATTGTATAATGTGCACTGCCTCTTGCATACAGTAAATCCATATATTGGCAATTATTTAGGTAGATGATCTGTAAATGGGGCAAATTGCTAGATTCAGACCAAATTTAAAGATGTGGTTGCGTTTTCAACTATTCCCTATTAATAGTTTTATTCCTGGGTTAGTGTAAACACATTATAGAATAGCTGGGTTTATTCATGAGAAGTCAAATTGCAATGCCCTAAAAACTGTACATTTACAGATCAACTGTGGGTTTTTATTTTTTTATTACTATTTATATAGCTCCATCAGATTCTGTAGTGCTGTACAATGGGTTTTTCTTTTTTTCTTTTTTTTTTGTTTCCCCCTCCATCATGCTTGAAACACATTGAAGCTTCTTACAAGCAATATGTAAAACTACCAGGTTTATAAATTGGATTAGGACCATAGGCTGTATTAAAATACACCAAGTAGATTTACTGACACCTAGTGGCTAATGGCGGTAGGACAACTTCTCCTTTATCCCCAAATGCTTGGGTTGTTATTACTCTAATATCCTGTAACCTGATTTCTTTCCCAGGTGCTACCTGCAATTGTGGTGATTCCTGCAAATGTATGAACTGCAAATGCAAATCCTGCAAGAAAAGTAAGTGCTCTTATCTAGGGAGCAGTATAATGCAACCTATTGTGTGGGTGCCACCCTAGGGGGGGGGGGGGCTATTCTCATTTGAGGGTCTGCATGTATATATGGCATCTATAGCTGAACAGAGGGGGGGGGGGGGAATTCAAGTCTATCATGTCTTTAGTCTGCCTATTTAGGTCCCAAATTACAAACTTTTTTTTTTTTTTTTTTTTTATTCCTGACAACACAATTTTGTTTTGCATTATGAGCACAGATTGGTAACACCCCCAGCAGCCAAGTGTTGCCACTCTTGTGTGCGTGTGTTTTGTCTCCAAGAAAAAACATTTCTGTGACCGATGTCTGTCACGGACATGTCCTCCAAATTTGCAATTAAACCATACGTTTATTTACTAAATCTAGAATTGCTGTGACTAACCGATTCAAAGAAACGTTCCAAATATTTATTTATTTTTACCTGTATTTTGTAGTTTAACCCCTTAAGGACACATGACATGTGTGACATGTCATGATTCCCTTTTTATTCCAGAAGTTTGGTCCTTAAGAGGTTAATTCATTACAGCTTGGTGTCTGACAAGTTCGCTGTTCTGAAGAAAGTTCAGATTTCAAACTGAAATTGTTGACTGTGATCGAATAATGGTAAACGCTTATTAAAGGACAACTGTCGCCTCAAAACAAATAAATCCTAAATATAACCCTATCAAAACTTGGTGAAAGGATTGTTTTATTAAAATAGCTGTGACTCCTATTCTTAAGAAGTTGGTATACGATCACAGCATATACCAAGGACCCTACGGGACACAGTCTTATTTAATTTCCAAAGGTTCTGTTATGGAACTGCTAAACGTTGACGATCACAATGAATTCCGTTCAGACTGCACTTATTGGCTGATCTCTCTCACATTTGGCTGTTTATATAGTCTCTCTGGACTTTTATAATTCCATGCTCATGGTGCTCACATGATGTCTAACTGTAAGGTGGTGCATACAAGCCCTTCTTCTGACCCTGCTGTTTCTCCCTCCTCTCCCACAGGTTGCTGCTCCTGCTGTCCTGCAGATTGCAGTAAATGCAGCCAGGGCTGTCAGTGTGAAAAGGGAAATCCAGACTGCAGCTGCTGCAAGTGATTGGTGGATCTGCGTCTCTTACTCTGTAATTTCTGTGTTATGGTCTCGTCTGTTTAATGTTCTGCAGTATTTTTGTTAAAAACCTGTAAAATGTTTTTATTTCTTACTGTTTTCATAATAAAGAATTCTAAGTTAAGTTCATTGTGTTACTAATTAGTGATTCCGTGTTTCAAACCTATTTTGATGTAACTTGTCTGAACATTAGTCGCCATACTATATAATTTAGTTGTAGACACAGTTTAAAGGGGTACTGTACATACCATAACTACTACTGGGTTTTTTTTTGTTTTTTTTTATGGTACAGCCAATTTAAGGATTGCCTTTTACTTTTAACTCCCCCCTTCCACTGTGGCTGGAATTGGTTTTTATCTGACCATGCTCCATATATATAGTGGGAAAACCCTCTCATTGCCCTGAGCCTGACACTGCAGGGGACACTTTTCTCCCAAATCGGGCAAATAAATGCACAATAGAACTAGCAGCTACAAGAAACATGGGTTCCGCAAATCCACATTTAAACTGATTCTTGTGATACTCCGCCCTAGTTCACATTCCATGTACACCAACTTCTGAACATGGCTAGGTGTGCCCTGACATCTGCAACCGTAATCCTCTTCATTGAGGAGTTGTTGCCTTTTTGTATACCACTTCTGCACAGAGTGCTTTCACATACCATGGTGTGCTGGACCAAATAAATATTGCAGCTGGACTGTGGGCGCAGGGTCTCTTGTACCCACGGGTTAGTGGAGCATATTGAGATTCCTAATTTATGACTTTTTTGGTAAGTGAGCCAGCCCTGTGTCAGGGTAGACCCGCTACCGTAATATGAATACACTTCATAAAGGTGCACCTAACACAGAGGAATGTGCCTATTCCGACTACTGTCAAATACAACTGTCTGCTTACATCGAACAACATGCCACCTTGGTCCCTGTCTCTATGAAACTACAGAGGAGACTATTCCCAATTGTAAGTTACATAGCCCTTTGTGTATCAGATGGTAACTGGTGTCACGACGCTGCTGCAATGCACTCCGCTAACTAAACTCTTGCAGAACATGAAGATGTCCATGCAAACCTTCCAGTCGTTCACCTCCCTCTTTCTCTCTTCCACCAAGTCCTAAAAGAGTTAAAATGAACTAAGAACGCCCCTACTTCATCAGAGGCTGGTCAGTTGGTATTTAATTTGTATCACTAAATGCAAAATTGCAATCCTATTGTGATACAGACGTGTCTTTGTATATACTCTACTTTTTTAACACAGTTCAAATTGTATTTGCAGATTGTGTTTTAAGATTTTACCATTATATTTAATTCATACCAATACTAAATCTAATTTCTTGCTCCTGGATATTCACTTTCGGGTGTTCTTAGTTCATATAATGGTCAACGGTTCACTATTCCCAATGACTACACGTCAGTGTACTTGGATGTAATTAACCCTTTCGCAAACACACAACTTTGGTTGAAGTTAAAGGAACATTGTAAATACAACAAATTGAAGTGGTTAGGGTATCCATTTAGTTGGGATGCAGGGCCTGGTACCCACTGCCTGCAACATAACCACTTCAGTGTGTTTAAATGGTTATGGTGCCACTGCCTACAGTGCCCCTTTAAGGTCCACTCTCGACACCATAATCTCTTCATTTCATAGTCCTTACAACCACATGCAGACACACATATATATATATATATATATATATATACATACAGAGACACAGACACACATTCATATACCAAATGTTTCCTGTTCCCTACCTTTTGTGACTTTCCCTGGGGTCCAGTGGGGGCTCAGCCTGATGGGAGTCAGAGTTCCCACTCTGACTCCTTCCTCCCATGCGAGTTCTGATAGCTGGGAGGAGTGATGTGCAGTCACTTCCTTCCAGCAGGGATCTCATCCTAGGGGGCCCGGTCACCGCTGGGCGCTTTAACAGCACGACCAGGCCCTATGATAATCCATATCCATCAGGCGGGCCTGACAGCATGGGCCACCCGATGGACCCCTTCACGTGCGGCCCTGGTGGTTTGCCGCACGGGCCGGGCCGCAAAACGTGGCAGCTGGTACCTGGTCGCAGGTATGTACGACCGTGGTATGTACGCCACTGCGAACATGAATACTAGTCATCGACACATTATGATGAGGTGGTACAGTCTGAGCAACTGAGGACTATATACAGAAGGAAAGATTGACTCCCGAGTCTGTTCCTAGACCTTCATGTAGCCATATGCCAATACACATAAAAAACAACGCATAACGATAACGTAAATCAGAAGTAACAAGTGCAATAAAGAAATATGAGTAAAGGTGTGAACTGGCTGACATGGCAATAGGCATCTGTAATATTCTCTTCTTCGCATCTGTCATGGTATAACACCTGGTGTCCACCCCAAGCCCTCGGGACCCCCATACAGGTTTGGGCGTATATTACCCCGCCTCATGGTAAACCAAACCAGTCTCTCTCCGCTGTATGCACCCATCATCCTGTGCCATTCCCCCCTCTGCTGTACCACTTTTACCATCTTTCCCATGTCTCAACCAATCCTCGTCTGGCAGTGCTACACCACCATCTGTTTTCCAGTGGCTTCTACAGGTCAATGGTTTGTTGGGCGCTAACTCCAGCCAAATCCTATAACACAGGGAGAGGGCCTTGGGCTTTGTCAGTGCTGTCCAACACCTGAGGGGCACAAGCTTTAATCTTCTTTTTTAAATCTTTTATTGAATTTTTTTCCATTTATTTTTCGTTACACGTACGTAAAAAAAAGTTACATTTCACAAAATTAACAGGAATATACTGAAAAGCATAAATGTATACTACAATAGACATTACGACATTTCAATTTTTTTTTGCAAACAATTTCCCTGCGTGGGGAGGAGGAGGGGGGGCGAGAATGGTAGGGGGGGGGGGGGGCCTCCAACTATATTATTATCGAGTCTTACATTAGAAGAAGAGAAAATAAATTGAGTTTGTCAGGAGTATATTTTCCCTCATAGCTTTGCAATTTGTTCCAACCAGAATTCATAGTTATCGTCAGATGATTTACAGATATCTCTCTCCATATTTGATATATTAACTGCTCTTTAACTAGAGGCCAACATGGTGTCACCACACTTTTCCAATGTTTGGCTATCATTAGTTTTGCTGCGATCAAGATATGGATAACTATAAAAGAATACTGATCAAATATATCAAGTAAATTTATGTGGAGTAAAAATAGCTTAGCTTCAAATATAAAGGGCCTATTAAGCAATTTTTGTATTTTAATATAGATCATATCGCCAAAACAATTGGATTGGTTGACAATCCCATTAAATATGGGCCAATCCTCCTTTATCTATTTCACATCTCCAACATCTATCTGTACATTCGTGATATATCTTTGCTAACCTACTCGGTACCAGATCCCACGTATTTAATATGTTATAGTGTACCTCCACCAAATTGAGGCAGCGCACTTTTTATTTACTAATTTTATTGATTTAATCCACTCTTTTGTAATCAATTTTTGTTTTTAATTCTTGTTCCCATTTTTTTATAACGGTTAGGAGATGTAGCGGAGAGCTGGTCTTTCATAGGTTAACTCCACTAAAGATCCCAGTGAGGCTCAGGAACAAGTTTTAAAATACCATAGAGTAATAATCACAGCAAGCAAGGTAATCCACGAATATCCCCATACAGATCCCAATGACTGGACGACACACAGCATCAGGAGCAGAACTGAACTTTTAATCACTCAACCTTTTTTTTTTTTCAATTTGACAATTTCTATTTTGTCACTTGAAACATTAGGGGTACAGAAAAGAAAAGGTGAGGTTAGGAAAGGGAACATTGTACTGGTTTTACATTTCATACATTACAGAATTACAGTGTAAAATTACACTGTTTCCATGAAATACAAAAGAGACTCAGGTAGAGAGACAGTATCAGGTTGCTAGTGATAATTGGGGGGTAACCCCTATGAGAAGTAAATTAGAAAAGTAGAACCAAATACTCGTACCCAAAATTGAAAGAGGAGAGGTGTCCTATAGGATAGACCACTCTCTCTTCTCTATATGGAGCGAGTATATATTTAGCAACCCATTCACAGTATACGTTAATTATCTAAAATATAACCTTTAATAAATCATTAAAAATCAGTTATCAAGAAAAATGTAGATTGAGTAGAAAAAATATATATACACACAATGATCTAAAAAAGGCTGTAATCAACAAGCCTTTATTACTGTAAGGGCTAAATAGCCTCAGTCTGATTGCAGCCGCGGTGGTTGCAGGTAGAGGAAAAAATAGTGGTTATTAAAGTTGTGAAACAATCAAAGCTTAAACTTAAACACCATCCTCATGCCACAAACTCGCCACCCTGGAGGTAAAAAAACCAAACAAATCCAGATTTTAACCCCCTCTTGTTTGCTGCAAAAAATGTCACAGCAGCTAGGACACTAAAGTAGTAGTCTGTAATTTGCGTAACACACAGGGCTAGGTAGTGACCAGAAAGAACCCTGATCAAAACTTCCAAATCCCTAGTTGCTAGCAATAAGTATAGTTAGCTTGGTGTCCCTGCCGCCGGTGAAAAAGAAACAGCTAACTGCTTCAATTCAATTATTCAAAAGTGCTCTGGAGAGTAAAGGGAACATACTGTCGGTCCCTAATTTCAAACTCCATAAAGATTACGATAATTAATAAACAGGTGTCCCTTTGCTAGAGAATCAACTGGAGAATATTTTAAAAGAAAACTTCTGTCTGTCCCTAGTTTTCAATCTCCATCTTTAGCTAGTATAAGGCATAAAATAATCAGGCGTCCCGACGCGCGTTTCGCCAATACTTGGCTCGTCCAGGGGAACCGGGTTACTGCCTGGTGGTAGTTTAAATATCCCTCCCTACATTCCCATTGGTCGATTGTTAGCCAATACTGGGAGGGGAGGGGCTGGGAGTAAGTGAGTGTTAATTTAACCCTTTGAGACCAGGTACAAGTTCGGCACTCCAACCGACATCATTAAAATTGCTGTAACCCTGTAAAGGTAAATAATGATCATATTGTCTTTAGGTATATAATGACAATAAAGTCCATAGGACAACGAGCATCCACCTTATAAGCAGTTTCTCCAACATGATATTCACAAGCAGTAGTTATGTATATGCTACGTTTATATATATACACATAGACAGACACTAAGAGTGTAATGTCCTTATACATCATGCAGTCTAATGTTGATGAACTGGCATTCAGTTAGAACGGACTTGGAACTAAGTTTTCTGGGTGTTTCTAGGGAATAATGATTCATAGATCGACCACACACCTTCGATATCCATACATTCTCATGGGGATCCAGTGAGGCACTCTGGATCTCAGTATATTCTTTGATAGTGTCTAGGTCCATTGGTTAGTGGAATGTAGGGTTTATGTGAGCATAAATGGTGGATAAAGTTAGGAAAGGGAAAAATGAAATCCCGTTTATAATGTTGTAAGCAAAAGCCGAAGTCATATTTCCAACGTCCACTGACTAGAATTATGCACATTCTCCAATGGGGATTATCCCCTCTCTGTAGGGGCAACGATGAATGCAGAAGAACCAAACTAGTAATGCTGTAGGAAAATGTAAACTTCACATTTTCAACATCTACTAGTTAAAATATTCAAAAAGAAATAGACCCCTCTTTCTATCTTCCTAGAGATTCTTAGGAATGAATAAACGGGGTAAAATTAAATTCTTCATTCAGTCCTCTAGGGTATAGGGTCTGAAAAGAATAAATCCAGCGAGACTCAGCCTTTAGCAGAGAAATATTAATATCACCCTTTCGATGGTTAAGAGCCAGTTGTTGTAACACCTGGAACTTCAAGACTTCAGGTTTAGACGCATGGTTGATTCTAACATGTTTTGAAATCGGAGTTTCAATGTGTAGATTGGAGATGGAATTAATGTGCTGTAGGATGCGTCTACGTAGTTGCTGATAGGTTTTTCCTATATACTGTAGCCCACACTCACATGTTATTATATAGATAACATTGGTGGAGCTGCAGTTGATGAATGCATTGATGGTTATCTCTGTTGAAGTTCTTTTATTCCAGACAGACCTAGTTGGTGAAATAAATTTACAGGCTTTACAGTGGCCGCATTTGTAAAGACCTTTGGTTGTTAGCCAGGTGGAAGTAGGAGGTGTTGTCGAACCAGGTTTCAAGTGACTGTGCGTTAGTATGTCACCGAGATTGTTTGCTCGTCTACAAGTCATAGAGGGTTGTTTCGTGATGGTCTTGCTCAAACTGGTGTCATATTGTAGTAACGGCCAATTTCTGCTTAAGACATGTTGTGCTGTGTTCCAGTGTTTATCAAAAGTTCCTATAAACCTTGTCAAACTAGGGGTGGTACTGAGTTCCCTAGGTGGTCTATGTAGGCTTTCGGATCTGTCTACATTAGTGGTTCTTTGGTAGGCTCTTTTAAGAATTCTGTTGGGATAACCCAATGACTTAAATCTGGTTCTTAACTCTTTCGCTTCTTTCTCAAAATCCTCCTGGTTTGAACAGTTTCTCTTAGCTCTTAAATATTGGCCGTATGGAATGTTGGCCTTTAAATGAAAAGGGTGATAGCTTTGCCAATGCAGCAAACTATTTGTTGCTGTTGGTTTCCTAAATAGTGATGCGCTTATATCCCCATTTTCATGTATGTTAATGTTCAGATCTAAGAAGACCAGGTGTTGTTCGTCAATGACATGAGTGAGTTGGAGGTTAATATCATTGTGATTGAGTTCATCAACCAGCTGTTTGAATTGGGAGAAAGAACCTGACCAAAAGATCAGGATGTCATCTATGTAGCGAAACCATTTGTGTATAGATGGAAAGTAATTCGAGTTTGACACATTAAACACAATTGTCTCCTCCCACCATCCCAAAAAGAGATTCGCATAGCTGGGTGCGCAAGACGAACCCATAGCAGTGCCCCTTGTCTGTAAATAATATTTTCCATTAAAGGTGAAATAGTTGTGTGTTAACACAAAACGGAGCAAAGTTAGAATAAAAGTTTGTTCTTGTTCAATAAAGGTTCCAGATTTTTCCAAAAAATAGGCTACTCCAGCTATACCATTCTCGTGTGGGATGTTGTTATATAATGCCACTACATCCAGGCTGGCTATAGAGGTATATGGGGGTACCGTCAGATTCTCTAGAACAAGAAGAGTCTGTTTTGTATCACGTATATAGGATTTTAGTTTCTGCACCAGTGGTTTTAATATCTTGTCTAGGAATTTACTAGCTCGTTCAGTCAGGCTATGGTTACCAGAAATAATTGGTCTCCCCGGAGGCTTGTGCATATCTTTGTGCACCTTGGGGAGACAGTAAAAGGTTGCTATGGTTATATTGGATTGTGCAACAATGTATTTGAATTCATTCTGGGTAATTATTTTGTCAGTTAGAGCTATCTGTGCAAGCTCCTGTAATTCCTTAAAGAAAACCTTCGTTGGGTCATCCTTGAGTACCTGGTATGCAGATGTATCAGAAAGGTGTGCCATACACATGTCCACATATTGTCCCCTTTCCATGAGAACAATGTTACCCCCCTTGTCGGAGGATTTTATAACCATGTCGTCTCGTTGTTTTAGCTCTTGTAGAGCCAACTTTTCTACATAGTTTAAATTGGACCTGGATGGTTCGTGTATACCTTGGTTCTCTAGTTCATTGGTACAGATCTGGACAAACATGTCAATGCAGGGGAATTCCTTGAGGTTAGGAGTAAACCACGAAAGTGGTTTTAAATCGGTCAATGATTCTCCAAGTGCCTGTTCAGAGGATAATTCTGTCAGGAGTTGGAAAATATCACTATCTTCAGGGGTCAGGCCTAATTCTTTAAGACTATAGGGACTTCCAAGAGGGAAATATCTTTAAAAATAAAAACAAACGGAGGTTGAGGAATACCAATATGGGAAATAAAGGGTTTTCCTCCTCAGATGAAACTGAATGGTCAGAGTCAGAGGATAGACCAAGGTTTAATAAAAGATCTACATCTAGACAGAGACAATCTGTCCCTGGGGTCCAACCGAGAGGGATCCTGAGAAATTCTGATAGAAATATCTCGTTCTCAGATGGCTCAGCTCCCTCTGGTGGTGATTTTCCTTCGGGACGTGAAGGTCCCTCAGGTCCCTCTGGCCCTATCCAGTCCACGTCTACTACTTTTTTAGACCAGGACTGGCCACGACCACAAAGGGAAAGACTAAGGGACAGAAAGAAGTGGGGGTACAAGATGCACAAATCCAACTACCAATAGAGACCCACATGGAAAATAAAATTATAAATCTATCTAATTTTGAATTGAAACCGAGGCATTTTTCTTAACTGTCTAAGGGGCTATCGTTTATACCAACCCCAACGTATAATATGTTCAATTGGGCCAAAGACGTTAACTTATTTGGACGCAAACTGGCCCTACATGCTTATCATGAAAAGAGAAGTCTGAAAAATCTTAAAGAATTAGGCCTGACCCCTGAAGATAGTGATATTTTCCAACTCCTGACAGAATTATCCTCTGAACAGGCACTTGGAGAATCATTGACCGATTTAAAACCACTTTCGTGGTTTACTCCTAACCTCAAGGAATTCCCCTGCATTGACATGTTTGTCCAGATCTGTACCAATGAACTAGAGAACCAAGGTATACACGAACCATCCAGGTCCAATTTAAACTATGTAGAAAAGTTGGCTCTACAAGAGCTAAAACAACGAGACGACATGGTTATAAAATCCTCCGACAAGGGGGGTAACATTGTTCTCATGGAAAGGGGACAATATGTGGACATGTGTATGGCACACCTTTCTGATACATCTGCATACCAGGTACTCAAGGATGACCCAACGAAGGTTTTCTTTAAGGAATTACAGGAGCTTGCACAGATAGCTCTAACTGACAAAATAATTACCCAGAATGAATTCAAATACATTGTTGCACAATCCAATATAACCATAGCAACCTTTTACTGTCTCCCCAAGGTGCACAAAGATATGCACAAGCCTCCGGGGAGACCAATTATTTCTGGTAACCATAGCCTGACTGAACGAGCTAGTAAATTCCTAGACAAGATATTAAAACCACTGGTGCAGAAACTAAAATCCTATATACGTGATACAAAACAGACTCTTCTTGTTCTAGAGAATCTGACGGTACCCCCATATACCTCTATAGCCAGCCTGGATGTAGTGGCATTATATAACAACATCCCACACGAGAATGGTATAGCTGGAGTAGCCTATTTTTTGGAAAAATCTGGAACCTTTATTGAACAAGAACAAACTTTTATTCTAACTTTGCTCCGTTTTGTGTTAACACACAACTATTTCACCTTTAATGGAAAATATTATTTACAGACAAGGGGCACTGCTATGGGTTCGTCTTGCGCACCCAGCTATGCGAATCTCTTTTTGGGATGGTGGGAGGAGACAATTGTGTTTAATGTGTCAAACTCGAATTACTTTCCATCTATACACAAATGGTTTCGCTACATAGATGACATCCTGATCTTTTGGTCAGGTTCTTTCTCCCAATTCAAACAGCTGGTTGATGAACTCAATCACAATGATATTAACCTCCAACTCACTCATGTCATTGACGAACAACACCTGGTCTTCTTAGATCTGAACATTAACATACATGAAAATGGGGATATAAGCACATCACTATTTAGGAAACCAACAGCAACAAATAGTTTGCTGCATTGGCAAAGCTATCACCCTTTTCATTTAAAGGCCAACATTCCATACGGCCAATATTTAAGAGCTAAGAGAAACTGTTCAAACCAGGAGGATTTTGAGAAAGAAGCGAAAGAGTTAAGAACCAGATTTAAGTCATTGGGTTATCCCAACAGAATTCTTAAAAGAGCCTACCAAAGAACCACTAATGTAGACAGATCCGAAAGCCTACATAGACCACCTAGGGAACTCAGTACCACCCCTAGTTTGACAAGGTTTATAGGAACTTTTGATAAACACTGGAACACAGCACAACATGTCTTAAGCAGAAATTGGCCGTTACTACAATATGACACCAGTTTGAGCAAGACCATCACGAAACAACCCTCTATGACTTGTAGACGAGCAAACAATCTCGGTGACATACTAACGCACAGTCACTTGAAACCTGGTTCGACAACACCTCCTACTTCCACCTGGCTAACAACCAAAGGTCTTTACAAATGCGGCCACTGTAAAGCCTGTAAATTTATTTCACCAACTAGGTCTGTCTGGAATAAAAGAACTTCAACAGAGATAACCATCAATGCATTCATCAACTGCAGCTCCACCAATGTTATCTATATAATAACATGTGAGTGTGGGCTACAGTATATAGGAAAAACCTATCAGCAACTACGTAGACGCATCCTACAGCACATTAATTCCATCTCCAATCTACACATTGAAACTCCGATTTCAAAACATGTTAGAATCAACCATGCGTCTAAACCTGAAGTCTTGAAGTTCCAGGTGTTACAACAACTGGCTCTTAACCATCGAAAGGGTGATATTAATATTTCTCTGCTAAAGGCTGAGTCTCGCTGGATTTATTCTTTTCAGACCCTATACCCTAGAGGACTGAATGAAGAATTTAATTTTACCCCGTTTATTCATTCCTAAGAATCTCTAGGAAGATAGAAAGAGGGGTCTATTTCTTTTTGAATATTTTAACTAGTAGATGTTGAAAATGTGAAGTTTACATTTTCCTACAGCATTACTAGTTTGGTTCTTCTACATTCATCGTTGCCCCTACAGAGAGGGGATAATCCCCATTGGAGAATGTGCATAATTCTAGTCAGTGGACGTTGGAAATATGACTTCGGCTTTTGCTTACAACATTATAAACGGGATTTCATTTTTCCCTTTCCTAACTTTATCCACCATTTATGCTCACATAAACCCTACATTCCACTAACCAATGGACCTAGACACTATCAAAGAATATACTGAGATCCAGAGTGCCTCACTGGATCCCCATGAGAATGTATGGATATCGAAGGTGTGTGGTCGATCTATGAATCATTATTCCCTAGAAACACCCAGAAAACTTAGTTCCAAGTCCGTTCTAACTGAATGCCAGTTCATCAACATTAGACTGCATGATGTATAAGGACATTACACTCTTAGTGTCTGTCTATGTGTATATATATAAACGTAGCATATACATAACTACTGCTTGTGAATATCATGTTGGAGAAACTGCTTATAAGGTGGATGCTCGTTGTCCTATGGACTTTATTGTCATTATATACCTAAAGACAATATGATCATTATTTACCTTTACAGGGTTACAGCAATTTTAATGATGTCGGTTGGAGTGCCGAACTTGTACCTGGTCTCAAAGGGTTAAATTAACACTCACTTACTCCCAGCCCCTCCCCTCCCAGTATTGGCTAACAATCGACCAATGGGAATGTAGGGAGGGATATTTAAACTACCACCAGGCAGTAACCCGGTTCCCCTGGACGAGCCAAGTATTGGCGAAACGCGCGTCGGGACGCCTGATTATTTTATGCCTTATACTAGCTAAAGATGGAGATTGAAAACTAGGGACAGACAGAAGTTTTCTTTTAAAATATTCTCCAGTTGATTCTCTAGCAAAGGGACACCTGTTTATTAATTATCGTAATCTTTATGGAGTTTGAAATTAGGGACCGACAGTATGTTCCCTTTACTCTCCAGAGCACTTTTGAATAATTGAATTGAAGCAGTTAGCTGTTTCTTTTTCACCGGCGGCAGGGACACCAAGCTAACTATACTTATTGCTAGCAACTAGGGATTTGGAAGTTTTGATCAGGGTTCTTTCTGGTCACTACCTAGCCCTGTGTGTTACGCAAATTACAGACTACTACTTTAGTGTCCTAGCTGCTGTGACATTTTTTGCAGCATACAAGAGGGGGTTAAAATCTGGATTTGTTTGGGTTTTTTTACCTCCAGGGTGGCGAGTTTGTGGCATGAGGATGGTGTTTAAGTTTAAGCTTTGATTGTTTCACAACTTTAATAACCACTATTTTTTCCTCTACCTGCAACCACCGCGGCTGCAATCAGACTGAGGCTATTTAGCCCTTACAGTAATAAAGGCTTGTTGATTACAGCCTTTTTTAGATCATTGTGTGTATATATATTTTTTCTACTCAATCTACATTTTTCTTGATAACTGATTTTTAATGATTTATTAAAGGTTATACACTGTTTCCATGCGTGCGTTGTGCGACCATCTGGACCGGATGCATCTACTTGTCGCAGTGTATCTTAGTTCAGGGTTCCAGCTATCCTATCCCTGTATTATGTATGTATTTGTGGCACTAACATGCGTATATGAGATGTAGGCAGAACAGCGTATGAGAAGGCAACCCTGGTTGGTAACTCATGATTGAGGGGCGGAAGATGGGGGGTGGGGAGGGGGGACAGGAGTGAATTGTCAGCATTCCGTTTGTTGGTCATTGTGGATAAATCGAATCCACTAATGTACCTATAGTGTAGTATGGTAAGTTTCTATGGTATCGTTTCCTTCAGAACCATGTTACTTTATGTTCCCTTTGTCGTGGTGTGAGCATGGGTCTACAGGATCCCTTTGTTACAGTGGAGGTATATGTGTTTAATTTGTTATGCGTGTCTCATGTCGGGTGTTTTAGCTCCCAATCCTCCCATACTTCGTGCTTCCAGCTGTTTCCAGGCGGTACCTGTGAAATGTTAGATTCGTATTTCTCAACTTGGGACACGTATCTAATTATTTCTTGTATTGAGGCATTATTTGGCGATAGCCAGTTTTTTGCTATTAGTTGTTGAGCTGCCACCAGAATATGAAATATGAAATATTTCACGGATTTGGGGTAGGTGGTGCCGAACATGAATAGGAGTATAGAAGACGGGGTGTTTGGTATTGTGACAGATGTGTGTTGGCGTATCAGTGAAATGACCGCATTCCAGTATGGTTGGAGTTTCGAACACTGCCACCAGATATGAAGGAATGAGCCTGATTCTTTTTTGCATCTCCAGCATGTGCTGGGTAGTGTCGGGTCTACCATGGCCAGTCTTGTGGGAACCATATACCAGCGGTAAAGGATCTTGTGTGTTATTTCTAGGTGAGAAGCGCTAAAGTGTTAAACCTTTCGTGATATTTGCTGAAGCCAACCAGGTTTTCTCTGGTATCGTCAGGTTTAGGTCTTTTTCCCATGAGAGTACGCATGAGAAGGTTTTGATACCTCCTCTGGGCAGCAACAAAGTATATATGGTGGATATTGGTTTTTTTAACCTGTTTCCCTGCCATAATGCATTTCTCAAAGTCTGTCAGTGTGGTAATAGTATGGGATTTAGAGTTCTTTGAGTTAGATTTCCACCAGGATGATAATTGGAGGTAGGAGTGGTGCGCCGTGTTCGGGAGGGTATGGCTTCTTTTTAGTTGGTCAAAAGTGGCTAGTTTCCCTTCGTGTAGGAGGGTATGTACATGAAGCACCCCGCATCTGTTCCAGACCCTGTAGTTAAAGTCGGGTATCACCCAGGTTAGAGCTTTAATGGGGGTTGAGAGGGGGATTGGGTGGTTGCTGCATAAGAGTTTACGTGAAACATCCCAGATTTTTAACGTCGCTAATGTGGCGGGGAGTGCTTGCGTGGTGTTGCCTCTGCTGTGGGGGGGGGGGGGGTAGCCACATTAATGTATTCATATCTTGGTTTTGTAACCAGTGTTGTTCAATGGTTACCCATTGTGATCGATTAGATTCTAGAGTGACAGAGAAGAGGCTGGCTAGTACTGCTGCTCTATGGTACAGTTGCACATTGGGGAGTCCCATTCCTCCCGTAGTTTTGGGTTGGTATAGTGTGGATATGGCTACTCTGGGTCTTTTCCCCTGCCAGATTAAGAGGTTAATTTGTTGTTGGAGTGATGTGAAATAGGTTGGTGGTATCCGTAGGGTGAGTGTCCTGAATAAATATTGTAATTTGGGCAGGATTACCATCTTAACAGCTGCTATGCGCCCTGACCAGGAAATGAATAAATTTTTCTAATTTTGGAGAGTTGTTATGATCTCCTTACTAAGTTTGGTATAGTTCAGGTTGTACAGGTTTGACAAATTGTGTGGATGCTTTATGCCCAAAAATGTGAGGTAGTCGGTTCTCCAATCATAAGAGAATTTTTCTCGTAGAGCCGTCAAGTATGTATCCTCCATCCCCACCCCCATGGCCTGTGTTTTGGAGAGATTCAATTTATAATATGAACACTTACTGTATTCTTGTAGTATGTTATGGAACACCGGTAGTGATACATGGGGGTCAGTGATAGTGAGCAGGACATCATCTGCAAAGAGATTCAGTTTGTGCTCCCTACCACCCACCCATATCCCCCTGATCTCCTCCGCCAAACGAATAGCCTCGGCTAAGGGTTCTAGGGCCATAATATACAACAGTGGCGACAGGGGACACCCCTGCCGCGATCCATTCATTATGGGGAAGGGTGTGGATTGAAATCCCAACGTGAAGACCCGAGCTTCTGGATTACTGTACAGTGATTTGACCACTGAGATGAAATGTGTGGGGAAACCAAATTTGACCAGGACCGCCCTTAGAAACGGCCAATGCAGGCAGTCAAAGGCCTTTTCTGCGTCTAGAGATAATAAGAGACTCTTAGGGGATTGTTTATGCATGGTGTGTAGGAGTGCGAGGGCTTTGCGTGTTCCATCAGTACCTTGCCTGCTGTGCACAAATCCAACCTGGTCGGAGTGTATGATGTTTGGGAGTATATTCGTCAGGAGGTTTGCATACACTTTAGCTAGGATCTTCACGTCTGAGTTTAGTAGGGAAATGGGACGGAAGTTGGTGCATTGGGTTGGCGGTTTCCCCAGTTTGGGCAGTGTGGCTACGTTGGCTGCAAGCATATCCGATGGCATGGATTCTAGTGCGGTGGTGGATGTAAAGAGTGACACAATTTTAGGGGTAAGGATGGAGGAGAACTTTTTGTAGTACACATTGGGTAGTCCATCCGGACCTGGGGCTTTGTTTAGTGGTATATTGTGTATGACTGTGTCTACTTCCAGGTGGGAGATAGGTGCTGCTAGGGAGGAGTGTTGTGCGGCTGTCAGTTTGGGGAGGTCCACTCCCTGTAAAAAACTAGCTATCTCTTCCTCTGTGGGCTGGTGGACCGTGGGGTCATCTTTGAGATTGTAGAGTTTCCCATAGAACTCCGCAAATAGGTTACTAATGTCTTGGGGTTTAATTATTTTCTTCCCCTCTTGCGTAAAGAGGTGGGAGATTTTGGTTTGAGCTTGGGCTTCCCGGAGCCTGCTCGCTAAGAGTGAGCCTGCTCTGTTTCCCATACAATATTCTCTAGTTTTCAGTCTATGAAGGGTGCGTGTTGCCTTAGCTATGTTAATGTCATTAAGCTCTGGTTGGAGTTGGGTCATGAGTTCAGCGTCCTTTGGGTTTGGGTTAATCATATGGGACGTGGAGACATCCCTCAATTTCTTCAATAGAGTCAGGGATTTGGTTTGGGAGATCCGCTTGAGGTAGGAGGCTCGTCTTATAAACAAACCTCGTACCACTGCCTTATGGGCTCCCCACACTGTGGTTGGAGGTGTCTCTGGTGTTTCATTAGTGGAGAAGTAGTGTTTAAGGTCCAATTCTATCTCCAAGCAAAACTGATCGTCTTGCAGAAGCGATTCGTTTAATCTTCATGGATTACATCCCCGGTACTTAAAGTCATCCTTAAGAGTGGCAATCACTGGCGCGTGATCTGACCACAAGATATTACCCAGGATACATGATTGGATAAGATTGAGTGAAGGACCTGGTATGAGTAACACATCTATTCTAGAGAAAGATTTATGGGGTTTGGAGTAGAATGAATATTCTCTGTCGGAGGGGTGAAAAGTCCTCCAGCTGTCGTATAAGTTGAATTTCGTCTGTAATTGCATCAGAGCTTTGCAGTTTGGTTTAAGGGATTTATGTCTGGTTGTGTGGGGAGGTGTTGAGGTATCGAGATGAGGGTCCAAAATGTGGTTTATGTCCCCACAAATCACTGTGGTACCTCTCTGCACTTTTGTGAGCACACTAAAAAGAAAGTTCCGTTGGTTCTCGTTCGGTGCGTAAAGGTTTACTATTGTGTAAAGCGCGTCGTTCAGTAAGCAGACTAATATCAGATATCTGCCATTTTTATCTGAAATATTTTGTAGCAGTTCAAAGGCTATTGAGTTGTGAACGTATATGGACACTCCCCTGGACTTGGATACATAAGACGAGTGAAATTGGTTGGGGAAATGTTTCATGCCAAATTGGGGGTGTATGCCTTAGTGAAATGGGTTTCCTGGAGACAGAGTATGTCCGCCTTCAGTTTGCGAGCCTCTTGTAGCAGCATGTGCCTTTTATGGGGTATGTTAAGACCCCTTACATTATGGGAGTAGATCTTCAGTGTGAGGCATTGTTGGGTCTGTTACTTAAACGAGTTAGGGCTACATTTGGAGGTAGATACTTTATACCATGTGGGATAGTGAGAGGTCTGAGTAAAATTGTTAGATGGACCGGTCCTGAAGTTGGAGGCTGGGTGCATGGCCTGGTGGACATGGATAAAACCAGGGAGAGAGGGTAGGGGAATTGGGGGGGTATGAACTTGAAACAAAAGTATATACAAAGAAACCCGATCTCGGTGCATGACGTCAAGGTGCAACGCCGTGGGGGGCATGTGATCGGAGGTGGTGGACAGACTTTGCCCTGAGCAGGCGAATTGGATGAAGTGCTTAATGCACAACTATATAACTTCAACTTAGAGGATCCATTACATCTAAACCGTAATGGAGTTTAGTGTGACCACTTGTATCTGCGTGTAGTGAGTGAGTCATCCCTGCGGGATGTCTGAGTTGGAGGAGAAGTAGTTATTTGCTTAATAAATAAAGAGAAAAAGGCCGAAATCAATCCTAAAGGACAGAACAGGGGGTAACCCTAATAGTATGAATGAGAAAAACAGGAGAGAAATCTGTCCTATAGCGCATATAAAGATATATGTGATGTAGACGAAAAACCAGTTAAAAGAATATACTTTATTGAATAAATAAAAAGAACGAAAACTTAAACCATATAAAAGGGAAGGGGGGAGTGAGGTGAGACACACCTAAGTGAAAAATATATATAGACCCCTTAATGGGTAAAACAATAAAGCGACGCTGCCTAAAGAATACCTCAGTGGCAATGGCAACACAGTCCACCTAAAGGGGTATATAATCGCACTAAATGCCGATATCACAAAGTACGACTCTGGTTGAGAGCAATAAACAGTAAATTGCTACCTCAAAAGAAAGAGAGACAAGTAATAATTGGCAACAATATGGGGCGATACTTAATGAACACGTGTACCAGTGGCAGCAAACGCTACAGTAAATCCGAATGCCACAAAATATTACAAAGTCTCTTATAGGTAGATTCTACTAGGCAGTTGGTATACCCGCTACGGTACTGAACTGGGGGCTCTACATGGAGTATTTTCACCAAGATCAAAACTCAAGATTATAATTGTGCACATATGTCAAGTGGGGAGATAATGAGTGTGTGTGTGAAACCATTTGTTAATAGGGTGGATAAGTATAAGGTTCATTGGTCTAGCAGGTGAGCGAGAGGATCCACGGTACTGTCATAGCTTAATTGCTGGTATCACCAATAACCTGACACTTCCGGGTAGCCGGAGCCTTGCCACGCCCCCTTTCTCTGACGCGGTCCTCACGCGCTACTTAGGGAGACCGCGCCAGATCCAAATTGCTGGATTATTGAAATAGGTTACGACCGCAATCACATACCCGGCTGAAGTTTCTTCACTCTCTTCCACGTGTACCGGACCCGGACTGGATTTCGCTGACTCCCTCTCTCCTCACAACGACCTCGGATTGTATTACGGACCACCCCTATATGCTCAAGAACCTTCCCAGCATGGCGAAAAGCTAAAAGCAAGCTGGAACTATTCTCATCAAAAGCTAAGTAGTATCTTCAGTTCTAATTCGGATTCTGCCTACATGCAAGTCTGTTTTACTTTCTATTGCTACAACTAACAATCCTTCCTGCAACTTGTCGGACTGTTACTCCCAGGAAGCCAGTCATTTTTCATGGACTAACTAATAGCTTTCTACCATTTGCAAACTGCTTCTGCTTGCTTTGTCTAACTACTCTGAAAAGCTACAGTATCAGTATTATTATTTTCTTCAAATTGCAAACTGCTTCTGCTTGCTTCATCTAACTACGCTGATATTTAAAGCTACAGTATCAGTATTATCACTTACTTCAATTGCAACCTGCTTCTACTTGCTTCATCTAACTAAGCTGATATTTAAAGCTACAGTACCAGTATTATTATTTGCTTCAACCTCAAATTAATTCATTAAAGAATCATCAGATATCTGCAGTTGTGTTCCAATCTATACATATTATTCAAGTGAGCCTTACAGAATAATCCAGCCTTTTTTTTAATGGATCCAGCAGACATCAATTCTCGAATGAACGCACTAACTCAAAGAGTGGATACACTTGCTCAAGGCATGCAAGATATGCAGATTACAAATTAAAGACTGCTTACCTATGTAAGAGACCTACAAATACATGCTCCCCAACAGGTTCTGCACTCCACCAGTGACCCTGCTGTTTGCAACCCTGAAAAGTTTTGTGGAGATAGATCCAAATATAGGGAGTTCATTAATGCCTGCAAATTATTAATTGCCTTAAAACCCAGATCTTATCCCACTGAAAGGTTTAAAGTTTGTTCAGTTATTTATTTTTTGAGAGGTGAACCAATGGCTTGGGCTCACTCCTTTTTGGAAAATGATGATCCCATATTAGACTCCCTGGATGAATTCTTTGAAGCAATGTCCCTTCTTTATGAAGATCCAAATAAACAAGCCACAGCGGATTTAACCATTAGAACCCTACAACAAAGAAACAGACCCGTTGAAGATTATATTGCTGAATTCAAAAGATGGGCAACAGAAACTCAGTGGAACGACATTACCTTATGCAACCAGTTCCGTATTGGGTTATCCGAACCAGTAAAGGATGAACTCACAAGAACTGAACTTCCTCCTACCTTAAACACCCTGATTCAACTTTCAATCAGTATTGACAGACGACTTAGAGAAAGAAAGGCTGAAAAAGCTCTCTCCAATTCATTGTGGGAAAAAACAGTCACTTATTCAAAGTTGCCTGAGAAACCATCACTACAAACAGAACCTATGGATATAGGGGTCATAAGAAGTCCTCTTTCCCCAGAAGAAAGAACAAGAAAAAGAAAATTAAACCTCATGTACTGCGCCTCACAAGATCATGGGATTTCAGAATGTCCTTTACTAAAACGTTCCAGAGGTGTGGGACAAAGAAAGAATTACGACTGAGGCCATCATCGATTCTGGTGCTAATGGGGTGTTCCTCGATTCAGCATTTGTAACAAACAATAAAATCCCTTGTGTTCGAAAAAGCACTTCTGTTCCTGTCAGAGTTATTGATGGCTCCTTTATTTCCTCAGGTCCTATAAGAAATGAAACTATTCCTTTAAGGATGACTTCTAACAATGTTCATTCCGAATTTATTGTTTTTGATGTTATCACTTCCCCACTTTATCCAGTCATATTAGGAATCAATTGGTTAAGAACACACAATCCACAAATTACATGGTCTCCTTCCTCCCTCATCTTTCGCTCTGTCTATTGCAAAGGAACCTGTTTACAGCATCTCTCAGTTTAGCAATTTACCAAAGAAACAGTTATACCTACACAGTACTCTGAGTTTGCGGATGTTTTCAGCAAAAAGGAAGCTGAAACTCTCCCACCACACCGTCCATATGATTGTCCAATAGACCTTATTCCTGGTGCTCCTATTCCTTATGGACACATCTACCCTCTTTCAGAAACAGAATTAGAAAATCTCAAAGAATACCTGGATGAAAACCTCCGTAAAGGATTCATTAGACCTTCCAGCTCACCAGCTGCCTCTAGTATTTTTTTTGTAAGAAATAAAGACCAAACTATCCGTCCTATCATAGATTACAGAGCCTTGAACAAGATAACTGTTAAAAATCGTTATCCCCTTCCTCTGATAAATTAATTGATTGAAAGATTAAGAACAGCTACTATCTACACCAAACTTGACCTCCGTGGAGCATACAACCTTATTAGAATAAAAGCCGATGATGAATGGAAAACTGCCTTCCGGACCCGATATGGCCTCTATGAGTATCTTGTTATGCCTTTTGGGCTCTGTAATGCCCCCGCTACCTTTCAACATTTCATAAATGACATCTTCTAGATGTTTGTGTCATCATTTATCTAGATGATATCCTCATATACTCTAACAATCTCGAAGAACATAGGAAACACGTGCGATGGGTCTTATCCAGATTGAGAACTCACAAGTTATACAAAGTTGAGCAAATTGAGAAAGCTGCAAATCTTGGTAACACTTTAATTATTGGAGATTTTAATTACCCAGACATAAATTGGGACATAGGGACTAGTAGCTCAGCAAAGGGAATTAGGTTTTTAAACTTGTTAAATGACAACTTCATGTCACAACTTGTACAAGCACCAACTAGAATGGACGCTTGTCTGGACCTGGTTTTAACAAACAACGTTGATCTTTTGACCAACATTCAAGTAGGTGAGCACTTGGGAAATAGTGATCACAATATAGTGTCCTTTGAAATAAACTCAAAAAAACAAAAGCACATGGGGTATACTAAAACATATAATTTTAAAAAGGCCAATTTCAATAAGATAAGGGAAGCTTTACAATATATTGACTGGCATAAACTCTTTAGTGAAAAGAACACTGAGGATAAATGGATCATCTTCCAACAAATATTAGAAAGGTACATTTCTCAGTATGTACCATTGGGAAATAAGTATAAAAGAAACAAATTAAAACCAATGTGGCTTAGTAGAGAAGTAAAACAAGAGATTAAAAATAAGAAAAGGGCATTTAAAGCATTTAAATCAGACAAATCAGATGCATCTTATAAAAGATATAAGAAAGCAAATAATGCGTGCAAAAAGGCAATTAAACTTGCTAAACTTCAAAATGAAAAAATGATAGCTAAAGAGAGCAAAACCAACCCCAAAGCATTTTTTAAGTACATAAATTCCAAAAAACCCAAAAATGAAAGTATAGGTACACTTAAAACTGAAACGGGGGTGTTAGTTAATGAAGACCAAGAAAAGGCAGGAATTCTAAATAACTATTTCTCCTCCGTATATATTAAAGAAGAACCCATGGCAATAGATGTGCAAATGATTGCTACTAAAAACTTGCAGAATAATTGTAATTGGTTAACTCAAGACAATGTGCTGCAGCAACTAAAGAAAGTTAATATAAACAAAGCTCCAGGGCCTGACGGTATCCATCCACGTGTACTTAAGGAACTAAGTGTAGAAATAAGTGAACCTCTGTTTTTAATCTTTCAAGATTCTTTTCTTTCAGGAAGTGTTCCGGAGGATTGGAGGAAGGCAGATGTGGTTCCTATATTCAAAAAGGGTTCAAAATCCTTGCCTGGAAATTATAGACCTGTGAGCTTAACTTCTGTGGCTGGTAAAATATTTGAAAGGTTATTAAGGGATAATATTCAAGAATTCCTTGAGAAGAATATGGTTATCAGCAAAAATCAGCACGGTTTTATGAAGCACAGGTCATGTCAAACTAACTTGATTGCGTTCTACGAAGAAGTAAGTAGAAGTATAGATCAGGGTGTTGCAGTGGATGTGATCTATTTGGATTTTGCCAAGGCATTTGATACAGTTCCACACAAAAGATTAGTGTTCAAACTCAAGGAAATCGGTCTCGATGAAAATGCTTGTTCTTGGGTAGAACATTGGCTTAAAAACAGAATACAAAGAGTTGTCGTTAATGGTAAATTTTCAAGCTGGACAGAGGTGGCAAGTGGTGTCCCTCAGGGGTCTGTTCTGGGACCCCTTCTATTTAACATTTTTATAAATGATCTTGAAGACAGCATTGAAAGTCATGTTTCAGTGTTTGCAGATGACACAAAACTTTGTAAAATAATACAATGTGAGCAAGATATTACTTTGCTGCAGAAGGATTTAGATAGACTGGAGGACTGGGCACTCAAATGGCAGATGAAATTTAATGTTGAAAAATGCAAAGTTATGCACTTCGGCGTAAAGAATACACAAGCAACGTATACCCTTAATGGAAGCGAATTAGGGATAACAACACACGAAAAGGATTTGGGAATTGTTATAGACAACAAACTATGCAACAATGTGCAATGTCAATCAGCAGTGGCCAAGGCCAGTAAGGTATTGTCATGCATGAAAAAGGGCATTCATTCTCGGGACGAGAATATCATTTTGCCTCTCTATAAATCACTGGTAAGACCACATATTGAATATGCTGTGCAATTTTGGGCACCTGTTCTAAAGAAGGATATCATGGCACTAGAAAAAGTGCAGAGGCGGGCTACAAAATTAATAAAAGGAATGGAACATATCAGCTATGAAGAAAGGTTAACAAATTTAAACCTATTTAGTTTAGAAAAACGTCGCCTGAGAGGGGATATGATAACATTATACAAATATATTCGGGGCCAATACAAACCATTGTGTGGAAATCTATTCACAAACCGGACTTTACATAGGACACGAGGCCATGCGTTTAGACTGGAAGAAAGAAGATTTCGTCTAAGGCAAAGGAAAGGGTTTTTTACTGTAAGAACAATCAGGATGTGGAATTCTCTGCCTGAAGAAGTGGTTTTATCAGAGTCCATACAGATGTTCAAACAGCTACTAGATGCATACTTGCAAAGACAGAATATTCAAGGATATAATCTTTCAATGTAGGGTAATAACTGCTTGATTCAAGGATAAATCTGACTGCCATTCTGGGGTCAATAAGGAATTTTTTGTCCTAGCTTGTTGCAAAATTGTGCTTCAAACTGGGGTTTTTTTTTGTTTTGTTTTTTTCTCTTTTGGATCAACAGCAAAAAACAGGTGTGAGGAAGGCTGAACTTGATGGACGCAAGTCTCTTTTCAGCTATCTAACTATGTAACTATATGTAATATACGCTAAACCAGAAAAATTTCTTTTTGAAGTGAGTGAAATGACCTTTTTGGGGTATGTCATTTCCCCTCATTCCATAGGAATGGATAGTTCCAAAATAGATTGTATTCTTAAATGGCCTATTCCTGCTAATGTAAAAGACTTACAACGTTTTCTTGGGTTTGCCAACTTTTATAGGAAATTCATTAAAAACTATTCCGACATAGCCCATCCGTTGAATTTCCTCAACAGCAATAAACGTCCATTTGTTTGGAATGAAAAAGCTCAATCAGCCTTCAACGAACTAAAAGAAAGATTTACAACTGCCCCTATTCTTCAACTGCCTAACCCTACATTTCTTTATGTTTTGAAAACAGATGCCTCAGAGACAGCTATTGGAGCTGTCCTTTCGCAACACAAATCACCTCAAGATCCCCTCCATCCAGTCGCCTTCTTTTCATGTTCTATGTCTCCCGCTGAGAAAAACTACCCTATCGGTGAAAAGGAATTACACAGTATAAAAGCAGCTTTTGAAACTTGGCGACATCTTCTTGAAGGAACAAAAAATCCTATAGTGGTTTATACAGACCACAAAAATCTTGAGTATCTCTACACCAACAAGACACTCTCAGCCAGACAAGTAAGATGGAATCTTTTCTTTTCTCGTTTTAATTTTCAAATTGTTTTTAGACCAGGATCCAGAAACAAAAAAGCCGATGCCCTTTCCAGAATCACTCAAGACCCTGGCATACAGAACCTTCCTGAGCAAGGAACTCCTCCCTATAAAATCATTGGTATCATATCCTCCCTGATTGATGACATAAAAAATCTAAAAGAAGAAGATCTTGATCTTCCCAAGTCAACTAAACTAACAAAGAAAAACGGCATCTTCTATTTCAAAAACAGGATTTACATTCCTCCCTTATTAAGGGATAAATTGCTCAAAATGATTCACGACTCTCCTTTGGCTGGTCATCCTGGTATAAAGAAGACCCTAGAATTATCTACAAGACATTATTGGTGGCCTCGCCAGGACAGAACCATTGAATCTTTTGTTAAAACTTGTTCAACCTGCCAGAGGTCCAAGCCTGAGCATCATCAACCATTTGGTCAATTATTAAACCTACCAATCCCAGAAAGGCCTTGGCAATCTATCTCTATGGACTTTTTAGTAGAACTCCCCCCATCTCAACATTATACCACCATTCTCGTAGTAGTGGACCGCTTCACTAAAATGTCCCATTTTATTCCTTTGAAGAAATTACCCTCATCATCTGAGCTTGCTAAAGCATTTATTGATAACATCGTTAAACTTCATGGACTTCCTGATGAAATTATTTCAGATAGAGGAACTCAATTTATTCTGGAAAGAAACATGTTCTTCTCTACAAATCCAACGCAAACTGTCCTCCGCATATCATCCCCAAACCAATGGGCAAACAGAAAGGGTTAATCAATGAGTAGAACAATATCTACGATGTTATTGTTCATACCTACAAGATGATTGGATCACATGGTTGCCTATGGCCGAATTTGCTTATAACAACTCCATTCACACCAGCAGTAAAATGACGCCCTTCTTCTCAAATTATGGGTCCAATCCCTCTTCATTGCCTAACCACACCATTCCTTCATCCAACCCTGCCGTTTCTGATCATAACTCTTTTATGTCTTCCTTATTCCTCAAATTAAGGGAAAATCTTAAATTCGCATTACATAACCAAGAGAAGTTCTTCGATACCAAAAGGCAACCTCCTCCTACTTACAAAGTAGGCGATCTTGTATGGCTTTCTTCCAAAAACATAACCACCAACCGTCCCTCGAAGAAACTAAGTTCCCTCTTTCTTGGTCCTTTTCGCATATTAACAATCATTAACAGTAACGTTGTTAAATTAAAGCTTCCTCCAACACTAAAACTTCACCCTGTCTTCCATGTTTCCTTACTGAAACCACATCTATCTGACCCTTTCCATAGGGATGTAATTACTTCTCCTGATCCTGTTTTGGTACAAGGTGAAGAAGAATACGAGATCCAAAAGATTCTGGATTCTCGAATCCATTGTGGTTCCCTTCAGTATTTAATTAGGTGGAAGGGATACGGAATTGATGAAGACACTTGGGAAGACTCTTCTACCGTTCATGAGGACAGATTGATTAACGCCTTTCACAGACGTTACCCTTCCAAACCATGTCAATAGCACCCAGAGGTTGCTCCATGAAGGGGGGGTACTGTCATAGCTTAATTGCTGGTATCACCGATACCCTGACACTTCCGGGTAGCCGGAGTCTTGCCACGCCCCCTTTCTCTGACGCGGTCCTCACGCGCTACTTAGGGAGACCGCGCCAGATCCAAATTGCTGGATTATTGAAAAAGGTTACGACCGCAATCACATACCCGGCTGAAGTTTCTTCACTCTCTTCCACGTGTATCGGATCCGGATTGGATTTCGCTGACTCCCTCTCTCCTCACAACGACCTCGGATTGTATCACAGACAACCCCTCCATGATCAAGAACCTTCCCAGCATGGCGAAAAGCTAAAAGCAAGCTGGAACTATTCTCATCAAAAGCTAAGTAGTATCTTCAGTTCTAATTCGGATTCTGCCTACATGCAAGTCTGTTTTACTTTCTATTGCTACAACTAACAATCCTTCCTGCAACTTGTCGGACTGTTACTCCCAGGAAGCCAGTCATTTTTTATGGACTAACTAATTGCTTTCTACCATTTGCAAACTGCTTCTGCTTGCTTCGTCTAACTACTCTGATATTTAAAGCTACAGTATCAGTATTATTATTTTCTTCAAATTGCAAACTGCTTCTGCTTGCTTCATCTAACTACGCTGATATTTAAAGCTACAGTATCAGTATTATCACTTAGTTCAATTTCAACCTGCTTCTACTTGCTTCATCTAACTAAGCTGATATTTAAAGCTACAGTACCTGCTGGGACCTTGCGTGTTATTACTACTTGTGCCCTTTATAGATTACATGGGTACCTATTGCCGTTCCCGGCTTGTTCAGTAGATATGGTTGTCTGGGGATTACAAGCCCTGTGGGATCGCATACGACTCAGTCCTGTATTGTTGCAATACACAGATTCGGTATGCCAATAAACCACTGGTGCGTTACATGGCTAGTATGGTCTATGTTAAGTAAAGTCACACGGTTTGCGTGTGAGGTAGGCTCTCTGAGGATGAAGTGGGTGTGTCTGAGCGCTTTAATCTTATGGTTTTTTTTTTGTTTTTTTTTTATGCCACTTGTTACCTGCTCATGGTTCAGTAGGTGTGATAGTTATCCGTAGAGTTACTTTGTGTCCCTGTCACAGCTATTAAATTTTATGGGCATTGATAACTAGATGGGGGTATCCTTCTATCTGAGCTAGGTAAGAAGCTCTCGGTGCTGTCCCTAGACGGCACTGCTGACGATAGCCCTAGCAGCACACCAGTGAGATCTGCTATGGTCTATCTGTCATATCTGGTGCATTGCGTTGGTTAGCGGCCAACATGTAAATAAGTATAGTTAGAGCAAGGTACCCTTACCGGGCATTATAGGAACTATACCAGTGGTTACCATACACTCTAGGTGTTCCTAGGGGAGGTAAAGGGCAACCCCTTGGTTACTACTTGTAAGTGTCATGGGTTAACCATTGCGACATAGATTTGCTTATTTGGTATGATACATCCAGGTATCATTGGTAGCTCTGTGGTCACACGTACTTCAAGCGTTCATACAACTATATCAGTAAAGCACAGTGTAATTCAGCATTGCTCGCTAATCAGTTAATTAGCTCTATAGTTAGACCGGTGTGTTATGGTGGCATTTGGCATGACGAGCACTGTGTTTAAATATTATGGGCAGAGGCTGATCCTGCTTGTATACTGGGAGGATGGGTTCTACTGCATCCCCCCAGGTATTGATTGTAAGGTATGTGGGCAAGCTAGCTTCTGCATATGAGGCTCATAGGGTATGACCTATTAACATGGGTCTATCAACAATCGGAGACACGAGTGCTTATATGATGTGTCAATGCGGTACCTTACTGTGTGGTGCATCCATCGCGTGGATGTATTTGGGTAAAATATAGTGGGGTGATTACTTGAGTGAAATACAGGTTATATGTCAGTCATGTACCCCCAAAGCGGGAATACTTGCGATGAGTTGTCAGTTAATAGTATGCCATTCTTTATCCACTCGTCGCGGTGGTTTAGGTGTTTGGGTGATCCCCACCACAGGCATTTTCCACTGGCGGAGCATGTTCAGGCCTTCTTCTGCTGTATGGATGACTTCGGGGGTTCCATTTATGGAGGCTATGAGTCAAACAGGGAAACCCCAGCGGTACAGGACATGGTTGGCTCAGAGGGTCTCCGTCACACACTGAAAGGATTTTCTTTGTCGCAAAGTGGCCGCCGAGAGATCGGAGAACATCTTGATGCTGGAATATTCGGCAGGTAGGTCTTTGGCTGTTCTGCTTCTCCTCATCAGAAGGTCTTTCACGTGGAAATAGTGGGCTTTCAGCAATACATCGCGGGGTGGTGAAGCCGCGATCTGCTGGGGCTTCGGGACTCTGTGTAGACGGTCCAGTAGCAGCATATCTACGTGGATCTCGGGGACCAGAGCTCTAAAGAAGCCTTGTACATAGCTGGAGAGATCTGCCTGGAGGACCGTCTCTGGTATACCTCTCAGTCTGATGTTACTTCTCCTGGACCTATCCTCGAGGTCCATAATCTTCGTCTCGCATTGTTGTAACTGGGAGGTAAGGGATTTGATTTGTTCTGTGGATGCATTGAGCGCATCGATTAAATCCTCCATTTTGGCTTCCACGTGCGTTGTGCGGGAGCCGATATCTTGTATGTCGCGCTTCAATTCTGCAACACTAGATTGCCAGATTGTTATTAGCCTTTGGGATTGTTCCTCTAGGGCTTGTTTCAAGGTGGTAATAGTAAGTGGCCCTCCATCTCGCGGCGATTCTGCCCCTGATCTCGGGCTGCTCCCATCAGAAATTTCGGCGCCATCTTGTAGGTCCGCGGCCGCGGACTGAACAGCCATGGCTGTCGCCTTTTTCTGCGAGAAGAAACTTGATCTGTCAGGTTTTTCTTGTTGCCGTCCGGATTTAGACTGCGACATCTTGGGTATGGGACTTATTTCTCCGCAGGGGACTCACAATTGTGTAAATTCACCTAGCTCGTAGTGCAGAGCTAAGAGCTCAAGCGGCCATCTTTCTCTGCAGTCAGCCATGCCCCACTCAACCTTCTTTTAAAGTATTCTCCCATGCAAGGGAGGGATTTACAATAATTATTACAGTAGCCAATCATACATGAGTTGCCGCCCACACATCCCCTCCCCTTAGCCTGACTCATAATCCTATTATGCAGGACACAAATTCCCTGGGTTTCTGGATGTACCCCTAAACATAGGGGTACCCCTTTAAATATTACATCCCCTGGTAGCCCTGATCTGGGTGAGTGACATATCCCAAAATCACCCACATCGGACCAGGGGTTCAGGAGATTTGTGGAAGTATTAAAAAGACAGACCGCACTGGAGGTAACAGCTGAAATTGGTTCCATGCGTTTTGGCCCTGCGGTCGGTCACAGAAAAAGGGAATAAACTGCATGAATGACTTGGGCTATGGAGACTGGAGAGGATTCGAATAAATCCCCTTGTTCGTGTGTTTCTTTCTACCGAACGGGTAGTTTCTACCCGAATTTAAGGGCAGTATGGAGGTCTCAGCGGTGTTTGCCTAGCCGAGTGTCCAATTTGGGTTCCAGACACTTGATGGCAAAACACCGCTGTTCGGGAGTTTAAAATGTCTGCTGCCACGTGTTCGTTCCCCGAATGGCGGCCATTCAGAGGACAAAACCCACAGTACACGAATCACCAATTACCCATTTGCAACATTGTTGCGAACGATAATTAGAGGCACACTTATTCCTGGGTGGTCTGGTTGTTCGGTAGTTTCACTCAATATAATGAACGGAGTGATTTTACCGAACAATCAGATGAATGCTGCATACACATATATACAGAAAGCATATGAACATACAGAATTTTGAGGACAGCCCAATGCCATCCGCTACAGGAGAGGTGTCTCTACAGCCTCACTTATCAATGTTATGGAGTCTGCTGCTAATCTTTTCAGAAAAATGGTCTCAAGCATATTTAATCATATCTAACTTAACAATTGTATTCGTTTTGACAGAAACCAGATGGTTATCTAGGTGGCTCTTTACTCTCAAATAGTTAAAAATGTCTTCCTTTTGTAATTGAAAATTTATAGAAAGTGTGGAAAATTCTTGGATTTTATTATTCTTCAATTGATCTTCGATAGTAACTATTCCAGAGGAGAACGAACTATTTAGATTAAGATCTTCAATGTTATGGGTTAAATGACTTAAAGGCAATACAGCTACAATCTTATGACATAAGTGGCAATCCTTTCTAAATTTATCCTAAATAGTCAAAATATTTTTAAGTACAATTTCTCCATTAGTTTTTAACAATGTTGACTCTATAATATACCAAGCCTCATTTCTTACCCAATCTAAATAAGTAATAATGGCATGCATCAGGCCACATGCCTGCCAGATTACTTTTAACTGGGGAACTCCCAACCCTCCTTGATTAGATTTTAACAATAGGCATTTAGCACTAATGCAGGGCTTTTTACAGAGCCACACATATTTATCAAGTACAAATACAACAAAAGGATGGCTTAGGGACAACTCTGTGAATAATCTTGTGTGTATTACATCCAGGGCCCAAGTGGCCCACTGAGGATACTGGGAAATTTCCTGGTGGGACATGGCACTTGGGGCTAGGCAGACAGCCCTAATAATCAAACTAATGCCTTTTAACTTATTTCCCCCTCGGACTGTGATAGCCTGTGTCAGTCTGAGGGGATTAATGAAGGAGGTGCTGGGGGCTAATGTGGCTGCATTTAGTCTGCTGGCGGCTGGAGGGAGCACTTTAAGTCTCCTTTCACAATTCCCAGCAATTTGAGACCTCTTAGGCCCCACCCCATACTCAAACCCCACCTTTCACATGCAAGCTCCGCCCCCACATTCAAGCTGCGCCAGAAAATGGCAACTCCACATCCCAGTCCTCCCATAGTCTTCAGTGCCAGGTAGGCTTCAGCCCATCACAGTGATTTTGTGTGTATGTGTCTGCTAGTGAGTGAGCTTCTATGTGTGTGTGTCAGTGACCTTGCCTGTAATGAGCTTGTGTGTGTGTCAGTGAGCTTGTCTGTAGTGAGTATGTGTGTCAGTGAGCTTTTCTGTAGCGAGAATGTGGGTGTGTCCGTGAGCTTATCTGTAGGGAGCATGTGTGTGTGTGACAGTAAGCTAGTCTGTAGTAAGCATCTGTTTGTATACCAATGAGTTTGTCTGTAGTAAGCCTCTGTGCTTATGCAAGAGGGTTTGTCTGTAGTAAGCTTGTGTGTGTGTCAGTGAGATTGTCTGTCAGTGAGCCTATTTGTGTGTATCAATAAACTTGTGTTTTTATGTCAGTGAGCTTAGGTGTATCAATGAGCTTGTGTGCTTGTGTTAGTGAGATTTTCTGAGTCTGCATGTGAGTTTGTTTACTTTTTTCAATCCACACCGGCACTCTGGCCAGTGTAATACAAAAATACCCCTGCTTTATTATGCTTCTAATCCATGAGAAAAAATTAGACTTTTCAGTTCACTTTAGAACCATTCATCAGGACAATAAAAATATAATAAAAACTATAAAATATATATATATATATAGACAGAAGGGGTAGTATAGGGAGCTATTTTGCCAGGAAAACAACTTTGTTGAATGTTAAATGTTAAAATTCATGACAGTACAGTTACAAAAAGACTGAACGTGTATAGTTTGTTTGGAAGGGTTGTCAGGAGAAAGCCCCTTCTCTCTAAAAAGAATATGGAAGCACGGCTAAGGTTTGCAAAGTTGCATCTGAACAAATCACGAGACTTCTGGAACAATGTTCTTTGGAAGGACGAGACCAAAGTGAAGATGTTTGGCCATAATGCACAGCGCAATGTTTGGCCAATATCAGCACAAGCACCTCATACCAACTGTTCAGCACGGTGGTGGAGGGGTGATGATTTGGACTTGTTTTGCAGCCACATCACCTGGGAACCTTCCAGTCATTAAGTTGAACATGAAGTCCTCTGCATACCAAAGTATTTGAGAGTGAAATATGAGGCCATCTGTAAAACAGTTAAAACCGGGCTGAAATTGGGTCATATTGCTGCTCAAGGGGGTTCTACAAGGTATTGAATCATAAGGTGTGCTTAGTTTTTCACACATGGCTTCTCCGTTTTGGCTTTATTTTTGTTAAATAAATCATGACACGGTGTAACATGTCATGTGTTGTTGTTCGTCTGAGGCAGTGGCGGTTCTAGCCTTTTTGAGGCCTTAGGTGAAACTCAAACGTGAGGCCACCACTAACACCCAAAGTGAATAAATAGGGGTTGCATTGTGTGTGTATAAGGTGCTGTAGTTATATTGAAGGGTGGACCTGCAGCGCTGGATACAGAGAGCCAGTCTCTGTATTCAGCATTCAGAGACTTGCAGTATTATGGCTCCCTATGCTACTGCGTTGTGAGCTCTATATTAGTAGTTATAGCATAATTTGTAAATAATTGAAACTAATTTCATTTTCAATTATGATTTTTGATTCTAGCTAAAAAATGAGATTCTCCTGATTTAGATATTAGTTAACAGAAAGAAGAAAAAGGAGATTCCTCTGATTTTTTATTTTAGTTCCATGAATTTTTATTTGCGTAAGCTTATACATAGAAATTGTAAATTGTCGTATCTTAAAAGAGGATCAAGTTATCCATTCTTTTCTAGGGGTAAACCAAGTTTTTATTTAGAGAAGCAAAACATTTTAAAGAAATTTAACTAAAAGTTTGATAAATTTTCTCTACAACAAAAAGTACTATCGGAGCTTGGGACACTGTGTTGAAAGATGTGGGTCCTTCCTCCGGGTGGCCACAGGCAATGCTGCTATCTGAAGGCCACCTCGTAAGCGTACGAAGCTAATCGCCTCCTTGCAGCAAGTGGTCCAGGGGCTACAATGTCAGACCAAAGTGCATGACCGCCGATTTGCGCCCCTGGAAGATGCACGTTGCACAAACAATCTTAACGTACGAGGCATAAGAACCACACATCTTACAAATTCAAAGCGATGTCACTCTCCTTCTTTGCTGACCTGTCCGGGTGCACCCTGGCATGGCGAAGAACCCTTAAGCCTTTTACCTCACTTCTCCAGCAACAAGGATTGCAATATCGTTGGAACTTGACCCTCTCACTCACGGTCTTAAAATAAAAAAAACAAACACGTCGTCCATGACCTGCCAGAGGCATTGACCCTGATACCAAAACTGGGATTCAGAGGTTAGCAGTGTCATGGTTCCCTATGCTGCTGCGTGAGCTCTATGATGGTAGTTATGGTATAATTTGCAATAAACAAATGTAATTTACAATTATAATTTTTGATTCTAGCTAAAAAAGGAAATTCCCTCAATTTTTTATATTAGTTAACAGAAAGAAGAAAAAAAGAGATTCCCCTGATTTTTTATTAGTTCCAAGATTTTTTATTTACGTAATGTTATCCATAGAAATTGGCATATCTTAAAAGAAGATCAAGATATCCATTCTTTATAGGGGATAAACCAAGATTTATATTAAGAGAAGCAAAACATTTTAAACAAATTTCACTAAAGGTTTTACAAGTGTTCCCTACAACAACAAGTATTATCAGAACTTGGGACACTGTGTTTAAAGATGTGAGTCCTTCCACTGGGTGGTCACGGGCAATGCCGCTATCTATTCTAAAATATAATTTTCCTCAAATAGATTTTGAACATTGGCATGCATATTTAATTCAATATGTAGAGCCTTTCTTTCAGAGCAATTCTTTGATGTCTTTTAGAAAATTGAAAGAAAAACTTTGGCCTACCTGAGAATCTACAGACAGAATACGAATTAATTCTTAATAAATTGACAGAAAACAATTCTATTCCTAACTTAGATCAAACTTATAAAGAAATAGCACTAACTGATTTGGAAAAAAACATATCTATATAAGGGGCGGGGCCGGGCCGTCGAGCGGTCGCAGGGAAGAACAGCTTCTGCACAATAAGCTCCATCTACGCTATAACCCGCGATTTACAAGGCACCCAGTGACCAACAACCCTGACCCGCAACGTATACTGGCTACCGGAGCCGGGGAGAGGCTCGCTCTTGGAGTTCCAGTCCCCCGAGGTGGGATCCCTGCAGCACCAAGCGGGACCCGACCTGGCGGTGAGTGAGGTGGACGGCCGCCGCTTCACTATCCTGCCCGAAGGAGCCGAACATGCACATGGCACATCGGCTGGCCCGGTCCTGTTCCCCCCCCCCCACCGGGCCGGGGGGGGTGATCCCGGTCCATGCCCCACGACTACACTCGGAGGCACTACTCGACCACCAAGCAGGCCTGAGACCCGCAGTCAAGATGGCGGCAGCCACGTGCACGGGGATAGAACCGCAGACCCCGAGGCAGACAGCAGACAGGACTTGGCATGGAGCACAAGGCTGCAAACATGTGGTGACCCACAACGTACAGCAGCACCTAAATCCGGTGACATACCGAAAACAAGACCCTGCACCTCGCTCTACTCCCGTGGACGGAGCTACCCGTGGGACCGAACGCCCTTCTTCTGGGCTGGGCGCTCACCAAGAGGAACCCCTCTACAGCCTGCCATACTCCCTGGGAAAAGACCACGATCCGGCGGAACCCGGGGCCCACGATCCTGCTGATGGGATCAATGGCGACAGGGCACGAGCGCCTGCTAAGGCCTCAGGCCGAAGGCTGGTGACCCATGGTAATGGTACTGCCACAACGCCGGGAAATCTTAAGACCAAGCAATTGAGGCACAACAGCACACCCGGAGGGGGATGTGGACGAGCAATGAGAGTATAACCGGACACACGAGCCACTACCAAAAGGACTTCCCAAACGTCTACCCATGTCTTGGGCCACAATCCCTTGATACCGCCGACAGGTACATGTCTGTAGACTGCTTTGGACTGCCTGACTGCCTGGCCGCACTCAATTCAGGGTTCAGCGGGCAGAACCTGTACACACCGGAGCACGGCAGGCATACTCATCTGGGCAACATACAGTAACAGGCGGGAAATTTTTCATCTTTGTAGTTACCATGCACACTGTTTTCTGCCTCAGCGACTTAATATATGTCTCCTCAATGTGTCCAGTCATTCATGAATACCCCTTAGCCAGTACTGAACAGCAGTATCTTAATGCTGCTTATTGTTTTCACTAGCGCAACTGTACTTGTGTTATTTGTTAGGCCCATGGCCCACATGCATCCTAGTGCTAAATATCATCAGGTGTTCACATAACCATAGGCTACTCGAGCTGCAACCTTGAAGGCGAACCAGCCTGTTAATTTGCTGCTGATAACTATTTATGCACTCAATCCCAGTCTGGCTGACATAGGCTGCAGTTGAATGACATACCATGACTTAGCTACTCGAGACACTACATTGTGTACTGTACACTGTATTGACCTACCTGACATTTGTTACTAAAAAATATAGCTGTCTTAATACTGCTGAACTAGTTTAACTCGCTGCTATCTTGGCCTTCACAGATCAGCCTTAACTCAAATTACTTAACCTAAAGATGCCCCACATGATAATAATAATAATTTCTAATGGAAAGCCCTTATTCGCTGTATTGCATCTTATTCTAGCATGCTTAAAACTTGTCTCCACTAAGCGACTCACAAAATATAAAAACAAGGCATTACCTCCCTGGAAATGTAACTAACTATGTTTTCAATGTACTAACACCAAAGATATGTACTACCTATGCATTTCCCTTTCTTTATTTTGTATCCCTCATATATGCCTTAATAAAAGAAAGATTTACAAAAAACATATCTATATAATTCTAGTAGAAGTGGCACTATAACACATGACATGCGCACAGTCGTTATTCGGCTTGTGGCATTTTACCATTAATAACCCACCCAAAAAACAAAGACACCGTATTTCTGTTGGAAATATAAAAGTCCACAGCTTTATTTTATTGTAATTAAGCAGATTTTATACTTGCTTGGGAGAAAGATCTAGGGGCCGGTACAACCTGGAGGAATGGCTCAGTTTGATTCCTACTCTAAAAGGAATAACGCAGTGTTCCAATCGCTGGGAAAACCACCTTAAAATAATATACAGATGGCATTTGGCACCATATAGAATGAAGAAAATGAGCACACATTTTTCAAATCAATGCTAAAGGAATTGGGGCTTGGTTGGTCTGCTTTCATATATTCTCTGGTATTGTCCAAAGTTAACAAAATATTGGAAAGACGTTCATCAATTAATTCAAAATGTGAATCCTAACATCTCAGTATTAACTTCAGAATTGGTTTTGTTTAAAAAAATTCCCAAGTTCATTTGAAAAAATAGATAAGATCATTATTGGACATATTGTCATTGCTGCCACTACAGTTGTCCCCAGACACTGGAGGTCACCTGCCATTCCATCAGTTAAAGAAGATCTCAATTCTTTTCTGGAGAATAAAAGTCATGAATTGGCCATTAGACAGCCTTCTCAGTTGAGCGACAATCTTACTTACTATTGGGGAATATGGGAAAAAGATTGGAAAAAGGAATATAAGCTTTAAATGTTTCTCTTATGTGGAAAGTTAATGTTTATGTTGTTAGTCTGCCGTAGTCATGAGACTTATTTTACTTGTTTCTACTACCCAAAGTCAAGATAAAAGGTATAAAACAGCGTTAGAATTTGTATTGATTTTTTAATAAAATTATTTTACTTTTGTATATAAATATAAACTTTTATTTTTTTTCATAGATATTCCATTTATAATTGTTCTAATTACTACTTATTAACGTAATTGTGTGAAAGATTAGACTTATGGGCCATTATACAAGGAACACAATATGAATAATAGTATTTAATAAGACCTGTTTATTGTGAAATATTTGTTTTTTGATTATGTAAACATACATTCATTGACTATATATATATATATAGTTCAATTTGTAAGTTGTAAAAATATTTCTTAATAAACATAATGAAAATGCTGTATTTAAAACTTTCTCCAGGTCCTTTATTATTGATAAAGTCCTACTGGTATTTGTTTGTTCTTGAACTTTATTGTTTAATTGATTTGCATAAAGTATCTGTGATGTCATAACACGTAAACCATCAGTGGTGAAAGGCAGCAGATAGGTCATATCACTGTTGTATATCCTTGCAGCAGGTTGCAAAGGTTTTTGATCTCATAAATTGTGGAAAAGACAAAAAAGAAAATATCATAGCACATTGGGTGCACCTACATTGAAAGGGCTTTACAGCCAATGTTAACATTTGAGATGGAGCGCGAGAGAAAGCGCCCCAAAAACAGGAGCTTTAGTTACGGAGTGAAAGACCAACCACGGGAACAGCTCAACTTCCGGGATTCTTCACGCCAGATCCATCAACATCTAGCTAAAAACCGTCGATATGACCAGAACATGAAAAAAAGACGTTGTATGCAAGATATAATGGATGGATCAGAGAGGCGTAATCCCCAAAATTGTCAGTCCCAATGTGGAGGAAAGGTGGGAAGAAGGCAAGAGAAGAGAAAGATGCAGAATGTTCACGATGCCGGGCAGATGCCCAAAGATGGCACGCAGTTTGAGAGATCCCAACAGTTTAGACGGGATAGCACCAGGAATGGTCTTTGGCATGAAGTTAAAAGGGGCAGAGGAGAAAATGGCCAAACTAAGGTCAATGAAAGCCCCATGTTTCGCATTGGTAAAAGCAAAAGATGCTGGGATGGTAAGCTCATTTTTTCCTCTTCGCCTACTGTTTCCGTTTGTCAAATGTGTTTTGTTAGAATTGCTTGTCTTTTGTTTTACCTATTGTACTGCGCTGCAGAATATGTCAGCACTATATAAACCATTGTAATCGTTATTTAAGGTCAAGCCGAAGCCAAAGATGGGGACGGTTTCCATCACAAAAGAAAACAAGTTGCAGATATGGAGTACAGTGCTCCCAAAATGACACTAGAGGAGCTGGATAAAAAACTGGCAGAATATGACCTACCTACTCAAAGTCTGCCAGTTAAATCAACAGACTTCAACTATCCCCAAAACTATCACTCCCAGTGTGGAGGAGAGGTGGGAAGAAAGCAAGAGAAGAGAAAGACGCAAAATGTTCACCATGCCAGACAGATGCCCAAAGATGGCACACAGTTTGAGAGATCTCAACAGTTTAGAGGGGATGGCACCAAGGATAGTCATTCGCACCAGGTTAAAATGGGCAGAGGGGAAGCTGACCAAACTAAGGCCAGTGAAAGCCCAGTGTTTTGCAGCCGTAAACGCAAACGATGCTGGGAAGGTAAGCTAATTTTTTTCCTCCTCACCTACTGTTTCCATTTGTGAAACATGTTTTGTTAGAATTGTTGATGGTTTTTTTTACCTGTTGTACTGCGTTGCAGAATATGTCAGCACTATATAAATTATTGTAATTGTTATTTAAGGTCAAGCCGAAGCCAAAGATGGAGGCGGTTTCCATTATAAAAGAAAACGGAATGCAGATATGGAGTACAGTCCTCCCAGAATGACATTAGAGGAGCTGGATAAAAAACTGGCAGAATACAACCTACCTACTCAAAGTCTGCCAGTTAAATCCACGGACTTCAACTATCCCCAAAATTGTCAGTCTCAGTTTGGGAGATCCCAACAGATTAGAGGGGATAGCACCAATGATGCTCATTGTCCTGAAGTTAAAAGGAGCAGAGGGGAAGCTGGACAAAGTAAGGCCAATGAAAGCCAAGTGTTTCTCAGTCGTAAACGCAAAAGATGCTGGGAAGGTAATTTCTTTCCTCTTCACCTACTGTTTCCGTTTGTCAAATGCGTTTTGTTACAATTGTTTGTCTTTTTTTTTTTTTACCTATTAAACTGCGCTGCAGAATATGTCAGCACTATAAATCGTTATAATTGTTATTGAAGGTCAAGCTGAAGATGAGGACGGTTTCCAGCCCAAAAGACAACGGGTCGCAGATATTGATTTCAGTTCTGCCAGAATAACACTAGAGGAGCTGGTTAAAAAACTCAAATCAATGGACGTCAACACTCCCGGTACACAAGACTCATCTGTTGAAGATATGGAAGTCGATTAGTCAACAATTCTGAGTTTAGTGAGTAACCCTATAGGTGAAATAACCCCTATTGTGGTGAACTCTGAGAAAAAGTATTTGCAAAATAATATACATTATTTTTATTTTTTATTTTATTTTTTCAATACTTGCGTAAACGTCTTGTTACAACAATATCATACAGCAGTTGGAATACATAGAATATTAACGTAGGTAACAACCGTATTCCTGATTCATTACATATAGTCTCATTGTCAGTTAACCGTGTCACGTCAGGCATGCAACAGAGACATTACACTTTGTTTTATTGTGTGATTATTCGTTTAAACCATCGGTGTGCAGCTAGTGTCCAGTTATCTATGCTTATGAGGTTGTTGTGGTTTAGTTATTGCCAACGTTCGGTTGGGAAAAGTGTCCCCAATCCCTTCGGAGGTGAGCCTGGTCCTGCCAGGGGTTATGTTGGCCATGTGCATGGAATTGGGACTTTTCCCCTCGTCCGAAGCCAAAGAATGTAGGAGTATGAAGAGAAAAAAGGCAGTAGAGCCTGAGAATATGTAGAGCAGAGTGTGGGGTGGGGAGGTATAGAAGAAGAGAGAAAAAGGGATGGGAGGGGGAGGGGGAATTGCGTCATTCCCGTGTAGCGCCGGGGCGTCCGATGACTCACCTTTCTATCGTGACTGTCCAGGCGTTAGATTGTGTCCTGAGATAGTACACAACTTGTCCAGGGTTCCCATATTTTAATAATATACATTATTAATACACATTATTATTTAATTCTACTATAGAAAGATTATCCCATAAATATAATTTTATTTAGACAAAAAATGAATTGAATTATCTAGGTTTAATTAGTCCATCAGACATAAATAACATAATGGAGAAGAACATTTTATATCTTATGAAACACACAAACTTGAAACTAAAAACATGGAAACATTTGGAAACTTCATGGTTGGGAAAAATAAACATTATTAATTCATATATACTCCCTAAGTGGTCTTATCTTTTTTCTATGATTCCTTTCAAAATTTCAAATTCATGGCTTACAATGATACAAGTAGGGTTTTCAAAATTTATTTGGAAGAATAAAACCCCTAGGATTAGTCGAAATTTTTGGCAAAAAAAGTATCGAAGGGTGGTTTAAATTTCCCAAATGTTATCTCTAATTACTACGCTAATATGATTAGACATATATACTTATTACAAGATCCTTTAATGACCCAAGAACCTTGGTTTATTATAGAGTCTGATGCCTCCCCTACCTCGAATTTCCAATATATTATGTGGATAGATGATACTAAAAAAATCAATAGGTCTCAAATAAATTCTACTACTTTGTTGCAATCCTTAGAGGTCTGGGAGGAAATTAAGAAAATTCTGGGTTTTCCTCAACTTATGCCAAGATCGACTAGACTTAAGCTATTAGAGATAAATATTGAAGATCTTTCGTTAAGCCACTGGGCAGATACCGATAAGATGAGAATTTCCGACCTCATGATAGCTGACAATATAATACCTTTCCAGCAGATTGTTGATACTTTGCATATTTCACGTCGGGAAATTTTTACCTACCTTCGAATTAAAAATTATATTGATAAAAATGTCATAAAATGTTCTTCTCCACTTTCAACTCATATAGAACATATTTTCAATTATAAGCCTTTAAACAAGGTTACTTCAGCTGTAAACCATATGGTAGATTTATTGAATATCATTCCCATAAACTTATTAAAACATGGGAACAGGAGTTAAACATTGAGATTTCTGAGGCGGATTGGTGTATTTCTTTAACTCATATTGCCAAACATATCCATTGTTTAAATTTGGTGGAATGCCATTTGAAACTTCTTTTTAAATGGTATTTCACCCCAGTAAGAATTGCCAAGATGTATGAGAACTATGACCCCACATGTTGGAGATGTGGAAGCTACACAGGGTCTTACATACACATATGGTGGTCCTGTCCGATAGTTCGCCCTTTATGGGCTTGGGCTTTTTCTATTTTTCAAACATTGTCTCACAGATCACTAGAGCAAAATCCGGCAATAGCTCTTCTGCATTTGAATTGGAACTTTAAATTAACAAAAGATGTTTTGATTGCTACCCATTGTTTTGTGGCCGTTAAAATCTTAATTGTCAGAAATTGGAGATCATCTACTTCTTTCCAAAAATCTCTCTTAATTAAGCAAATTAAGTTCCAGTTGACAATGGAAAACGGTCTAATAAACAATATAGGACTTCGTTCAAAAAAGAAAGAAGATATGTTTTCCGAACTATTATCAAAACTCTCCTAAATACAAGCTCAATTGTTTTTGGTAACGGTTTATCTGTGAGAATCGATTAGGCACGTAACTAGTATAAACAACTATATTAATTCTCGGCCACATATATACTTATTGGTGATAGATGTGATCTCGAGACATATGGGTGGTCGCAACTGGTATGTGAATTACTTGTCAGTTTGTGGATAGAATTTTGATATGACATAATCAGCAATTTTCTCCTGTTCTGATGGGGTGCGGGTGTGTCTGTTTGTTTAGTAATTTTTTGTTTTGTATAATCTTAATATTATTGTTATTTGCTATATCATAACTTCGATGTACTATTTATTGATATTAAACAGATATGGATTATACAACAATTGATACTGAAATCTGTATAATATGTACATTATGATACTCATAATGAATATTTGTATATGTTTTATGTGTAAAAAAACAACAAAATTCTTAATAAACATTTATTAAAAAAAATAAAAAAATTAGTACACATTATTAGACACAGACAGGTCAACGTATCTACAAAAATTACCACCTTTAAGTATATTGCTATGTGAAGAGAGCCACCTAGTGGTGAAATCAGATGTACTGCTGTCTGTGACTGTCAAAACATTTCTTCCAAAAATAAACGTATGGTAAATTTATACTATTATATTGTTTTATTCCTTTTCATTGTGTCTGAGTCTTTGGTGTCATTTGTAAATATACTGAGAGATTTATTTACTAAACCTGGAACTGCACTTTTTTTAAAATTTATTTATTCGTGCGCAAATTGAACATTTGTGCCTCGTCTGCCACAACAGCAGAGTGAGGTTATAAACAGTCATACATTTTTTGACAAAGGTATATATAAGAAAAACATTAATAGTTTCTAACGATAATACAGCACGTTTTTTATGTATCTGCAGCGTTGGATAGGACATGTCAAAGATTGAATGGGTGTTTTTCAAGGTGAATTGGGCATGTCAGTGCGCATGAGAGGTATTGAAGCTTCGGGTTGTGGGTCTGAGGCTAGGTTTGGAGGTAGGGTGATTTTGTACTACAATGTTGTCGCTAGTCCAGGCCACCGTTCCTAGTAATCTGTGTGTTGGTTGTGCCCCTTACCAAGGGGGCAGCGGGGGGGGGGGGGAGGGGGTTTGTGCCGGTTCAGTGGGTAATGTCTGAGGCATATCCGGGTGCCCTTATGGGGGTTCTCAGTTAGTTTGGGGGGTGTAGGCGGAGTGCCTTGTCGCCCAGGGTGGAAACCAAACCTGCTCTATGGTGTACGACATATGGACCTTTAAAATAAAACATTTAGCTTACTAACGTGAAAACAATACAAAACGAAAGTCACATCATTTATATCAAGCGGCCAGGCGGTGGATCGGGCTGGATCTGGATGCCGATGGGGTTCAGCTGTCGGGTTCCCCCCGTCCCTCTGCTGCTAGTGTGTCTGCGGTTGTCAGTCCCAGTGTTTCATGGAACTGCATTTTTTAGCAAGAATAGCAGAATGTGAAATACAAGCTGCAATAATGCTAAGTTGTAGAATATGTCTGGCTTTTTTGATCTAACAAAAGGATGAATCCGCACTCTTATCTGATCCTAGTGCATCTAGACCTGGGGCTGGCTCATCCCACTCCAATGGTAAAACAATAAATGTAGTCCAGGCACTCATGATCACCTATACAGCAGTTTTATTGGAAAATCAGGAAAAATGCAAATGTTAAAACATCCCCCATAGAGATTAATGAGTGTTACTAATGCCTTAGTAACATTTGATTTCCGAGCTAGACGGCAAGAATGAACTATCTGGGGACAGGGTCTGACCGCAGAGCAGTCGCATGTCACTGCAGCTCCTGCTTCTTACTGCAAAAAAAAACCATTGATTTCTACCGGGCAGAGACTGCTCATCGACAAACTATTGCTGACAAACGACCAGGGACACCATGATCTCCATACCCATACCACACAAGTGGACCTTTCTACCGATCTTGCCCGGACTATCCTCGGTGGCCTAGAAGCATGGTTTGCACGTGGGGAACAGCCGCTCTCCTGTCGAAATGACTGACTGCAGATCACAGCCTTGGCCCTCGTCCCCTTCCCTATGGACTGGCGGCATCCCAGTGTCCACCCACCGAAAACACGCACTGTACCTTGCTCCTGCCACATACTGTAACACAGGCTCCGACCGCATCGGGCCTAACAAGATGGCGGATGCAACCCAACTGTCAGCGCCTGCAACCATGCAGCCCACACATACGAAACTGGACCTGATATTTGCCCACTTTTTTTTTGTTGTCAATCCTTCTTTTATTAAGGCATATTTGAGGGGTACAGAATAAAGAACGTGAAATGCATAAGAGATTTACAAAATAGGGTCAAAAACATTGCAAGCAGTGGTCATATACATTTCCAGAACAGTAATGCCTCATTTTTTATTTTTGTGTGTCGATGAACTGTATTATATTATCAGCATGCTAAAGTGAGAGTCAAGGAGTCAAGCGTGGGTCATTCAATGTGTCTAGTGCCTCTCTGTCATGCTATGTCATATAAGGTTGCTTTTCCTTTACTTCCCGGTCTGCTTAGCCTAGCACATGTGCTGTCATTGTCGTTGGGGTATATACACTACTCTTTAGGTCAGTCTACAGCCCTATCGCTGCCCATCATGCTATGCTGCCATGTTGTGCTAAGGACAGACGTTTGGGGTATATGTTAGGCACAATCAACATTAAACGTATAGATACGAACAGGTACAGCTGTCACAGTCTAGTATCAAAAGCTAGCAAGGTAAACCAATAACGTCAGATTACCGTATTCGATTAGATGGACATAAAGGTGCAAAGGTATATTGAAATGTATCAGAACATTAGTTAAAGACATAGCAGAGTATACATTTGTAGGCTAGCACTAGCAATGCCTGCTTAATGGTTCCTAGGTGTAAGGTAGTGACAAGTGATTGAATTTAGCTAGGTTAGAATAAAGTAGGGCAAAACAAAATGCTTAAACATACTAGCGCTATACTGTATACGAAGTGTTAAACAATAAATTGCATGACGGAAACTTGTTGCTCCTCCGCAATTAGGTCTGCAGGGTTATAGGCAGTCATAATTTCAGTCCGTTTTGTTCAGCCTATGACGGCTCTGAGCGCTGGACAGTTGGGCCATGCACAGTGGTCGGATTGATGCCTCGGTAATACGTCCTCTCTAGTAGGCCCTGAGGGGGCTACCCATCCGTGTCTGCTGCCGGCGGGAAGCGGTGTTTTCATTGTGGGTGTCGGTACTTTGAGAGTTCGTCGAATGCGGGAGAGGTGCAAGGGCGGCCGGGCCTCCTCTTGGCCCCAGGCTCTGTGTGGGGTCTGCATCTTGGCTCCACAAACTTGGGTACTACTAGAGGCCACGTTTTTCCCTGCAGGGGCGCTTCGGAGAGCCCCGGTGTTCCGTCGCCGCCAGCGGCGGTGAGGCTTCCGGCGATGTGGCCGATGCTGAGGAGTTAGCCTCCTGGTGACCCTCGGCCCGAGTGGACGGTCGATGCTCGACATTGGCGCTAGAGGGTTTGTTTTGCACTTAGTAGGTCCGTTCTGCCTCTGCTTCCCCGGCCCCCGTGCTGTACCTCCATTTGTCATAGGGGGTTTTGCGAAGAGTCGGTCCAGCTTTTCCATAAATTGCTGGAATATCAAATCCAGGCTTGTGGGTTGCGTGTGTACAGGTTCCATATAGTACGGGGCTTCCGCCATACTGCTGGGCCCGGAGCATCCGAAGCCCCAACCTGAGTGGGCAGGTGCAGTCCGTGCAGCCATATGTGTCGCTTTGGTGGGGACCGGGATAACCCCTGCTGGTCCATAGGGAGGGGAACGGGGGTTCCAACTTCGCCTTGCCGTGTGTATCAGCCGTGGGAGAGCGGCCGTCTCCCCCACCGCCGACACTATAGTCACCAGAACAACTAGAGCTTATTGAATTTGTTCTGGTGAGTAGAATCATTACCTTCAGGTTTTCTGCTGGAAACACTGTCTTTTCAGAGATAATGCAGTGTTTACATTACAGCCTAGCGATAACTTCACTGGCCACTCCTCAGATGGCTGTTAGAGATCCTTCCTGGGTCATGGCTGCCTAAAATTCATCCAAACATTCAGTATCTCCTCCCTCAGCATGCAGACACTGAACTTTCCTCATAGGGATTCATTGATTCAGTTCATCTCTATGAGGAGATGCTGATTGGCCAGGGCTGTGTTTGAATCATGCTGGCTCTGCCCCTGATCTGCCTCTTTTTCAGTCTCAGCCAATCCAATGGGGAAGCGCTGTGATTGGATCAGGCTACCACTTCTGATGATGTCAGCAGACTGCTTGTTTTTCTGAGGCAAACAGCATGCAGAGTTACAGCTTCAGGCTTAACTACAGAAGATTTTGCTATATTTATGGAGGCATGAGGTACCCAAGGGGGCTAGATGGTTGTTTTAACACTATAGGGTCAGGCATACATGTTTGTGTTCCAGACCATATAGTGATCCTTTAAAAATAACCAGGGAGGGGGGAATGAATGTAACAATTTCTGATGGGATAATAGAGCAGAGTAGAAATCTACAGGGTATGAGATATAGATACAGACTGTCACTACACTGCTTGCCTTCGAGGGCAAACCATAGAAAAGGCTAATCATGCCACCAGTCTCACAGTAAGACAGAAAAACAGAAGTAGGAAATAATGAATAATGAAATATCCAAACATACCGTGAACAAATGAAAAAATCCCCTCAAAGTAAAGAAGCAAAATAAATAAAAAAATCACAAGTGAAAAATAAAATAACTAGAAAATAAATAATAGACAAACTAACAACTATAGTATGGGGTGGTAATGTCCCTAATTGTATGTCTTAAGAGTATCATCCCACATCCCTCAACCACCCACATACACAAAATGTCCCGACATGCGTTTTGCCGAAAAGGCTCTTCCAGGGGAGAAGTGTATGTGTATGTGGGTGGTTGAGGGATGTGGAAAGATAGGTATGAGTATAGTGTATGGGATGGACAGAGAGACGAGGGAAATAAACCAGGAGCAATGAAGATAGTGTCAGTAGGGACAGGTAAGCAGAAAGATAGAGAGATTTTAGTAATGGGAGAAGTGAGGGCGGAAGTGATAAATAGTAGAGAGAACATTGTTAAGTAGTGTTTTGTTATAGATGAGGAAATTATAAGGGCAGCTAGGTGGCAGGATTACTGTATGATTCAGCACATAGAATTGTGTAACACAGATGACTAATAGGTAACGTATTACCGGGCCTTAGAATGGCCAGACTACGTACCAAAGAATAGTCAGGAATAGCCAAGGTTAGGGGACACAGAAAGGGACACAACAATACAGGAAAGCCAGAGGTCAGGGATACCAAAATACAGGGAAGTCAAAACATAGAAACATAGAAACATAGAATGTGACGGCAGATAAGAACCATTTGGCCCATCTAGTCTGCCCAATTTTCTAAATACTTTCATTAGTCTCTGGCCTAATCTTATAGTTAGGATAGCCTTATGCCTATCCCACGCATGCTTAAACTAAACAAAGCCAAAGTAAAAAAACAGAACATACCTGAATAAGGAGCGCGTTCTCGGACAACCACTAGGGAAACCACGACAGGGCAAAGAGGAAAGGTATTTTTAGGTTTAAATACCTGTTTTACTTTTCTGATTGGCTGAAATCACTCTTTGACCCCCAAAACCTGCGCGACATCACGTGATGTGCGTGACGTCACGTGCACGCTGACGTCGTCAATCACGTCAGCGGACGTGGGGGTATATTTTGCCATGGATCCGCAGCAGCCGGCTGGGTGCAGAGACCGCAAGGTGAGGAAGAATATGTTACACTAGGATTATAGGACAGTGTGGAGGGGTGAAGGGTTAAATGGTCTGCGGCGTCGGAATGGAGGTGTTAAAGGTGAGGAGAAGATGTTAGACATGATTAATGTGTTTGGCTGACCAGGTGATTTGAACTACCTATAAATGTAGTGAGTACCATGGGGATGGTGGGATGGTGGGGTGTGGGACAGGGTGGGTGGGAAAAATCTTTCAGAGATGCTACCCCAGCATAACGCTTATGAGCTGCAAGACTTGCTAGTTGTGAGCAATCTTTTAAATTTGCTTGCTGGGGTTCAGACTGTAATAGGAAGTCTGGATTTAGATAAAAATCAATTATGGGTGGAGAGAGACATGCAGATATTAAGGTGAGAAAGGGCAATTAAGAGAAGAGAGCAGAGGAGGGAACATTTGAGATTTAAAGATAGGAGGGCATGGCAGAGATCAAATAGATGATCAAGATATCCATTCTGTTTAGGGGATAAACCAAGATTTATATTTAGAGGAGCAAAACATTTAAAAAAAAATTTAACTGAAAGTTTTCCAAGTGTTTCCCACAACACAAAGTATTATCAGAACTTGGGACACTGTGTTTAAAGATGTGAGTCCTTCCACTGGGTGGTCACGGGCAATGCCGCTATCTATTCTAATATAGAATTTTCCTCAAATTGATTTTGAACATTGGCATTCATATTTAATTCAATATGTAGATCCTTTCTTTCAGAGCAATTCTTTGATGTATGTTAGAAAATTGAAAGAAAAACTTTGGCCTACCTGAGAATCTACAGACAGAATCCGAATTAATTCTTAATAAATTGACAGAAAACAATTCTATTCCTAACTTAGATTAAACTCATAAAGAAATAGCACTAACTGATTTAAAAAAAATCATATGGGGGCGGGGCTTGGAGGCCGAGGAAGATGGCGGCGTAAACCCGGAGCTCCTCAGCAGGCTCAGCTAACGATCCTCGTCACAGCACTAATACTGAGCATCCATGGGTAAAACACACCGGGCATCACACTCTGCCAAGCCCGCCGACACGCCGAAGGGTGCCAATCCCTCCTCCATGCGGCAATACCTGATGTCCCAAGCCTAAACGGCTTCTCAGGCCTCCAACGACTCGGAGGCGCCTGCCGTCTCCCGCCCAGTATCGCCACGCGGCGAACCTCAGGGACCGCAAACCCAGACACCCCCAGACTCCCAACCTGAGTGGGTGCAACTAATCCGGGCACTCCCGACCAAACAAGACCTGAAGGAGGCTAACTCAGAACTGCGGTCCTCCATTACGGCGGAACTGCACTCCCTCAGGGAGGACATTCAGGGCCTACACACCAAGGTGGCGCAGCTGGAGGCGGACTGCGACCACCTGACGTCCGCTCAATCTGCCTCTGCAAACACCCTGCGGATCCACACTGCACAGATGCAGCAGATGGCCTTACACATAGAGGACTTGGATAACCGTGGCCGCAGACAGAACATCAGGGTGAGGGGTATCCCCGAAGAGACCGACCAAGACACACCTATCCGTGATACTCTCCAGGAACTATTCAACAGAATACTAGGCCGCCCGACTACAGCTAACATTGACTTTGTCAGAGCTCACAGGGCGCTACGACCGAGGGGTCCCCCGGAGGCCCCCCCCAGAGACACGATTTGCTGCCTGGCAGACTTCCAACTCAAGGAGGACATACTGCGCAAAGCACGAGGAATGGAGGGGATCACCCTACACGGAGCAGGGGTACAGCTCTACCCGGACCTCTCCCCGGCCACTCTGACCTACCGGAGGGCAATGAAGCCCCTCACTAGAGCTCTTCAGGCTCAAAAGATCAGGTACTGATGGAACTTTCCGACTGGGTTACAGGCCATCACTGCGGAGGGCACATTTACAGTCCGACAACCTGAAGATCTTGCTGATTTAACCGTGGAACTGCAACTCCCTCCCATCCACATGACCTGGCCGGACCTCGCCGCTTTTTACACCATGAACTCCAACACGCGGGGACCTCCACCCCTACCTCGCAGAAGCAGGGGTTCCCGCCAGAAAGCCACCAGGCTCTCGGGGACCGCAACATAAAAGCACTAGAGACGATCACAGCACATAACCGCAAGTAACATCCCGTGGGACTCTCTCCTCACTCGGGGCAGTAGCCTCGTACGAACTCTATACAGACGCTTTGAGGCCTACATAGGCCAACATGTGGTAACTCAAGATATCGGGGGGGGGCGGGGGAGGGGGGACTGGTGGGTCACTGTGCCGGTAGGGGTCCGTTTGCCCCGGCTTATTCCTCTCAGACCGGGGGGGGGGGAGAAAAGAGAGGCCCCTCGAGATGGGGTGACACCTATGGTCAATCCGGGCTCCGAGGGGGGAGGTTGGGAATGGGTACCTGACGGGGAGACACCCCTAATCCTTAGCCCAGTGCCAGGCACGAATGCCATGAGACGCCTGGGGGACATGGCCTGCCCCGACACCAGATGGGGAGGGGGAGTAGTTCAGCCTGACTGGGCCCTGCCGCGGGGGCCCCGGTACGCCTGTGATGACCCTGGCGAGCAGGCGGGGGGCCCCGCCGGCGAGGCCCACTCATCCCTACACAGCCCAGGCATGCACACAACTCCCGAGAGGGAACCGTAGACACTCTAGGCGGCCAGGTACGATGGACCTACCTCACACCCCGGAAGCCATTCTCCATTAGCTAACCCAGCACACACGACACATGCCCCACTCATTGACTCAACCTAGCAACAACACACGAGGGAACGCTCGAAGAGGCCTAGAGATGAGGGGATTGCCCCGCGGGAGGGATACAGAGGGGACCCGATCAGAGGCAAGGGCATGCTCACCTGGAGGGGGGGAGAGGGGAGTGGGGAGGTGCAGCCCGAAAACTCTGAAAGGGGAACATGTACTATGGAATATGATGCTGATTTATGTACCGTTTAATTTGTTATTGCATAAGTTCTCATGCATGGTTGTTATGTTATGTTATGCTAAACTTGCTTCATTACGCGACAGGCGCTCATGTCCGGCCAACGGACACCCGACCCGGTAACTCACTGACAAGGATCATACCAAGGACACGACCCCGGCAGACAGAGCCGAATTAGGAACTCACAGGGACCCGACGAGTAGAGACCGAAACACTACTCACAGGTACTCGCTAACCACGTGGACACGAGGAGGGCTGGACCCACCCGGAGTCCCCTTACCTCCTCCTACAACCCCGTAGGACACAGCGAAATTCAAAAGGTGAGTGGAATCCGCGGACCATAGGAGCCCGCGGTCCTACCACTCCCCGTCGCTGACACCTCCTTGTCGCCCAAAAGGGACAAGAACATACACACACACATTCTCCCTTCCCCTACCCACTAGCCCCACTCAGACTATCCCGATGGACGGAACACCCTCCCGGACACTAAGACCTGACTGATACCTACCTCGCTACACCATGACACAAAAGGCCCTCAAACCGGAGGACCTCACCATCCTCTCCATCAACGCCAGAGGCCTCAACAAACCAGAGAGGCGCTCGGGGGCACTTAGGGACTTCCATGCTAACAGAGCCTCTATTGTTCTGATACAGGAGACACATTTTAGGGAAGGAAGTAGGCCTAAACTGACCGACCACCACTTCCCGACGGGATACTATAGTGATTACCACGCAGGAAAATCTAGGGGCACAGCTATCCTGATTAGCAGGCGGGTCCCATTTGAAGAGGGTGGCCAGATGACAGACAGGGAGGGCAGATACTTATTCATAAGGGGCACGATCGCAGGCCAGGCCTACACCATCGCAAATATCTATGCTCCTAACCACGGGCAACACAGATTCCTAGCGAATACTCTCAAAAAACTACAGACTTTCACAGAGGGAATCCTCATAATTGGGGGCGACCTAAACGTAGCACTCCATCCACACTGGGACTCATCCACCGGCACATCCCGCGTACCGACACAACACCTCAACCAAATCAAATCCCTTTTAACACGCCACAGACTGATAGACTGCTGGAGGGCCCACCACCCCGACGAGAAGGACTACACCTTCTTCTCACACCCACACAACGCATACTCCAGGCTGGATTATTTCTTCACCTCGCATTACCACTTACCGCTGACACGCGGCGCGGAGCATGGAACGGCAACATGGTCGGACCACGCACCCGTGACCCTGACACTCGCATCCCCCCTGTATAGACCGAGGCTCTCTAAGTGGAGACTCAACGACTACTTGCTCACCAGACCGGACCTAACAACAGACATAGGGGCACAACTAGAAGACTACTTCAGGACAAACACGACTGAACAGACGTCGCCGACCATTAGGTGGGAGGCACATAAAAGCGTGGTCCGCGGACACTTCATCAGACAGAGTGCCACCCTTAAAAAACAGACTGACCACCAAATGAAGGAGCTGGTGAAAGAGATACAAAGACTAGACTCCCTCAATAAAAAAGCACAGCACCAGACACATCAGACGACACTGCTACAATTACGACGCGAACTGACCGGCCTCCTCCACAGGAAACACCACAGAGACGCGGTCAGACATAAAGCCTTTTTCCTACTCCATGGCAACAAGAATGGAAAACTGCTGGCGAGAATGCTCGCCAAACGGAGACAGACGACATACATTGACAAAATGAGAGACGCGAAAGGCACCCTGCAACGCTTACCCTCCAAAATCTCAGACATAATAAGGGGATACTACTCCGACCTATATGCCCTCCCACAGCCCCACTCGGATACGGCGAAAGCCGGCCTACGAGCAAAAATCAATAACTACCTGACAGCACACACCCTCCCAACAATCGATACAGATGCATCCAACCGACTAGACAAACCCATCACAATGGACGAGCTAACTCGGGCCATCAAAGAGACGAAACAGGGCAAGAGCCCGGGACCAGACGGGTTACCACTGAAGTATTATAAGACGTTTGCTGACCACCTATACGCCCCCCTACTAGACGCATTAAATGCCGTACGAGAGGGACATCACCTCCCTAAACAATCATTGACTGCACATATCACCCTCATGCCGAAAGGCGACAAGGACAGAGAACAATGCGGTAATTTCAGACCGATTTCACTCCTCAACTGTGACGTTAAGCTGCTAGCGAAAATCCTAGCCACGCGCCTTCAAACCCACATCCCCCACCTGGTACATTCAGACCAGGTGGGATTTGTCACGGGCCGCGAGGCTAGGGACAACACAGTCAGGGCACTGACCCTTATTCACGGCCAGGGCAAGCACAGCGATGGCCTTCTCTTGCTATCCACGGACGCAGAGAAGGCCTTCGACAGAGTCAACTGGCAATACATGTTCCAGACACTGACGCACATGGGACTGGGACCACACTTCAGGGGCTGGATTGAGGCGCTATACGACGGACCCACGGCACATGTCATCGTTAACGGGGCGGTGACGAGGGAGCTGACGATCCATAACGGCACAAGACAGGGGTGTCCCCTGTCTCCCCTTTTATTCGTACTGGCGCTCGAACCCTTCCTCACCCATGTGCGGCATGACATGGACATAAGGGGTATCACGAAAGGTGACACACAGCATAAGGTAGCGGCGTACGCCGACAACCTCCTGTTCTTTGTCACCAACCCAGAGGTCACACTCCCGAACATCCTGAAAGCATTCCGGAAATACGGGGCAATATCCAATCTTAAAATTAATTACTCAAAATCCTACGTCCTGAATATTAACATACCCGAAGCCAGAGCCGCCCCACTGAGACAGAGCCACACATTCCAATGGGCAGACCAGAAGATCCAATACCTAGGTACATGGCTGACCAAGAACACCAAAGCCCTGTATGGGGCAAACTTTGCCCCTCTATTGGATAAATTTAGACGGGACCTGTCGGATTGGGCGTACCCGCACATATCCTGGTTAGGCAGAATCCAAGTTATTAAAATGAATTTTCTCCCGCGCCTACTTTACCTTATGCAAGCCCTCCCAATCACTATCCCCAGACCTTTCTTTACCACCCTGAGACAAGCGATGGGTAAATACATCTGGAACCAAAGAAGGCCGAGAGTTAGGATGACCACACTGACCTTGCCCAAGGACAGGGGAGGCCTGGCTATGCCGGACCTCGCCCTGTACTATGAGTCCTGCCACCTCCAAAGAGTCATGGAGTGGACAAAGGGAAAGGTACTCAAGAGCTGGAAGACCGTGGAAGAGTTGGAGGCAGGGAGACCGCTATCCACTCTGCCTTGGCAGGCAGGGGGGGGGGGGGGCGGGGGGGCAATACTCACCCTACACATCCGCGACACTGCAGGTCTGGAGGAGGGTGGCAAAAAGATGCAGACTTGCGCCCTACCCGTCCCCTCTCCTTCCTCTGACCCACAACGACAGTTTCCCACCAGGCTCGGACCCTAACACATTCAGAGACTTGATACACCACAAAGCCCCCAAACTACACCACCTACTCGACGGGCCTGACTGCAAGACGCTACCAAACCTATTGGAGGGAGCCACCCCCACACTACTACACCACTTTAAATACAGACAACTACGTAGCTACACACGAACCCTACCGGGAGGTATAGCCTTGACAAGGGAACCCACCACATTCGAACGATTGTGCCTAGACCCAGACCCTCAACCGCACGGGATCTCACTCATCTATTCCTCACTTCAAAGGGAAACCCCGACGGAAAAACCGAAATTCATGGGGAAATGGGAACAGGCGCTAGGTAAGACATTCACCGACGGAGACTGGGAGGATATGTGTTATCTAGCGCATCACTGCTCGGTCTTTAGCAAGACGCAAGAGACAGCCTTTAAGCTACTTACAAATTGGTACTACACCCCAGCCGCACTCCACGCTATGAACCCAGAACACTCAGAGCTCTGTTGGAGATGCAACACAGAGATAGGCACCTCACTTCACCTTTGGTGGGACTGTAGGGCCATCCGACCCTTCTGGAAGGGCATACACAGTCTTCTCCACACGTTCTCAGATGCACCACCACCCTTCACGCCCGAAGCCATGCTCCTACACCACACGCAGACTCCCAGATCACGGTATAAAAAATCCTTAACCATACGAATCCTAAACGTAGCCAAACAGGTGCTCCCACAATTCTGGAAGCAGACAGCCACCCCGCCACTGACGACCTGGTTCTCCAAAATGGAAGAACTCAGGGCAACAGAAGAGCTCAATATGAGCGCCACTAACGCCTCCGACAAATACCTAGAAATTTGGGCCCATTGGCTACTAACGACCACCAAACCAGACTTCACACTAAGACTACAATACGAGACCCAAGTAGAGGTAGACGGTGACACCCCCCCCTGACGGAGACCGACCCCGCACGGACTGGACCCCTACCCAACCCCCTCACACTACACACGCACACCATCACAGGACACATGAAACACGACGCCCAGATGACCCACAGGCCATCGAGACATAGGTCTACAATGCACAACACACGAATCTGACTTGGGCACATACGCCTTAGGACATGACCTAGCCATGGGATCTGATCATCCCGAACTACCACTATAATGCAATTTTACGAAGCATGTCAGTCTAAAAAACGTCTGGACCTGCGTGTCCACCCTGCTAGTTCTCGAAGCATGCGAAAATAACGTATTTCTATTACATACTCTTCTTCACTCAGAGGACCTGCGCGTCCCACAGTTCGAAACTTTTGATGTTGTAATGTGACCTGCGAGTCACCAATTCTGTCCACGAGACCAATCGATGGTAACTAAGCGAAAATGTGGGACCTGCGAGTCCTGGTTGAATCGTTTACCACTGAAAACTGAAAAATTCAAATAAAAATATATTTACAAAAAAAAAAAAAATCTAAAAAATCATATCTATATAATCCTAGTAGAAGTGGCACTATTACGCAATGTTATTATTACTCGATGCCTAGTCCCAAGCCCAGATTTTATACTTGCTTGGGAGAAAGATCTAGGGGCCGGTACAACCTGGAGGAATGGCTCAGTTTGATTCCTACTCTAAAAGGAATAACGCAGTGTTCCAATCGCTGGGAAAACCACCTTAAAATAATATACAGATGGCATTTGGCACCATATAGAATGAAGAAAATGAGCACACATTTTTCAAATCAATGCTAAAGGAATTGGGGCTTGGTTGGTCTGCTTTCATATATTCTCTGGTATTGTCCAAAGTTAACAAAATATTGGAAAGACGTTCATCAATTAATTCAAAATGTGAATCCTAACATCTCAGTATTAACCTCAGAATTTGTTTTGTTTAAAAAAATTCCCAAGTTCATTTGAAAAAATAGATAAGATCATTACTGGACATATTGTCATTGCTGCCACTACAGTTGTCCCCAGACACTGGAGGTCACCTGCCATTCCATCAGTTAAAGAAGATCTCAATTCTTTTCTGGAGAATAAAAGTCATGAATTGGCCATTAGACAGCCTTCTCAGTTGAGCGACAATCTTACTTACTATTGGGGAATATGGGAAAAAGATTGGAAAAAGGAATATAAGCTTTAAATGTTTCTCTTATGTGGAAAGTTAATGTTTATGTTGTTAGTCTGCCGCAGTCATGAGACTTAGTTTACTTGTTTCTACTACCCAAAGTCAAGATAAAAGGTATAAAACAGCGTTAGAATTTGTATTGATTTTTTAATAAAATTATTTTACTTTTGTATATAAATATAAACTTTTATTTTTTTTCATAGATATTCCATTTATAATTGTTCTAATTACTACTTATTAACGTAATTGTGTGAAAGATTAGACTTATGGGCCATTATACAAGGAACACAATATGAATAATAGTATTTAATAAGACCTGTTTATTGTGAAATATTTGTTTTTTGATTATGTAAACATACATTCATTGACTATATATATATATATATAGTTCAATTTGTAAGTTGTAAAAATATTTCTTAATAAACATAATGAAAATGCTGTATTTAAAACTTTCTCCAGGTCATTTATTATTGATAAAGTCCTACTGGTATTTGTTTGTTCTTGAACTTTATTGTTTAATTGATTTGCAAAAAGTATCTGTGATGTCATAACACGTAAACCATCAGTGGTGAAAGGCAGCAGATAGGTCATATCACTGTTGTATATCCTTGCAGCAGTTTGCAAAGGTTTTTGATCTCATAAATTGTGGAAAAGACAAAAAAGAAAATATCATAGCACATTGGGTGCACCTACATTGAAAGGGCTTTACAGCCAATGTTAAAATTTGAGATGGAGCGCGAGAGAAAGCGCCCCAAAAACAGGAGCTTTAGTTACGGAGTGAAAGACCAACCACGGGAACAGCTCAACTTCCGGGATTCTTCACGCCAGATCCATCAACATCTAGCTAAAAACCGTCGATATGACCAGAACATGGAAAAAAGACGTTGTATGCAAGATATAATGGATGGATCAGAGAGGCGTAATCCCCAAAATTGTCAGTCCCAATGTGGAGGAAAGGTGGGAAGAAGGCAAGAGAAGAGAAAGATGCAGAATGTTCACGATGCCGGGCAGATGCCCAAAGATGGCACGCAGTTTGAGAGATCCCAACAGTTTAGACGGGATAGCACCAGGAATGGTCATTGGCATGAAGTTAAAAGGGGCAGAGGAGAAAATGGCCAAACTAAGGTCAATGAAAGCCCCATGTTTCGCATTGGTAAAAGCAAAAGATGCTGGGATGGTAAGCTCATTTTTTCCTCTTCACCTACTGTTTCCGTTTGTCAAATGTGTTTTGTTAGAATTGCTTGTCTTTTGTTTTACCTATTGTACTGCGCTGCAGAATATGTCAGCACTATATAAACCATTGTAATCGTTATTTAAGGTCAAGCCGAAGCCAAAGATGGGGACGGTTTCCATCACAAAAGAAAACAAGTTGCAGATATGGAGTACAGTGCTCCCAAAATGACACTAGAGGAGCTGGATAAAAAACTGGCAGAATATGACCTACCTACTCAAAGTCTGCCAGTTAAATCAACAGACTTCAACTATCCCCAAAACTATCACTCCCAGTGTGGAGGAGAGGTGGGAAGAAAGCAAGAGAAGAGAAAGACGCAAAATGTTCACCATGCCAGACAGATGCCTAAAGATGGCACACAGTTTGAGAGATCTCAACAGTTTAGAGGGGATAGCACCAAGGATAGTCATTCGCACCAGGTTAAAATGGGCAGAGGGGAAGCTGACCAAACTAAGGCCAGTGAAAGCCCAGTGTTTCGCAGCCGTAAACGCAAACGATGCTGGGAAGGTAAGCTAATTTTTTTCCTCCTCACCTACTGTTTCCGTTTGTGAAACATGTTTTGTTAGAATTGTTGATGTTTTTTTTTTTACCTGTTGTACTGCGCTGCAGAATATGTCAGCACTATATAAATTATTGTAATTGTTATTTAAGGTCAAGCCGAAGCCAAAGATGGAGGCGGTTTCCATTATAAAAGAAAACGGTGTGCAGATATGGAGTACAGTCCTCCCAGAATGACATTAGAGGAGCTGGATAAAAAACTGTCAGAATACAACCTACCTACTCAAAGTCTGCCAGTTAAATCCACGGACTTCAACTATCCCCAAAATTGTCAGTCTCAGTTTGGGAGATCCCAACAGATTAGAGGGGATAGCACCAATGATGCTCATTGTCCTGAAGTTAAAAGGAGCAGAGGGGAAGCTGGACAAAGTAAGGCCAATGAAAGCCAAGTGTTTCTCAGTCGTAAACGCAAAAGATGCTGGGAAGGTAAGCTAATTTCTTTCCTCTTCACCTACTGTTTCCGTTTGTCAAATGCGTTTTGTTACAATTGTTTGTCTTTTTTTTTTTTTACCTATTAAACTGCGCTGCAGAATATGTCAGCACTATAAATCGTTATAATTGTTATTGAAGGTCAAGCTGAAGATGAGGACGGTTTCCAGCCCAAAAGACCACGGTTCGCAGATATTGATTTCAGTTCTGCCAGAATAACACTAGAGGAGCTGGTTAAAAAACTCAAATCAATGGACGTCAACACTCCCGGTACACAAGACTCATCTGTTGAAGATATGGAAGTCGATTAGTCAACAATTCTGAGTTTAGTGAGTAACCCTATAGGTGAAATAACCCCTATTGTGGTGAACTCTGAGAAAAAGTATTTGCAAAATAATATACATTATTTTTATTTTTTATTTTTTCAATACTTGCGTAAACGTCTTGTTACAACAATATCATACAGCAGTTGGTATACATAGAATATTAACGTAGGTAACAACCGTATTCCTGATTCGTTACATATAGTCTCATTGTCAGTTAACCGTGTCACGTCAGGCATGCAACAGAGACATTACACTTTGTTTTATTGTGTGATTATTCGTTTAAACCATCGGTGTGCAGCTAGTGTCCAGTTATCTATGCTTATGAGGTTGTTGTGGTTTAGTTATTGCCAACGTTCGGTTGGGAAAAGTGTCCCCAATCCCTTCGGAGGTGAGCCTGGTCCTGCCAGGGGTTATGTTGGCCATGTGCATGGAATTGGGACTTTTCCCCTCGTCCAAAGCCAAAGAATGTAGGAGGATGAAGAGAAAAAAGGCAGTAGAGCCTGAGAATATGTAGAGCAGAGTGTGGGGTGAGGGGGAGGTGGAATTGCGTCATTCCCGTGTAGCGCCGGGGCGTCCGATGACACACCTTTCTATCGTGACTGTCCAGGCGTTAGATTGTGTCCTGAGATAGTACACAACTTGTCCAGGGTTCCCATATTTTAATAATATACATTATTAATACACATTATTATTTAATTCTACTATAGAAATATTATCCCATAAATATAATTTTATTTAGACAAAAAATGAATTGAATTATCTAGGTTTAATTAGTCCATCAGACATAAATAACATAATGGAGAAGAACATTTTATATCTTATGAAACACACAAACTTGAAACTAAAAACATGGAAACATTTGGAAACTTCATGGTTGGGCAAAATAAACATTATTAATTCATATATACTCCCTAAGTTCTCTTATCATTTTTCTATCATTCCTTTTAAAATTTCAAATTCATGGCTTACAATGATACAAGTAGGTTTTTCAAAATGTATTTGGAAGAATAAAACCCCTAGGATTAGTCGAAAAGTTTTGGCAAAAAAAGTATCGATGGTGGTTTAAATTTCCCAAATTTTATCTATAATTACTACGCTAATATGATTAGACATATATACTTATTACAAGATCCTTTAATGACCCAAGAACCTTGGTTTATTATAGAGTCTGATGCCTCCCCTACCTCGAATTTGCAATATATTATGTGGATAGATGATACTAAAAAAATCAATAGGTCTCAAATAAATTCTACTACTTTGTTGCAATCCTTAGAGGTCTGGGAGGAAATTAAGAAAATTCTGGGTTTTCCTCAACTTATACCAAGATCGACTAGACTTAAGCTATTAGAGATAAATATTGAAGATCTTTCGTTAAGCCACTGGGCAGATACCGATAAGATGAGAATTTCCGACCTCATGATAGCTGACAATATAATACCTTTCCAGCAGATTGTTGATACTTTGCATATTTCACGTCGGGAAATTTTTACCTACCTTCGAATTAAAAATTATATTGATAAAAATGTCATAAAATGTTCTTCTCCACTTTCAACTCACATAGAACATATTTTCAATTATAAGCCTTTAAACAAGGTTACTTCAGCTGTAAACCATATGGTAGATTTATTGAATATCATTCCCCATAAACTTATTAAAACATGGGAACAGGAGTTAAACATTGAGATTTCTGAGGCGGATTGGTGTATTTCTTTAACTCATATTGCCAAACATATCCATTGTTTAAATTTGGTGGAATGCCATTTGAAACTTCTTTTTAAATTGTATTTCACCCCAGTAAGAATTGCCAAGATGTATGAGAACTATGACCCCACATGTTGGAGATGTGAAAGCTCCACAGGGTCTTACATACACATATGGTGGTCCTGTCCGATAGTTCGCCCTTTATGGGCTTGGTCTTTTTCTATTTTTCAAACATTTTCTCACAGATCACTAGAGCAAAACCCGGCAATAGCTCTTCTGCATTTGAATTGGAACTTTAAATTAACAAAAGATGTTTTGATTGCTACCCATTGTTTTGTGGCCGTTAAAATCTTAATTGCCAGAAATTGGAGATCATCTACTTCTTTCCAAAAATCTCTCTTAATTAAGCAAATTAGGTTCCAGTTGACAATGGAAAACGGTCTAATAAACACTATAGGACTTCGTTCAAAAAAGAAAGAAGATATGTTCTCCGAACTATTATCAAAACTCTCCTAAATACAAGCTCAATTGTTTTTGGTAATGGTTTATCTGTGAGAATCGATTAGGCACGTAACTAGTATAAACAACTATATTAATTCTCGGCCACATATATACTTATTGGTGATAGATGTGATCTTGAGACATATGGGTGGTCGCAACTGGTATGTGAATTACTTGTCAGTTTGTGGATAGAATTTTGATATGACATAATCAGCAATTTTCTCCTGTTCTGATGGGGTGCGGGTGTGTCTGTTTGTTTAGTAATTTTTTTTTTGTATAATCTTAATATTATTGTTATTTGCTATATCATAACTTCGATGTACTATTTATTGATATTAAACAGATATGGATTATACAACAATTGATACTGAAATCTGTATAATATGTACATTGTTATGATACTCATAATGAATTTTTGTATATGTTTTATGTGTAAAAAAACAACAAAATTCTTAATAAACATTTATTAAAAAAAATAAAAAAATTAGTACACATTATTAGACACAGACAGGTAAACGTATCTACAAAGATTACCACCTTTAAGTATATTGCTATGTGAAGAGAGCCACCTAGTGGTGAAATCAGATGTACTGCTGTCTGTGACTGTCAAAACATTTCTTCCAAAAATAAACGTATGGTAAATTTATACTATTATATTGTTTTATTCCTTTTCATTGTGTCTGAGTCTTTGGTGTCATTTGTAAATATACTGAGAGATTTATTTACTAAACCTGGAACTGCACTTTTTTTTTATTTATTCATTCGTGCGCAAATTGAACATTTGTGCCTCGTCTGCCACAACAGCAGAGTGAGGTCATAAACAGTCATAATTTTTTTGACAAAGGTATATATAAGAAAAACATTAATAGTTTCTAACGATAATACAGCACGTTTTTTATGTATCTGCAGCGTTGGATAGGACATGTCAAAGATTGAATGGGTGTTTTTCAAGGTGAATTGGGCATGTCAGTGCGCATGAGAGGTATTGAAGCTTCGGGTTGTGGGTCTGAGGCTAGGTTCGGAGGTAGGGTGATTTTGTACTACAATGTTGCCGCTAGTCCAGGCCACCGTTCCTAGTAATCTGTGTGTTGGTTGTGCCCCTTACCAAGGGGGCAGCAGGGGGGGGAGGGGGTTTGTGATGTTGCAGTTGGCTGTGAGGATGCCGGTTCAGTGGGTAATGTCTGAGGCATATCCGGGTGCCCTTATGGGGGTTCTCAGTTAGTTTGGGGGGTGTAGGCGGAGTGCCTTGTCGCCCAGGGTGGAAACCAAACCTGCTCTATGGTGTACGACATATGGACCTTTAAAATAAAACATTTAGCTTACTAACGTGAAAACAATACAAAACGAAAGTCACATCATTTATATCAAGCGGCCAGGCGGTGGATCGGGCTGCATCTGGATGCCGATGGGGTTCAGCTGTCAGGTTCCCCCCGTCCCTCTGGTGCTAGTGTGTCTGCGGTTGTCAGTCCCAGTGTTTCATGGAAATGCATTTTTTAGCAAGAATAGCAGAATGTGAAATACAAGCTGCAATAATGCTAAGTTGTAGAATATGTCTGGCTTTTTTGATCTAACAAAAGGATGAATCCACACTCTTATCTGATCCTAGTGCATCTAGACCTGGGGCTGGCTCATCCCACTCCAATTGTAAAACAATAAATGTAGTCCAGGCACTCATGATCACCTATACAGCAGTTTTATTGGAAAATCAGGAAAAATGCAAATGTTAAAACATCCCCCATAGAGATTAATGAGTGTTACTAATGCCTTAGTAACATTTGATTTCCGAGCTAGACGGCAAGAATTAACAATCTGGGGACAGGGTCTGACCGCAGAGCAGTCGCATGTCACTGCAGCTCCTGCTTCTTACTGCAAAAAAAACATTGATTTATACCGGGCAGAGACTGCTCATCGACAAACTATTGCTGACAAACGACCAGGGGCACCATGATCTCCATACCCATACCAGACAAGTGGACCTTTCTACCGATCTTGCCCGGACTATCCTCGGTGGCCTAGAAGCATGGTTTGCACGTGGGGAACAGCCGCTCTCCTGTCGAAATGACTGACTGCAGATCACAGCCTTGGCCCTCGTTCCCTTCCCTATGGACTGGCGGCATCCCAGTGTCCACCCACCGAAAACACGCACTCTACCTTGCTCCTGCCACATACTGTAACACAGGCTCCGACCGCATCGGGCCTAACAAGATGGCGGATGCAACCCAACTGTCAGCGCCTGCAACCATGCAGCCCACACATACGAAACTGGACCTGATATTTGCCCACTTTTTTTTTGTTGTCAATCCTTCTTTTATTAAGGCATATTTGAGGGGTACAGAATAAAGAACGTGAAATGCATAGGAGATTTACAAAATAGGGTCAAAAACATTGCAAGCAGTGGTCATATACATTTCCAGAACAGTAATGCCTCATTTTTTATTTTTGTGTGTCGATGAACTGTATTATATTATCAGCATGCTAAAGTGAGAGTCAAGGAGTCAAGCGTGGGTCATTCAATGTGTCTAGTACCTCTCTGTCATGCTATGTCATATAAGGTTGCTTTTCCTTTACTTCCCGGTCTGCTTAGCCTAGCACATGTGCTGTCATTGTCGTTGGGGTATATACACTACTCTTTAGGTCAGTCTACAGCCCTATCGCTGCCCATCATGCTATGCTGCCATGTTGTGCTAAGGACAGACGTTTGGGGTATATGTTAGGCACAATCAACATTAAACGTATAGATACGAACAGGTACAGCTGTCACAGTCTAGTATCAAAAGCTTTCAAGGTAAACCAATAACGTCAGATTACCGTATTCGATTAGATGGACATAAAGGTGCGAAGGTATATTGAAATGTATCAGAACATTAGTTAAAGACATAGCAGAGTATACATTTGTAGGCTAGCACTAGCAATGCCTGCTTAATGGTTCCTAGGTGTAAGGTAGTGACAAGTGATTGAATTTAGCTAGGTTAGAATAAAGTAGAGCAAAACAAAATGCTTAAACATACTAGCGCTATACTGTATACGAAGTGTTAAACAATAAATTGCATGACGGAAACTTGTTGCTCCTCCGCAATTAGGTCTGCAGCGTTATAGGCAGTCATAATTTCAGTCCGTTTTGTTCAGCCTATGACGGCTCTGAGCGCTGGACAGTTGGGCCATGCACAGTGGTCGGATTGATGCCTCGGTAATACGTCCTCTATAGTAGGCCCTGAGGGGGCTACCCATCCGTGTCTGCTGCCGGCGGGAAGCGGTGTTTTCATTGTGGGTGTCGGTACTTTGAGAGTTCGTCGAATGCGGGAGAGGTGCAAGGGCGGCCGGGCCTCCTCTTGGCCCCAGGCTCTGTGTGGGGTCTGCATCTTGGCTCCACAAACTTGGGTGCTACTAGAGGCCACGTTTTTCCCTGCAGGGGCGCTTCGTAGAGCCCTGGTGTTCCGTCGCCGCCAGTGGTGGTGAGGCTTCCGGCGATGTGGCCGATGCTGAGGAGTTAGCCTCCTGGTGACCCTCGGCCCGGGTGGATGGTCGATGCTCGACATTGGCGCTAGAGGGTTTGTTTTGCCCTTAGTAGGTCCGTTCTGCCTCTGCTTCCCCGCCCCCCGTGCTGTACCTCCATTTGTCATAGGGGGTTTTGCGAAGAGTCGGTCCAGCTTTTCCATAAATTGCTGGAATATCAAATCCAGGCTTGTGGGTTGCGTGTGTACAGGTTCCATATAGTACGGGGCTTCCGCCATACTGCTGGGCCCGGAGCATCCGAAGCCCCAACCTGAGTGGGCAGGTGCAGTCCGTGCAGCCATATGTGTCGCTTTGGTGGGGACCGGGATAACCCCTGCTGGTCCATAGGGAGGGGAACGGGGGTTCCAACTTCGCCTTGCCGTGTGTATCAGCCGTGGGAGAGCGGCCGTCTCCCCCACCGCCGACACTATAGTCACCAGAACAACTAGAGCTTATTGAATTTGTTCTGGTGAGTAGAATCATTACCTTCAGGTTTTTTGCTGTAAACACTGTCTTTTCAGAGATAATGCAGTGTTTACATTACAGCCTAGCGATAACTTCACTGGCCACTCCTCAGATGGCTGTTAGAGATCCTTCCTGGGTCATGGCTGCCTAAAATTCATCCAAACATTCAGTATCTCCTCCCTCAGCATGCAGACACTGAACTTTCCTCATAGGGATTCATTGATTCAGTTCATCTCTATGAGGAGATGCTGATTGGCCAGGGCTGTGTTTGAATCATGCTGGCTCTGCCCCTGATCTGCCTCTTTTTCAGTCTCAGCCAATCCAATGGGGAAGCACTGTGATTGGATCAGGCTACCACTTCTGATGATGTCAGCAGACTGCTTGTTTTTCTGAGGCAAACAGCATGCAGAGTTACAGCTTCAGGCTTAACTACAGAAGATTTTGCTATATTTATGGAGGCATGAGGTACCCAAGGGGGCTAGATGGTTGTTTTAACACTATAGGGTCAGGCATACATGTTTGTGTTCCAGACCCTATAGTGATCCTTTAAAAATAACCAGGGAGGGGGGAATGAATGTAACAATTTCTGATGGGATAATAGAGCAGAGTAGAAATCTACAGGGTATGAGATATAGATACAGACTGTCACTACACTGCTTGCCTTCGAGGGCAAACCATAGAAAAGGCTAATCATGCCACCAGTCTCACAGTAAGACAGAAAAACAGAAGTAGGAAATAATGAATAATGAAATATCCAAACATACCGTGAACAAATGAAAAAATCCCCTCAAAGTAAAGAAGCAAAATAAATAAAAAAATCACAAGTGAAAAATAAAATAACTAGAAAATAAATAATAGACAAACTAACAACTATAGTATGGGGTGGTAATGTCCCTAATTGTATGTCTTAAGAGTATCATCCCACATCCCTCAACCACCCACATACACAAAATGTCCCGACATGCGTTTTGCCGAAAAGACTCTTCCAGGGGAGAAGTGTATGTGTATGTGGGTGGTTGAGGGATGTGGAAAGATAGGTATGAGTATAGTGTATGGGATGAACAGAGAGAGGAGGGAAATAAACCAGGAGCAATGAAGATAGTGTCAGTAGGGACAGGTAAGCAGAAAGATAGAGAGATTTTAGTAATGGGAGAAGTGAGGGCGGAAGTGATAAATAGTAGAGAGAACATTGTTAAGAAGTGTTTTGTTATAGATGAGGAAATTATAAGGGCAGCTAGGTGGCAGGATTACTGTATGATCCAGCACATAGAATTGTGTAACACAGATGACTAATAGGTAACGTATTACCGGGCCTTAGAATGGCCGGACTACGTACCAAAGAATAGTCAGGAATAGCCAAGGTTAGGGGACACAGAAAGGGACACAACGATACAGGAAAGCCAGAGGTGAGGGATACCAAAATACAGGGAAGTCAAAAACATAGAAACATAGAATGTGACGGCAGATAAGAACCATTCGGCCCATCTAGTCTGCCCAATTTTCTAAATACTTTCATTAGTCTCTGGCCTTATCTTATAGTTAGGATAGCCTTATGCCTATCCCACGCATGCTTAAACTAAACAAAGCCAAAGTAAAAAAACAGAACATACCTGAATAAGGAGCGCGTTCTCGGACAACCACTAGGGAAACCACGACAGGGCAAAGAGGAAAGGTATTTTTAGGTTTAAATACCTGCTTTACTTTTCTGATTGGCTGAAATCACTCTTTGACCCCCAAAACCTGCGCGACATCACGTGATGTGCGTGACGTCACGTGCACGCTGACGTCGTCAATCACGTCAGTGGACGTGGGGGTATATTTTGCCATGGATCCGCAGCAGCCGGCTGGGTGCAGAGACCGCAAGGTGAGGAAGAATATGTTACACTAGAATTGATGTAGAATTATTTAAAAATCTTTATTGCACCTGTATTGAATTATTATACTAACTCCATTTTAATCTCACATAACCTCACATTATAACAGACCCTCCATTTTGTCTACATTACATGACAGAATTCCCTAACAGCATTTAGTATAATGAATAGAGACTGTATTTTTTAAAAGACATAGCTGACTCCGGAATTATTGAATCTCCTGAAACATGCAACAAAGTATAACCAAGGCCAGAGCCAAGGCCATGAGAACACTGTACTAATGAAATGTTCTATTCATAAAAGAACCTTGCACCTGATCATGAGACTGACATCACTAACTGCCCAAAATGACGCTCAAGCCCCCCTTCCCACCGAGTAAGCCTCATGCTGGGAGAGATGGCGCTTGAGCCATCTGTCCACACCCGTGTCCAGAACAATACCACCTCCCGGTGGGAGGACACCTAGCTAGTCACTCAAATCCCTGAGCCAATTAATAATATTGATGGGTGGACACTGATATAACCACTTAACATTTAATCCAATTAATGATGTTTATTTGTTATTATCTGATATTCAATGATGATGTCATTTTGCCTTTAAAAGGGTCTGCATACCGTTTTCTAACCAGATGCCATTACATTTTCTGAAGTGCTTTTAACCTGAACTCCATGTGTCAGTGTGAACTTACTTCTGCGTATACGCAATTTAATCATCTCAGATTTGGACAGGAACAGATAGACATTTAAACATATTTGTTTATTTCTAAATTAATCTACATCAATTTGGTGCCCAGAACGTGGGGCATCGGGCTATGGCCTCTGGCCGGTAAGCCGTCCTAAGGAAGACGCTGTTGGACGGAGGAATCCAGGGGGAAGGAAAGGGAGACTGATCACCTCCGATTACACGGTAGAGACTTCTGCAGAGCCTAGCCGGTATGTTCCAGCCCCCTTTGATTGACCCGTCCACGTGTCTGTGACTGCTTCCCGGGAGGACATCAAAGACAGGTAATATCTTGCCCGGTGTCTTGTTACTCACTTGTTTACCTGCATTTAGTCTATCTGTTGCCTGGGTGTGTTTGTATTGGCATATTCTAGCTTAAGTGCCCGGGTAGAGTGTTTGTCTGTTTACCCCTTTTGGGATAAAGGGGGGTGGACCCGGGGGATTTGCCTGGAGTCCTGTTGCCTGTTTACTCCTTTTAGGAGCCACGTGGCTGTGGCTGTAGGGAAAAAGGGGGGTGGACCTGTGGAAGTTTTCCTGGGGGTCTTCTTTGCCTGTTTACCTCTTTTAGGAGCCTCGTGGCTGTGGCTGTATGGAAAAAGAGGTGTGTTGGAACTGTGGAGATTGTGTAGACTCATAGTCTCCTGTGATCCTTCTTGTGTCACTTTGATAGCCTAGCTAGCCTCATTGTGCACGTAGCTCTGCTTGCAGAGCGGTGGTACCCTCCAGCTTTGAGCGCTGAGTTGGAGTCATTCCGGTTTTTATTTGTGGTGCGTGAATTCGGGCAGGCATTGCTGTCTTCATCACCACGGGGTAGTGAGACTTATGAGTGGGTTCATAGGGGCACTACGAGGGTGAGGATAGAGGTGGCCACTCCTAGTGGACTGCTGTAACGAGGGAGGCATATGGATTTCGGACCGGTGTCAGCTGTTATCCTTGGCCGCTGGTAGTGAGACTTACGAAAGTTGTTCTCCGAGCGGGGACACTACAAGGTTGAGGGAGGTGACTTTGGTCACACGAGTAAAGGAAAGGGATTACTGTTGATTTTATTTGAACTGTGATGCATGCACTGTATTTCAATTGTATTGTTGTTTTTGTTTAAATTGGGAGTCATTCAAACTCCTGTGTCTGTCTCTAAAATTCCACTTTACTTTTTTTACCTTTTCTATACTTCCTGAGTTATATACACTATCCTCTCCTATTTCTATTGTGAGAGAAGTGATTGGTCACACACTTCTCACCTCGCTCCAATTAGTGACTAGTCTACGTTTTGGGAAGACGCACTTGGGGGGACCCACCCCTCTCGAGTGGCAGTCCACCATTGTAGACACTCTGTTTAAAACCTTTCTCCTCTATATCTGGGACGCCTTTTATAGGGGGAGGGGAACAGGGATTAGAAAAGCCCAATAAGGGCTGGCTAGCGCGTGTGATCTAGTTGAAGATACAGATTGCTAAAGTGTGTAAAATTGCTGTGCCTTCATGTGGTAGATTGCAGCCAGAAAGCTGGCGTAGATTACTGACAGAGTAGCAAGAGCTATTCAGCAGGAAGGTTGGGTTGAGGAAGAACTAGATCACAAAGGGTTAAGAATGTATGTATATTGTAATAATTGTGTTACTGGGAAGCTCTCCCAGCCAGAGCCCTGTCATGGCGTCCAGGAGGTGACCACTCCCATCATCCCGTCAGTAATGACCGAAATGTAACTGACCACGGTCACCATCCCCATCCAATCTTAAATGCTGTGGGGTTTTTGTATTTTGTGTTAGCCATTACCCTGGTAGAGGGTGGGGGTTTTGTATTGAGTTTCACTGAGAGTATTACTAAATGTTGTGTTTTTGTGTCTCTTTGCTTTTGCAATAACTGTAACGTGGCTATCCTTCTGTCTTGTTACTGTACAGCATTGACATGGTTAAAGAGATTCTGCTGGCAGTCTCACTCCCACTTCCCCCGCCTCTCTCTCCTTGCCTTCTGTGAGACGGAGGTTCGGGGGGGAAGGGAGTTATTCAGAACTACTGATAAGACTTAGCAATGGAATTTTTGCTAGAAAATATTCTAATTGTGTATTTTGCTACTTACATAGGAGTGATGTGTCGTATAGGAGGTTTCTAGGGTTTGTGTGTTGTTGTTGTTGTTGCTATTTGTGTGACGCCAGCAAGTTCCGTGGCGTAGTATATGTATTTGGACGTGTTGGGTGATTAATAGCTGGTGAATGATGGGGGAGGTTAGTTGCATCCCGTGAGTTTATTTTTGCACCATGTTATTCCAAAGCTTCACGGGCTGTTAAATGTACAATGTTTTCATTTGTCTTATTTAATCCGTCAAGTCTGTCCATAGTTTAGTATTTCATTTTGCCTAACAGAATGTTGCTTCTCTGATTTATTTTTATTAAGCTATAATTTAGTGTAAAGCTACTGCAAGCTGAAATGCCCTAAAAGAAGATGGCCCCTAGAACAAAAGAAGGTTGTCCTTAGTACCCACGCCTCCTCCTGCCCTCACTCTGCCCTTAGTGAAGTCATATCCGCCCATATATCGTGTCAATTCTGGCCATCCAAGGCTGACGAGATCTACTTCTACCACGCTCATCCTATCCTAAGACATGCTGTCTTCCTTAATTTCCATATATTATGAACAAAAAAGTTACAATTACTAAAATAATCCTGCTATTAGTTTCCCTATATCAGGAAAGTGTCTGTGACAAGTGATGGTTAATATGTAGAATGAATATATATGTCTATCGAGTCACGTGTAAGTAACAAGTGTGTTTGAGCTTTGGGTACAAAGATTGATAACATGCTGAAAGAAGGGTTATCTTAAAGAACATTTACTAAAAGAAAGTTCTAATAAACCAAGATTTCTTGAACAAATGGTGATACAATTAAGGATTGGTCTTATTGAAAAGGAACCAATTGGTCTAATTGAAAAGGAACCAATTAACATTATAAGCATAACTATTAACAAATGAATATGGTGGGAGTGTGTCCCAATCTGTTTTTTTTTACTGGATAATGTTTGCCTCCAAGATTAAAAGACTGACTAACATAATTTTTGTTGTAAGCCCAGATATTTTATTATTGCATATGCATAGGAATTGAGACTTTGGGCATTATAGTGTATTAATTCTAGATCTGTTACTAGCAGCAAGTGCTTAGCCTTATGCCTATCCCACGCATGCTTAAACACTTCTACTGAGTTAACCTCTACCACTCCAGTTGGAAGGCTATTCCATGCATCCACTACCCTCTCAGTAATGTAATACTTCCTGATATTATTTTTAAACCTTTGTCCCTCTATTTTTGAGACTATGTCCTCTTGTTATGGTAGTTTTCCTTCTTTTAAATATAGTCTCCACTTTTACTGTGTTGTTTCCCTTTATGTATTTAAAATGCTTTTATCATATTTCCCCTGTCTCGTCTTTTCACCAAGCTATACCTGTTAAGATCCTTTAACCTTTCCTGGTGAATTTTATCCTGCAATCCATGAACCAGTTTAGTAGCCCTTCTTTGAACTCTCTTTAAGGTATCCATATCCTTCTGAAGATATGGTCTCCAGTACTGTATCCAGTACTCTAAGTGAGGTCTCACCAGTGTTCTGTATGATGGCATGAGCATTTCCCTCTTCCTACTGCTAATACCTCTCCCTATGCAACCAAGCATTCTGCTAGCATTTTCTGCTGCTCTATTACATTGTACATTGTCATTGACAGCCAGAAACTGGAGAACAAGAAATGTGAATTAATGTATAGCCAATTATAAGCTTAACAAAATCTCCATTATCTTTTCCATTTATTTTGCAGAAGACAATGTTATTTGTCTATTTTGTATGTTTTAAAAATACATTATCAGTGAAGAGTAGAATAAATTTTATCCCATTTGCGAGACATAAAATTGTGATAATGTATATTTGTGATATAAGTAGGAATTACATTTTGAGATGTTAGATATAAATTAATAAAATAAAGAACGAGAGTCAGGGATAGCGTCTGTCTCCACGGGCACAAGTCTGGTGTGGGAGATGTGGTGGGCTAGCCACTGCGGGACACCCACGGAGTGAAACGTTCGAGGCCTGTGCAGACAAGATGAGCATGTTAGCCTTTTATTATTTTTCTCTAGGGAAAGCATAGGGCCAGTTAATAGTTGTTGTACATGGGCTATTCGCAGCCTCCATTGCATTTCTACCTAGTCTTGATTTCTGATGTATCCTCCATTGCTACATCACCTGTCTGCTCCCTTACCTGCCCACCCCCGCTTACTCCTTCCACCGATCCCTCCCCTTCATCTACAGTCTTCCACTTTCTCCTCCTACTCCTCCCTCTACTCCACCTTCTCCTCTTTCCTCCTACTTCTCCTCTACTCCTCCTACTCCTTCCTCCTGCTCTTACTCCTCCCTCCTCTTCCTACTCCTCCCTCTACTCCACTTTCTCCTCCTACTCCTCCCTCTACTCCACCTTCTCCTCTCTCCTCCTACTTCTCCTCCACTTTCTCCTCCTACTCCTCCCTCTACTCCACCTTCTCCTCTCTCCTCCTACCTCTCCTCTACTCCTCCTCCTACTCCTCCCTCTACTCCACCTTCTCCTCTCTCCTCTTCCTACTCCTCCCTCTATTCCTCCCACTTTCTCCTCCTACTCCTCCCTCTACTCCACCTTCTCCTCTCTCCTCCTACTTCTCCTCTACTCCTCCTCCTACTCCTCCCTCTACTCCCTCTACTCCACCTTCTCCTCTTTCCTCCTACTTCTCCTCTACTCCTCCTACTCATTCCTCCTGCTCTTACTCCTCCCTCCTCTTCCTACTCCTCCCTCTATTTCTCCTTCTCCTCCTCCTACTCCTCCCTCTACTCCACTTTCTCCTTCTACTCCACCTTCTCCTCTCTCCTCCTACTTATCCTCTATTCCTCCTTCTCCTCCTCCTACTCCTCCCTCTACTCCACCTTCTCCTCCTCCTACTCCTTCTTCCTGATCTTACTCCTCTCTCCTCTTTCTACTCCTCCCTCTACTCCACCTTCTCCTCCTCCTACTCCACCTTCTTCCCCTCTCGCTCTATCCACTACTCATTCTTCCATCTACCTTCCATCTATCCTTTATATGCTTCCTCCCTTATTCCTTACCAATTTCCTCCGCTCATAGACAACTTTGCCTCTACCTGACAACATTATATTTTGAAGAAAAGTTGCTCTGGCCACTCTTCCGCCACTTCCCAGGGGGGAATACCACACTAACGAAAAATTATTCAGACTGGTGGAGGTGCACTTCATCATGAAAGAACTGTTTTGGGCACTCTCAAGGAAATAGTGCGGTCCTGACCCAGATTCCCATGGAAGTAAGACACCTGTAAGGGAGGTGGTTGTCCCTCATGTTTTTTCTTCACTAAGTCCCCAGAAATCTCATGAAAGGAACCTGACTCATTAGAACAAAACATGAACAATCAATTTTTACAATTTACAACTCTCTACAGAGGGGGGTCAGCAAGAGAACTGTAAATAGAAAGACAAATACCCCCCAATCTCACACAGAAATAGGTGAGGAAACCTCTTCTACTGCTCCTCATGGTTGCTTTGAACAGATGAAAGAAGAAACAAGACACCTTTCAACAGAGCATGCAGTAGCTTTACCAGATCCTGACTCCACTCTGTTTGCGGATAAAGAGGAAAGGTACCATACTGGATTTGCTGTTGCTACAGAAGATCAGGTACGTCAAGCATCTTCACTTTCCTCACCCACATCTGCTCAAGACGCTGAATTGACAGCCTTCTCAGTGGCATACAAAATGCCTGAAGGAAGACATGCCAATGCCTACACTGACTCAAGATATGCCCTGGGTGCAGCACATTATTTTGGATCAATCTGGAAGATAAGAAGCACCACTCAGCTGACCAAAAGCTGCCAACCAAGCCACAAGTGCACCAAGGGAAGTGGACAGAAGGGTGTCCGCTAAAGAAACTTCTATACTCACCATGTAGGCCCTACCTGCAGATCTCAAGCTTCTGAAAGAATGACCCTGAAGAAATACAAAGCTGGAAAAACAGAAAGGGGCAACCCTTGAAGACAGGCTGTACTCCAACACTCTCAAGTTCTGTTTACCCAAAAACATGTACTGGGCAGTGGGCCCATGGAACTTTATACCTATCCAAGACCCTCATGAACTCTTTGATCTCTAAATACTCTAAAGCACCTAGAATTACTCCTCTAATCATCAGTTACTGCCGATCCTGTGTCATTTGTGCCAAGGACAGCTCAGGCAGAAGAGAAGGAGAATCCTAAGCACCTAGCTAACTCTCACTATCCCTTTCAAGAATCCAAGTGACTATATCCAGGTGCCAAATAGCTGCTGGGTCAAATATGCACTAGTTACAATAGACATTTTGTCAGGATGGCCAGAAGCCTAGCCGGTCATCAATGTGACAACCAAGACCATATACCCAATAGTGCATTGTGAAAGTTGCAGAGATCACTCAGTGGATTCATTGTTCCAGATTCAAGACTCTCTCTCTCTCTGCAACATGAGAAGTAACATTTGTTGATTTTGACACACTTTTGACTCTAAAGGAAAAATGACTTGTTAAAAAATAAATAAAAAGATACCAACAAGTAGGTGTTTGATGGCCATAATAATGCCTGACCACCTGCCATCGATGGAAAGCCGAGGACCCCAAAAGGAGACCTCGTGAAGCTAAAGAGATCCAAACGCCAAGCTTCCTCAGGATTATTTGCCCATCCTGAGTTTGTGGTGATATTAATATTGACTAAATTATCCGAGTCCACCTACGCTGATGTAGCGTGGGACAGGTTTAATACTACAATGCATAAGCAAATGTGCCCTAGCCAAGGTTATTATGTCCATACACATAATACATGACAAGGTACTCTTGACACACCACATTCATGCTTCAGAACACAAAGAGGAGCACCCCTCTAAAGGGAAAGTTTGACACATATATATTGATGCCATAGGTGTGCCAAGGGGGGTACCAGATGATTTTGCAGTAAAAGGAAAGTTTGAGTCCATTTTCCCAACCGTCACTGCTAATAATAATAATAATATTTTGATTCGCATTTATTATATCTATCGCAACCAACAACGTTTACCTGTCACCATGACTTGTTGTGCCTATACTCCAGATAACACAGGTCCATATGGTAATGTAAGCTTGTCTATTTTATGATGTCCCTCTGAAGAACTAAGAAGACTTTAAGAACCGTTACTTCATAGGGTTTTTGTCAGGCTTACCTTGCTGGGAGTCCAACATGCAGAGATAAAAGCTCACCCTTGCATTTAGACACAGGCCGAGGTGGTCAAGGTAGAACTCACCTGGCCTGTGAATCTGTGCACGGGGGCTGTGCAGCTGAATGCTTGTAGTCGCAGTACAGACAAGGAAATCCAGGAGAATAGTCGTAGGTAAGCCAATGGTCAGAGGGTGCCGGAAATCAGGGGATACGAGTAACAAGCCAAGGTCAAAGGATGCCAGAATTCAGGAGATACGAGTCACAATCCAAGGTCAGGAGAAATCTTAGCACGTGGAGTAGCAACTCTCTAACCAGAGTCATTGAACTGACACTGCCCTTAGGGAGGAGCAGTGTCTTATACCTTGATGATTAGTATATCAGGTTCAGCTGGAGAGTGATAGACAGGTCTGAGCCAGGTGAAGTCCAGCCCCTTAGTGCTGCAGGCAATACAAGAGAAAACAGGAGTTATCCCAAGTCCTGAAATGGCTCAGATGTTAAAGAGCAGGTTCAGAACTGCCAAGCATACAGGTTCAAATCCCTCTTCGGGCAATAAAAGGGCGACCCCGTCTGGCAGTCTGGAGGTCAAGGCGTAAATCCTGACAGTACCCTCCCCTTAAGAACGCACTCTGGGCGTGAACAGGTTCCTTTTGGGAACTGTATTCCTCGTCTTCGGACTCCGTATCACTGAGGAAGTCCTTGTAATCGAAGTATCCAGAGTGGAGTCCCTCAGTCGGGGACCTTGGGGTATCAGTGTCGGGTACTGGTGGAGAAAGGTCTGGGCCATTCAGAGACCTGGTGCAGGCGGAAATAAACTTAGTCCCACCAACCATATTATCTGAACTATTTCCCATCGGTGAGTTTTCTGGAAGTAGTGATTTCTTGTGGTCTTGAGATCCACTGGCATCAGCAGCCATCGTAGTCTGGGTACTCTTCTGCATCACGGAACGTGGAAATATCCGACAGCACCTTTGACATTTTTTAGGTCGTGTTGCCGGAATAACAGGGTGCAGCTGAATTGTACCCACTTGAAGAGGTTCAGGCCGAGTTGGGCGAATAGGGCAGTGAGAGATAAAGTGCCCTTTTCCACCACAATAAAAACAGAGACAACGCGCCCTCCTTCGATCTCTTTCTCTAGATGGCAGTCTTGTTTTAGAGCGGACGAAGCCTATCTCCATGGGTTCCTCCCTGTCCACTGGAGATTCACAGCTAGCTAGAGGAAAACCAGGGTCACAAGGCGGTTCCTCCATGTCCATTGGAGTTTCATAGCTAGCTTGAGGGAAAACAGGGGTACAAGGAGGTTTACTGGAGGAGGGTTTGCGTTGTGCCCTTATGGGGACTTGGTAGGAGTCCTTTTCTTTAGGTAACAGCGATTTGCGGTTAGATGGAGCAGGCTTGGGAGTAGCTTTCCTGGAGGTAGAGCTCTGAGAATCCATTGCGGACATAAATGACTCCCAACTGTCCAAGACAGTGCTTTTCTCCTGTAGCTTCCGGTATGCCCACTCCTTGATCCGTCCGACAAGTAAGTTGATGGCCGAACGGACCTTGACAAAGTCACTGTTGTAAGTATTAGGCTTGAGAGCAAAAAGAAGTTCACAATCCAGTCTGAATGCTGTGAAGGAGGTACGGGAACCATCAAAGCGGTCAGGCATCACAACAAACGGTTCTGGAACTGGGCGTACTGTGCCTTTAAGAGATAAAAGTTCTTGCTGCAGTTCCGAAACAGTCTGGTTCAGGCTGGACACTTGCTGAGCAAGGGAGGTGAGCATTATCTCTGTGGACTCCATAAAGGTCAGTTCAATATGTCAGGCTTACCTTGCTGGGAGTCCAACATGCAGAGATAAAAGCTCACCCTTGCATTTAGACACAGGCCGAGGTGGTCAAGGTAGAACTCACCTGGCCTGTGAATCTGTGCACGGGGGCTGTGCAGCTGAATGCTTGTAGTCGCAGTACAGACAAGGAAATCCAGGAGAATAGTCGTAGGTAAGCCAATGGTCAGAGGGTGCCGGAAATCAGGGGATACGAGTAACAAGCCAAGGTCAAAGGATGCCAGAATTCAGGAGATACGAGTCACAATCCAAGGTCAGGAGAAATCTTAGCACGTGGAGTAGCAACTCTCTAACCAGAGTCATTGAACTGACACTGCCCTTAGGGAGGAGCAGTGTCTTATACCTTGATGATTAGTATATCAGGTTCAGCTGGAGAGTGATAGACAGGTCTGAGCCAGGTGAAGTCCAGCCCCTTAGTGCTGCAGGCAATACAAGAGAAAACAGGAGTTATCCCAAGTCCTGAAATGGCTCAGATGTTAAAGAGCAGGTTCAGAACTGCCAAGCATACAGGTTCAAATCCCTCTTCGGGCAATAAAAGGGCGACCCCGTCTGGCAGTCTGGAGGTCAAGGCGTAAATCCTGACAGTTTTGTGCCTTTGGGCTAACCTGTCTTCTGGAACTAACCAATAAAGTTTATCTTTTTTAGAATCTAACATTTCATAGGGGGGACTGATGTAGAATTATTTAAAAATCTTTATTGCACCTGTATTGAATTATTGTACTAACTCCATTTTAATCTCACATAACCTCACATTATGACAGACCCTCCATTTTGTCTACATTACATGACAGAATTTCCTAACAGCATTTAGTATAATGAATAGAGACTGTATTTTCTAAAAAGACATAGCTGACTCCGGAATTATTGAATCTCCTGAAACATGCAACAAAGTATAACCAAGGCCAGAGCCAAGGCCATGAGAACACTGTACTAATGAAATGTTCTATTCATAAAAGAACCTTGCACCTGATCATGAGACTGACATCACTAACTGCCCAAAATGACGCTCAAGCCCCCCTTCCCACCGAGTAAGCCTCATGCTGGGAGAGATGGCGCTTGAGCCATCTCTCCACACCCGTGTCCAGAACAATACCACCTCCCGGTGGGAGGACACCTAGCTAGTCACTCAAATCCCTGAGCCAATTAATAATATTGATGGGTGGACACTGATATAGCCACTTAACATTTAATCCAATTAATGATGTTTATTTGTTATTATCTGATATTCAATGATGATGTCATTTTGCCTTTAAAAGGGTCTGCATACCCGTTTTCTAACCAGATGCCATTAAATTTTCTGAAGTGCTTTTAACCTGAACTCCATGTGTCAGTGTGAACTTACTTCTGCGTATACGCAATTTAATCATCTCAGATTTGGACAGGAACAGATAGACATTTAAACATATTTGTTTATTTCTAAATTAATCTACATCAGGATTATAGGACAGTGTGGAGGGGTGAAGGGTTAAATGGTCTGCGGCGTCGTAATGGAGGTGTTAAAGGTGAGGAGAAGATGTTAGACATGATTAATGTGTTTGGCTGACCAGGTGATTTGAACTACCTATAAATGTAGTGAGTACCATGGGGATGGTGGGGTGTGGGACAGGGTGGGTGGGAAAAATCTTTCAGAGATGCTACCCCAGCATAACGCTTATGAGCTGCAAGACTTGCTAGTTGTGAGATCTGGGAGCAATCTTTTAAATTTGCTTGCTGGGGTTCAGACTGTAATAGGAAGTCTGGATTTAGATAAAAATCAATTATGGGTGGAGAGAGACATGCAGATATTAAGGTGAGAAAGGGAAATTAAGAGAAGAGAGCAGAGGAGGGAACATTTGAGATTTAAAGATAGGAGGGCATGGCAGAGATCAAATAGGTGATCAAGATATCCATTCTGTTTAGGGGATAAACCAAGATTTATATTTAGAGGAGCAAAACATTTAAAAAAAAAATGTAACTGAAAGTTTTCCAAGTGTTTCCCACAACACAAAGTACTATCAGAGCTTGGGACACTGTAATTAGAGATGTGAGTCCTTCCACTGGGTGGTCACGGGCAATGCCGCTATCTATTCTAAAATAGAATTTTCCTCAAATTGATTTTGAACATTGGCATTCATATTTAATTCAATATGTAGATCCTTTCTTTCAGAGCAATTCTTTGATGTATGTTAGAAAATTGAAAGAAAAACTTTGGCCTACCTGAGAATCTACAGACAGAATACGAATTAATTCTTAATAAATTGACAGAAAACAATTCTATTCCTAACTTAGATTAAACTCATAAAGAAATAGCACTAACTGATTTTAAAAAAATCATATCTATATAATTCTAGTAGAAGTGGCACTATTACGCAATGTTATTATTACTCGATGCCTAGTCCCAAGCTATAAGCAGATTTTATACTTGCTTGGGAGAAAGATCTAGGGGCCGGTACAACCTGGAGGAATGGCTCAGTTTGATTCCTACTCTAAAAGGAATAACGCAGTGTTCCAATCGCTGGGGAAACCACCTTAAAATAATATACAGATGGCATTTGGCACCATATAGAATGAAGAAAATTAGCACACATTTTTCAAATCAATGCTAAAGGAATTGGGGCTTGGTTGGTCTGCTTTCATATATTCTCTGGTATTGTCCAAAGTTAACAAAATATTGGAAAGACGTTCATAAATTAATTCAAAATGTGAATCCTAACATCTCAGTATTAACCTCAGAATTGTTTTTGTTTAAAAAAATTCCCAAGTTCATTTGAAAAAATAGATAAGATCATTATTGGACATATTGTCATTGCTGCCACTACAGTTGTCCCCAGACACTGGAGGTCACCTGCCATTCCATCAGTTAAAGAAGATCTCAATTCTTTTCTGGAGAATAAAAGTCATGAATTGGCCATTAGACAGCCTTCTCAGTTGAGCGACAATCTTACTTACTATTGGGGAATATGGGAAAAAGATTGGAAAAAGGAATATAAGCTTTAAATGTTTCTCTTATGTGGAAAGTTAATGTTTATGTTGTTAGTCTGCCGTAGTCATGAGACTTATTTTACTTGTTTCTACTACCCAAAGTCAAGATAAAAGGTATAAAACAGCGTTAGAATTTGTATTGATTTTTTAATAAAATTATTTTACTTTTGTATATAAATATAAACTTTTATTTTTTTTCATAGATATTCCATTTATAATTGTTCTAATTACTACTTATTAACGTAATTGTGTGAAAGATTAGACTTATGGGCCATTATACAAGGAACACAATATGAATAATAGTATTTAATAAGACCTGTTTATTGTGAAATATTTGTTTTTTGATTATGTAAACATACATTCATTGACTATATATATATATATAGTTCAATTTGTAAGTTGTAAAAATATTTCTTAATAAACATAATGAAAATGCTGTATTTAAAACTTTCTCCAGGTCCTTTATTATTGATAAAGTCCTACTGGTATTTGTTTGTTCTTGAACTTTATTGTTTAATTGATTTGCATAAAGTATCTGTGATGTCATAACATGTAAACCATCAGTGGTGAAAGGCAGCAGATAGGTCATATCACTGTTGTATATCCTTGCAGCAGGTTGCAAAGGTTTTTGATCTGTGGAAAAGACAAAAAATAAAATATCATAGCACATTGGGTGCACCTACATTGAAAGGGCTTTACAGCCAATGTTAAAATTTGAGATGGAGCGCGAGAGAAAGCGCCCCAAAATCAGGAGCTTTAGTTACGGAGTGAAAGACCAACCACAGGAACAGCTCAACTTCCGGGATTCTTCACGCCAGATCCATCAACATCTAGCTAAAAACCGTCGATATGACCAGAACATGGAAAAAAGACGTTGTATGCAAGATATAATGGATGGATCAGAGAGGCGTAATCCCCAAAATTGTCAGTCCCAATGTGGAGGAAAGGTGGGAAGAAGGCAAGAGAAGAGAAAGATGCAGAATGTTCACGATGCCGGGCAGATGCCCAAAGATGGCACGCAGTTTGAGAGATCCCAACAGTTTAGACGGGATAGCACCAGGAATGGTCATTGGCATGAAGTTAAAAGGGGCAGAGGAGAAAATGGCCAAACTAAGGTCAATGAAAGCCCCATGTTTCGCATTGGTAAAAGCAAAAGATGCTGGGATGGTAAGCTCATTTTTTCCTCTTCACCTACTGTTTCCGTTTGTCAAATGTGTTTTGTTAGAATTGCTTGTCTTTTGTTTTACCTATTGTACTGCGCTGCAGAATATGTCAGCACTATATAAACCATTGTAATCGTTATTTAAGGTCAAGCCGAGGCCAAAGATGGGGACGGTTTCCATCACAAAAGAAAACAAGTTGCAGATATGGAGTACAGTGCTCCCAAAATGACACTAGAGGAGCTGGATAAAAAACTGGCAGAATATGACCTACCTACTCAAAGTCTGCCAGTTAAATCAACAGACTTCAACTATCCCCAAAACTATCACTCCCAGTGTGGAGGAGAGGTGGGAAGAAAGCAAGAGAAGAGAAATACGCAAAATGTTCACCATGCCAGACAGATGCCCAAAGATGGCACACAGTTTGAGAGATCTCAACAGTTTAGAGGGGATAGCACCAAGGATAGTCATTCGCACCAGGTTAAAATGGGCAGAGGGGAAGCTGACCAAACTAAGGCCAGTGAAAGCCCAGTGTTTCGCAGCCGTAAACGCAAACTATGCTGGGAAGGTAAGCTAATTTTTTTCCTCCTCACCTACTGTTTCCGTTTGTGAAACATGTTTTGTTAGAATTGTTGATGTTTTTTTTTTACCTGTTGTACTGCGCTGCAGAATATGTCAGCACTATATTATTGTAATTGTTATTTAAGGTCAAGCCGAAGCCAAAGATGGAGGCGGTTTCCATTATAAAAGAAAACGGAATGCAGATATGGAGTACAGTCCTCCCAGAATGACATTAGAGGAGCTGGATAAAAAACTGGCAGAATACAACCTACCTACTCAAAGTCTGCCAGTTAAATCCACGGACTTCAACTATCCCCAAAATTGTCAGTCTCAGTTTGGGAGGTCCCAACAGATTAGAGGGGATAGCACCAATGATGCTCATTGTCCTGAAGTTAAAAGGAGCAGAGGGGAAGCTGGACAAAGTAAGGCCAATGAAAGCCAAGTGTTTCTCAGTCGTAAACGCAAAAGATGCTGGGAAGGTAAGCTAATTTCTTTCCTCTTCACCTACTGTTTCCGTTTGTCAAATGCGTTTTGTTACAATTGTTTGTCTTTTTTTTTTTTTACCTATTAAACTGCGCTGCAGAATATGTCAGCACTATAAATCGTTATAATTGTTATTGAAGGTCAAGCTGAAGATGAGGACGGTTTCCAGCCCAAAAGACCACGGGTCGCAGATATTGATTTCAGTTCTGCCAGAATAACACTAGAGGAGCTGGTTAAAAAACTCAAATCAATGGACGTCAACCATCCCAGTACACAAGACTCATCTGTTGAAGATATGGAAGTCGATTAGTCTACAATTCTGAGTTTAGTGAGTAACCCTATAGGTGAAATAACCCCTATTGTGGTGAACTCTGAGAAAAAGTATTTGCAAAATAATATACATTATTTTTATTTTTTATTTTATTTTTTCAATACTTGCGTAAACGTCTTGTTACAACAATATCATACAGCAGTTGGAATACATAGAATATTAACGTAGGTAACAACCGTATTCCTGATTCATTACATATAGTCTCATTGTCAGTTAACCGTGTCACGTCAGGCATGCAACAGAGACATTACACTTTGTTTTATTGTGTGATTATTCGTTTAAACCATCGGTGTGCAGCTAGTGTCCAGTTATCTATGCTTATGAGGTTGTTGTGGTTTAGTTATTGCCAACGTTCGGTTGGGAAAAGTGTCCCCAATCCCTTCAGAGGTGAGCCTGGTCCTGCCAGGGGTTATGTTGACCATGTGCATGGAATTGGGACTTTTCCCCTCGTCCGAAGCCAAAGAATGTAGGAGTATGAAGAGAAAAAAGGCAGTAGAGCCTGAGAATATGTAGAGCAGAGTGTGGGGTGGGGAGGTATAGAAGAAGAGAGAGAAAGGGATGGGAGGGGGAGGGGGAATTGCGTCATTCCCGTGTAGCGCCGGGGCGTCCGATGACTCACCTTTCTATCGTGACTGTCCAGGCGTTAGATTGTGTCCTGAGATAGTACACAACTTGTCCAGGGTTCCCATATTTTAATAATATACATTATTAATACACATTATTATTTAATTCTACTATAGAAAGAGTATCCCATAAATATAATTTTATTTAGACAAAAAATGAATTGAATTATCTAGGTTTAATTAGTCCATCAGACATAAATAACATAATGGAGAAGAACATTTGATATATTATGAAACACACAAACTTGAAACTAAAAACATGGAAACATTTGGAAACTTCATGGTTGGGCAAAATAAACATTATTAATTCATATATACTCCCTAAGTGGTCTTATCTTTTTTCTATGATTCCTTTCAAAATTTCAAATTCATGGCTTACAATGATACAAGTAGGTTTTTCAAAATTTATTTGGAAGAATAAAACCCCTAGGATTTGTCGAAATTTTTGGCAAAAAAAGTATCGAAGGGTGGTTTAAATTTCCCAAATGTTATCTCTAATTACTACGCTAATATGATTAGACATATATACTTATTACAAGATCCTTTAATGACCCAAGAACCTTGGTTTATTATAGAGTCTGATGCCTCCCCTACCTCGAATTTGCAATATATTATGTGGATAGATGATACTAAAAAAATCAATAGGTCTCAAATAAATTCTACTACTTTGTTGCAATCCTTCGAGGTCTGGGAGGAAATTAAGAAAATTCTGGGTTTTCCTCAACTTATGCCAAGATCGACTAGACTTAAGCTATTAGAGATAAATATTGAAGATCTTTCGTTAAGCCACTGGGCAGATACCGATAAGATGAGAATTTCCGACCTCATGATAGCTGACAATATAATACCTTTCCAGCAGATTGTTGATACTTTGCATATTTCACGTCGGGAAATTTTTACCTACCTTCGAATTAAAAATTATATTGATAAAAATGTCATAAAATGTTCTTCTCCACTTTCAACTCACATAGAACATATTTTCAATTATAAGCCTTTAAACAAGGTTACTTCAGCTGTAAACCATATGGTAGATTTATTGAATATCATTCCCCATAAACTTATTAAAACATGGGAACAGGAGTTAAACATTGAGATTTCTGAGGCGGATTGGTGTATTTCTTTAACTCATATTGCCAAACATATCCATTGTTTAAATTTGGTGGAATGCCATTTGAAACTTCTTTTTAAATGGTATTTCACCCCAGTAAGAATTGCCAAGATGTATGAGAACTATGACCCCACATGTTGGAGATGTGGAAGCTACACAGGGTCTTACATACACATATGGTGGTCCTGTCCGATAGTTCGCCCTTTATGGGCTTGGGCTTTTTCTATTTTTCAAACATTGTCTCACAGATCACTAGAGCAAAACTCGGCAATAGCTCTTCTGCATTTGAATTGGAACTTTAAATTAACAAAAGATGTTTTGATTGCTACCCATTGTTTTGTGGCCGTTAAAATCTTAATTGCCAGAAATTGGAGATCATCTACTTCTTTCCAAAAATCTCTCTTAATTAAGCAAATTAGGTTCCAGTTGACAATGGAAAACGGTCTAATAAACAATATAGGACTTCGTTCAAAAAAGAAAGAAGATATGTTTTCTGAACTATTATCAAAACTCTCCTAAATACAAGCTCAATTGTTTTTGGTAACGGTTTATCTGTGAGAATCGATTAGGCACGTAACTAGTATAAACAACTATATTAATTCTCGGCCACATATATACTTATTGGTGATAGATGTGATCTCGAGACATATGGGTGGTCGCAACTGGTATGTGAATTACTTGTCAGTTTGTGGATAGAATTTTGATATGACATAATCAGCAATTTTCTCCTGTTCTGATGGGGTGCGGGTGTGTCTGTTTGTTTAGTAATTTTTTGTTTTGTATAATCTTAATATTATTGTTATTTGCTATATCATAACTTCGATGTACTATTTATTGATACTGAAATCTGTATAATATGTACATTGTTATGATACTCATAATGAATATTTGTATATGTTTTATGTGTAAAAAAACAACAAAATTCTTAATAAACATTTATTAGAAAAAAAAAATGAATACACATTATTAGACACAGACAGGTCAACGTATCTACAAAAATTACCACCTTTAAGTATATTGCTATGTGAAGAGAGCCACCTAGTGGTGAAATCAGATGTACTGCTGTCTGTGACGGTCAAAACATTTCTTCCAAAAATAAACGTATGGTAAATTTATAATATTATATTGTTTTATTCCTTTTCATTGTGTCTGAGTCTTTGGTGTAATTTGTAAATATACTGAGAGATTTATTTACTAAACCTGGAACTGCATTTTTAAACAAGAATAGCAGAATGTGAAATACAAGCTGAAATAATGCTAAGTTGTAGAATATGTCTGGCTTTTTTGATCTAACAAAAGGAGTAATCCGCACTCTGATCTGATCCTAGTGCATCTAGACCTGGGGCTGGCTCACCCCACTCCAATGGTAAAACAATAAATGTAGCCCAGGCACTCATGATCACTTATACAGCAGTTTTATTGGAAAATCAGGAAAAACGCAAATGTTAAAACATCCCTCATAGAGATTAATGAGTGTTACTAATGCCTTAGTAACATTTGATTTCCGAGCTAGACGGCAAGAATGAACTATCTGGGGACAGGGTCTGACCGCAGAGCAGTCGCATGTCACTGCAGCTCCTGCTTCTTACCGCAAAAAAAACATTGATTTCTACCGGGCAGAGACTGCTCATCGACAAACTATTGCTGTCAAACGACCAGGGACACCATGATCTCCATACCCATACCACACAAGTGGACCTTTCTACCGATCCTTCCCGGACTATCCTCGGTGGCCTAGAAGCATGGTTTGCACATGGGGAACAGCCGCTCTCCTGTCGAAATGACTGACTGCAGAACACAACCTTGGCCCTCGTCCCCTTCCCTATGGACTGGCGGCAGTTATCCCAGTGTCCACCCACCGAAAACACGCACTGTACCTTGCTCCTGCCACATACTGTAACACAGGCTCCGATCGCATCGGGCCTAACAAGATGGCGGATGCGACCCAACTGTCGCAACCATGCGACCCAACTGCTGCAACCATGCAGCCCACACATACGAAACTGGACCTGATATTTGCATACTTTTGGGATCTGTTGAAGCGGTGTCTGTCACAGAAGATACCCACACAAGGCAGGGAAGCCTTTTAATAGATATATAGATATTAAAAACCTTTGATTTAATAAAGAAAATTAAATTAATATCTATAATAGGATTTAGCTTACAGTAGGAAAAAATAAAACATTAATAATAACAAAAAAATGAGATAAACAAAAACAAGATAACCTCAATAGAAAAATATATTAATAATAATAAAAAAGCAATCCAGAGACTGTCCACTCTTAAACTGTGGATGATATAAATCAGTCAAACTGTAAAGTTACAATATGTAAAAATAACATTATTGTAGCAATAGAGTCAATGTCAATAGTTAAAGGGACACTATAGTCACCAGAACAACTAGAGCTTATTGAATTTGTTCTGGTGAGTAGAATCATTACCTTCAGGTTTTTTTGCTGTAAACACTGTCTTTTCAGAGATAATGCCGTGTTTACATAACAGCCTAGTGATAACTCAACTGGCCACTCCTCAGATGGCTGTTAGAGATCCTTCCTGGGTCATGGCTGCCTAAAATTCATCCAAACATTCAGTATCTCCTCCCTCAGCATGCAGACACTGAACTTTCCTCATAGAGATTCATTGATTCAGTTCATCTTTATGAGGAGATGCTGATTGGCCAGGGCTGTGTTTGAATCATGCTGGCTCTGCCCCTGATCTGCCTCTTTTTCAGTCTCAGCCAATCCAATGGGGAAGCGCTGTGATTGGATCAGGCTACCACTTCAGATGATGTCAGCAGACTGCTTGTTTTTCTGAGGCAAACAGCATGCAGAGTTACAGTTTCAGGCTTAAATACAGAAGATTTTGCTATATTTATGGAGGCATGAGGTACCCAAGGGGGCTAGATGGTTGTTTTAACACTATAGGGTCAGGAATACATGTTTGTGTTCCTGACCCTATAGTGATCCTTTAAAAATAACCAGGGAGGGGAAATATAGACAAACTAACAACTATAGTATGGGGTGGTAATGTCCCTAATTGTATGTCTTAAGAGTATCATCCCACATCCCTCAACCTACCACATACACAAAATGTCCTGACACGCGTTTTGCCGAAAAGGCTCTTCCAGGGGAGAAGTGTATGTGTATGTGGGTGGTTGAGGGATGTGGAAAGATAGGTATGAGTATAGTGTATGGGATGGACAGAGAGAGGAGGGAAATAAACCAGGAGCAATGAAGATAGTGTCAGTAGGGACAGGTAAGCAGAAAGATAGAGAGATTTTAGTAATGAGAGAAGTGAGGGCGGAAGTGATAAATAGTAGAGAGAACATTGTTAAGAAGTGTTTTGTTATAGATGAGGAAATTATAAGGGCAGCTAGGTGGCAGGATTACTGTATGATTCACCACATAGAATTGTGTAACACAGATGACTTATAGGTAACGTATTACCGGGCCTTAGAATGGCCGGACTACATAACAAAGAATAGTCAGGAATAGCCAAGGTCAGGATACACAGAAAGGGACACAACGATACAGGAAAGGGATACCAAGATACAGGGAAGTCAAAAACAAAGGCAAAGTCAAAAACCATAACATACTTGAATAAGGAGCGTGCTCTCGGACAACCACTAGGGAAACCGTGACAGGGCAAAGAGGAAAGGTATTTTTAGGTTTAAATACCTGCTTTACTTTTCTGATTGGCTGAAATCACTCTTTGACCCCCAAATCCTGCGCGACGTCACGTGATGTGCGTGACCTCACGTGCACGCCGACGTCGTCAATCACATCAGCGGACATGGGGGTATATTTTGCCACGGATCCGCAGCAGCCGGCTGGGTGCAGAGACCACAAGGTAAGGAAGAATATGTTACACTAGGATTATAGGACAGTGTGGAGGGGTGAAGGGTTAAATGGTCTGCGGCATCGGAATGGAGGTGTTAAAGGTGAGGAGAAGATGTTAGACATGATTAATGTGTTTGGATGACCAGGTGATTTGAACTACCTATAAATGTAGTGAGTACCATGGGGAAGGTGGGGTGTGGGACAGGGTGGGTGGGAAAAATCTTTCAGAGATGCTACCCCAGCATAACGCTTTTGAGCTGCAAGACTTGCTAGTTGTGAGATCTGGGAGCAATCTTTTAAATTTGCTTGCTGGGGTTCAGACTGTAATAGGAAGTCTGGGTTTAGATAAAAATCAATTATGGGTGGAGAGAGACATGCAGATATTAAGGTGAGAAAGGGCAATTAAGAGAAGAAAGCAGAGGAGGGAACATTTGAGATTTAAAGATAGGAGGGCATGGCAGAGATCAAATAGGTGATCAAGATATCCATTCTGTTTAGGGGATAAACCAAGATTTATTTTTAGAGGAGCAAAACATTTAAAAAATATGTAACTGAAAGTTTTCCAAGTGTTTCCCACAACAAAAAGTACTATCAGAGCTTGGGACACTGTAATTAGAGATGTGAGTCCTTCCACTGGGTGGTCACAGGCAATGCCGCTATCTATTCTAAAATAGAATTTTCCTCAAATTGATTTTGAACATTGGCATTCATATTTAATTCAATATGTAGTGTCATGATTCTGGGAACCAAACACGCTAACACACACACACAGAAAAGGTGCTGTACCGGACCTTAGAGTGGCCGGGCTAAGCACACAAAGAATAGTCAGGAGACAAGCCGAGTAAGGGGAACCAGAAGACAGAATAATGAGAAACAAGCCGAGGTCAAAGGGTAGGAGAAAGTCACAAAGTCAGATAAACAAGCCAGAGAGTACGTAACCAGAAGCAAAAGATTCAGTAGCAATACTAGCAAGCAAAGACCACAACAGGGCAGGGAGAGACAGGAAAGGTAAGTATTTAAACCTATGGATTAATTCTGATTGGATCATTTCCAATCAGAATTAACAATCACACGTGGGAGATATCTAGACCTCCAATTGTGATTGTGGCACTGTGCCTTTAACGCCGGGTCAGGTGGCTGACCCCGGCGTTTATGAAAATGGGCGGTCTCTCAGCGTGCAGCGTCATGCATGCTGCCGCTATGGGACATGGAGGAAGACGCGGGCGGTATCCGTGGCTGGGAGGGCGGCCCAGCGCATGGCAGGAAGGGGACCGCGGACGGCTGGAGGGTGAGTGCCGCGAGCGGACTGCAGGATCCTGACATTACCACCCCCTCGATGACCGCCCAGAGGGCGGGAAGCAGAAGGCTTCAAAGGAAACCGGGCATGAAAGGAGCGGACCAAAGAGGGAGCGTGCAAATCAGAGCTCGAAACCCAAGACCGGTCCTCAGGGCCGTAACCCTTCCAATCCACCAGATATTGCAGCCGACCCCTAGAAACACGAGAGTCGAGAAGGGCAGCCACTTCGTACACGTCACTAGGGACAGTGCGAGGGGAAACGGGCCGTCCGAGGGGACGAGAGAACAGGTTACACAGCAAGGGCTTCAAAAGCGAGACGTGAAACGTGTTCGGAATAAGCATGGAAGGAGGCAAGTCCAGAGAGTAGGAAACGGGGTTAATCCTACGTAACACCTTGTAGGGGCCAAGAAACCTGGGAGCGAACTTCATCGAGGGAACCTTGAGATGGAGGTTCCTGGAGGACAACCATACCCTATCACCCGGAACATAAGAACTGGCCGCACCCCTACGGCGATCAGCAAACTTCTTCTGAGCAGCTGCTGAACGAGACAGCGCAATATGGACCTGATCCCACATCTTCCGCAAAGAGGCGAGGTGCTGGTCCAAGGCTGGCATTCCCTTGCTGGAGAACGCACCGGGAAGGACAGAAGGCCAAAACCCATAAGCAACCTCAAAAGGACTTAAGCCAGTAGACGAATGAGACACCATATTCCTGGCAAATTCAGCCCACGGAAGGAGGCGAGACCAGTCGTCCTGGTGCGCATTAGTGAAGCAGCGCAAATACAATTCCACAGACTGATTAGCACATTCGGCTGCACCATTAGATTGCGGGTGATGGGAGGAAGTGAACAACAAGGAGACCCCCATCTCAGCACAAAAGCCCCTCCAAAACCGAGAGACAAATTGAGGGCCCCTGTCAGATACTATATCCTGAGGTACCCCATGCAAGCGGAACACTTCCTTGGCAAACACCTGAGCAAGCTGAATCGCAGAAGGCAGTTTCTTAAGCGGAATAAAGTGCGCCATTTTAGAGAACCTATCCGTCACAGTCAATATCACTGTCTGACCATCGGAAAGGAGGAAGGTCTACAATAAAATCCATGGATAAGTGGGTCCATGGTTTCTTGAGTACAGATAGAGGCATCAGTAGACCCTGGGGTCTCACATTAGAAGACTTACACTGCGTACAGACCCGACAAGCCTGTACAAAATCCACTACGTCTAGCTTAAGTGAAGGCCACCAGAACTGTTGAAGGAGGCCCTTATTAGTCTTGGTAACCCCCGGATGACCAGCAGTTTTGGCGGTGTGAAATAAAGTTAACAACTTTTTTCTGTCATTTACTTTAACGTATAGTTTACCAACATGCGTCTCAGGGGGTGCTTGGGTTTGGTATGTCTTAATATTATCAAGAAAAGGAGACGAAACAACCAAACGGGTAGCAGCTATTACCTGAGACGCAGGTACAATAGGTTCAGGAGTCGGGTTAACAAATTCTACAGGTTCATACTGTCGAGAGATAGCGTCAGCTTTGGCATTACGGCAACCAGGTCTATAGGTAATAACATATTGGAAGCGCGAAAGAAATAGAGACCATCTAGCCTGCCGGGCGGACAACCTTCTAGCATCAGCTATATAGGAGAGGTTCTTATGATCTTGTTGCGGTCACCGGCCCGCCGAGCCTCACGGTCGTGCCCGACCGGCACGACCGCTCCGACTACACGAGCTTACCTGCTCGTCGGCGAGCCGGGAACCGCGCACGTAGTTCTTCCGGGCATCGCGCCCAGATCCAAGATGGCGCCGACCGCGTGGTCGCGTCTATTGCTAGCCCCGCCCCCGAGAATTATACCAACGTGTGCGTGACGTCACGACGTCAACGCACACGCACGTTTTGGGGTCAGAGGTCGCCCTCTGACCAATCATAGCCTAGAGAGGGGTATTTAAACCCCTAGCTTTCCCCATTACTTTGCCATGTCGTGGTTTCAGTTTCCTGGTTTCCTGAAAGTGCTATTCTCGTGTTTCTGATTTCCTGGTATCCTGATCCTTGGCGTTTCCCTGGTTATTCTGATCTCTGGTTTCCCTGACTTGGCTTGTTTAATTCGGTATTGAGTATTTTCTGGCTTCCTTGACCTCGGCTTTCCCTTTGACCATTCTCTGTCTCTAGCGTATTAGTCCGGCCATTCTAAGGTCCGGTTTACGCTCTATCCTATTATTTTCCTTTTCTTACTTATGTATATGTTTACATAGTTTCTGCGTGCTGGACCACATTACTAGTCGTGACATTACGACATGGCCTGGTACTAAAAACACCAAGGCAGATGCACTTTCTCGGCAGTTTGAGACAGATGAAGTACCAGAACAGGTGATATATCCTATTGTACCTCCTGAATGCCTCATTGCCACTACTGTTTCCGAAGTGTCTTCTCCACTCTTCTGTGCCATAATAGCAGATCAAACTCAGGCACCTGTGGGAAAACCTCCGGACAAACTGTATGTGTCACCTCAGTTTCGAAAGAAGGTACTAGATTTGTTCCATGACAACCTCACAGCGGGCCATCCTGGAGTCCATAAAACTCTCTCAGCCGTCTCCAGGAGATTTTGGTGGCCTGCTCTTAGAAACGATATCAAAGATTATGTTGGGGCATGTCAAATATGTGCCGTTTCTAAAGTTCCTCCTAGGTCACCTCCTGGACTGTTACAACCACTGCCCATACCTAGTGCTCCATGGACCCACTTGGCCATGGATTTCATTGTGGATCTACCCAGTTCAAACGGGTTTAATACAGTCCTTATGGTTATTGATAGATTCACAAAGATGGCACATTTCGTCCCACTTAAAAAATTACCATCTGCTCAAGATCTTGTTCAAATATTCTTGAGAGAGATCTTGAGCAGATGGTAATTTTTTAAGTGGGACGAAATGTGCCATCTTTGTGAATCTATCAATAACCATAAGGACTGTATTAAACCCGTTTGAACTGGGTAGATCCACAATGAAATCCATGGCCAAGTGGGGCCATGGATCCTGCAGAACTATGCAAGCATATGATCGCATGTGAGAGTAGGGTGGAGGATATGGACCACAGGTTAGACCAATTTGCCCAGGCATTTCAGACCTTGCTCCAGAGGACTGCCTATTTAGAGGTCCCTCCGGTACCACCTGTGGTTCCGCCACCTGTAGTGGTTCCCGTACCACATAAACCACCGTCCATAACCTTGTCACCGCCCCCTCGCTATGGAGGTGATTCTAAGGAATTCAGAGGTTTTTTAAACCAAATTGAATACCACTTTGAGGCCTCCCCAGGTTCATTCCCAACAGATAGATCAAAAATAGGCTATCTGATGAACCAATTAACTGGAAAAGCTTTGACCTGGGCTAACCCCTTATGGGAAAGTGGTGACGCAGTAGCCCGTGATTACAATACTTTTCTTACGGCCTTTAAAGCTACATTTGAACCTAAAGGCAGGGAGAAGAACGCTGCCAAAGCCCTTATGCGAATCAAGCAAGGCAGTCGTTCTGTAGCCGATTATGCTATAGAGTTCAGGACATTAGCGTCTGAGGTTGATTGGACCAATAGCGGTCTGGTGGCTGCTTTCTCTGAAGGTTTAGCTGAGAATATACAAGATGAGACTGCAGCTAGAGACCTTCCGGTTAATCTTAACGAGTTTATTGCCTACATGATAGACATTGACAACCGGCTCAGAGAGAGAGAGAAAAACAAACAACGTAACAGACGCTCTAATTTGTCCATAGCTCCTCGTTTCTCTAACCCAGTGGTGAGTAGCCAAACGCCTCTTCCAGAACCTGAACCCATGCAATTGGGTAGTGCTAAACTCACTGAGGCAGAGAGACAACACAGACGTAACGAGGGGTTATGTATGTATTGTGACAAGAAGGGGCATCTAAGATCATCATGCCCGGTTCGGCCGGAAAACTTGCACACCTAAGGCACGTACGGGGACCGACCTTAGGTGTGATGTATATGTCCCCTAAATTGACTAAGAACCGTTTCCTTATCAAAGTAACCTTATCTTTCGAGAACACTACTGTTCAATGTGAGGCTATGATTGACTCTGGGGCAGCGGAGAATTTCCTAGACAAAGAATTCTCTGCAAAACATCTCCTGCCCTTAAGACATAAAGAGAAACCTATAGCAGTCGAGGCCATTGATGGAAGGCCTCTTACCCAGCCTTTCATCACACACGAAACTCTGCCAATCACTGTTTCAGTGGGTATTCTCCATTCTGAAGAAATGACCTTTCAAATTATATCTTCACCTACAATTCCGATAATACTCGGTTTCCCTTGGCTCCTGAAACACAATCCACGTTTGGATTGGATTGAAGGAGAGATTGTGAGTTGGGGTGAGAGATGCAAAGGTGTCTGCTTTAAGCAAATCCCACAACCTATTGGCACCATTAATGTTCCTGTTACACCTCCCTTGACCACACAAATTCCACAGCAGTATATGGATTTGAAAGAGGTATTTAACAAGGTCCAGTCAGAAGGGTTACCTCCTCATAGACCTTATGACTGTACTATAAACTTATTACCAGGGACTATGCCTCCCAAGGGAGGAATCTATGCCTTGTCCCCCCAGGAAAATCTTTGTTTAGAGGAATACATTAAGGAGGCTCTCAGAAAGGGTCATATCCGTAGGTCCTCCTCACCAGCCGGGGCTGGATTCTTCTTTGTCTCTAAAAAAGAAGGAGACCTACGCCCTTGTATTGATTATAGGGGTTTGAATAGGATTACCATTAAAAACGCCTACCCTATTCCCCTTATATCAGAGCTATTTGACAGATTGAAGGGAGCTCGAGTCTTTACCAAGCTCGATCTCCGAAGTGCATACAATCTAGTCAGGATTAAGGACGGTCACGAATGGAAGACCGCATTTAACACCAGAATGGGACATTACGAATACCTGGTTATGCCGTTTGGATTATGTAACGCTCCAGCGGTATTCCAGGATTTTATTAACGATGTCCTAAGAGAGTACCTTCACATGTTCGTTCTAGTGTATTTGGACGACATTCTCATCTATTCCCCAGACCTAGAGACACATCACGAACATGTGAGAATTGTACTGAAAACCCTGTTACAAAACGGCCTTTACTGTAAACTGGAGAAATGCCAGTTTGACCAAACGGAGATACAATTCCTTGGATACGTTATATCTCCGTCTGGTTTCCAGATGGATCCTCGCAAACTGGAGGCAGTCTTACAGTGGCCATTACCCAAGGGCCTTAAAGCTACTCAACGCTTTATAGGTTTTGCAAATTACTACCGCAAATTCATAAGGGGATTTTCCTCCGTTATTTCCCCTATAACCAATTTAACAAAAAAAAGGAACAAATTGTATATCTTGGCCCAAAGAAGCAAGAGAGGCATTTGAACAATTAAAATTTTTATTTTCCTCAGCACCTGTCCTGACCCATCATGATCCATCCAAACCATTTATCCTAGAGGTGGATGCATCAGAGACAGGAGTTGGAGCCATTCTGTCTCAAAGAGAAAGTCCTGATACGCCTTTACATCCCTGTGGATTTTACTCTCGCAAACTCACACCTGCAGAGAGGAATTACGACATAGGGAATAGGGAACTTTTGGCCATTGTACTTGCCCTTAAGGAATGGAGGCATCTCTTGGAAGGTTCCAAAGAGCCACTTTTGATCTTTACTGATCATAAGAATTTGGCTTATATTGGGGACGCTAAGAGACTGTCCTCTCGTCAGGCTAGGTGGTCATTGTTCCTCTCCCGATTCAATTTCGTAATTACGTACAGGCCTGGTACTAAAAACACCAAGGCAGATGCACTTTCTCGGCAGTTTGAGACAGATGAAGTACCAGAACAGGTGATATATCCTATTGTACCTCCTGAATGCCTCATTGCCACTACTGTTTCTGAAGTGTCTTCTCCACTCTTCTGTGCCATAATAGCAGATCAAACTCAGGCACCTGTGGGAAAACCTCCGGACAAACTGTATGTGTCACCTCAGTTTCGAAAGAAGGTACTAGATTTGTTCCATGACAACCTCACAGCGGGCCATCCTGGAGTCCATAAAACTCTCTCAGCCGTCTCCAGGAGATTTTGGTGGCCTGCTCTTAGAAACGATATCAAAGATTATGTTGGGGCATGTCAAATATGTGCCGTTTCTAAAGTTCCTCCTAGGTCACCTCCTGGACTGTTACAACCACTGCCCATACCTAGTGCTCCATGGACCCACTTGGCCATGGATTTCATTGTGGATCTACCCAGTTCAAACGGGTTTAATACAGTCCTTATGGTTATTGATAGATTCACAAAGATGGCACATTTCGTCCCACTTAAAAAATTACCATCTGCTCAAGATCTTGTTCAAATATTCTTGAGAGAGATCTTTCGGTTGCACGGTGTACCCAAAAACATAGTATCTGACAGAGGTACCCAGTTTGTTTCTAGGTTTTGGCGTTCCTTTTGCAAACAATTGGGCGTCGAACTCTCCTTTTCGTCAGCATATCACCCTCAAACAAATGGAGCAGCAGAGAGGGCGAATCAGTCTTTAGAAGCCTATTTACGTTGCTTTATAAATGCCAATCAATCTAACTGGTATGAGCTCTTACCCATGGCTGAGTTCGCCAGAAACAACGCCACTCATGAATCTTCTAATCACAGTCCATTCTTTGTTAATCAGGGTTATCACCCCGCTGTTTTACCTTCTGCATTCTCAGACACAGAAATCCCCGCTTTGAACACCCGTTTAGAATCGATTCATGATACCTGGGATTCCGTCCATTCAGCTCTGCAAAAAGCCTCATTCCGAGCAAAGGTCCAAGCTGACAAGAAACGGGGCGCTAATCCTGTCTATCTTCCAGGTGACAGGGTGTGGCTCTCCACAAGACATATCAAGCTTAAGGTCCCATCCATGAAATTTGCCCCTCGGTACATTGGTCCCTTTCGAGTTACCCAACGTATTAATCCAGTGACCTATTCTTTGGCACTACCGGCTCATATGAGAATAGCGAATACTTTCCATGTGTCTCTGCTCAAGCCCCTTACTTGCAATCGCTACACCAGGGTATCCACTCCTCCTCCGCCCTTGGTAGTGGGTGATCAAGAAGAATACGAAGTCCATTCTATCATGGACTCCAAATTATCCAGAGGTGTCTTGTCCTATCTCGTTGACTGGAAGGGTTATGGTCCCGAGGAACGTTGTTGGGTTCCTGCTGACCGGGTCCATGCGCCCCGTCTTATCCGGTCATTTCACAACCGCTTTCCTCTTAAGCCGGGTCCTTCCCGCCCGGTGCGCGGTCTTCGAGTGGGGGGTACTGTTGCGGTCACCGGCCCGCCGAGCCTCACGGTCGTGCCCGACCGGCACGACCGCTCCGACTACACGAGCTTACCTGCTCGTCGGCGAGCCGGGAACCGCGCACGTAGTTCTTCCGGGCATCGCGCCCAGATCCAAGATGGCGCCGACCGCGTGGTCGCGTCTATTGCTAGCCCCGCCCCCGAGAATTATACCAACGTGTGCGTGACGTCACGACGTCAACGCACACGCACGTTTTGGGGTCAGAGGTCGCCCTCTGACCAATCATAGCCTAGAGAGGGGTATTTAAACCCCTAGCTTTCCCCATTACTTTGCCATGTCGTGGTTTCAGTTTCCTGGTTTCCTGAAAGTGCTATTCTCGTGTTTCTGATTTCCTGGTATCCTGATCCTTGGCGTTTCCCTGGTTATTCTGATCTCTGGTTTCCCTGACTTGGCTTGTTTAATTCGGTATTGAGTATTTTCTGGCTTCCTTGACCTCGGCTTTCCCTTTGACCATTCTCTGTCTCTAGCGTATTAGTCCGGCCATTCTAAGGTCCGGTTTACGCTCTATCCTATTATTTTCCTTTTCTTACTTATGTATATGTTTACATAGTTTCTGCGTGCTGGACCACATTACTAGTCGTGACAGATCTGTTATAACCATAATGTTGTGTCTAGAACCCTCTAATAAGTACCCCCATTCCTTAAAAGCTAACACAATAGCTTATAGTTCCTTGTTCCCAACATCGTAATTCTTTTCTGGATCAGACAACCTTTTTGAAAAGTAACAACAGGGATGGAGGGGTTTGTCATACGACAACCTCTGTGACAGTACTGCTCCCACACCCGATTCAGAAGCGTCTACTTCCATAACAAAGGGAAGAGAAGGATTAGGGTGGTGTAGCACTGGAGCAGAGGCAAATGCTTTCTTGAGAGTTTGGAAGGCCTTAAGGGCTTCAGGAGTCCAAACCCCAGGGTGTAGACCTTTTTTGGTCAGCTTCGTTATAGGAGAGATAAGTGGTGAAAAGTTTTTTATAAATTTCCTATAATAGTTGGCAAATCCTATAAAACGCTGGATAGCCTTAAGTCCTTGGGGAAGTGGCCAGGACAGTATGGCTTCCAATTTAGCAGGATCCATACTGAAACCCTGTTCAGTAATTATATATCCTAGGAATTGCACAGAGGTCTGATCGAACAAACATTTTTCTAACTTACAATAAAGTCCGTTCTGTAATATCTTTTTAAGCACCATCCTAACATGATTATGGTGTGACTTCAAATCAGGAGAATACACAAGTATGTCGTCAAGGTACACCACAGCACAGACATGCAATAGATCCCTAAGGACATCATTTATGAAGTCCTGAAACACAGCAGGAGAATTACACAGTCCAAAAGGCATGACCAGATATTCGTAATGCCCACTACGCGTATTGAACGCTGTCTTCCACTCGTCATTCTCCTTTATACGGACAAGGTTATAAGCCCACCTGAGGTCTAATTTAGTGAAGTACTTAGAACCTTTAACACGATCAAACAACTCAGTGATGAGGGGGATAGGGTAGGCGTTTTTAATCGTTATATTGTTCAGACCCCTGTAGTCTATACATGGCCTCAAATCGCCCTCCTTCTTTGCCACAAAAAAGAAACCAGCACCAGCAGGAGAGGAGGACCTTCTAATAAAACCTTTACTTAAGGATTCCCGTATGTACTCCTCCATGATCTGGTTTTCTTTCTCAGAAAGAGAGTAGACCTTACCCTAGGAGCCATAGTACCCGGTAACTGGTTTATTGCACATTTATACTCACGATGTGGAGGTAGCTTATCTGCCTCCCTTTTTTCAAAAACCAATGCAAGGTCTGCATATACAGAAGGAGCAGAAACAGAAATCGGTTTAGCCGTGGGCACGTTGAGCAAACAAACAGGACGTACATGAGCCATACAGTCTCGTTGACAAGATTCCCCCCAGGAGAGTATATCTAAACAACCCCAATCAAGTACAGGGTTGTGTTTAATTAACCAGGGAAAACCCAGAACGATGGAGGCAGTAGGGGAGTCAATTATTTGGAAGGTTAGCCTTTCCTTGTGCAAAGCACCCACAGACATAACTATTTCTTGGGTTTCATGGGTTACCAGAGGTTTCTCAAGCGGTCTACCATGTATGGCCTCAACGGCCAAGGGTGTGGCCTTTTGGATCAAAGTCAAGGCTGCTGTTTTGGCAAAGTTCTCATCCATAAGGTTGTCTGCCGCTCCTGAATCGATCACGGCTTTGGTTGTTATAGTGGTTTTATTGACCAAAAGAGAAACCGCAATAAACGGTCTGGAGATAGATTGTCTTGGAAGCAATAGTTTTGTCTTTTAGATATTTATTATATAAAAATATAAATATAGACATATAAAATCCATTATAGCAGAGTTTATAAGATGAAATTAAATGCTTGCAAATATCATTAATAGGTTAACATACCCTTCTGAACATGTCATCATGTCAGCCTCTCAGTCATTTTAAGATGGAGCAGCGTCTGTCTCCAAGTCTCTCCTCTGTGTCTTAACATTTAAAAAGTACACCTATTTATATCTTATGTGTCTTCATTTTAGAGTCACCATAGTTCATATATGAAAAAGTAACTTGTCTACTTTAAATCAATTTAGGACCCCCTTAATTTGGCAAAGATACGAGGCCAGAACTAAAGGGTGCATACGTCATGGAAAGTTTCCTGACTTAGTTCAAGATGGCATCTTAAAGTCTGAATAGCTTATCTGTTGTTTATACTAAGTCGTAAGTGCACAGTCGTGGGAGATTCCCGGATTTGGGGAAGTTCCATTAACTTGGGGTTACCACAGTATATTGTGTACTGAAAGAGTCGTAGTATAGCCTTGAAACTTGTTTATGCATTATTGTTATTGTAATTCGTCTGGGACAAAATGGCGCAAACATATTATGCACTGAGGTTATTGCTTAAAGAAACATCTATGAAAAACAATATGTTCCATTTCTAACACCTTGTCAATTTGCAATATCTCTTAAAGACAAAGTACACAGTTTAAGAAATGCAACATTTCATTCTAAAACTTGTAATATTTGCATTTGCCCATAACAACATGAGGGGACAAAGTCATAACACCCGAGGCCGACCCCTCTCTAGGCCTTAGGTGCTGTAGTTTCCCTGTACTTTAGGGCAGGTATTACAGTGGTGCCCCCTCTTTCCACAATAAAGGCATAACCCCTCCCTTCTACAATAAGCTCTTTCAGCCTCAGTTAACCCCGTAGCACCCAATTGCATGGGTTCAGGGGATGGTTGCCTAGGAGCAGGTAATGCTAGTAATGCAGTACTGGGTAGGTAACACCCGTGTATCCAGCCATCTTTGACTACGCCTCTCTCTAATACGGTTATCAATAAGAATCATATAGTCTATAACATCATCCAGAAGAACAGGCAATTCCCTGGATGCTATTTCATCCAGTATGTAAGCGTCCAAACCCTCCTGAAAGGCTGTTACGAGGGCGTCATTATTCCAAACCACTTCAGCTGCTAGAGTGCGGAATTCGATAGTATAATCCGCTACAGATCTGTTACCCTGTCGGACCCTAAGCAGAGCTTTGCCAGCAGAAGCAACCCTACCGGGTTGATCAAACGTGCGTTTGAAAGCTGTCAAGAAATCTGCAAAGGACATAGGAGACATATTCCCCCACATGGGGTTGGCCCATGCTAAAGCTCTCCCGGACAAGTGGTTTATCAAAAAGGCAATTTTGGATCTGTCAGTGGGATAGGAACGTGGATTCATCACCAAATGGATATCAATTTGGTTGAGGAAACCACGACACAATGCTGGGTCACCGCTGTAGCGCTGTGGCGGCGTCATATGATCTACATGAGCAGGAACGGGTACCGGAGTGGGAATGGGTTTGGGCACAGCAGCAGCCGCCTCCTGAACGGCAGGTTGCAAGTGTGCAGTACGAGCCAGTATGGTTTGCAAAGCTAGAGCAAACTGATCCATACGGTGGTCTAAACCATCCATTCTAGCCTCATGATTAACTAGGAGCTGTGGTATGTCAGCAGGTTCCATTATGGCCCTGTTGTAATGTCACGATTCGGGGAACCCAACACGCTAACACACACACAAACACAGAAAATGTGCAGTAGAGAGGCCGGGCTAAGCACACACAGAATAGTCAGGAGACAAGCCGAGTAAGGGGAACCAGAAGACAGAATAACAAGAAACAAGCCGAGGTCAAAGGGTAGGAGAAAGTCACAAAGTCAGATAAACAAGCCAGAGAGTACGTAACCAGAAGCAAAAGATTCAGTAGCAATACTAGCAAGCAAAGACCACAACAGGGCAGGGAGGAACAGAAAAGGTAAGTATTTAAACCATTAGATTAATTCTGATTGGATCATTTCCAATCAGAATTAATAATCACACGTGGGAGATAAGTATACCTCCCACTGTGATTTAGGCACTGTGCATTTAACGCCGGGTCAGGTGGCTGACCGCGGCGTGTACAGGAGTGGGCGGTCCCCCAGCGTTCAGCGTCATGCATGCTGCCGCTGAGGGACGGAGAGGAGGACGCGGGCGGCATCCGAGGCTGGGAGGATGCGGCCCAGCGAGCGTATGCCGGGAAAGGACCCGCGAACGGCTGGAGGGTGAGTGCCGTGAGCGATCCTGACATGTAGATCCTTTCTTTCAGAGCAATTCTTTGATGTATTTTAGAAAATTGAAAGAAAAACTTTGGCCTACCTGAGAATCTACAGAGAGAATACGAATTAATTCTTAATAAATTGACAGAAAACAATTCTATTCCTAACTTAGATTAAACTCATAAAGAAATAGCACTAACTGATTTGAAAACATCATATCTATATAATCTTAGTAGAAGTGGCACTATTACACAATGTTATTATTACTCGATGCCTAGTCCCAAGCTATAAGCAGATTTTATACTTGCTTGGGAGAAAGCAAGTATAAAATTTGAGATGGAGCGCGAGAGAAAGCGCCCCAAAAACAGGAGCTTTAGTTACGGAGTGAAAGACCAACCACGGGAACAGCTCAACTTCCGGGATTCTTCACGCCAGATCCATCAACATCTAGCTAAAAAACTTCGATTTGACCAGAACATGGAAAAAAGACGTTGTATGCAAGATATAATGGATGGATCAGAGAGGCGTAATCCCCACAATTGTCAGTCCCAATGTGGAGGAGAGGTGGGAAGAAGGCAAGAGAAGAGAAAGATGCAGAATGTTCACGATGTCAGGCAGATGCCCAAAGATGGCACGCAGTTTGAGAGATCCCAACAGTTTAGACGGGATAGCACCAGGAATGGTCATTGGCATGAAGTTAAAAGGGGCAGAGGGGAAAATGGGCAAACTAAGGTCAATGAAAGCCCCTTGTTTCTCATTGGTAAAAGCAAAAGATGCTGGGATGGTAAGCTCATTTTTTCCTCTTCACCTACTGTTTCCGTTTGTCAAATGTGTTTTGTTAGAATTGCTTGTCTTTTGTTTTACCTATTGTACTGCGCTGCAGAATATGTCAGCACTATATAAACCATTGTAATCGTTATTTAAGGTCAAGCCGAAGCCAAAGATGGGGACGGTTTCCATCACAAAAGAAAACAAGTTGCAGATATGGAGTACAGTGCTCCCAAAATGACTCTAGAGGAGCTGGATAAAAAACTGGCAGAATATGACCTACCTACTCAAAGTCTGCCAGTTAAATCAACTGACTTCAACTATCCCAAAAACTATCACTCCCAGTGTGGAGGAGAGGTGGGAAGAAAGCAAGAGAAGAGAAAGACGCAAAATGTTCACCATGCCAGGCAGATGCCAAAAGATGGCACGCAGTTTGAGAGATCTCAACAGTTTAGAGGGGATAGCACCAAGGATAGTCATTCGCACCAGGTTAAAATGGGCAGAGGGGAAGCTGACCAAACTAAGGCCAGTGAAAGCCCAGTGTTTTGCAGCCGTAAACGCAAACGATGCTGTTGTACTGCGCTGCAGAATATGTCAGCACTATATAAATTATTGTAATTGTTATTTAAGGTCAAGCCGAAGCCAAAGATGGAGGCGGTTTCCATTATAAAAGAAAACGGAATGCAGATATGGAGTACAGTCCTCCCAGAATTACATTAGAGGAGCTGGATAAAAAACTGGCAGAATACAACCTACCTACTCAAAGTCTGCCAGTTAAATCAACGGACTTCAACTATCCCCCAAATTGTCAGTCTCAGTTTGGGAGATCCCAACAGATTAGAGGGGATAGCACCAATGATGCTCATTGTCCTGAAGTTAAAAGGAGCAGAGGGGAAGCTGGACAAAGTAAGGCCAATGAAAGCCAAGTGTTTCTCAGTCGTAAACGCAAAAGATGTTTGAAAGGTAAGCTAATTTGTTTCCTCTTCACCTACTGTTTCCGTTTGTCAAATGCGTTTTTGTTACAATTGTTTGTCTTTTTTTTTTCTTACCTATTAAACTGTGCTGCAGAATATGTCAGCACTATAAATCGTTATAATTGTTATTGAAGGGCAAGCTGAAGATGAGGACGGTTTCCAGCCCAAAAGACCACGGGTCGCAGATATTGATTTCAGTTCTGCCAGAATAACACTAGAGGAGCTGGTTAAAAAACTCAAATCAATGGACGTCAACACTCCCGGTACACAAGACTCATCTGTTGAAGATATGGAAGTCGATTAGTCAACAATTCTGAGTTTAGTGAGTAACCCTATAGGTGAAATAACCCCTATTGTGGTGAACTCTGAGAAAAAGTATTTGCAAAATAATATACATTATATTTTTTTTCATTTTTTTTCAATACTTTATTTTTGCGTAAACGTCTTGTTACAACAATATCATACAGCAGTTGGTATACATAGAATATTAACGTAGGTAACAACCGTATTCCTGATTCGTTACATATAGTCTCATTGTCAGTTAACCGTGTAACGTCAGGCATGCAACAGAGACATTACACTTTTTTTTATTGTGTGATTATTCATTTAAACCATCGGTGTGCAGCTAGTGTCCAGTTATCTATGCTTATGAGGTTGTTGTGGTTTAGTTATTGCCAACGTTCGGTTGGGAAAAGTGTCCCCAATCCCTTCGGAGGTGGGCCTGGTCCTGCCAGGGGTTATGTCGGCCATGTGCATGGAATTGGGACTTTTCCCCTCGTCCGAAGCCAAAGAATGTAGGAGGATGAAGAGAAAAAAGGCAGTAGAGCCTGAGAATATGTAGAGCAGAGTGGGGGGGGAGGGGGGGAGGTATAGAAGAAGAAGAGAGAGAAAGGGATGGGAGGGGTGGGAGGGGGTGGGGGGGAATTGCGTCATTCCCATGTAGCGCCGGGGCGTCCGATGACTTACCTTTCTATCGTGACTGTCCAGGCGTTAGATTGTGTCCTGAGATAGTACACAACTTGTCCATGGTTCCCATATTTTAATAATATACATTATTAATACACATCATTATTTAATTCTACTATAGAAAGATTATCCCATAAATATAATTTTATTTAGACAAAAAATGAATTGAATTATCTAGGTTTAATTAGTCCATCAGACATAAATAACATAATGGAGAAGAACATTTTATATCTTATGAAACACACAAACTTGAAACTAAAAACATGGAAACATTTGGAAACTTCATGGTTTGGCAAAATAAACATTATTAATTCATATATACTCCCTAAGTGGTCTTATCTTTTTTCTATGATTCCTTTCAAAATTTCAAATTCATGGCTTACAATGATACAAGTAGGTTTTTCAAAATGTATTTGGAAGAATAAAACCCCTAGGATTAGTCGAAAAGTTTTGGCAAAAAAAGTATCGAAGGGTGGTTTAAATTTCCCAAATGTTATCTCTAATTACTACGCTAATATGATTAGACATATATACTTATTACAAGATCCTTTAACGACCCAAGAACCTTGGTTTATTATAGAGTCTGATGCCTCCCCTACCTCGAATTTGCAATATATTATGTGGATAGATGATACTAAAAAAATCAATAGGTCTCAAATAAATTCTACTACTTTGTTGCAATCCTTAGAGGTCTGGGAGGAAATTAAGAAAATTCTGGGTTTTCCTCAACTTATGCCAAGATCGACTAGACTTAAGCTATTAGAGATAAATATTGAAGATCTTTCGTTAAGCCACTGGGCAGATACCGATAAGATGAGAATTTCCGACCTCATGATTGCTGACAATATAATACCTTTCCAGCAGATTGTTGATACTTTGCATATTTCACGTCGGGAAATTTTTACCTACCTTCGAATTAAAAATTATATTGATAAAAATGTCATAAAATGTTCTTCTCCACTTTCAACTCACATAGAACATATTTTCAATTATAAGCCTTTAAACAAGGTTACTTCAGCTGTAAACCATATGGTAGATTTATTGAATATCATTCCCCATAAACTTATTAAAACATGGGAACAGGAGTTAAACATTGAGATTTCTGAGGCGGATTGGTGTATTTCTTTAACTCATATTGCCAAACATATCCATTGTTTAAATTTGGTGGAATGCCATTTGAAACTTCTTTTTAAATTGTATTTCACCCCAGTAAGAATTGCCAAGATGTATGAGAACTATGACCCCACATGTTGGAGATGTGGAAGCTACACAGGGTCTTACATACACATATGGTGGTCCTGTCCGATAGTTCGCCCTTTATGGGCTTGGGCTTTTTCTATTTTTCAAACATTTTCTCACAGATCACTAGAGCAAAACCCGGCAATAGCTCTTCTGCATTTGAATTGGAACTTTAAATTAACAAAAGATGTTTTGATTGCTACCCATTGTTTTGTGGCCGTTAAAATCTTAATTGCCAGAAATTGGAGATCATCTACTTCTTTCCAAAAATCTCTCTTAATTAAGCAAATTAGGTTCCAGTTGACAATGGAAAACGGTCTAATAAACAATATAGGACTTCGTTCAAAAAAGAAAGAAGATATGTTCTCCGAACTATTATCAAAACTCTCCTAAATACAAGCTCAATTGTTTTTGGTAACGGTTTATCTGTGAGAATCGATTAGGCACGTAACTAGTATTAACAACTATATTAATTCTCGGCCACATATATACTTATTGGTGATAGATGTGATCTCGAGACATATGGGTGGTCGCAACTGGTATGTGAATTACTTGTCAGTTTGTGGATAGAATTTTGATATGACATAATCAGCAATTTTCTCCTGTTCTGATGGGGTGCGGGTGTGTCTGTTTGTTTAGTAATTTTTTGTTTTGTATAATCTTAATATTATTGTTATTTGCTATATCATAACTTCGATGTACTATTTATTGATACTGAAATATGTATAATATGTACATTGTTATGATACTCATAATGAATATTTGTATATGTTTTATGTCTAAAAAAACAACAAAATTCTTAATAAACATTTATTAAAAAAAATAAAAAAATTAGTACACATTATTAGACACAGACAGGTCAACGTATCTACAAAGATTACCACCTTTAACCCCTTAAGGACACATAACATGTGTGACATGTCATGATTCCATTTTATTCCATAGGTTTGGTCCTTAAGGGGTTAAGTATATTGCTATGTATATAACGATAATACAGCACGTTTTTTATGTATCTGCAGCGTTGGATAGGACATGTCAAAGATTGAATGGGTCCCTTTCAAGGTAAATTGGGCATGTTAGTGCTCATGGGAGGTATTGAAGCTTCGGGTTGTGGGTCTGAGGCTAGGTTCGGAGGTAGGGTGATTTTGTACTACAATGTTGTCGCTAGTCCAGGCCACCGTTCCTAGTAATCTGTGTGTTGGTTGTGCCCCTTACCAAGGGGGCAGCGGGGGGGGGAGGGGGTTTGTGATCTCGCAGTTGGCTGTGAGGATGCCGGTTCAGTGGGTAATGTCTGAGGCATATCCGGGTGCCCTTATGGGGGTTCTCAGTTAGTTTGGGAGGTGTAGGCGGAGTGCCTTGTCGCCCAGGGTGGAAACCAAACCTGCTCTATGGTGTACGACATATGGACCTTTAAAATAAAACATTTAGCTTACTAACGTGAAAACAATACAAAACCAAAGTCACATCATTTATATCAAGCGGCCAGGCGGTGGATCGGGCTGGATCTGGATGCCGATGGGGTTCAGCTGTCAGGTTCCCCCCGTCCCTCTGGTGCTAGTGTGTCTGCGGTTGTCAGTCCCAGTGTTTCATGGAACTGCATTTTTTAGCAAGAATAGCAGAATGTGAAATACAAGCTGCAATAATGCTAAGTTGTAGAATATGTCTGGCTTTTTTGATCTAACAAAAGGATGAATCCGCACTCTTATCTGATCCTAGTGCATCTAGACCTGGGGCTGGCTCATCCCACTCCAATGGTAAAACAATAAATGTAGTCCAGGCACTCATGATCACCTATACAGCAGTTTTATTGGAAAATCAGGAAAAATGCAAATGTTAAAACATCCCCCATAGAGATTAATGAGTGTTACTAATGCCTTAGTAACATTTGATTTCCGAGCTAGACGGCAAGAATGAACAATCTGGGGACAGGGTCTGACCGCAGAGCAGTCGCATGTCACTGCAGCTCCTGCTTCTTACTGCAAAAAAAACATTGATTTATACCGGGCAGACACTGCTCATCGACAAACTATTGCTGACAAACGACCAGGGACACCATGATCTCCATACCCATACCACACAAGTGGACCTTTCTACCGATCTTGCCCGGACTATCCTCGGTGGCCTAGAAGCATGGTTTGCACGTGGGGAACAGCCGCTCTCCTGTCGAAATGACTGACTGCAGATCACAGCCTTGGCCCTCGTCCCCTTCCCTATGGACTGGCGGCATCCCAGTGTCCACCCACCGAAAACACGCACTGTACCTTGCTCCTGCCACAAACTGTAACACAGGCTCCGACCGCATCGGGCCTAACAAGATGGCGGATGCAACCCAACTGTCATCGCCTGCAACCATGCAGCCCACACATACGAAACTGGACCTGATATTTGCCCACTTTTTTTTTGTTGTCAATCCTTCTTTTATTAAGGCATATTTGAGGGGTACAGAATAAAGAACGTGAAATGCATAAGAGATTTACAAAATAGGGTCAAAAACATTGCAAGCAGTGGTCATATACATTTCCAGAACAGTAATGCCTCATTTTTTATTTTTGTGTGTCGATGAACTGTATTATATTATCAGCATGCTAAAGTGAGAGTCAAGGAGTCAAGCGTGGGTCATTCAATGTGTCTAGTGCCTCTCTGTCATGCTATGTCATATAAGGTTGCTTTTCCTTTACTTCCCGGTCTGCTTAGCCTAGCACATGTGCTGTCATTGTCGTTGGGGTATATACACTACTCTTTAGGTCAGTCTACAGCCCTATCGCTGCCCATCATGCTATGCTGCCATGTTGTGCTAAGGACAGACGTTTGGGGTATATGTTAGGCACAATCAACATTAAACGTATAGATATGAACAGGTACAGCTGTCACAGTCTAGTATCAAAAGCTAGCAAGGTAAACCAATAACGTCAGATTACCGTATTCGATTAGATGGACATAAAGGTGCGAAGGTATATTGAAATGTATCAGAACATTAGTTAAAGACATAGCAGAGTATACATTTGTAGGCTAGCACTAGCAATGCCTGCTTAATGGTTCCTAGGTGTAAGGTAGTGACAAGTGATTGAATTTAGCTAGGTTAGAATAAAGTAGAGCAAAACAAAATGCTTAAACATACTAGCGCTATACTGTATACGAAGTGTTAAACAATAAATTGCATGACGGAAACTTGTTGCTCCTCCGCAATTAGGTCTGCAGGGTTATAGGCAGTCATAATTTCAGTCCGTTTTGTTCAGCCTATGACGGCTCTGAGCGCTGGACAGTTGGGCCATGCACAGTGGTCGGATTGATGCCTCGGTAATACGTCCTCTCTAGTAGGCCCTGAGGGGGCTACCCATCCGTGTCTGCTGCCGGCGGGAAGCGGTGTTTTCATTGTGGGTGTCGGTACTTTGAGAGTTCGTCGAATGCGGGAGAGGTGCAAGGGCGGCCGGGCCTCCTCTTGGCCCCAGGCTCTGTGTGGGGTCTTCATCTTGGCTCCACAAACTTGGGTGCTACTAGAGGCCACGTTTTTCTCTGCAGGGGCGCTTTGGAGAGCCCCGGTGAGGCTTCCGGCGATGTGGCCGATGCTGAGGAGTTAGCCTCCTGGTGACCCTCGGCCCGGGTGGACGGTCGATGCTCGACATTGGCGCTAGAGGGTTTGTTTTGCCCTTAGTAGGTCCGTTCTGCCTCTGCTTCCCCGGCCCCCGTGCTGTACCTCCATTTGTCATAGGGGGTTTTGCGAAGAGTCGGTCCAGCTTTTCCATAAATTGCTGGAATATCAAATCCAGGCTTGTGGGTTGCGTGTGTACAGGTTCCATATAGTAAGGGGCTTCCGCCATACTGCTGGGCCCGGAGAATCCGAAGCCCCAACCTGAGTGGGCAGGTGCAGTCCGTGCAGCCATATGTGTCGCTTTGGTGGGGACCGGGATAACCCCTGCTGGTCCATAGGGAGGGGAACGGGGTTCCAACTTCGCCTTGCCGTGTGTATCAGCCGTGGGAGAGCGGCCGTCTCCCCCACCGCCGACACTATAGTCACCAGAACAACTAGAGCTTATTGAATTTGTTCTGGTGAGTAGAATCATTACCTTCAGGTTTTTTGCTGTAAACACTGTCTTTTCAGAGATAATGCAGTGTTTACATTACAGCCTAGCGATAACTTCACTGGACACTCCTCAGATGGCTGTTAGAGATCCTTCCTGGGTCATGGCTGCCTGAAATTCATCCAAACATTCAGTATCTCCTCCCTCAGCATGCAGACACTGAACTTTCCTCATATGGATTCATTGATTCAGTTCATCTCTATGAGGAGATGCTGATTGGCCAGGGCTGTGTTTGAATCATGCTGGCTCTGCCCCTGATCTGCCTCTTTTTCAGTCTCAGCCAATCCAATGGGGAAGCGCTGTGATTGGATCAGGCTACCACTTCTGATGATGTCAGCAGACTGCTTGTTTTTCTGAGGCAAACAGCATGCAGAGTTACAGCTTCAGGCTTAACTACAGAAGATTTTGCTATATTTATGGAGGCATGAGGTACCCAAGGGGGCTAGATGGTTGTTTTAACACTATAGGGTCAGGCATACATGTTTGTGTTCCAGACCCTATAGTGATCCTTTAAAAATAACCAGGGAGGGGGGAATGAATGTAACAATTTCTGATGGGATAATAGAGCAGAGTAGAAATCTACAGGGTATGAGATATAGATACAGACTGTCACTACACTGCTTGCCTTCGAGGGCAAACCATAGAAAAGGCTAATCATGCCACCAGTCTCACAGTAAGACAGAAAAACAGAAGTAGGAAATAATGAATAATGAAATATCCAAACATACCGTGAACAAATGAAAAAATCCCCTCAAAGTAAAGAAGCAAAATAAATAAAAAAATCACAAGTGAAAAATAAAATAACTAGAAAATAAATAATAGACAAACTAACAACTATAGTATGGGGTGGTAATGTCCCTAATTGTATGTCTTAAGAGTATCATCCCACATCCCTCAACCACCCACATACAAAAAATGTCCCGACATGCGTTTTGCCGAAAAGACTCTTCCAGGGGAGAAGTGTATGTGTATGTGGGTGGTTGAGGGATGTGGAAAGATAGGTATGAGTATAGTGTATGGGATGAACAGAGAGAGGAGGGAAATAAACCAGGAGCAATGAAGATAGTGTCAGTAGGGACAGGTAAGCAGAAAGATAGAGAGATTTTAGTAATGGGAGAAGTGAGGGCGGAAGTGATAAATAGTAGAGAGAACATTGTTAAGAAGTGTTTTGTTATAGATGAGGAAATTATAAGGGCAGCTAGGTGGCAGGATTAATGTATGATTCAGCACATAGAATTGTGTAACACAGATGACTAATAGGTAACGTATTACCGGGCCTTAGAATGGCCGGACTACGTACCAAAGAATAGTCAGGAATAGCCAAGGTCAGGGGACACAGAAAGGGACACAACGATACAGGAAAGCCAGAGGTCAGGGATACCAAAATACAGGGAAGTCAAAAACATAGAAACATAGAAACATAGAATGTGACGGCAGATAAGAACCATTCGGCCCATCTAGTCTGCCCAATTTTCTAAATACTTTCATTAGTCTCTGGCCTTATCTTATAGTTAGGATAGCCTTATGCCTATCCCACGCATGCTTAAACTAAACAAAGCCAAAGTAAAAAAACAGAACATACCTGAATAAGGAGCGCGTTCTCGGACAACCACTAGGGAAACCACGACAGGGCAAAGAGGAAAGGTATTTTTAGGTTTAAATACCTGCTTTACTTTTCTGATTGGCTGAAATCACTCTTTGACCCCCAAAACCTGCGCGACATCACGTCAGCAGACGTGGGGGTATATTTTGCCATGGATCCGCAGCAGCCGGCTGGGTGCAGAGACCGCAAGGTGAGGAAGAATATGTTACACTAGGATTATAGGACAGTGTGGAGGGGTGAAGGGTTAAATGGTCTGCGGCGTTGGAATGGAGGTGTTAAAGGTGAGGAGAAGATGTTAGACATGATTAATGTGTTTGGCTGACCAGGTGATTTGAACTACCTATAAATGTAGTGAGTACCATGGGGATGGTGGGGTGTGGGACAGGGTGGGTGGGAAAAATCTTTCAGAGATGCTACCCCAGCATAACGCTTATGAGCTGCAAGACTTGCTAGTTGTGAGATCTGGGAGCAATCTTTTACATTTGCTTGCTGGGGTTCAGACTGTAATAGGAAGTCTGGATTTAGATAAAAATCAATTATGGGTGGAGAGAGACATGCAGATATTAAGGTGAGAAAGGGCAATTAAGAGAAGAGAGCAGAGGAGGGAACATTTGAGATTTAAAGATAGGAGGGCATGGCAGAGATCAAATGGGTGATCAAGATATCCATTCTGTTTAGGGGATAAACCAAGATTTATATTTAGAGGAGCAAAACATTTAAAAAAAAATTTAACTGAAAGTTTTCCAAGTGTTTCCCACAACACAAAGTACTATCAGAGCTTGGGACACTGTGTTTAAAGATGTGAGTCCTTCCACTGGGTGGTCACAGGCAATGCCGCTATCTATTCTAAAATAGAATTTTCCTCAAATTGATTTTGAACATTGGCATTCATATTTAATTCAATATGTAGATCCTTTCTTTCAGAGCAATTCTTTGATGTATGTTAGAAAATTGAAAGAAAAACTTTGGCCTACCTGAGAATCTACAGACAGAATACGAATTAATTCTTAATAAATTGACAGAAAACAATTCTATTCCTAACTTAGATTAAACTCATAAAGAAATAGCACTAACTGATTTTAAAAAAATCATATCTATATAATTCAAGTAGAAGTGGCACTATTACGCAATGTTATTATTACTCGATGCCTAGTCCCAAGCTATAAGCAGATTTTATACTTGCTTGGGAGAAAGATCTAGGGGCCGGTACAACCTGGAGGAATGGCTCAGTTTGATTCCTACTCTAAAAGGAATAACGCAGTGTTCCAATCGCTGGGAAAACCACCTTAAAATAATATACAGATGGCATTTGGCACCATATAGAATGAAGAAAATGAGCACACATTTTTCAAATCAATGCTAAAGGAATTGGGGCTTGGTTGGTCTGCTTTCATATATTCTCTGGTATTGTCCAAAGTTAACAAAATATTGGAAAGACGTTCATAAATTAATTCAAAATGTGAATCCTAACATCTCAGTATTAACCTCAGAATTGGTTTTGTTTAAAAAAATTCCCAAGTTCATTTGAAAAAATAGACAAGATCATTATTGGACATATTGTCATTGCTGCCACTACAGTTGTCCCAAGACACTGGAGGTCACCTGCCATTCCATCAGTTAAAGAAGATCTCAATTCTTTTCTGGAGAATAAAAGTCATGAATTGGCCATTAGACAGCCTTCTCAGTTGAGCGACAATCTTACTTACTATTGGGGAATATGGGAAAAAGATTGGAAAAAGGAATATAAGCTTTAAATGTTTCTCTTATGTGGAAAGTTAATGTTTATGTTGTTAGTCTGCCGTAGTCATGAGACTTATTTTACTTGTTTCTACTACCCAAAGTCAAGATAAAAGGTATAAAACAGCGTTAGAATTTGTATTGATTTTTTAATAAAATTATTTTACTTTTGTATATAAATATAAACTTTTATTTTTTTCATAGATATTCCATTTATAATTGTTCTAATTACTACTTATTAACGTAATTGTGTGAAAGATTAGACTTATGGGCCATTATACAAGGAACACAATATGAATAATAGTATTTAATAAGACCTGTTTATTGTGAAATATTTGTTTTTTGATTATGTAAACATACATTCATTGACTATATATATATATATAGTTCAATTTGTAAGTTGTAAAAATATTTCTTAATAAACATAATGAAAATGCTGTATTTAAAACTTTCTCCAGGTCCTTTATTATTGATAAAGTCCTACTGGTATTTGTTTGTTCTTGAACTTTATTGTTTAATTGATTTGCATAAAGTATCTGTGATGTCATAACACGTAAACCATCAGTGGTGAAAGGCAGCAGATAGGTCATATCACTGTTGTATATCCTTGCAGCAGGTTGCAAAGGTTTTTGATCTCATAAATTGTGGAAAAGACAAAAAAGAAAATATCATAGCACATTGGGTGCACCTACATTGAAAGGGCTTTACAGCCAATGTTAAAATTTGAGATGGAGCGCGAGAGAAAGCGCCCCAAAAACAGGAGCTTTAGTTACGGAGTGAAAGACCAACCACGGGAACAGCTCAACTTCCGGGATTCTTCACGCCAGATCCATCAACATCTAGCTAAAAACCGTCGATATGACCAGAACATGGAAAAAAGACGTTGTATGCAAGATATAATGGATGGATCAGAGAGGCGTAATCCCCAAAATTGTCAGTCCCAATGTGGAGGAAAGGTGGGAAGAAGGCAAGAGAAGAGAAAGATGCAGAATGTTCACGATGCCGGGCAGATGCCCAAAGATGGCACGCAGTTTGAGAGATCCCAACAGTTTAGACGGGATAGCACCAGGAATGGTCATTGGCATGAAGTTAAAAGGGGCAGAGGAGAAAATGGCCAAACTAAGGTCAATGAAAGCCCCATGTTTCGCATTGGTAAAAGCAAAAGATGCTGGGATGGTAAGCTCATTTTTTCCTCTTCACCTACTGTTTCCGTTTGTCAAATGTGTTTTGTTAGAATTGCTTGTCTTTTGTTTTACCTATTGTACTGCGCTGCAGAATATGTCAGCACTATATAAACCATTGTAATCGTTATTTAAGGTCAAGCCGAAGCCAAAGATGGGGACGGTTTCCATCACAAAAGAAAACAAGTTGCAGATATGGAGTACAGTGCTCCCAAAATGACACTAGAGGAGCTGGATAAAAAACTGGCAGAATATGACCTACCTACTCAAAGTCTGCCAGTTAAATCAACAGACTTCAACTATCCCCAAAACTATCACTCCCAGTGTGGAGGAGAGGTGGGAAGAAAGCAAGAGAAGAGAAAGACGCAAAATGTTCACCATGCCAGACAGATGCCCAAAGATGGCACACAGTTTGAGAGATCTCAACAGTTTAGAGGGGATAGCACCAAGGATAGTCATTCGCACCAGGTTAAAATGGGCAGAGGGGAAGCTGACCAAACTAAGGCCAGTGAAAGCCCAGTGTTTCGCAGCCGTAAACGCAATCGATGCTGGGAAGGTAACCTAATTTTTTTCCTCCTCACCTACTGTTTCCGTTTGTGAAACATGTTTTGTTAGAATTGTTGATGTTTTTTTTTTACCTGTTGTACTGCGCTGCAGAATATGTCAGCACTATATAAATTATTGTAATTGTTATTTAAGGTCAAGCCGAAGCCAAAGATGGAGGCGGTTTCCATTATAAAAGAAAACGGAATGCAGATATGGAGTACAGTCCTCCCAGAATGACATTAGAGGAGCTGGATAAAAAACTGGCAGAATACAACCTACCTACTCAAAGTCTGCCAGTTAAATCCACGGACTTCAACTATCCCCAAAATTGTCAGTCTCAGTTTGGGAGATCCCAACAGATTAGAGGGGATAGCACCAATGATGCTCATTGTCCTGAAGTTAAAAGGAGCAGAGGGGAAGCTGGACAAAGTAAGGCCAATGAAAGCCAAGTGTTTCTCAGTCGTAAACGCAAAAGATGCTGGGAAGGTAAGCTAATTTCTTTCCTCTTCACCTACTGTTTCCGTTTGTCAAATGCGTTTTGTTACAATTGTTTGTCTTTTTTTTTTTTACCTATTAAACTGCGCTGCAGAATATGTCAGCACTATAAATCGTTATAATTGTTATTGAAGGTCAAGCTGAAGATGAGGACGGTTTCCAGCCCAAAAGACCACGGGTCGCAGATATTGATTTCAGTTCTGCCAGAATAACACTAGAGGAGCTGGTTAAAAAACTCAAATCAATGGACGTCAACACTCCCGGTACACAAGACTCATCTGTTGAAGATATGGAAGTCGATTAGTCAACAATTCTGAGTTTAGTGAGTAACCCTATAGGTGAAATAACCCCTATTGTGGTGAACTCTGAGAAAAAGTATTTGCAAAATAATATACATTATTTTTATTTTTTATTTTATTTTTTCAATACTTGCGTAAACGTCTTGTTACAACAATATCATACAGCAGTTGGTATACATAGAATATTAACGTAGGTAACAACCGTATTCCTGATTCGTTACATATAGTCTCATTGTCAGTTAACCGTGTCACGTCAGGCATGCAACAGAGACATTACACTTTGTTTTATTGTGTGATTATTCGTTTAAACCATCGGTGTGCAGCTAGTGTCCAGTTATCTATGCTTATGAGGTTGTTGTGGTTTAGTTATTGCCAACGTTCGGTTGGGAAAAGTGTCCCCAATCCCTTCGGAGGTGAGCCTGGTCCTGCCAGGGGTTATGTTGGCCATGTGCATGGAATTGGGACTTTTCCCCTCGTCCGAAGCCAAAGAATGTAGGAGGATGAAGAGAAAAAAGGCAGTAGAGCCTGAGAATATGTAGAGCAGAGTGTGGGGTGGGGAGGTATAGAAGAAGAGAGAGAAAGGGATGGGAGGGGGAGGGGGAATTACGTCATTCCCGTGTAGCGCCGGGGCGTCCGATGACTCACCTTTCTATCGTGACTGTCCAGGCGTTAGATTGTGTCCTGAGATAGTACACAACTTGTCCAGGGTTCCCATATTTTAATAATATACATTATTAATACACATTATTATTTAATTCTACTATAGAAAGATTATCCCATAAATATAATTTTATTTAGACAAAAAATGAATTGAATTATCTAGGTTTAATTAGTCCATCAGACATAAATAATGGAGAAGAACATTTTATATCTTATGAAACACACAAACTTGAAACTAAAAACATGGAAACATTTGGAAACTTCATGGTTGGGCAAAATAAACATTATTAATTCATATATACTCCCTAAGTGGTCTTATCTTTTTTCTATGATTCCTTTCAAAATTTCAAATTCATGGCTTACAATGATACAAGTAGGTTTTTCAAAATTTATTTGGAAGAATAAAACCCCTAGGATTAGTCGAAAAGTTTTGGCAAAAAAAGTATCGAAGGGTGGTTTAAATTTCCCAAATGTTATCTCTAATTACTACGCTAATATGATTAGACATATATACTTATTACAAGATCCTTTAATGACCCAAGAACCTTGGTTTATTATAGAGTCTGATGCCTCCCCTACCTCGAATTTGCAATATATTATGTGGATAGATGATACTAAAAAAAATCAATAGGTCTCAAATAAATTCTACTACTTTGTTGCAATCCTTAGAGGTCTGGGAGGAAATTAAGAAAATTCTGGGTTTTCCTCAACTTATACCAAGATCGACTAGACTTAAGCTATTAGAGATAAATATTGAAGATCTTTCGTTAAGCCACTGGGCAGATACCGATAAGATGAGAATTTCCGACCTCATGATAGCTGACAATATAATACCTTTCCAGCAGATTGTTGATACTTTGCATATTTCACGTCGGGAAATTTTAACCTACCTTCGAATTAAAAATTATATTGATAAAAATTTCATAAAATGTTCTTCTCCACTTTCAACTCATATAGAACATATTTTCAATTATAAGCCTTTAAACAAGGTTACTTCAGCTGTAAACCATATGGTAGATTTATTGAATATCATTCCCCATAAACTTATTAAAACATGGGAACAGGAGTTAAACATTGAGATTTCTGAGGCGGATTGGTGTATTTCTTTAACTCATATTGCCAAACATATCCATTGTTTAAATTTGGTGGAATGCCATTTGAAACTTCTTTTTAAATGGTATTTCACCCCAGTAAGAATTGCCAAGATGTATGAGAACTATGACCCCACATGTTGGAGATGTGGAAGCTACACAGGGTCTTACATACACATATGGTGGTCCTGTCCGATAGTTCGCCCTTTATGGGCTTGGGCTTTTCTATTTTTCAAACATTGTCTCACAGATCACTAGAGCAAAACCCGGCAATAGCTCTTCTGCATTTGAATTGGAACTTTAAATTAACAAAAGATGTTTTGATTGCTACCCATTGTTTTGTGGCCGTTAAAATCTTAATTGCCAGAAATTGGAGATCATCTACTTCTTTCCAAAAATCTCTCTTAATTAAGCAAATTAGGTTCCAGTTGACAATGGAAAACGGTCTAATAAACAATATAGGACTTCGTTCAAAAAAGAAAGAAGATATGTTTTCCGAACTATTATCAAAACTCTCCTAAATACCAGCTCAATTGTTTTTGGTAACGGTTTATCTGTGAGAATCGATTAGGCACGTAACTAGTATAAACAACTATATTAATTCTCGGCCACATATATACTTATTGGTGATAGATGTGATCTCGAGACATATGGGTGGTCGCAACTGGTATGTGAATTACTTGTCAGTTTGTGGATAGAATTTTGATATGACATAATCAGCAATTTTCTCCTGTTCTGATGGGGTGCGGGTGTGTCTGTTTGTTTAGTAATTTTTTGTTTTGTATAATCTTAATATTATTGTTATTTGCTATATCATAACTTCGATGTACTATTTATTGATATTAAACAGATATGGATTATACAACAATTGATACTGAAATCTGTATAATATGTACATTGTTATGATACTCATAATGAATATTTGTATATGTTTTATGTGTAAAAAAATAACAAAATTCTTAATAAACATTTATTAAAAAAAAAATAAAAAAATTAGTACACATTATTAGACACAGACAGGTCAACGTATCTACAAAAATTACCACCTTTAAGTATATTGCTATGTGAAGAGAGCCACCTAGTGGTGAAATCAGATGTACTGCTGTCTGTGACTGTCAAAACATTTCTTCCAAAAATAAACGTATGGTAAATTTATACTATTATATTGTTTTATTCCTTTTCATTGTGTCTGAGTCTTTGGTGTCATTTGTAAATATACTGAGAGATTTATTTACTAAACCTGGAACTGCACTTTTTTTTTATTTATTTATTCGTGCGCAAATTGAACATTTGTGCCTCGTCTGCCACAACAGCAGAGTGAGGTTATAAACAGTCATACATTTTTTGACAAAGGTATATATAAGAAAAACATTAATAGTTTTTAACGATAATACAGCACGTTTTTTATGTATCAGCAGCGTTGGATAGGACATGTCAAAGATTGAATGGGTGCCTTTCAAGGGGAATTGGGCATGTCAGTGCTCATGGGAGGTATTGAAGCTTCGGGTTGTGGGTCTGAGGCTAGGTTCGGAGGTAGGGTGATTTTGTACTACAATGTTGTCGCTAATCCAGGCCACCGTTCCTAGTAATCTGTGTGTTGGTTGTGCCCCTTACCAAGGGGGCAGCGGGGGGGGGAGGGGGTTTGTGATCTCGCAGTTGGCTGTGAGGATGCCGGTTCAGTGGGTAATGTCTGAGGCATATCCGGGTGCCCTTATGGGGGTTCTCAGTTAGTTTGGGGGGTGTAGGCGGAGTGCCTTGTCGCCCAGGGTGGAAACCAAACCTGCTCTATGGTGTACGACATATGGACCTTTAAAATAAAACATTTAGCTTACTAACGTGAAAACAATACAAAACGAAAGTCACATCATTTATATCAAGCGGCCAGGCGGTGGATCGGGCTGGATCTGGATGCCGATGGGGTTCAGCTGTCGGGTTCCCCCCGTCCAGGGCCGGACTGGGAAAAAAATTAGGCCCGGGCATTTTTCAATCAGAGCGGCCCCCTAAGAAGGGGGCGGGGCCAGAGAGGGTGTGTTTTGTCATCACTAATGACAAGCACACCCCCTCTCAAAGTGAGCAAGTTGGTTCAATGCGCAGAGCCCCGCTGAAGAGCTCTGGCATTAGAAAAAGGCTTGCGCTGTGTTTGCTTTTAAATTGTCTCTGGTGTCTCCACAAGTGGGATACCAGAGGACAATTGGGCCAGGAAAGTGTATGGTGCATGTGTTTGGAGCCTGCTTGTGAAATTGCGTGTGTGTTGAGTGTGGTGTGGTATTGTGTAAATAGGTCAATTTCATCTGTGTTTGTGGTGTAATATGTGTGGCTAGGGGCTGTAGATAGTGTGTGTATAGGGGGCATAGTGTTATAGGGGATGTAGCGAGTGTGTGCATACAGGCTGTAGTGTGTGTGTGTGTATAGGTGACGTAGTGTGTGTAGGGGTTGTAGAGAGGGTGTGTAGGAGATCTAGTGTGTAAAGGACCCAGAGTGTGTATAGGAGATTGTGTGTGTGTGTGTATATATATATATATAGAGGATTAAGAGTGCATATAGGGTAAGGGATCTAGCGTGTATCTGGAGCGTAATGTGTGTGGTGGTGCAGTGTGAGGGGTGCTGTAGTGTGTGTGTTTGTATATATATATATATATTTGGACGTATTGTATGTGTGAGGGGTGCAGTGTGTGTGTATTTAAGAGGGGTGCTGTGTGTGAGGGTGTTTTTATCTGCCGTCACATTCTAGGTTTCTAATTTGAGGGTGCGGTCTGTCTGAGGGTGCTGTCTGTCTGAGGGTGCTGTCTGTCTGAGGGTGCTGTCTGTCTGAGGGTGCTGTCTGTGAGTGAGGGTGCTGTGTGTGTCTGAAGGTGATGTGTGTGTCTGAAGGTGATGTGTGCTGAGTGTCTGAGGGTGCTGTGTGTCTGGGTGCGCTGTGTGTCTGGGTGCGCTGTGTGTCTGGGTGCGCTGTGTGTCTGGGTGCGCTGTGTGTCTGGGTGCGCTGTGTGTCTGGGTGCGCTGTGTGTCTGCGTGCGCTGTGAGTGTTTGGGTGCTGTGTGTGTCTGGGGGTGCTGTGTGTGTCTGGGGGGGGCTGTGTGTGTCTGGGGGTGCTGTGTGTGTCTGGGGGTGCTGTGTGTGTCTGGGGGTGCTGTGTGTGTCTGGGGGTGCTGTATGTGTTTGGGTGCTGTGTGTGTCTGGGGGGCTGTGTGTGTCTGGGGGAGCTGTATGTGTTTGGGTGCTGTGTGTGTTTGGGGGTGCTGTGTGTGTTTGGGTGCTGTTTGTGTTTGGGTGCTGTGTGTGTCTGGGGGGGGCTGTGTGTGTCTGGGGGGGGCTGTGTGTGTCTGGGGGGCTGTGTGTGTCTGGGGGTGTGTGTTTGGGTGCTGTGTGTGTCTGGGGGTGCTGTATGTGTTTGGGGGTGCTGTATGTGTTTGGGGGTGCTGTGTGTGTTTGGGTGCTGTGTGTGTTTGGGTGCTGTGTGTGTCTGGGGGGGCTGTGTGTGTCTGGGGGGGGCTGTGTGTGTCTGGGGGGGCTGTGTGTGTCTGGGGGTGCTGTGTGTGTTTGGGTGCTGTGTGTGTCTGGGGGGGCTGTGTGTGTCTGGGGGGGGGGGGCTGTGTGTGTCTGGGGGGGGCTTTGTGTGTCTGGGGGGGGCTGTGTGTTCTGGGGGTGATGTGTGTGTGTGAGGGGGCTGTTGGTGTGATTTTTTTTATTTAAATATTTTAATTTAAATATATTACCTTCTTACCTTTAGCATGGGAGGGGGGGAGCCGTTCTGCCTGCGAGGAGCCAAGGAGCCGAGGAGCCGAGGAGCAGCTTCCTTCCCTGGTGGTCCAGTGGTGAGAGTGAACTCTAACCTGCCGGCTAGAGTTCACTCTCGCGAGATCTGAGCGTTGCCGCGGTAACCGCGGCAACGCTCAGACCTCGCGAGAGGACCCGGCGGAGCTGCTGGATTGAGCTCCGCCGGTCCTCTCTGCTGCTTCCCTCACACCCCACAGCCGGAGGCCTCCTGTCAGTGTCTCTGGGCCGGTGAGGGAGATCTTTGATCTCCCCACCGGCCCATGGAGGCTCAGAGCAGGGCCGGCGCTAGGATAGCGCTGGCCCTGCTGGGACTGGCAGGGGAGATCGTGTGATCTCCTCAGCCCCACGGCCATCGCGGCCCACCGGGCATTTGCCCGGTATGCCCGATGGCCAGTCCGGGCCTGCCCCCGTCCCTCTGGTGCTAGTGTGTCTGCGGTTGTCAGTCCCAGTGTTTCATGGAACTGCATTTTTTAGCAAGAATAGCAGAATGTGAAATACAAGCTGCAATAATGCTAAGTTGTAGAATATGTCTGGCTTTTTTGATCTAACAAAAGTATGAATCCGCACTCTTATCTGATCCTAGTGCATCTAGACCTGGGACTGGCTCACCCCACTCCAATGGTAAAACAATAAATGTAGTCCAGGCACTCATGATCACTTATACAGCAGTTTTATTGGAAAATCAGGAAAAATGCAAATGTTAAAACATCCCCCATAGAGATTAATGAGTGTTACTAATGCCTTAGTAACATTTGATTTCCGAGCTAGACGGCAATAATTAACTATCTGGGGACAGGGTCTGACCGCAGAGCAGTCGCATGTCACTGCAGCTCCTGCTTCTTACTGCAAAAAAAACATTGATTTATACCGGGCAGAGACTGCTCACCGACAAACTATTGCTGACAAACGACCAGGGACACCATGATCTCCATACCCATACCACACAAGTGGACCTTTCTACCGATCTTGCCCGGACTATCCTCGGTGGCCTAGAAGCATGGTTTGCACGTGGGGAACAGCCGCTCTCCTGTCGAAATGACTGACTGCAGATCACAGCCTTGGCCCTCGTCCCCTTCCCTATGGACTGGCGGCATCCCAGTGTCCACCCACCGAAAACACGCACTGTACCTTGCTCCTGCCACATACTGTAACACAGGCTCCGACCGCATCGGGCCTAACAAGATGGCGGATGCAACCCAACTGTCAGCGCCTGCAACCATGCAGCCCACACATACGAAACTGGACCTGATATTTGCCCACTTTTTTTTTGTTGTCAATCCTTCTTTTATTAAGGCATATTTGAGGGGTACAGAATAAAGAACGTGAAATGCATAAGAGATTTACAAAATAGGGTCAAAAACATTGCAAGCAGTGGTCATATACATTTCCAGAACAGTAATGCCTCATTTTTTATTTTTGTGTGTCGATGAACTGTATTATATTATCAGCATGCTAAAGTGAGAGTCAAGGAGTCAAGCGTGGGTCATTCAATGTGTCTAGTGCCTCTCTGTCATGCTATGTCATATAAGGTTGCTTTTCCTTTACTTCCCGGTCTGCTTAGCCTAGCACATGTGCTGTCATTGTCGTTGGGGTATATACACTACTCTTTAGGTCAGTCTACAGCCCTATCGCTGCCCATCATGCTATGCTGCCATGTTGTGCTAAGGACAGACGTTTGGGGTATATGTTAGGCACAATCAACATTAAACGTATAGATATGAACAGGTACAGCTGTCACAGTCTAGTATCAAAAGCTAGCAAGGTAAACCAATAACGTCAGATTACCGTATTCGATTAGATGGACATAAAGGTGTAAAGGTATATTGAAATGTATCAGAACATTAGTTAAAGACATAGCAGAGTATACATTTGTAGGCTAGCACTAGCAATGCCTGCTTAATGGTTCCTAGGTGTAAGATAGTGACAAGTGATTGAATTTAGCTAGGTTAGAATAAAGTAGAGCAAAACAAAATGCTTAAACATACTAGCGCTATACTGTATACGAAGTGTTAAACAATAAATTGCATGACGGAAACTTGTTGCTCCTCCGCAATTAGGTCTGCAGGGTTATAGGCAGTCATAATTTCAGTCCGTTTTGTTCAGCCTATGACGGCTCTGAGCGCTGGACAGTTGGGCCATGCACAGTGGTCGGATTGATGCCTCGGTAATACGTCCTCTCTAGTAGGCCCTGAGGGGGCTACCCATCCGTGTCTGCTGCCGGCGGGAAGCGGTGTTTTCATTGTGGGTGTCGGTACTTTGAGAGTTCGTCGAATGCGGGAGAGGTGCAAGGGCGGCCGGGCCTCCTCTTGGCCCCAGGCTCTGTGTGGGGTCTTCATCTTGGCTCCACAAACTTGGGTGCTACTAGAGGCCACGTTTTTCCCTGCAGGGGCGCTTCGGAGAGCCCCGGTGTTCCGTCGCCGCCAGCGGCGGTGAGGCTTCCGGCGATGTGGCCGATGCTGAGGAGTTAGCCTCCTGGTGACCCTTGGCCCGGGTGGACGGTCGATGCTCGACATTGGCGCTAGAGGGTTTGTTTTGCCCTTAGTAGGTCCGTTCTGCCTCTGCTTCCCCGGCCCCCGTGCTGTACCTCCATTTGTCATAGGGGGTTTTGCGAAGAGTCGGTCCAGCTTTTCCATAAATTGCTGGAATATCAAATCCAGGCTTGTGGGTTGCGTGTGTACAGGTTCCATATAGTACGGGGCTTCCGCCATACTGCTGGGCCCGGAGCATCCGAAGCCCCAACCTGAGTGGGCAGGTGCAGTCCGTGCAGCCATATGTGTCGCTTTGGTGGGGACCGGGATAACCCCTGCTGGTCCATAGGGAGGGGAACGGGGGTTCCAACTTCGCCTTGCCGTGTGTATCAGCCGTGGGAGAGCGGCCGTCTCCCCCACCGCCGACACTATAGTCACCAGAACAACTAGAGCTTATTGAATTTGTTCTGGTGAGTAGAATCATTACCTTCAGGTTTTTTGCTGTAAACACTGTCTTTTCAGAGATAACGCAGTGTTTACATTACAGCCTAGCGATAACTTCACTGGCCTCTCCTCAGATGGCTGTTAGAGATCCTTCCTGGGTCATGGCTGCCTAAAATTCATCCAAACATTCAGTATCTCCTCCCTCAGCATGCAGACACTGAACTTTCCTCATAGGGATTCATTGATTCAGTTCATCTCTATGAGGAGATGCTGATTGGCCAGGGCTGTGTTTGAATCATGCTGGCTCTGCCCCTGATCTGCCTCTTTTTCAGTCTCAGCCAATCCAATGGGGAAGCGCTGTGATTGGATCAGGCTACCACTTCTGATGATGTCAGCAGACTGCTTGTTTTTCTGAGGCAAACAGCATGCAGAGTTACAGCTTCAGGCTTAACTACAGACTACTTTTGCTATATTCATGGAGGCATGAGGTACCCAAGGGTGCTAGATGGTTGTTTTAACACTATAGGGTCAGGCATACATGTTTGTGTTCCAGACCCTATAGTGATCCTTTAAAAATAACCAGGGAGGGGGGAATGAATGTAACAATTTCTGATGGGATAATAGAGCAGAGTAGAAATCTACAGGGTATGAGATATAGATACAGACTGTCACTACACTGCTTGCCTTCGAGGGCAAACCATAGAAAAGGCTAATCATGCCACCAGTCTCACAGTAAGACAGAAAAACAGAAGTAGGAAATAATGAATAAGGAAATATCCAAACATACCGTGAACAAATGAAAAAATCCCCTCAAAGTAAAGAAGCAAAATAAATAAAAAAATCACAAGTGAAAAATAAAATAACTAGAAAATAAATAATAGACAAACTAACAACTATAGTATGGGGTGGTAATGTCCCTAATTGTATGTCTTAAGAGTATCATCCCACATCCCTCAACCACCCACATACACAAAATGTCCCGACATGCGTTTTGCCGAAAAGGCTCTTCCAGGGGAGAAGTGTATGTGTATGTGGGTGGTTGAGGGATGTGGAAAGATAGGTATGAGTATAGTGTATGGGATGAACAGAGAGAGGAGGGAAATAAACCAGGAGCAATGAAGATAGTGTCAGTAGGGACAGGTAAGCAGAAAGATAGAGAGATTTTAGTAATGGGAGAAGTGAGGGCGGAAGTGATAAATAGTAGAGAGAACATTGTTAAGTAGTGTTTTGTTATAGATGAGGAAATTATAAGGGCAGCTAGGTGGCAGGATTACTGTATGATCCAGTACATAGAATTGTGTAACACAGATGACTAATAGGTAACGTATTACCGGGCCTTAGAATGGCCGGACTACGTACCAAAGAATAGTCAGGAATAGCCAAGGTCAGGGGACACAGAAAGGGACACAACGATACAGGAAAGCCAGAGGTCAGGGATACCAAAATACAGGGAAGTCAAAAACATAGAAACATAGAAACATAGAATGTGACGGCAGATAAGAACCATTCGGCCCATCTAGTCTGCCCAATTTTCTAAATACTTTCATTCTCCTCTGGCCTTATCTTATAGTTAGGATAGCCTTATGCCTATCCCACGCATGCTTAAACTAAACAAAGCCAAAGTAAAAAAACAGAACATACCTGAATAAGGAGCGCGTTCTCGGACAACCACTAGGGAAACCACGACAGGGCAAAGAGGAAAGGTATTTTTAGGTTTAAATACCTGCTTTACTTTTCTGATTGGCTGAAATCACTCTTTGACCCCCAAAACCTGCGCGACATCACGTGATGTGCGTGACGTCACGTGCACGCTGACGTCGTCAATCACGTCAGCGGACGTGGGGGTATATTTTGCCATGGATCCGCAGCAGCCGGCTGGGTGCAGAGACCGCAAGGTGAGGAAGAATATGTTACACTAGGATTATAGGACAGTGTGGAGGGGTGAAGGGTTAAATGGTCTGTGGCGTCGGAATGGAGGTGTTAAAGGTGAGGAGAAGATGTTAGACATGATTAATGTGTTTGGCTGACCAGGTGATTTGAACTACCTATAAATGTAGTGAGTACCATGGGGATGGTGGGGTGTGGGACAGGGTGGGTGGGAACAATCTTTCAGAGATGCTACCCCAGCATAACGCTTATGAGCTGCAAGACTTGCTAGTTGTGAGATCTGGGAGCAATCTTTTAAATTTGCTTGCTGGGGTTCAGACTGTAATAGGAAGTCTGGATTTAGATAAAAATCAATTATGGGTGGAGAGAGACATGCAGATATTAAGGTGAGAAAGGGCAATTAAGAGAAGAGAGCAGAGGAGGGAACATTTGAGATTTAAAGATAGGAGGGCATGGCAGAGATCAAATAGATGATCAAGATATCCATTCTGTTTAGGGGATAAACCAAGATTTATATTTAGAGGAGCAAAACATTTAAAAAAAAAATGTAACTGAAAGTTTTCCAAGTGTTTCCCACAACACAAAGTACTATCAGAGCTTGGGACACTGTAATTAGAGATGTGAGTCCTTCCACTGGGTGGTCACGGGCAATGCCGCTATCTATTCTAAAATATAATTTTCCTCAAATTGATTTTGAACATTGGCATTCATATTTAATTCAATATGTAGATCCTTTCTTTCAGAGCAATTCTTTGATGTATGTTAGAAAATTGAAAGAAAAACTTTGGCCTACCTGAGAATCTACAGACAGAATACGAATTAATTCTTAATAAATTGACAGAAAACAATTCTATTCCTAACTTAGATTAAACTCATAAAGAAATAGCACTAACTGATTTTAAAAAAATCATATGGGGGCGGGTCTTGGAGGCAGAGGAAGATGGCGGCGTAAACCCGGAGCTCCTCAGCAGGCTCAGCTAACGATCCTCGTCACAGCACTAATACTGAGCAACCATGGGTAAAACACACTGGGCATCACACTCTGCCAAGCCCGCCGACACGCCGAAGGGTGCCAATCCCTCCTCCATGCGGCAATACCTGATGTCCCAAGCCGAAACGGCTTCTCAGGCCTCCAACGACTCGGAGGCGCCTGCCGTCTCCCGCCCAGTATCGCCACGCGGCGAACCTCAGGGACCGCAAACCCAGACACCCCCAGACTCCCAACCTGAGTAGGTGCAACTAATCTGGGCACTCCCGACCAAACAAGACCTGAAGGAGGCTAACTCAGAACTGCGGTCCTCCATTACGGCGGAACTGCACTCCCTCAGGGAGGACATTCAGGGCCTACACACCAAGGTGGCGCAGCTGGAGGCGGACTGCGACCACCTGACGTCCGCTCAATCTGCCTCTACAAACACCCTGCGGAACAACACTGCACAGATGCAGCAGATGGCCTTACACATAGAGGACTTGGATAACCGTGGCCGCAGACAGAACATCAGGGTGAGGGGTATCCCCGAAGAGACCGACCAAGACACACCTATCCGTGATACTCTCCAGGAACTATTCAACAGAATACTAGGCCGCCCGACTACAGCTAACATTGACTTTGTCAGAGCTCACAGGGCGCTACGACCGAGGGGTCCCCCGGAGGCCCCCCCCAGAGACACGATTTGCTGCCTGGCAGACTTCCAACTCAAGGAGGACATACTGCGCAAAGCACGAGGAATGGAGGGGATCACCCTACACGGAGCAGGGGTACAGCTCTACCCGGACCTCTCCCTGGCCACTCTGGCCTACCGGAGGGCAATGAAGCCCCTCACTAGAGCTCTTCAGGCTCAAAAGATTAGGTACCGATGGAACTTTCCGACTGGGTTACAGGCCATCACTGCGGAGGGCACATTTACAGTCCGACAACCTGAAGATCTTGCTGATTTAACCGTGGAACTGCAACTCCCTCCCATCCACATGACCTGGCCGGACCCCGCCGCTTTTTACACCATGAACTCCAACACGTGGGGACCTCCACCCCTACCTCGCAGAAGCAGGGGTTCCCACCAGAAAGCCACCAGGCTCATGGGGACCGCAACATAAAAGCACTAGAGACGATCACAGCACATAACCGCAAGTAACATCCCATGGGACTCTCTCCTCACTCGGGGCAGTAGCCTCGTACGAACTCTATACAGACGCTTTGAGGCCTACATAGGCCAACATGTGGTAACTCAAGATATCGGGGGGGGCGGGGGGAGGGGGGACTGGTGGGTCACTTTGCCGGTAGGGGTCCGTTTGCCCCGGCTTATTCCTCTCAGACCGGGGGGGGAGAAAAGAGAGGCCCCTCGAGATGGGGTGACACCTATGGTCAATCCGGGCTCCGAGGGGGGAGGTTGGGAATGGGTACCTGACGGGGAGACACCCCTAACCCTTAGCCCAGTGCTAGGCACGAATGCCATGAGACGCCTGGGGGACATGGCCTGCCCCGACACCAGAGGGGGAGTAGTTCAGCCTGACTGGGCCCCGCCGCGGGGGCCTCGGTACGCCTGTGATGACCCTGGCGAGCAGGCGGGGGGGCCCCGCCGGCGAGGCCCACTCATCCCTACACAGCCCAGGCACGCACACAACTGCCGAGAGGGAACCGTAGACACTCTAGGCGGCCAGGTACGATGGACCTACCTCACACCCCGGAAGCCATTCTCCATTAACTAACCCAGCACACACGACACATGCCCCACTCATTGACTCAACCTAGCAACAACACACGAGGGAACGCTCGAAGAGGCCTAGAGATGAGGGGATTGCCCCGCGGGAGGGATACAGAGGGGACCCGATCAGAGGCAAGGGCATGCTCACCTGGAGGGGGGGCGAGGGGAGTGGGGAGGTGCAGCCCGAAAACTCTGAAAGGGGAACATGTACTATGGAATATGATGCTGATTTATGTACCGTTTAATTTGTTATTGCATAAGTTCTCATGCATGGTTGTTATGTTATGTTATGCTAAACTTGCTTCATTACACGACAGGCGCTCATGTCCGGCCCACGGACACCCGACCCAGTAACTCACTGACGAGGATCATACCAAGGACACGACCCCGGCAGACAGAGCCGAATTAGGAACTCACAGGGACCCGACGAGTAGAGACCGAAACACTACTCACAGGTACTCGCTAACCACGTGGACACGGGGAGGGCTGGACCCACCCGGAGTCCCCTTACCTCCTCCTACAACCCCGTAGGACACAGCGACATTCAAAAGGTGAGTGGAATCCGCGGACCATAGGAGCCCGCGGTCCTACCACTCCCCGTCGCTGACACCTCCTTGTCGCCCAAAAGGGACAAGAACATAAACACACACATTCTCCCTTCCCCTACCCACTAGCCCCACTCAGACTATCCCGACGGACGGAACACCCTCACGGACACTAAGACCTGACTGATACCTACCTCGCTACACCATGACACAAAAGGCCCTCACACCGGAGGACCTCACCATCCTCTCCATCAACGCCAGAGGCCTCAACAAACCAGAGAGGCACTCGGGGGCACTTAGGGACTTCCATGCTAACAGAGCCTCTATTGTTCTGATACAGGAGACGCATTTTAGGGAAGGAAGTAGGCCTAAACTGACCGACCACCACTTCCCGACGGGATACTATAGTGTTTACCACGCAGGAAAATCTAGGGGCACGGCTATCCTGATTAGCAGGCGGGTCCCATTTGAAGAGGGTGGCCAGATGACAGACAGGGAGGGCAGATACTTATTCATAAGGGGCACGATCGCAGGCCAGGCCTACACCATCGCAAATATCTATGCTCCTAACCACGGGCAACACAGATTCCTAGCGAATACTCTCAAAAAACTACAGACTTTCACAGAGGGAATCCTCATAATTGGGGGCGACCTAAACGTAGCACTCCATCCACACTGGGACTCATCCACCGGCACATCCCGCGTACCGACACAACACCTCAACCAAATCAAATCCCTTTTAACACGCCACAGACTGATAGACTGCTGGAGGGCCCACCACCCCGACGAGAAGGACTACACCTTCTTCTCACACCTACACAACGCATACTCCAGGCTGGATTATTTCTTCACCTCGCATTACCACTTACCGCTGACACGCGGCGCGGAGCATGGAACGGCAACATGGTCGGACCACGCACCCGTGACCCTGACACTCGCATCCCCCCTGTATAGACCGAGGCTCTCTAAGTGGAGACTCAACGACTACTTGCTCACCAGACCGGACCTAACAACAGACATAGGGGCACAACTAGAAGACTACTTCAGGACAAACACGACCGAACAGACGTCGCCGACCATTAGGTGGGAGGCACATAAAAGCGTGGTCCGCGGACACTTCATCAGACAGAGTGCCACCCTTAAAAAACAGACTGACCACCAAATGAAGGAGCTGGTGAAAGAGATACAAAGACTAGACTCCCTCAATAAAAAAGCACAGCACCAGACACATCAGACGACACTGCTACAATTACGACGCAAACTGACCGGCCTCCTCCACAGGAAACACCACAGAGAAGCGGTCAGACATAAAGCCTTTTTCCTACTCCATGGCAACAAGAATGGAAAACTGCTGGCGAGAATGCTCGCCAAACGGAGACAGACGACATACATTGACAAAATGAGAGACGCGAAAGGCACCCTGCAACGCTTACCCTCCAAAATCTCAGACATAATAAGGGGATACTACTCCGACCTATATGCCCTCCCACAGCCCCACTCGGATACGGCAAAAGCGGCCTACGAGAAAAAATCAATAACTACCTGACAGCACACACCCTCCCGACAATCGATACAGATGCATCCAACCGACTAGACGAACCCATCACAATGGACGAGCTAACTCGGGCCATCAAAGAGACGAAACAGGGCAAGAGCCCGGGACCAGACGGGTTACCACTGAAGTATTATAAGACGTTTGCTGACCACCTATACGCCCCCTACTAGACGCATTAAATGCCGTACGAGAGGGACATCACCTCCCTAAACAATCATTGACTGCACATATCACCCTCATCCCGAAAGGCGACAAGGACAGAGAACAATGCGGTAATTTCAGACTGATTTCACTCCTCAACTGTGACGTTAAGCTGCTAGCGAAAATCCTAGCCACGCGCCTTCAAACCCACATCCCCCACCTGGTACATTCAGACCAGGTGGGATTTGTCACGGGCCGCGAGGCTAGGGACAACACAGTCAGGGCACTGACCCTTATTCACGGCCAGGGCAAGCACAGCGATGGCCTTCTCTTGCTATCCACGGACGCAGAGAAGGCCTTCGACAGAGTCAACTGGCAATACATGTTCCAGACACTGACGCACATGGGACTGGGACCACACTTCAGGGGCTGGATTGAGGCGCTATACGACGGACCCACGGCACATGTCATCGTTAACGGGGCGGTGACGAGGGAGCTGACGATCCATAACGGCACAAGACAGGGGTGTCCCCTGTCCCCCCTTTTATTCGTACTGGCGCTCGAACCCTTCCTCACCCATGTGCGGCATGACATGGACATAAGGGGTATCACGAAAGGTGACACACAGCATAAGGTAGCGGCGTACGCCGACGACCTCCTGTTCTTTGTCACCAACCCAGAGGTCACACTCCCGAACATCCTGAAAGCATTCCGGGAATACGGGGCAATATCCAATCTTAAAATTAATTACTCAAAATCCTACGTCCTGAATATTAACATACCCGAAGCCAGAGCCGCCCCACTGAGACAGAGCCACACATTCCAATGGGCAGACCAGAAGATCCAATACCTAGGTACATGGCTGACCAAGAACACCAAAGCCCTGTATGGGGCAAACTTTGCCCCGCTATTGGATAAATTTAGACGGGACCTGTCGGATTGGGCGTACCCGCACATATCCTGGTTAGGCAGGATCCAAGTTATTAAAATGAATTTTCTCCCGCGCCTACTTTACCTTATGCAAGCCCTCCCAATCACTATCCCCAGACCTTTCTTTACCACCCTGAGACAAGCGATGGGTAAATACATCTGGAACCAAAGAAGGCCGAGAGTTAGGATGACCACACTGACCTTGCCCAAGGACAGGGGAGGCCTGGCTATGCCGGACCTCGCCCTGTACTATGAGTCCTGCCACCTCCAAAGAGTCATGGAGTGGACAAAGGGAAAGGTACTCAAGAGTTGGAAGACCGTGGAAGAGGTGGAGGCAGGGAGACCGCTATCCACTCTGCCTTGGCAGGCGGGGGGGGGGGGGCAGGGGGGCAATACTCACCCTACACAGCCGCGACACTGCAGGTCTGGAGGAGGGTGGCAAAAAGATGCATACTTGCGCCCTACCCGTCCCCTCTCCTTCCTCTGACCCACAACGACAGTTTCCCACCAGGCTCGGACCCTAACGCATTCAGAGACTTGATACACCACAAAGCCCCCAAACTACACCACCTACTCGACGGGCCTGACTGCAAGACGCTACCAAACCTATTGGAGGGAGCCACCCCCACACTACTACACCACTTTAAATACAGACAACTACGTAGCTACACACGAACCCTACCGGGAGGTATAGCCTTGACAAGGGAACCCACCACATTCGAACGATTGTGCCTAGACCCAGACCCTCAACCGCACGGGATCTCACTCATCTATTCCTCACTTTAAAGGGAAACCCCGATGGAAAAAACGAAATTCATGGGGAAATGGGAACAGGCGCTAGGTAAGACATTCACCGACGGAGACTGGGAGGATATGTGCTATCTAGCGCATCACTGCTCGGTCTTTAGCAAGACGCAAGAGACAGCCTTTAAGCTACTTACAAATTGGTACTACACCCCAGCCGCACTCCACGCTATGAACCCAGAACACTCAGAGCTCTGTTGGAGATGCAACACAGAGATAGGCACCTCACTTCACCTTTGGTGGGACTGTAGGGCCATCCGACCCTTCTGGAAGGGCATACACAGTCTTCTCCACCCGTTCTCAGATGCACCACCACCCTTCACGCCCGAAGCCATGCTCCTACACCACACGCAGACTCCCAGATCACGGTATAAAAAATCCTTAACCATACGAATCCTAAACGTAGCCAAACAGGTGCTCCCACAATTCTGGAAGCAGACAGCCACCCCACCACTGACGACCTGGTTCTCCCAAATGGAAGAACTCAGGGCAACAGAAGAGCTCAATATGAGCGCCACTAACGCCTCCGACAAATACCTAGAAATTTGGGCCCATTGGCTACTAACGACCACCAAACCAGACTTCACACTAAGACTACAATACGAGACCCAAGTAGAGGTAGACGGTGACACCCCCCCCTGACGGAGACCGACCCCGCACGGACTGGACCCCTACCCAACCCCCTCACACTACACACGCACACCATCACAGGACACATGAAACACGACGCCCAGATGACCCACAGGCCATCGAGACATAGGTCTACAATGCACAACACACGAATATGACTTGGGCACATACGCCTTAGGACATGACCTAGCGATGGGATCTGATCATCCCGAACTACCACTATAATGCAATTTTACAAAGCATGTCAGTCTAAAAAACATCTGGACCTGCGTGTCCACCCTGCTAGTTCTCGAAGCATGCGAAAATAACGTATTTCTATTACATACTCTTCTTCACTCAGAGGACCTGCGCGTCCCACAGTTCGAAACTTTTGATGTTGTAATGTGACCTGCGAGTCACCAATTCTGTCCACGAGACCAATCGATGGTAACTAAGCGAAAATGTGGGACCTGCGAGTCCTGGTTGAATCGTTTACCACTGAAAACTGAAAAATTCAAATAAAAATATATTTACAAAAAAAAAAAAAATCAAAAAAATCATATCTATATAATCCTAGTAGAAGTGGCACTATTACGCAATGTTATTATTACTCGATGCCTAGTCCCAAGCTATAAGCAGATTTTATACTTGCTTGGGAGAAAGATCTAGGGGCCGGTACAACCTGGAGGAATGGCTCAGTTTGATTCCTACTCTAAAAGGAATAACGCAGTGTTCCAATCGCTGGGAAAACCACCTTAAAATAATATACAGATGGCATTTGGCACCATATAGAATGAAGAAAATGAGCACACATTTTTCAAATCAATGCTAAAGGAATTGGGGCTTGGTTGGTCTGCTTTCATATATTCTCTGGTATTGTCCAAAGTTAACAAAATATTGGAAAGACGTTCATCAATTAATTCAAAATGTGAATCCTAACATCTCAGTATTAACTTCAGAATTGGTTTTGTTTAAAAAAATTCCCAAGTTCATTTGAAAAAATAGATAAGATCATTATTGGACATATTGTCATTGCTGCCACTACAGTTGTCCCCAGACACTGGAGGTCACCTGCCATTCCATCAGTTAAAGAAGATCTCAATTCTTTTCTGGAGAATAAAAGTCATGAATTGGCCATTAGACAGCCTTCTCAGTTGAGCGACAATCTTACTTACTATTGGGGAATATGGGAAAAAGATTGGAAAAAGGAATATAAGCTTTAAATGTTTCTCTTATGTGGAAAGTTAATGTTTATGTTGTTAGTCTGCCGTAGTCATGAGACTTATTTTACTTGTTTCTACTACCCAAAGTCAAGATAAAAGGTATAAAACAGCGTTAGAATTTGTATTGATTTTTTAATAAAATTATTTTACTTTTGTATATAAATATAAACTTTTATTTTTTTTCATAGATATTCCATTTATAATTGTTTTAATTACTACTTATTAACGTAATTGTGTGAAAGATTAGACTTATGGGCCATTATACAAGGAACACAATATGAATAATAGTATTTAATAAGACCTGTTTATTGTGAAATATTTGTTTTTTGATTATGTAAACATACATTCATTGACTATATATATATATATATATATATATATATATAGTTCAATTTGTAAGTTGTAAAAATATTTCTTAATAAACATAATGAAAATGCTGTATTTAAAACTTTCTCCAGGTCATTTATTATTGATAAAGTCCTACTGGTATTTGTTTGTTCTTGAACTTTATTGTTTAATTGATTTGCAAAAAGTATCTGTGATGTCATAACACGTAAACCATCAGTGGTGAAAGGCAGCAGATAGGTCATATCACTGTTGTATATCCTTGCAGCAGTTTGCAAAGGTTTTTGATCTCATAAATTGTGGAAAAGACAAAAAAGAAAATATCATAGCACATTGGGTGCACCTACATTGAAAGGGCTTTACAGCCAATGTTAAAATTTGAGATGGAGCGCGAGAGAAAGCGCCCCAAAAACAGGAGCTTTAGTTACGGAGTGAAAGACCAACCACGGGAACAGCTCAACTTCCGGGATTCTTCACGCCAGATCCATCAACATCTAGCTAAAAACCGTCGATATGACCAGAACATGGAAAAAAGACGTTGTATGCAAGATATAATGGATGGATCAGAGAGGCGTAATCCCCAAAATTGTCAGTCCCAATGTGGAGGAAAGGTGGGAAGAAGGCAAGAGAAGAGAAAGATGCAGAATGTTCACGATGCCGGGCAGATGCCCAAAGATGGCACGCAGTTTGAGAGATCCCAACAGTTTAGACGGGATAGCACCAGGAATGGTCATTGGCATGAAGTTAAAAGGGGCAGAGGAGAAAATGGCCAAACTAAGGTCAATGAAAGCCCCATGTTTCGCATTGGTAAAAGCAAAAGATGCTGGGATGGTAAGCTCATTTTTTCCTCTTCACCTACTGTTTCCGTTTGTCAAATGTGTTTTGTTAGAATTGCTTGTCTTTTGTTTTATCTATTGTACTGCGCTGCAGAATATGTCAGCACTATATAAACCATTGTAATCGTTATTTAAGGTCAAGCCGAAGCCAAAGATGGGGACGGTTTCCATCACAAAAGAAAACAAGTTGCAGATATGGAGTACAGTGCTCCCAAAATGACACTAGAGGAGCTGGATAAAAAACTGGCAGAATATGACCTACCTACTCAAAGTCTGCCAGTTAAATCAACAGACTTCAACTATCCCCAAAACTATCACTCCCAGTGTGGAGGAGAGGTGGGAAGAAAGCAAGAGAAGAGAAAGACGCAAAATGTTCACCATGGCAGACAGATGCCCAAAGATGGCACACAGTTTGAGAGATCTCAACAGTTTAGAGGGGATAGCACCAAGGATAGTCATTCGCACCAGGTTAAAATGGGCAGAGGGGAAGCTGACCAAACTAAGGCCAGTGAAAGCCCAGTGTTTCGCAGCCATAAACGCAAACGATGCTGGGAAGGTAAGCAAATTTTTTTCCTCCTCACCTACTGTTTCCGTTTGTGAAACATGTTTTGTTAGAATTGTTGATGTTTTTTTTTTTACCTGTTGTACTGCGCTGCAGAATATGTCAGCACTATATAAATTATTGTAATTGTTATTTAAGGTCAAGCCGAAGCCAAAGATGGAGGCGGTTTCCATTATAAAAGAAAACGGTATGCAGATATGGAGTACAGTCCTCCCAGAATGACATTAGAGGAGCTGGATAAAAAACTGGCAGAATACAACCTACCTACTCAAAGTCTTCCAGTTAAATCCACGGACTTCAACTATCCCCAAAATTGTCAGTCTCAGTTTGGGAGATCCCAACAGATTAGAGGGGATAGCACCAATGATGCTCATTGTCCTGAAGTTAAAAGGAGCAGAGGGGAAGCTGGACAAAGTAAGGCCAATGAAAGCCAAGTGTTTCTCAGTCGTAAACGCAAAAGATGCTGGGAAGGTAAGCTAATTTCTTTCCTCTTCACCTACTGTTTCCGTTTGTCAAATGCGTTTTGTTACAATTGTTTGTCTTTTTTTTTTTACCTATTAAACTGCGCTGCAGAATATGTCAGCACTATAAATCGTTATAATTGTTATTGAAGGTCAAGCTGAAGATGAGGACGGTTTCCAGACCAAAAGACCACGGGTCGCAGATATTGATTTCAGTTCTGCCAGAATAACACTAGAGGAGCTGGTTAAAAAACTCAAATCAATGGACGTCAACACTCCCGGTACACAAGACTCATCTGTTGAAGACATGGAAGTCGATTAGTCAACAATTCTGAGTTTAGTGAGTAACCCTATAGGTGAAATAACCCCTATTGTGGTGAACTCTGAGAAAAAGTATTTGCAAAATAATATACATTATTTTTATTTTTTATTTTTTCAATACTTGCGTAAACGTCTTGTTACAACAATATCATACAGCAGTTGGTATACATAGAATATTAACGTAGGTAACAACCGTATTCCTGATTCGTTACATATAGTCTCATTGTCAGTTAACCGTGTCATGTCAGGCATGCAACAGAGACATTACACTTTGTTTTATTGTGTGATTATTCGTTTAAACCATCGGTGTGCAGCTAGTGTCCAGTTATCTATGCTTATGAGGTTGTTGTGTTTTAGTTATTGCCAACGTTCGGTTGGGAAAAGTGTCCCCAATCCCTTCGGAGGTGAGCCTGGTCCTGCCAGGGGTTATGTTGGCCATGTGCATGGAATTGGGACTTTTCCCCTCGTCCAAAGCCAAAGAATGTAGGAGGATGAAGAGAAAAAAGGCAGTAGAGCCTGAGAATATGTAGAGCAGAGTGTGGGGTGGGGAGGTATAGAAGAAGAGAGAGAAAGGGATGGGAGGGGGAGGGGGAATTGCGTCATTCCCGTGTAGCGCCGGGGCGTCCGATGACTCACCTTTCTATCGTGACTGTCCAGGCGTTAGATTGTGTCCTGAGATAGTACACAACTTGTCCAGGGTTCCCATATTTTAATAATATACATTGTTAATACACATTATTATTTAATTCTACTATAGAAAGATTATCCCATAAATATAATTTTATTTAGACAAAAAATGAATTGAATTATCTAGGTTTAATTAGTCCATCAGACATAAATAACATAATGGAGAGGAACATTTTATATCTTATGAAACACACAAACTTGAAACTAAAAACATGGAAACATTTGGAAACTTCATGGTTGGGCAAACTAAACATTATTAATTCATATATACTCCCTAAGTGGTCTTATCTTTTTTCTATGATTCCTTTCAAAATTTCAAATTCATGGCTTACAATGATACAAGTAGGTTTTTCAAAATTTATTTGGAAGAATAAAACCCCTAGGATTAGTCGAAATTTTTGGCAAAAAAGTATCGAAGGGTGGTTTAAATTTCCCAAATGTTATCTCTAATTACTACGCTAATATGATTAGACATATATACTTATTACAAGATCCTTTAATGACCCAAGAACCTTGGTTTATTATAGAGTCTGATGCCTCCCCTACCTCGAATTTGCAATATATTATGTGGATAGATGATACTAAAAAAATCAATAGGTCTCAAATAAATTCTACTACTTTGTTGCAATCCTTAGAGGTCTGGGAGGAAATTAAGAAAATTCTGGGTTTTCCTCAACTTATGCCAAGATCGACTAGACTTAAGCTATTAGAGATAAATATTGAAGATCTTTCGTTAAGCCACTGGGCAGATACCGATAAGATGAGAATTTCCGACCTCATGATAGCTGACAATATAATACCTTTCCAGCAGATTGTTGATACTTTGCATATTTCACGTCGGGAAATTTTAACCTACCTTCGAATTAAAAATTATATTGATAAAAATGTCATAAAATGTTCTTCTCCACTTTCAACTCATATAGAACATATTTTCAATTATAAGCCTTTAAACAAGGTTACTTCAGCTGTAAACCATATGGTAGATTTATTGAATATCATTCCCCATAAACTTATTAAAACATGGGAACAGGAGTTAAACATTGAGATTTCTGAGGCGGATTGGTGTATTTCTTTAACTCATATTGCCAAACATATCCATTGTTTAAATTTGGTGGAATGCCATTTGAAACTTCTTTTTAAATGGTATTTCACCCCAGTAAGAATTGCCAAGATGTATGAGAACTATGACCCCACATGTTGGAGATGTGGAAGCTACACAGGGTCTTACATACACATATGGTGGTCCTGTCCGATAGTTCGCCCTTTATGGGCTTGGGCTTTTCTATTTTTCAAACATTGTCTCACAGATCACTAGAGCAAAACCCGGCAATAGCTCTTCTGCATTTGAATTGGAACTTTAAATTAACAAAAGATGTTTTGATTGCTACCCATTGTTTTGTGGCCGTTAAAATCTTAATTGCCAGAAATTGGAGATCATCTACTTCTTTCCAAAAATCTCTCTTAATTAAGCAAATTAGGTTCCAGTTGACAATGGAAAACGGTCTAATAAACAATATAGGACTTCGTTCAAAAAAGAAAGAAGATATGTTTTCCGAACTATTATCAAAACTCTCCTAAATACCAGCTCAATTGTTTTTGGTAACGGTTTATCTGTGAGAATCGATTAGGCACGTAACTAGTATAAACAACTATATTAATTCTCGGCCACATATATACTTATTGGTGATAGATGTGATCTCGAGACATATGGGTGGTCGCAACTGGTATGTGAATTACTTGTCAGTTTGTGGATAGAATTTTGATATGACATAATCAGCAATTTTCTCCTGTTCTGATGGGGTGCGGGTGTGTCTGTTTGTTTAGTAATTTTTTGTTTTGTATAATCTTAATATTATTGTTATTTGCTATATTATAACTTCGATGTACTATTTATTGATATTAAACAGATATGGATTATACAACAATTGATACTGAAATCTGTATAATATGTACATTGTTATGATACTCATAATGAATATTTGTATATGTTTTATGTGTAAAAAAATAACAAAATTCTTAATAAACATTTATTAAAAAAAAAATAAAAAAATTAGTACACATTATTAGACACAGACAGGTCAACGTATCTACAAAAATTACCACCTTTAAGTATATTGCTATGTGAAGAGAGCCACCTAGTGGTGAAATCAGATGTACTGCTGTCTGTGACTGTCAAAACATTTCTTCCAAAAATAAATGTATGGTAAATTTATACTATTATATTGTTTTATTCCTTTTCATTGTGTCTGAGTCTTTGGTGTCATTTGTAAATATACTGAGAGATTTATTTACTAAACCTGGAACTGCACTTTTTTTTAATTTATTTATCCGTGCGCAAATTTAACATTTGTGCCTCGTCTGCCACAACAGCAGAGTGAGGTTATAAACAGTCATACATTTTTTGACAAAGGTATATATAAGAAAAACATTAATAGTTTCTAACGATAATACAGCACGTTTTTTATGTATCTGCCGCGTTGGATAGGACATGTCAAAGATTGAATGGATGCCTTTCAAGGTGAATTGGGCATGTCAGTGCTCATGGGAGGTATTGAAGCTTCGGGTTGTGGGTCTGAGGCTAGGTTCGGAGGTAGGGTGATTTTGTACTACAATGTTGTCGCTAGTCCAGGCCACCGTTCCTAGTAATCTGTGTGTTGGTTGTGCCCCAAGGGGGCAGCGGGGGGGGGGTTTGTGATCTCGCAGTTGGCTGTGAGGATGCCGGTTCAGTGGGTAATGTCTGAGGCATATCCGGGTGCCCTTATGGGGGTTCTCAGTTAGTTTGGGGGGTGTAGGCGGAGTGCCTTGTCGCCCAGGGTGGAAACCAAACCTGCTCTATGGTGTACGACATATGGACCTTTAAAATAAAACATTTAGCTTACTAACGTGAAAACAATACAAAACGAAAGTCACATCATTTATATCAAGCGGCCAGGCGGTGGATCAGGCTGGATCTGGATGCCGATGGGGTTCAGCTGTCGGGTTCCCCCCGTCCCTCTGGTGCTAGTGTGTCTGCGGTTGTCAGTCCCAGTGTTTCATGGAACTGCATTTTTTAGCAAGAATAGCAGAATGTGAAATACAAGCTGCAATAATGCTAAGTTGTAGAATATGTCTGGCTTTTTTGATCTAACAAAAGGATGAATCCGCACTCTTATCTGATCCTAGTGCATCTAGACCTGGGGCTGGCTCATCCCACTCCAATGGTAAAACAATAAATGTAGTCCAGGCACTCATGATCACCTATACAGCAGTTTTATTGGAAAATCAGGAAAAATGCAAATGTTAAAACATCCCCCATAGAGATTAATGAGTGTTACTAATGCCTTAGTAACATTTGATTTCCGAGCTAGACGGCAAGAATGAACTATCTGGGGACAGGGTCTGACCGCAGAGCAGTCGCATGTGTCAGGATCGGGACAGGGATCCAACACGCAGAGTACAAACAGGTAGTAGGTACGTATACCGGACCTTAGAATGGCCGGACTAATGTAAGGAGTAAGCAAAGAATGGTCTAGAGACAAGCCGAGGTCGAGGGAACGAGAGAGCAGGTAAACGAGAGACAAGCCGGGTCAAAAGGGTAACAGAGGTAAGCAGAGTAGAATAAACAAGCCGGATCAGAACCAAAGAGTAAAATAGAGGTAAGAGCGCTGAGTGACTAGACTAGCTAGAACCACGACAGGGCAATGAACCAATACACAAAACCTCATTATATACCCTGGTTCCAAATAGATGATCACGCCCCCGACGAGTCCTGATTCGAGCTCAGGACTGATTGACAGGTCGGAACGGCTAATCGTCATGACGTCGGCTACTAGAGCCGCGTCATAAAAGGAGGCGGATCAGAGGCGTCCGGCGTGTAAACGGCCGAAATGACCGCGAGGAACGAGTGAGTCAGTTCTTCTGAGAGGACGGAATTCTGAGTATCTCACCTCCTCTGAGGTAGAGACAACAGGTACCCTGACAGCATGTCACTGCAGCTCCTGCTTCTTACTGCAAAAAAAACATTGATTTATACCGGGCAGAGACTGCTCATCGACAAACTATTGCTGACAAACGACCAGGGACACCATGATCTCCATACCCATACCACACAAGTGGACCTTTCTACCGATCTTGCCCGGACTATCCTCGGTGGCCTAGAAGCATGGTTTGCACGTGGGGAACAGCCGCTCTCCTGTCGAAATGACTGACTGCAGATCACAGCCTTGGCCCTCGTCCCCTTCCCTATGGACTGGCGGCATCCCAGTGTCCACCCACCGAAAACACGCACTGTACCTTGCTCCTGCCACATACTGTAACACAGGCTCCGACCGCATCGGGCCTAACAAGATGGCGGATGCAACCCAACTGTCAGCGCCTGCAACCATGCAGCCCACACATACGAAACTGGACCTGATATTTGCCCACTTTTTTTTTGTTGTCAATCCTTCTTTTATTAAGGCCTATTTGAGGGGTACAGAATAAAGAACGTGAAATGCATAAAAGATTTACAAAATAGGGTCAAAAACATTGCAAGCAGTGGTCATATACATTTCCAGAACAGTAATGCCTCATTTTTTATTTTTGTGTGTCGATGAACTGTATTATATTATCAGCATGCTAAAGTGAGAGTCAAGGAGTCAAGCGTGGGTCATTCAATGTGTCTAGTGCCTCTCTGTCATGCTATGTCATATAAGGTTGCTTTTCCTTTACTTCCCGGTCTGCTTAGCCTAGCACATGTGCTGTCAATGTCGTATATAAACTACTCTTTAGGTCAGTCTACAGCCCTATCGCTGCCCATCATGCTATGCTGCCATGTTGTGCTAAGGACAGACGTTTGGGGTATATGTTAGGCACAATCAACATTAAACGTATAGATACGAACAGGTACAGCTGTCACAGTCTAGTATCAAAAGCTAGCAAGGTAAACCAATAACGTCAGATTACCGTATTCGATTAGATGGACATAAAGGTGCGAAGGTATATTGAAATGTATCAGAACATTAGTTAAAGACATAGCAGAGTATACATTTGTAGGCTAGCACTAGCAATGCCTGCTTAATGGTTCCTAGGTGTAAGGTAGTGACAAGTGATTGAATTTAGCTAGGTTAGAATCAAGTAGAGCAAAACAAAATGCTTAAACATACTAGCGCTATACTGTATACGAAGTGTTAAACAAAAAATTGCATGACGGAAACTTGTTGCTCCTCCGCAATTTGGTCTGCAGGGTTATAGGCAGTCATAATTTCAGTCCTGTTTGTTCAGCCTATGACGGCTCTGAGCGCTGGACAGTTGGGCCATGCACAGTGGTCGGATTGATGCCTCGGTAATACGTCCTCTCTAGTAGGCCCTGAGGGGGCTACCCATCCGTGTCTGCTGCCGGCGGGAAGCGGTGTTTTCATTGTGGGTGTCGGTACTGAGAGTTCGTCGAATGCGGGAGAGGTGCAAGGGCGGCCGGGCCTCCTCTTGGCCCCAGGCTCTGTGTGGGGTCTGCATCTTGGCTCCACAAACTTGGGTGCTACTAGAGGCCACTTTTTCTCTGCAGGGGCGCTTCGGAGAGCCACGGTGTTCCATCGCCGCCAGCGGCGGTGAGGCTTCCGGTGATGTGGCCGATGCTGAGGAGTTAGCCTCCTGGTGACCCTCGGCCCGGGTGGACGGTCGATGCTCGACATTGGCGCTAGAGGGTTTGTTTTGCCCTTAGTAGGTCCGTTCTGCCTCTGCTTCCCCGGCCCCCGTGCTGTACCTCCATTTGTCATAGGGTGTTTTGCGAAGAGTCGGTCCAGCTTTTCCATAAATTGCTGGAATATCAAATCCAGGCTTGTGGGTTGCGTGTGTACAAGTTCCATATAGTACGGGGCTTCCGCCATACTGCTGGGCCCGGAGCATCCGAAGCCCCAACCTGAGTGGGCAGGTGCAGTCCGTGCAGCCATATGTGTCGCTTTGGTGGGGACCAGGATAACCCCTGCTGGTCCATAGGGAGGGGAACGGGGGTTCCAACTTCGCCTTGCCGTGTGTATCAGCCGTGGGAGAGCGGCCGTCTCCCCCACCGCCGACACTATAGTCACCAGAACAACTAGAGCTTATTGAATTTGTTCTGGTGAGTAGAATCATTACCTTCAGGTTTTTTGCTGTAAACACTGTCTTTTCAGAGATAATGCAGTGTTTACATTACAGCCTAGCGATAACTTCACTGGCCACTCCTCACATGGCTGTTAGAGATCCTTCCTGGGTCATGGCTGCCTAAAATTCATCCAAACATTCAGTATCTCCTCCCTCAGCATGCAGACACTGAACTTTCCTCATAGGGATTCATTGATTCAGTTCATCTCTATGAGGAGATGCTGATTGGCCAGGGCTGTGTTTGAATCATGCTGGCTCTGCCCCTGATCTGCCTCTTTTTCAGTCTCAGCCAATCCAATGGGGAAGCGCTGTGATTGGATCAGGCTACCACTTCTGATGATGTCAGCAGACTGCTTGTTTTTCTGAGGCAAACAGCATGCAGAGTTACAGGTTCAGGCTTAACTACAGAAGATTTTGCTATATTTATGGAGGCATGAGGTACCCAAGGGGGCTAGATGGTTGTTTTAACACTATAGGGTCTGGCATACATGTTTGTGTTCCAGACCCTATAGTGATCCTTTAAAAATAACCAGGGAGGGGGGAATGAATGTAACAATTTCTGATGGGATAATAGAGCAGAGTAGAAATCTACAGGGTATGAGATATAGATACAGACTGTCACTACACTGCTTGCCTTCGAAGGCAAACCATAGAAAAGGCTAATCATGCCACCAGTCTCACAGTAAGACAGAAAAACAGAAGTAGGAAATAATGAATAATGAAATATCCAAACATACCGTGAACAAATGAAAAAATCCCCTCAAAGTAAAGAAGCAAAATAAATAAAAAAAATCACAAGTGAAAAATAAAATAACTAGAAAATAAATAATAGACAAACTAACAACTATAGTATGGGGTGGTAATGTCCCTAATTGTATGTCTTAAGAGTATCATCCCACATCCCTCAACCACCCACATACACAAAATGTCCCGACATGCGTTTTGCCGAAAAGGCTCTTCCAGGGGAGAAGTGTATGTGTATGTGGGTGGTTGAGGGATGTGGAAAGATAGGTATGAGTATAGTGTATGGGATGAACAGAGAGAGGAGGGAAATAAACCAGGAGCAATGAAGATAGTGTCAGTAGGGACAGGTAAGCAGAAAGATAGAGAGATTTTAGTAATGGGAGAAGTGAGGGCGGAAGTGATAAATAGTAGAGAGAACATTGTTAAGAAGTGTTTTGTTATAGATGAGGAAATTATAAGGGCAGCTAGGTGGCAGGATTACTGTATGATTCAGCACATAGAATTGTGTAACACAGATGACTAATAGGTAACGTATTACCGGGCCTTAGAATGGCCGGACTACGTACCAAAGAATAGTCAGGAATAGCCAAGGTCAGGGGACACAGAAAGGGACACAACGATACAGGAAAGCCAGAGGTCAGGGATACCAAAATACAGGGAAGTCAAAAACATAGAAACATAGAATGTGACGGCAGATAAGAACCATTCGGCCCATCTAGTCTGCCCAATTTTCTAAATACTTTCATTCTCCTCTGGCCTTATCTTATAGTTAGGATAGCCTTATGCCTATCCCACGCATGCTTAAACTAAACAAAGCCAAAGTAAAAAAACAGAACATACCTGAATAAGGAGCGCGTTCTCGGACAACCACTAGGGAAACCACGACAGGGCAAAGAGGAAAGGTATTTTTAGGTTTAAATACCTGCTTTACTTTTCTGATTGGCTGAAATCACTCTTTGACCCCCAAAACCTGCGCGACATCACATGCGCTGACGTCGTCAATCACGTCAGCGGACGTGGGGGTATATTTTGCCATGGATCCGCAGCAGCCGGCTGGGTGCAGAGACCGCAAGGTGAGGAAGAATATGTTACACTAGGATTATAGGACAGTGTGGAGGGGTGAAGGGTTAAATGGTCTGCGGCGTCGGAATGGAGGTGTTAAAGGTGAGGAGAAGATGTTAGACATGATTAATGTGTTTGGCTGACCAGGTGATTTGAACTACCTATAAATGTAGTGAGTACCATGGGGATGGTGGGGTGTGGGACAGGGTGGGTGGGAAAAATCTTTCAGAGATGCTACCCCAGCATAACGCTTATGAGCTGCAAGACTTGCTAGTTGTGAGATCTGGGAGCAATCTTTTAAATTTGCTTGCTGGGGTTCAGACTGTAATAGGAAGTCTGGATTTAGATAAAAATCAATTATGGGTGGAGAGAGACATGCAGATATTAAGGTGAGAAAGGGCAATTAAGAGAAGAGAGCAGAGGAGGGAACATTTGAGATTTAAAGATAGGAGGGCATGGCAGAGATCAAATAGGTGATCAAGATATCCATTCTGTTTAGGGGATAAACCAAGATTTATATTTAGAGGAGCAAAACATTTAAAAAAAAAAAATGTAACTGAAAGTTTTCCAAGTGTTTCCCACAACACAAAGTACTATCAGAGCTTGGGACACTGTAATTAGAGATGTGAGTCCTTCCACTGGGTGGTCACGGGCAATGCCGCTATCTATTCTAAAATAGAATTTTCCTCAAATTGATTTTGAACATTGGCATTCATATTTAATTCAATATGTAGATCCTTTCTTTCAGAGCAATTCTTTGATGTATGTTAGAAAATTGAAAGAAAAACTTTGGCCTACCTGAGAATCTACAGACAGAATACGAATTAATTCTTAATAAATTGACAGAAAACAATTCTATTCCTAACTTAGATTAAACTCATAAAGAAATAGCACTAACTGATTTTAAAAACATCATATCTATATAATCCTAGTAGAAGTGGCACTATTACGCAATGTTATTATTACTCGATGCCTAGTCCCAAGCTATAAGCAGATTTTATACTTGCTTGGGAGAAAGATCTAGGGGCCGGTACAACCTGGAGGAATGGCTCAGTTTGATTCCTACTCTAAAAGGAATAACGCAGTGTTCCAATCGCTGGGAAAACCTCCTTAAAATAATATACAGATGGCATTTGGCACCATATAGAATGAAGAAAATTAGCACACATTTTTCAAATCAATGCTAAAGGAATTGGGGCTTGGTTGGTCTGCTTTCATATATTCTCTGGTATTGTCCAAAGTTAACAAAATATTGGAAAGACGTTCATAAATTAATTCAAAATGTGAATCCTAACATCTCAGTATTAACCTCAGAATTGGTTTTGTTTAAAAAAATTCCCAAGTTCATTTGAAAAAATAGATAAGATAATTATTGGACATATTGTCATTGCTGCCACTACAGTTGTCCCCAGACACTGGAGGTCACCTGCCATTCCATCAGTTAAAGAAGATCTCAATTCTTTTCTGGAGAATAAAAGTCATGAATTGGCCATTAGACAGCCTTCTCAGTTGAGCGACAATCTTACTTACTATTGGGGAATATGGGAAAAAGATTGGAAAAAGGAATATAAGCTTTAAATGTTTCTCTTATGTGGAAAGTTAATGTTTATGTTGTTAGTCTGCCGTAGTCATGAGACTTATTTTACTTGTTTCTACTACCCAAAGTCAAGATAAAAGGTATAAAACAGCGTTAGAATTTGTATTGATTTTTTAATAAAATTATTTTACTTTTGTATATAAATATAAACTTTTATTTTTTTTCATAGATATTCCATTTATAATTGTTCTAATTACTACTTATTAACGTAATTGTGTGAAAGATTAGACTTATGGGCCATTATACAAGGAACAAAATATGAATAATAGTATTTAATAAGACCTGTTTATTGTGAAATATTTGTTTTTTGATTATGTAAACATACATTCATTGACTATATATATATATATATAGTTCAATTTGTAAGTTGTAAAAATATTTCTTAATAAACATAATGAAAATGCTGTATTTAAAACTTTCTCCAGGTCCTTTATTATTGATAAAGTCCTACTGGTATTTGTTTGTTCTTGAACTTTATTGTTTAATTGATTTGCATAAAGTATCTGTGATGTCATAACACGTAAACCATCAGTGGTGAAAGGCAGCAGATAGGTCATATCACTGTTGTATATCCTTGCAGCAGGTTGCAAAAGTTTTTGATCTCATAAATTGTGGAAAAGACAAAAAAGAAAATATCATAGCACATTGGGTGCACCTACATTGAAAGGGCTTTACAGCCGATGTTAAAATTTGAGATGGAGCGCGAGAGAAAGCGCCCCAAAAACAGGAGCTTTAGTTACGGAGTGAAAGACCAACCACGGGAACAGCTCAACTTCCGGGATTCTTCACGCCAGATCCATCAACATCTAGCTAAAAACCGTCGATATGACCAGAACATGGAAAAAAGACGTTGTATGCAAGATATAATGGATGGATCAGAGAGGCGTAATCCCCAAAATTGTCAGTCCCAATGTGGAGGAAAGGTGGGAAGAAGGCAAGAGAAGAGAAAGATGCAGAATGTTCACGATGCCGGGCAGATGCCCAAAGATGGCACGCAGTTTGAGAGATCCCAACAGTTTAGACGGGATAGCACCAGGAATGGTCATTGGCATGAAGTTAAAAGGGAAAGAGGAGAAAATGGCCAAACTAAGGTCAATAAAAGCCCCATGTTTCGCATTGGTAAAAGCAAAAGATGCTGGGATGGTAAGCTCATTTTTTCCTCTTCACCTACTGTTTCCGTTTGTCAAATGTGTTTTGTTAGAATTGCTTGTCTTTTGTTTTACCTATTGTACTGCGCTGCAGAATATGTCAGCACTATATAAACCATTGTAATCGTTATTTAAGGTCAAGCCGAAGCCAAAGATGGGGACGGTTTCCATCACAAAAGAAAACAAGTTGCAGATATGGAGTACAGTGCTCCCAAAATGACACTAGAGGAGCTGGATAAAAAACTGGCAGAATATGACCTACCTACTCAAAGTCTGCCAGTTAAATCAACAGACTTCAACTATCCCCAAAACTATCACTCCCTGTGTGGAGGAGAGGTGGGAAGAAAGCAAGAGAAGAGAAAGACGCAAAATGTTCACCATGCCAGACAGATGCCCAAAGATGGCACACAGTTTGAGAGATCTCAACAGTTTAGAGGGGATAGCACCAAGGATAGTCATTCGCACCAGGTTAAAATGGGCAGAGGGGAAGCTGACCAAACTAAGGCCAGTGAAAGCCCAGTTTTTCGCAGCCGTAAACGCAAACGATGCTGGGAAGGTAAGCTAAATTTTTCCTCCTCACCTACTGTTTCCGTTTGTGAAACATGTTTTGTTAGAATTGTTGATGTTTTTTTTTTTTTTACCTGTTGTACTGCGCTGCTGAATATGTCAGCACTATATAAATTATTGTAATTGTTATTTAAGGTCAAGCCGAAGCCAAAGATGGAGTCGGTTTCCATTATAAAAGAAAACGGTATGCAGATATGGAGTACAGTCCTCCCAGAATGACATTAGAGGAGCTGGATAAAAAACTGTCAGAATACAACCTACCTACTCAAAGTCTTCCAGTTAAATCCACGGACTTCAACTATCCCCAAAATTGTCAGTCTCAGTTTGGGAGATCCCAACAGATTAGAGGGGATAGCACCAATGATGCTCGTTGTCCTGAAGTTAAAAGGAGCAGAGGGGAAGCTGGACAAAGTAAGGCCAATGAAAGCCAAGTGTTTCTCAGTCGTAAACGCAAAAGATGCTGGGAAGGTAAGCTAATTTCTTTCCTCTTCACCTACTGTTTCCGTTTGTCAAATGCGTTTTGTTACAATTGTTTGTCTTTTTTTTTTTTTACCTATTAAACTGCGCTGCAGAATATGTCAGCACTATAAATCGTTATAATTGTTATTGAAGGTCAAGCTGAAGATGAGGACGGTTTCCAGCCCAAAAGACAACGGGTCGCAGATATTGATTTCAGTTCTGCCAGAATAAGAGTAGAGGAGCTGGTTAAAAAACTCAAATCAATGGACGTCAACACTCCCGGTACACAAGACTCATCTGTTGAAGATATGGAAGTCGATTAGTCAACAATTCTGAGTTTAGTGAGTAACCCTATAGGTGAAATAACCCCTATTGTGGTGAACTCTGAGAAAAAGTATTTGCAAAATAATATACATTATTTTTATTTAATTTTTTCAATACTTGCGTAAACGTCATGTTACAACAATATCATACAGCAGTAGGTATACATAGAATATTAACGTAGGTAACAACCGTATTCCTGATTCGTTACATATAGTCTCATTGTCAGTTAACCGTGTCACGTCAGGCATGCAACAGAGACATTACACTTTGTTTTATTGTGTGATTATTCGTTTAAACCATCGGTGTGCAGCTAGTGTCCAGTTATCTATGCTTATGAGGTTGTTGTGGTTTAGTTATTGCCAACGTTCGGTTGGGAAAAGTGTCCCCAATCCCTTCGGAGGTGAGCCTGGTCCTGCCAGGGGTTATGTTGGCCATGTGCATGGAATTGGGACTTTTCCCCTCGTCCGAAGCCAAAGAATGTAGGAGGATGAAGAGAAAAAAGGCAGTAGAGCCTGAGAATATGTAGAGCAGAGTGTGGGGTGGGGAGGTATAGAAGAAGAGAGAGAAAGGGATGGGAGGGGGAGGGGGAATTGCGTCATTCCCGTGTAGCGCCGGGGCGTCCGATGACTCACCTTTCTATCGTGACTGTCCAGGCGTTAGATTGTGTCCTGAGATAGTACACAACTTGTCCAGGGTTCCCATATTTTAATAATATACATTATTAATACACATTATTATTTAATTCTACTATAGAAAGATTATCCCATAAATATAATTTTATTTAGACAAAAAATGAATTGAATTATCTAGGTTTAATTAGTCCATCAGACATAAATAACATAATGGAGAAGAACATTTTATATCTTATGAAACACACAAACTTGAAACTAAAAACATGGAAACATTTGGAAACTTCATGGTTGGGCAAAATAAACATTATTAATTCATATATACTCCCTAAGTGGTCTTATCTTTTTTCTATGATTCCTTTCAAAATTTCAAATTCATGGCTTACAATGATACAAGTAGGTTTTTCAAAATTTATTTGGAAGAATAAAACCCCTAGGATTAGTCGAAAAGTTTTGGCAAAAAAAAGTATCGAAGGGTGGTTTAAATTTCCCAAATGTTATCTCTAATTACTACGCTAATATGATTAGACATATATACTTATTACAAGATCCTTTAATGACCCAAGAACCTTGGTTTATTATAGAGTCTGATGCCTCCCCTACCTCGAATTTGCAATATATTATGTGGATAGATGATACTAAAAAAATCAATAGGTCTCAAATAAATTCTACTACTTTGTTGCAATCCTTAGAGGTCTGGGAGGAAATTAAGAAAATTCTGGGTTTTCCTCAACTTATGCCAAGATCGACTAGACTTAAGCTATTAGAGATAAATATTGAAGATCTTTCGTTAAGCCACTGGGCAGATACCGATAAGATGAGAATTTCCGACCTCATGATAGCTGACAATATAATACCTTTCCAGCAGATTGTTGATACTTTGCATATTTCACGTCGGGAAATTTTTACCTACCTTCGAATTAAAAATTATATTGATAAAAATGTCATAAAATGTTCTTCTCCACTTTCAACTCATATAGAACATATTTTCAATTATAAGCCTTTAAACAAGGTTACTTCAGCTGTAAACCATATGGTAGATTTATTGAATATCATTCCCCATAAACTTATTAAAACATGGGAACAGGAGTTAAACATTGAGATTTCTGAGGCGGATTGGTGTATTTCTTTAACTCATATTGCCAAACATATCCATTGTTTAAATTTGGTGGAATGCCATTTGAAACTTCTTTTTAAATGGTATTTCACCCCAGTAAGAATTGCCAAGATGTATGAGAACTATGACCCCACATGTTGGAGATGTGGAAGCTACACAGGGTCTTACATACACATATGGTGGTCCTGTCCGATAGTTCGCCCTTTATGGGCTTGGGCTTTTTCTATTTTTCAAACATTGTCTCACAGATCACTAGAGCAAAACCCGGCAATAGCTCTTCTGCATTTGAATTGGAACTTTAAATTAACAAAAGATGTTTTGATTGCTACCCATTGTTTTGTGGCCGTTAAAATCTTAATTGCCAGAAATTGGAGATCATCTACTTCTTTCCAAAAATCTCTCTTAATTAAGCAAATTAGGTTCCAGTTGACAATGGAAAACGGTCTAATAAACAATATAGGACTTCGTTCAAAAAAGAAAGAAGATATGTTTTCCGAACTATTATCAAAACTCTCCTAAATACAAGCTCAATTGTTTTTGGTAACGGTTTATCTGTGAGAATCGATTAGGCACGTAACTAGTATAAACAACTATATTAATTCTCGGCCACATATATACTTATTGGTGATAGATGTGATCTCGAGACATATGGGTGGTCGCAACTGGTATGTGAATTACTTGTCAGTTTGTGGATAGAATTTTGATATGACATAATCAGCAATTTTCTCCTGCTCTGATGGGGTGCGGGTGTGTCTGTTTGTTTAGTAATTTTTTGTTTTGTATAATCTTAATATTATTGTTATTTGCTATATCATAACTTTGATGTACTATTTATTGATACTGAAATCTGTATAATATGTACATTGTTATGATACTCATAATGAATATTTGTATATGTTTTATGTGTAAAAAAACAACAAAATTCTTAATAAACATTTATTTAAAAAAATAAAAAAATTAGTACACATTATTAGACACAGACAGGTCAACGTATCTACAAAAATTACCACCTTTAAGTATATTGCTATGTGAAGAGAGCCACCTAGTGGTGAAATCAGATGTACTGCTGTCTGTGACGGTCAAAACATTTCTTCCAAAAATAAACGTATGGTAAATTTATACTATTATATTGTTTTATTCCTTTTCATTGTGTCTGAGTCTTTGGTGTAATTTGTAAATATACTGAGAGATTTATTTACTAAACCTGGAACTGCATTTTTGAGCAAGAATAGCAGAATGTGAAATACAAGCTGAAATAATGCTAAGTTGTAGAATATGTCTGGCTTTTTTGATCTAACAAAAGGAGGAATCCGCACTCTTATCTGATCCTAGTGCATCTAGACCTGGGGCTGGCTCACCCCATGTAACGGAACCGCTGGCACCCCGACCGGGTACCCTCCGCTGACGGATGCTCCTAGTGCTTTCCGAGGACTCCAAGCACTCTGCCCGACACCATAACCACTGCAGACCCCACGAACCGCCGCAGCTTGGCTGGGGTCTCGCCGACTCCACCCACTCTGGACCCAAGACCAGGGTCCAGCTTCCAGTAGGTGGACCTCTCCGAATTCCAGAGAGCAGGAACAAGCTCTTAGCAGAGCTCAGCGATTATACCCTGGGGAGTATAGTGATTATAGCAATCCCCAGAGTGTAGTTCTCCAATCCCCCAAACATGAGCCGAAACTTCATGAAGGTACAAGATGATTTGAGGTGCTGGCACACCCAGTCTGGTTTTTATTACAATCTTTGCCAATACAGGGACCGCCCACAGGGAGGTATAAAACAACCAATAACATCTCAGTTACAACCCACAGATTCCCTCCCCTTATCCTGGGAGGTAACCCAATTACACATACAGTTAAAACATACTTTTTACCCAACTTTCATAACTCTAAAACCATACATCCAATCTCCATAAATGACATATTCACAATCAATCCATTCAGGGGAACAACATATTAAATAAAAAAATGGCACGAATCAGACCAGTGGTTCAAAAGTTAAGGGAAAGTTCTTTGTGACCAAATGAAGCATGGCTTTTCTGCCCAAAACAAGTTCCACAGAGTCTCTATCCTGGAGATAATTGGGAAGTAATCCAACTATCTCCAAGGACAGAGGCAAAACTCCATTAGCCACATGGCAGACAAAGGACAATAAAAGACATAAAAATATATACTGTTACATTTATCACATAGAACCTACACATTTACAATTTACCGAACACATAATAGCATACATAATATTGAAGACAGCCTGAATGCAATCTGCTACACAGTCTTAAAGGGACATTGTTCCTAAAAGTCATAATATGTCCACGGATGGTTTTTAAAGGGCCAGCAGCAGCACCATACAAATCCAATATTCCCAAATGTTGCACCTGAAGGGCCAAATCTCCCAGGGACCATAGTCAACAGGTAAGAGGCTGGCAATCAGGCTCCTCCAACAGCCAGGGGTAAAGGGCAGCTTGTCACCAATAAACCCAGTGACAAAAGGCATTTCGTCACACCCCACTCCAATGGTAAAACAATAAATGTAGTCCAGGCACTCATGATCACTTATACAGCAGTTTTATTGGAAAATCAGGAAAAATGCAAATGTTAAAACATCCCCCATAGAGATTAATGAGTGTTACTAATGCCTTAGTAACATTTGATTTCCAAGCTAGACGGCAAGAATGAACTATCTGGGGACAGGGTCTGACCGCAGAGCAGTAGCTTGTCACTGCAGCTCCTGCTTCTTACTGCAAAAAAAACATTGATTTCTACTGGGCAGAGACTGCTCATCGACAAACTATTGCTGACAAAGCGGACTAGTCAGACTCATGGCACTATTTTCAGAAACGGCAAAATGTCGGATGGGCGCGAAAATTGTTAGAGCAATACACTATCTTCCTGGAGGCTAAGACACAATTAGCCTCCTGTACAGCAGGGCAATCATCACTTAATAGCGAATAGCAATAGAAAAAAAAAAAGAGAAAATACTTTCTGTGTAAGTGGATGGCTTCCCACAGGATTGGGGATTCTTAGTGAATCTCTGTAATTAATTGTATTAAATATAATTAATTACCGCAGGCGATGTGGGTAGTTTTACAGCAGGCTGCCCCACTGCTCTCACGGCACGTCTGGCACTTCCGGTTAGAAGGTTGCGCAGCGGCAGTGTGCGGTCTTCTCACAGCGGTACCAGGGCGGATGGTGAGCTACTGGGCAGTGGTGTATACTAGTTTTGTGCTGCCCTAGGCACCCCCCCCCCCTCCCCTCCCGCGCCAGCCCCACCCCAACCTTTCCCCCCGCCCCGCATTCTAAATACACACACACACATTCACTGACAGATACGCATACACTAGCTAACAGAAACACACACACACTAACAGACCTGACGTGATGGTCGGAGAGGAAGCGCGGGAAAAAGCCCGCGCAATGCAGAGGGAAGGAGATGGCCGCGGAAGGACGGACCGGTCGCTATGGTGACGGTAAGGGAAACAAATGCGGCAATACCGGCGGTGTTACCGCCCGAATATGGCAGCCAGCCAGAAGCTGCGATCAGGTTACCGACGTGGCTCCTGTCAGTAATCCGATGTGTTTCGGATGTGACAGGAGCTGCAGACGGCGGTAGTGTAATTAAAGTGACAGTTTTGGCATTACATGTAAAGTACTATTGACTACTTACACGGAATGAGCTATAAAGCAATATAATTTTAAATGGAAATAAATTAGACCATTGTTAATATATATATATTTAGAAATTGATTACATGCTGTTATTGGAATAGACTCACCTGGGAGGCTAGCAGCAAAGAAAGAGGAGCTGGGAGGAGCCTGATAGCTGGACATACTCTGTTGTGCACTCTGATTGGTTAAATTTTTACTTACTGTTAACTGTTTCTTTGCTGCTGGGAGTTACAGTAAAGAAAGATAAGAAAATATTCACCTCCTGTCTTTAATAAAATTTAGATTATTCGGTCACTAAAGCTAGAATAATCCCGAATTATCCAGATGTCTGTTTAATCTGCTTAAACTGACTCTATAAATTAGATCAGTGAATTGTATAATGTGCACTGCCTCTTACATACAGTAAATCCATATATTGGCAATTAGGTAGAGGCTTTGTAAATGGTTAGTGAGAAAATATAATTGCGGATGACTTATTTTGACCTGTTATGGGACAGATGGGACAAGCAATTGTGTGTGATATGTGTTTTTTTTTTTTTTTTTAATAAGTGAATTAAATTAATAAAAGTTGCAGGGTTTACTAAAAATCTAATTGTAATGCCCTGAAAACTGGATTGTAAAACACAGGGTAAAACTGCCTAGCTGTGGCAATATGGGAGTTGGATACATTTTCCAGATGTTTTTCTTGCCTAATGACTGCCGTTTGGTTTTCAGATAAATATTTAGTGATTTCTCTCTTCCATTTTACTTGGAACACATTGATTTTTTTTTTCCACAAGCAATATGCAAAACAATCTATTTTATCGTATAGCCAAAAATTGGATTTGAAACATAAACTGTATTAAAAGATCACTATAGTGTCAGGAAAACAAACCCGTTTTCCTGACACTATGTCATCCTTGGGGGACCCTCATCCTCAGGGTCCCCCTCCCGTGGCACTGAAGGGGTTAGAACCCCTTCAGCAGCTTACCTTAATCGAGCGCCAGGCTGCCTCGGAGCTGGTGACCTCTCCTCCCCCGCCAACGTCAGCTCCTGAATGGAGCAGAATGCGCGGCAAGAGCTGTGAGGTTAGAGTAACCCTGCTATGTAAACAAAACATAGCAGTTACTCTGAAACTGCTATGTTTACATGTGAAGGTTTAAAACCTGAGGGACCCGGCACCCAGACCACTTCATTGAGTTGAAGTGGTCTGGGTGACTATACTGTCCCTTTAAAATAAATCTAGTTTTACTGCCACCTAGTGGGTAATAGCGGTAGGAAAATCTCACCATTCAGAATTATTTGGGTTGCTCTGACTCTGATTCAACCGTGGGATATATTTTGTAATTTTATTTTTTTCCCTCCCAGGTGCTACCTGCAATTGTGGTGATGATGCCTGCAAATGTAAGAACTGCAAAGTGCAGGTTTATGGGGAGAAATATAATACAACTGATAGTAAAAATGGGGGAGGGGAGGGGAATGTATTTTATAAACCTGTATTCCAGTGTAGCTCACTAATTCTACATAGAATTATAGGGGCCTCTTCTCATTTGAGGGTCTGCATGTAGACATTACATGTATAGCAGCACCATTGTGGAAAACCTGGCAAAATCCAAGTCTGATTATTTTGGTCCAAAATTAGAAACACATTTTTAATTCCTGACTTTTCACACTTTAGTAAAGTTGTGGTTTAAAAACTAAAATAAAAAAAAAAAATAAAGTTTGTTATGAGCACAGATTTGTAACACCCCTAGCATCCCCCGTGCCATCACTGACACCCTCCTGTGACAGATATCTACGTTACGGACATGTCCTCCGAATTTCAACTTAAACCATGTGTTTATTTACTAAATCTAGAATTGAAAACTAGGATGTGACTAACCTATTCGAAGAAATTTTCCAAATCAGTAGTTTCTACCTAAATCTTGCAGTTTGTAGTTGAATTTACTACAGCTTGGTGTCCGACAAGTTAGCTGCCCTGAAGTTCAGATGTCAGACTGAAATGTTGACAGTGATAGAAACACTTATTAAAGGATCTCTCTCACATTTGGCTGTTTATATAGTCTCTCTGGACTTTTATAATTCCATGTTAATGGTGCTCACATTATGTTTAACTGTAACGTGGTGCATACAAGCCCTTCTTCTGACCATGCTCTTTCTCCCTCCTCTCCCACAGGTTGCTGCCGCTGCTGTCCAGCCGAGTGCAGTAAATGCAGCCAGGGCTGTCAGTGCGAAAAGGGAAATCCAGACTGCAGCTGCTGCAAGTGATTGGTGGATCTGTATCCAAGACGTTACCTGTTACTCTGTAATTTCTGTGTTATGGTCTCATCTGTATGTTAATGATCTGCAGTATATTTACAAACCCTGTAAAATGATTTGTTGCTCTTTTTGTAATGAAGAATCCTAAATGTAATCGTCACCGTGTTACTCATTAGTGCTTCCTGGTATCAAACCTACTTGTAGTTTATCTGAGCGAGTCACCCTAGTATATTTTTTTGCGGCAAATTTCAATTTAGTTTTAGTCATAGTCGTTTGACTATAAAGTTGTTTTAGTCATCTGAATTTTTTTAGTCTACACAACTAAAATCTAATGGATTTAGCTAATGCCTTTGTCTCTTTTTTCCTTTACCCAGACCCACTAGGTGTGTCTCCCCCCAAGCCCCTGTCAGTCTCTTTTGCCCCTTCCCTAAACACTCTGTGGCTCTCTGCCCCTCTGTGTCTTTCTATCCAGAGCAGCATTTATGAGTCTCTTCCCCAGCACCTGGTCTCTTTTTTCCCCAACCCCTCTGTTGCTTTGTATGTCTCTCAGCCCCTCCATGTGGCTCATTCTCTCCCTCCAGCTCCCCCTCCATGTCTCATTTCCTCTCCTTCCTCCCCATGTTTTTCACCCGCCAGTGTTAATTTTGGCGGCAAATTTAAATTTAGTTTTAGTCATAGTCTTTTAACTAAAAAGCTATTTTATATTTTAGTCATCTGAATTGTTTTAGTTGACTAAATATTTAAAATGTGTGTGTGTGTATATATATATATATATCTCAAAAACCAAAGGTTAGGGTAGGAAAAAATTGTGATTGAAAACCCCTTCCCACCTGAAGTCTGTGGATAGTTAATACAATGTTAAACAAAAATCTGCACACCAGTCAAGCCACAAGACTTGCTTTGTGATTTCTGTGGGAAAAGCAAGTCTTATGGCTTGACCGGTATGCAGATTTTTGTTTAACTATCCACAGACTTCAGGTGGAAGGGGTTTTCAATCAATTTTCCCCCACCATAACCTATTTAGATTTTTGCTTCCCAAGTACTACCGAACCTCAATAGCCACCCAGTAACCAACCTCATGCTGATGATTTGCATTAACAATGACACAGCTGTCCATGAGTGGTTTACTGGCTTTACATAACATGTTTTCCCAAGTTGTGTTTCAAAGCTGTTGTATACAGCAAACACAGACTCAAAGGAATCCATGTTTAAAATGGAATGCGGCAAAAATGTGATTCTTTGTTAACTAATTTGCATATGCGCACCCAGAATCCTTTGCGGTAGTAACATCACTGCAGATTTGTGATTTTCTCTGGGAAAAGCAAGTCTTATGGCTTGACTGGTGTGCAGATTTTTGTTTAACATTGTATTAACTATTATATATATATATATATATATATATATATATATATATATATATATATAAAATTTTGATTTCCTTTTCCTGATACTCAGCCCATGGTTCATATTCCATTTATACGGACTTATGAACCTTTAGGTATACCCTGACATCTGTGACCTGGACCCCCTTCATTGACAAGCAGTCAACAGTTCACTAATCAAAAAGATTAGGCATGTTTACTACATATCAATGAACCTAGTACCAATTATTTATCCCCTTGAAGCAAACTCTACTCTGGTTGAAGTTAGAAGAACACTGTTGGCACCATAAGCACTTCAATAAAAAAAAAAAAAAAAGGAAGTGGTTATGGTGTCTGGAGTCCGTGGGCACCTGGTTCTACATCACTGCTGCATGGTTTACTCACACTTTAGCAGTGATGCTCAGTTCCCAATGATGATATGGCGGAGGCAGAGCTGTGCTCTCACCTTGCTCCATACCAATTCATACCACCAATTAGGGTAGTGATTGGCTGAGCGGAACATAATTTGCCTCTGCCATTTCATTCATGTTGGAAAGCTGCAGGGGACTGAGTATCTCTTCTAAATGGTGGGAGAACCATTTAGCCGGGATGCAGGACGCAGCCCCCACTGACGGCATGCAACAAAACCACTTCAGTGTGCTAAAATAGTTATGGTGCCTACAGTGTTACTTTAACATCCACTCTACACACCGTAATCTCTTCATTTTATAGTCCTCTAGCACCATCCTATGGTTCACACAGAACTGCCCGTGGCTTAGCACTCACTGGACATAAACTCTGCTTTAGTTAAAACAGCTCATACTAGTAGTGGGCGGCAGTGATCGACTAAGAATGCAAAATTGACTTAACTTGTCATCGCTTGGACTAATATGCATACCTGGTCCTGGTCATCCAATAGTCAGAGCCCTCGCTATTCACCTAGATAAATTCATTCTGTATCACCTGCCACAACTTCACAACCAATTCCTCTTTATCTGTGATGTAAAGGCTTTTGAGGCAACACATCCAATTTCCTGCAAAAATAAAGCAATACAATTTAACATACCAGTTAAGGACTCATCAATAAAACACCTTCACACAGCTCTCCACGCATCCCTACAGTCTACCCCTTTCTCTCGGACACTGTCACCACGCCCAATCATACACCTCATCACACTTGCCTGGGTTCACCCTCTATCACACTTTCATTGTCGCCATTCACTGTCAGACACTCTTCAAATCTCTAAACAAAATATTTCAACTCTCCTCCCCTGTACACATATCTCCTCAAATACCCACTCTCACTAACTTGGCTCTTACCTATTTACCCTCCTTTCCTCTGGTTGGGTTTAAAAGTAGAAATGACAGTGCAGGTAAGTTATACAAACAGAATATGTGAACACAATCCCAGTGAAAAAAAGTGTATGATTTAAAAAAAAATAAACGGAACTACCCTGTAATAGGTGAAGTATCCAGATAGGTCCCCAAAGACTTCCCTCCTGTCTTCAGCAAATATATACAAATAGAATAGGGGATAATCTTCTAAATACAGATAAAATGGAAAAGCATAGCGTTTAACTGTGTGAGAGTGAGTGACACTATGTTGGTTACAATTGGCCACTCAGTGCATGTAAGTGGCTGGAATTGTTGGGACAAAGTCTCCAGTTGTGATCAAGTCTCTGTAAGTATATACTCTCTGTCTCCCTCTCTCGTGTGTACCCATTTCCAGGTCAGACTTCCCGTAAGTTAAGGAGCAGTTTCTTTTTTTTTTTTTAAACATCATCCCTGGTGGACGGTTATGCGTTGGAGTCCGAATCCACTCTTTGGTACACCCCACCAGGGGCCTGTGAGGTCATCGGTTCTCTTTATCCAGACATGCCTCAGACTCTATGGAGTCTCATGGCCTTCCAGGTGCCATCTAAGGTTGTTAGCTGCTGCGACGGCCTATCAAATGAGCACCTAATGTCAGGCAGATTGGAGCCCTCCATGATGGCCAATTTCCGATGTTTGCACCCTATCTCCCTGTTGGGTGGTTAAGAAGCTATCAATGCTTCCTTATACAGGTCAACAGATAACACAATGTGTTGCCTTTCATTCCAGCATGTATGGTAACTGATAGTTTCTAAGAAGGCAAATGTTAAATGTCACCTCAAAAGCCTCTGAATTACTGTTGGCACTAGTGTCATAGGCCGGACAGCAATGTATCTTATAAAAATGTATTTAGCCAGGAAAGGTGCATTCAGATTGCACTGGATTCCAAAGATGTCCTGGGGATATTACTTTTGCCCAAAAGCCAGGGGATGTTACTATTACCCAATTTAATTGTACTCCCTGAAAGGGTTGAACAAATTCTACTGATAATGCACTTATTCTTAAAGGTACTTTTCCCCCTCACAGTCTGGTTAGCTTCCACTCACCCTCCAGGTCTGTTGTACATTTGCGGACGTCCCTATTCTTGTATTCCAGAAAACCATTTAAAGGCCAAATCGATATTACAAAAATGTTTAGACACTGATGCAGTTGCATAGCTCCACTTAAATGGCTTCAATCCTTTCTTTCAAAAATGCAATCTTTATTTCTAGAAATAAAATAGATTATAGCAAAAATAAACATGCGACATACAAATGAATAACAGAGACACACACACACACACAAAGAGACATTAACATGTAAATGGCTCATTTTTACATCTGGAAAATTAGTGATTCAAAGACTCGCTAGAGCAGGTGTGATGAAACGTATCACTCCTGGTGTAGTAGGTTTGACAAGCAATACGATTAGACCAATGACACAAATGTAATATATTCAATTGGAAAAGTATCACAACCCAATAATTGTGGTAGAAAATGATGCCCCAACCCAAATACACAAAGCATAATCTCACAAGATTATTTACTAAAGTGGGAATCCTACGTGAATTTAACATTTTATGCAAAATATTGACAAACTTAACTGGTTCCAATTGGTTTAAACTGGCCTAAATATGTTAAAACCCCTTTTGAATTCCCAACAATTCAGATTTTGGTGAAGAACCCTGCAAGTGAGGAACGTCCCTGGTATCTTCCATGAACACTCAATGGGACCAGGGACGTAAAGTTGCTTTACCTTCACTGGCTAAAAGTTAAGTGTGTAGATCATGCATAAGTAGACATTGACTAACCAGTCTTAAACTACAGACCCATATGTATCTATGCTGAACTTTGATATACCAGCATATAGTGTATGCAAAACATTAAGAAAAAAAGATACTCAGACTTTTGAATACTCAAGGAGTGGAACTCATTAACCCCTTAAGGACCAAGCTTCTGGAATAAAAGGGAATCATGACATGTCACACATGTCATGTGTCCTTAAGGGATTAAAGGGCTTTCCCAGAGCAGTTTTTGTGCATTTAAAAATAGGTGTCCGTTTGGTCATATAAAAGGTTTTTGAAATTATTTTTGTGCTGGCTTGAGATTTGTCAATTTGTCTAAATCGCAGGCTTTTTGCATGAATGAATAAAATTTGGAGCCTAAAGACATACTGTGAGCTAATCACTAAACTGTGTATTGGAGTGAACCTCAAATACTAGGCCACAATAGTTAAGCTCAGTTACATTACCAGCTTGAAAATGCCAATATAGAATTTCGAATTAACTGGTGAAAGCCCCAATAGTTGATTGTTTAATGTATGTGGGTTTTATTTTTATTTTAGAAAATAAGTACATGATTTTATCGAAAATTAGGACGTGTCCACTAAACTGTTTGAAATTGGTTTCACAGAATTACAACTGATGTATTGATCTTAATGAATCATTTAAAATGTTTAAAAAAAAAAAAAAAAAAAAAAACGAACAATTGTCCAAATAAAATAAGCAAGTACACAGTTTGGATTAATGCATTTGAACTAGACAGTTTGTTTAAAAACATAATTAAGGGGACAGTGACGTAAAAAGGACTAAGGAAAATAATCTTAAAAAAAAAAAAAAAAAAAAAAGAAGCCACTTAGATGTACATGAAGGTTTCTTAATAATTGTTTACGTTTTTTAAGACAAATGTGTTCATTTACAATGGGCTTCATGGAATTTAGCTACAAATCGCAGAGGTATACAGTCCACACATCCATACAATCTTTTCCAAGGTTCCTGGAAACTATAAAATACTAGAATCTTTGATACAAATTATATGTAGTTCTGATGCCTCCCACCCAAACACTTGTTTTTTCAGCCTGTTCCCTAGGACATGAACTCTGACTAATAACAGGAGAAATAACATAAAAAAAACACTTTAAAATATTTATTATCAGCAGGTAAGATGGAGTTAAATAGGTTAATGCTTGCTACCAGAAGATTTTTCAGACTTATTAGTAATGGGCATCAGATTCGCCCTGATGACATAATTGGAAGTAGAAAGTTACTGACTTCCAAGAGGTGTTATTTGAACAACTCAGAAGCAACAACAGTGTGGTAGAAATAGTAACAGGGCTGCAAATTGGTTCAGGGATATTTCACCAAGAGCTAACCTTCGTTAAATTAAAAAAAAAAAAAATTTAAAAAAAAGGTAACATTTAACATCCTACAAATGAAATGTAACACAAACATACAGTGAAAATGATGAAGCTCTTCATATAACCCAGAAAGTAGAAAGCAGGAATATATACAATTGACATTGCAGTACAAAGTGCATTATGCATAAATAAAGGTTTCTTGTCACATGATGCTCCAGATGGAGCCAGGACAGCGGAATTGTACAAACGCTTGGCCATGTGATAGCAAAGCTATAGCTCCATCAGAAGTGTCAAACACTAGTTGCCTGGCTGTTCAAAGGTCTCTTGTCTGTGATTTTAAATACATTCCTGGCTCTGTGTGGTATGCATGTCAGTAAATTGGAAATCGGCACTTCTGCAATGCCTACAGGGAGAAAACAAAAGATGTGAGGTTAATCGCCAACATGCTGGGTGCGAAGAAAACATTGCTCCTAATTGAAATTATAACTCAGTAGAAAAGTTCAATATACACATTAATTTATAATTTCCTGCAAAGCATACAAATATACCACCATTTTCATTATTATTAATGCTCAATAAATGTCAATGTTCTAATAATCTCGCCCTTTAAAGGGACACTATAGTCACCAAAACAACTTTAGCTTAATTATTATGTTATTATTTATATAGCGCCAACAAATTCCGTAGTGCTTTACAGTGGGTGGACGAACAAACATGTAGTTGTAACCAGACAAGTTGGACACACAGGAAAAGAGGGGTTGAGGGCCCTGCTCAATGAGCTTACATGCTAGAGGGAGTAGGGTACAAAAGTATTGAAGACACAACAAATCACCATACTGGAGAACACTTACAAGTTGTGGTTGGAATTAAAAAACAAAGAAAAACACTCACCGGCTGGTGCCAAAGATCTAATGGCCTCCAAAATGTGTGGACTTGAAAACTTTACAACGCATCGGAAGGGATCGTCTCGGGTAGCAAGACCACTTTCACTTTTAAACATGGTTTCCAGCTGTTCAACAACAGTGTTAGGGGAGAATTAGTTTTGTTATCATAACCAATATAGGCTGTAAAACAGAGGTGCCAATTCTAAGAGAGGCTAAATGCTTCCAAATATAATATTAAATAGAGCAAACAGATTTCAGGTTTTTCAAAATACAAGGTCAACGGTAACTGCAAAATACTTCGAAGAGGTGTCAGTACACAGACGCTATGGTTTCACACTTAAATAATTAGGGAATCACTTTGGTGTTTTTTTTCTCCACTAAATTTACTAAACGACCTAATTTATGCTAAAAATGACTACATGTGACTATGGCAGACTTAGATTATTTTCCAGCTATTGTTGCCATTCAGAGTTCAATTCACTACTGTTCAAAGTTTGTGAATAAATCAGTATTATGACATGAGTATATAGATAGATATAGATAAAACTTCCAGAACCAGGCACTTGCACATACAAAAAACAGGTACGGATACTCTAACAAAATATTTACAATACTACAGTCCTCCTGTTGTTCTGTGTACTACATGCACTGGATGAGCTATCCCAGCCAATCCTTAGCATACATGTACGCAGGTATGACGACGTGCACAGGAAAGGAGCGCGGCTTGCATAAAATAGCTTTTACCAACTTCCATTCACTTGCCTGTGCAATATTTCATTTTAAAGGCAATGGGGAAGCTGCAAGGGCATGTTTTGAGCATACAAGGGCCTCTCCATTAACGTGCACGGAAACACGCTGCACTGAGGATTCTGGGTAACATGAAGCTGGTTTAAAACATGACACAGTTGTTTCAACAAAAATCTAAAACAGGGAGGAGTGAGCAAGCTCAAGATACCTTCCTAATGCAAAACCAAATTTCACGGTTTAAGTTCATGGTTTATGTTTGTAACAATGCATGTTTTAGGATGTGGCATGTTGCAGCTGAATGATCATGAACATAAACTCTGCCAAACAGTCAGCATTGGTCTAATGATTTAATTGGCTCTGAGGAGCCACATGTGCATGTTTTGGTCCATTTGGCCTGTAACGGATCTTTAGTGTTCACTTAATAAAGAAGGAAAGAAAATATATAGGTTTACAGCTCCCTAAAAAAACATAAAGGGTTCTTAAAGGAAAACTACCAATCTTCCTTAGATTCCATCCAAAGCACAGTCATTTAATGCTTTTTTGGGAGTACGTGTTTAAACAGCCAAGGATCATTCTGCTTTGATCAGCAGTACATTCATGTTGTGAAAACATAAGCACTCATCACCATACGCAACATTATACTGATCTGCGATGCAGAGCGAAGTGAAATGGCAGCACTCATACCTTGTATGATGCAGTTTCCAGTTTTGGCAGAGGTCCATCACCAAAGGTTTCCCGGGTCACATGATCAATCCTTTCTTTCTCTCTAAGATTTTCGTACGTAACCCTTGGGTCAACTAACAAAAAAAGATATTGTGACTTGATTGTTCCTTTATTGGCACCATAAAGTAGTTAAGCAATTTCAAAGTAAATGTTTAGCTTTTTTTCTTCTTCTTAAAACTGCACATATAGACTTTGTATCCAATGCTAAATATCTAACAATCTTTTGGACACTTCGTTATCTGGTGAACCTAATTAAACACACTATAAAGAACCCTAAACAGGAGATCACTTGCAATTCTTAGCCACATATTTTCACAAACCATTCCATTAGAACATAGATTGAAGAACATACCAATGGCTGGACTATAATTCCTTTCCTGAAGTGGTCTTGGGTGATATGACTGGAAAGGCTGCAACAATGGTCAAACAAAACATTCTGTTATTTACAGAGAAAGAAAATAGTTGCAGTTAAATAGATTTTTTTTTTTTTTAACTGCATTTTCAGGATTACTTTTAATTCAATGCAAAATATATGTATTATAACGACAGTCAGTGAATTATTAAAAGTAATGCAAAGTTAATATATTAAGAGGGGCTTTAAGCTCCTTGTTGTGGGTCGGGTAGGTGGAGTTTAGATGTGCTGTCCCCTCATTTTCTGTAAAAATGATTTGGAAAAGCTGGACAAAAGCAGGGCATCACTCCCTGGCATCTACTGCCTAGCCTTCCTTTCACCACATAAATAATTCAAAAATTAAACTTCTGAATTATTAAGTGTGATTCTGTCCAACCTGGACAGCAATGGCTTACAGAAGATTATTACCTGCTAGGTATCTCAGCACAATAGGCACCCAGACCACTTCAGCTCATTGAAGTGGTCTGGGTGCAGTGTCCCAGGTCCCTTAACCCTCCAATGGTAATCAACGTGAGCGCAGCCAGCGCTTGCCGCGCATCTGCATTACATCCCTGAGGTCGGGGGGGGGGGGGGGGAGGAGGAGCAGAGGTGGAGTGATATTGGCGTTGCAATAAAGTGAAAGAAGGGGTTTTTAACTGCGAGGTAAAACTATGTTTTCCCCATCACTATAGTTTCTTTATTGAAGAGAAAAGAAAGGAGCAACTGTCAATCATCAGAAAAGGCTATATTTGGCATATGGAAGGCCTAAAGCACGAGCGCTTTCTGCACATAGGCATTAGGTTCCCCCCCATAACCGACAACGGAGCCTCTGCCCTGGAGAGAGGTAGGTATTAAAGGGATTTCTTTTTTTAACCCTTTCAACACCAGGAGGGGGCCAGACAATAACAGAGGGACACAATAGCGTTTGAAAAACAGTTTTGTATGCCTAACGCTATAGTGTTCCTTTAACTGGCTGATATGTTATAATTTATCAATTCAGTTTCCTGCACTAAAAGCCTATGAGTGCAGTTTTCATTTCGCTGTTTTCTTTACACGGTTTATAGACCCAAGTAAGCACCAGGAAACAAGTAAGTGGTGAAAGCCATTATGTGCAAGGCACTGGAGACAAAATCTAAAATCTCTTTTACTGACCTGATAAATTCTCTTAAAAACGATATCCATCAAGGAATTCAAACTTTTGCTTTTGAGATCTAGTTCCTGAATCTGACTGTAATTGGCAGCAATGACCAGGGCCTTAAAGGAGGAAAACAGGATATTAAGAATATATTCTACACATACACAGTCTCGTATTGGAGACCAATCACAATACATCATCAGGTTATGGAGGGCAGAGTCTGATTGTTGCCAATATGTGGAAAGACTCCAAACAAACTCAGATGGTGACAAACTGGAGATGAACTTGTTTCCATTTTAAATGTAAGCAGGACTTACAAGCAAGACTTGTGTTTATTAATTAGAATTTTTTTTCAATGTACCACTCAGTATTTGTTTTAAAATGACGCTTATTGAAACCTGAGGAAATTAGTGGATCAGTCCTGAAGGGAAGAAGGTTACCCCCAAAGGCTTTTATACCAGGAATGAATTATCTGAGCCATGTGTGTGAATCTTTAAATTACAAATGGCGCTTATATCATCTTATTCAAGGGCATATATACATAAAAATAAATAGCTGCAGCTTTAACCCCTTAAGGACACATGCCATGTGTGACATGTCATGATTCACTTTTATTCCAGAAGTTTGGTCCTTAAGGGGTTAAGGTGTTAATCCCAAAAAAATCAAATTGAATGCAAAAAAATTTAAAAAGGTGCGCTGTGTCTTTAAGACCTTAATATCAAGTGAAAAATCATACTCTCATTTGTGCAAAAATTGCAATGCCTTAATAAAGTGCAAAATACCATTTATACAACACTCTGTGTTTTTGCCAAAATATATAAGAGTGCAAGGTGTAGTGGAAAACAAATGCAAAAATACACTTTAACACTTCCACAACTTACAAAATGATATTCTCCTCAGACCATTCAAAAAAGGTAGTTAGATGTCCATACACATGTATAAAATAAAAGAGAGGGGTAGAGAAAATATATAGTGTAATAGTTATAACACTGTACAATATTAAAACCAAGACATTTGCACTCACAAGTTTAGAGCAGATAAGTCAGCTCTAACTTTAATGGCTCCAAATAATGATCCCAAGAGAGATGCAGGAAAAACACGAGGCTGTTATAGATGTAGAATAAAACTTTATTTCACACATTTAAAAACAGCAAGCAAGCGGACCTTACCCCCCCTTTTCCTCTCCAGCTAAGACTCTTGTTCAGTCCTATTAATTTGGCCGGAATCTCGGGACTGGACTTCAGATTTTCTTTGATGCTTCTGGGAGGTGGGGTTACTGATCACTTGCGTGCGTAGTGACATCGGTAGTGTACTGATGCGTTTCGCTGTAATGACAGCTTCCTCAGATCTACCTTCTCAGTGCCCGCATTCTACTTATAAGTCCCACCTGTATGGGCGTATACTTGTTCAGTACAGAATTTCGGATTGAACAAGTATATGCCCATTGTGCAATTCTTTGCACAAATAAGCGTATGATTTTTCACTTTATATTAAGGTCTTAAAGACACAGTGCACCTTTTAAAATAGTTTTTATCTTTAAAATTACACCGGTCACCAGTTGTGCGTGTTTGGAACCCACCCTACCCCCTCCCTAATGCATTAAATACATCATGTATCACAGAGGTACAATATATATATTCAATGTAACATTTTTCAGAAATACTCGCCTTACCTCCATTTCAGCGATGGCATGACCAGAGCTTTGTGGGTGTTACTCTTCATGTAACAACCACCTCCAATCTCCCCAGTCACTTTTGTGATTTGCCCTACTTGAGCAGGGTAAACCTCTGTGATGCTGATACACTGGCCTTGTTGTCAGTGTCTGAACGGAGTGTCACACCTGTGCCATTCCTATACTCCCTATCTAGTGCTAGCACTGTCAAATTGGGTTGGTTTCTACAACAACCACAGCGCATGCTGCTTTGTGTGAAGAGCAGATGGACCCCTACAGGAGATCTTTTCTGCTCTCCCTTGAGAGCACAAGTTCGATATATAGTATGACAGGTACACTTTAAAGGGACACTATAGTCACCAGAACAATTACAGCTTATTGAATTTGTTCTGGTGAGTAGAATCATTACCTTCAGGCTTTTTGCTGTAACACTGTCTTTTCAGAGAAAATGCAGTGTTTACATTACAGCCTAGTGATAACTCCACTGGCCACTCGAGATGCATTCTGGGGCAGTGCTCTACAGTGAGAAGCACTGTCATTCAGTGTATCCACCCTCTGCATGCAGACACTGAACTTTCCTCATATAAATGCATTGATTAAATTTATCTCTATGAGGAGATGCGGATTGGACAGGGCTGTGTTTGGCTTGTGCCCCTGATCTGCCCCCTTGACAGTCTCTGCCAATCCTATGGGAAAGCATTGTGATTGGCTCACAGAATCACTTCTGATGAAGCAGGCAGGTCAGGAGCAGAGGCAGCAGCTGCAGACTTAACTACAAGTAGGGTTTTACTATTTTTAGGGAGGAAAGGGGGCTTGATGGTGGTTTTAACACTATAGGGTCAGGAATACACATGTTCCTGACCCTATGATGTTCCTTTAAGAAAATCTAACATGCAGAAAGATAATGTATACATAACAGAACACTGTGTTGCATATTTTGTTTTCATTTGAAAAGATCCTGAATTGATGTTTCCTCTTAGGGTTGGGGCTTTAACCATTGATGCAGCCAGACCCACAAAATAGGGAACCTACATAGGTTATTTTTAATTGACCTGCTTTGCATTCCATCTATACTATAGATTAGAAAAAAAAACCGCAAAAAACAAACAGACATTCCCCCCGCATAGACAACCTTTAAATTTGCATAGTAAGTAGCTGTGCCAGGAACACATAAAAAAAAAATATAAAATACATTTATTTCTGAAATTTATTTTTTTTTAAATGAGAAGTAAAATTCATTGCTGATTTTTTAGTTGACCATCAGATCGCACCAAATCCCTAGTGACAGTTCCTCTTTAAAATAATAGAGCTGCGTTAAAAACCCTTTCCATACCACCTATTTTTAATGCAAAAAAAGGTTAAACGTACCTGACAAAGCAAAGGTTGGCAAGTCTTTGTGATATTCGTTACAAAGGCGTATGGGGTATTTGATTGGTATACAACAAAGGTGGGTTTGTACTGATCTGGCTTGGTATGGTTTTTCCCCCATGCTATACGGATCCAGAGTGCTTCCCCGAACTCTTTGAAGTGGATGGTAACCTGCCAATTGAATTTTTTAAATCAAAAGTAAAATACTTAAAATAATGTCTATTTGTCTTGTACAATTTGCAAAGCAGTTGGAATTTAGAATGGATGCAACTGCAAAGAGCCCCCGGGTCATGATTATGCATGGAAAAAAAATGGAACGCAAGAGCATACTCTTTAATAACAATGTGGGAGATTTATCACAGTGATCTGAAAAGTGTCCTTTACTTCTGGTCCTTACGCTTTTCATATTTAAAAAATCAAACAGGAAACTTTCACAGAAAAGGGGATGCAGTGATTGATTATATCAGCAAAACATTCAAAAATTAAAAGGTATCAATGTGTTTGATGAGTTTAGCCAATCTATGCATTGTTTGGTAACCTTGATAAGCACAAGTACTTTGTAATGAGGCAGTCAGTATAAGTACACAGAAATGGGAAACTACAACATAAAAATAGCCACAATAAACAAGTGAAAAAAAAAGTACATTTTGCAACCCTCTTCCAATAACCAATAAAAAGAAGCATGACAGAGACTGACCAATACCATGATTAAACTGTTGGCATATGAATGTCATAGGCTTAGTCTGGTGCCTTCAACATTACAATAATAATAATAATAATAATAATAATAGAAAAATAACAGTAACTGTAGACAAGAATTACATTCCAGAATTTACACTCACGTTTTTGGAAACTGAATGAATACTCTTTTTAAACTGAAGCTTGTATTCTGACAAATCGAAAAAATCTATTTCAGATTCTGCAAAATAAAAATCAGGAGTCATAGTGTTAGACATGCAAGTTAAATCAGTGTCTCCCAAATGTTTTTGGACCATGGCACAGGCAGATAATGAATGCAAGATTTATTTACTGAACAAGCTGACCTATTGGTTTTAATTAACGAACAATGAAAAGCCCAATTCTAATTAGAACACATTTTAGGGATTGCGATTAACTTACTACAGTCTTGAAATCAATGTATTCATATCACACTTTAAAAGGACACTATAGTCACCAGAACAACGTTAGCTTAATGATGCTGTTTTGCTGTATAGACCATACCACTGCTCAATTCTTTGTTATTTAGGAGTTAAATCACTTTGTTTATGCAGCCCTAGACACCCCTCCCTGCACGTGACTTGCACAGCCTTCCTAAACACTTCCTGTAAAGAGAGTCAGCTAATGTTTACACTTCCTTTAATTTTAAATTCAGTTTAACTTTCTAAATTTCTCATCTCCTGCTCTGTTAAAAGCTTGCTAGACCCAGCAGGAGCCTATTGTATGTAATTAAAGTTCAATTTGCAAATCAGGAGATAAAAACTTTTAAAGTTACATCGGATTGAAAATAAAACCCATTTTGTTTTCATTCAGGTTGTGTCAATCACAGCCAGGGAAGGTGTCACTAGGGCTGCATAAACAGAAACAAAAGGGATTTAACTTCTAAATGGCAGTGAATTGAGCAGTAAAACTAGAGGCATGATCTATACACCCAAACTGCTTCATTAAGCTAAAGTTGTTTTGGTGACTATAGTGTCCCTTTAAAGGACCACTATAGTGCCAGGAAAACACTCGTTTTCTTGGCACTATAGTGCCCTGAGGATGCCCCCACCCTCAGGGTCCCCCTCCCGCCGGGCTCTGGAGAGAGGAAGGGGTTAAAATCTAACCTTTCTCCAGCGCCGGGCGGGGAGCTTTCCTCCTCCTCCCTAGCGACGTCATCGGCTGAATGCGCATGCGCGGCAGGAGCCGCGCATGCACGGCAGGAGCCGCGCACGCATTCAGCCGGTCTCATAGGAAAGCATTTACAATGCTTTCCTATGGACACTGGCGTCTTCTCACTGATTTTCACAGTGAGAAACACGCAAGCGCCTCTAGCGGCTGTCAATGAGACAGCCACTAGAGGCTGGATTAACCCTCAGTATAAACTGTAGTTTTATCCCTGCACTGTAAAACATTTCAGTTTTGAAGAAACTACAATGTGAACATGGCAGGGTTAATTAGGCCTCTAGTGGTTGTATTTCTGACATTCCCTAAAGGTGCTTCCTCCGCCAGAAACGAGTCAAACTCGGCACTGCAATCAAATGCCGCCCATACCAGCATTTGATTGTTGCCATACATGCATTTCTCCAATCCTTTATTTCTCAATGAAGATCTCGGAAGATGTTAACTTGCAGGCTGACACCCCTAGTGGCAGAGTGGTGGGGTCTCAGGAGAGGTGAGTAATCATTGTTTTTACCAGCAGGAACAGTGGTTACAGTAATAGAAGGGAATGTATAACCCGAAAAAAACTAATTGTTGCTTTCAGGACTACATGTCCCCTTTAAAAAGAATTGAAGCACAACAGTTAGATTGTACAATGCCACTTACTGATAAGAAACTATATAGCATTGGGAGTATTCCGGTTTCTGCACTTAGCCAAGTCCTGGTCATAAATAAATAAAACCACTTGAGGCTGATAAGCAACAAACCACTTCAAACCTCTGTTGAGCACAGATATAAGTGATATACACAGATGTCTAATTGAAAACATAAGACAGGCCAAGACTGGCTGAGTATCTCATCTACTTTCCGGTTACTGTTAAAGCTGTACATTTAAAGTAAAAATTTGTAAAGTAGATTTCTTTTGCATTTTTAAAATAAAACTCCAGTCACCGAGCCACTTTAAAAAGAATTCCCAGGTGGAACAAGAAGTAGAAATAGACTTCATACAATTATTTTCTTTGAAGATGCTACATATCGCAATAAAGACAAATGTGATTATAAATCATGGACACGCACATAGTAAACTTTTGTCAAAGTTGGAATGTGATTCTCTGGCTGAAATTACACCCATTTTTCTAGTACAGATCTCGTATAATTTTACAGAGCATCAGCAATGCGATAACTTGAACTTTTTAACTTCAAACACCCAAATATTATGTTAAAAAAAGAAAAAAAAGTTATGCAAGGGACAACGGAAAACATTCTACAAAAGCGATAACCTACCCAAAGGTTTGGACATTTGATAGACATTCCAAGTTCTCTTTTCTGGATATGTATGATTAACTGGAAAATGAAAAGTGGAATGACGTTTTTGTAAGTAAAACAATTGGTACACAACAGTAAAATAGAAATATGCAAACCCATTTTTTTTGGTTAATTCTTCATTTAGCATAGGACAGATGTAGAACTGCTTGCAGAATAACAGTACAATAGAATAATCCATCATGTAGTTTCAATATATGAATAGAATTCTTTAAACATAGGATAGGTAACATGAAACTAGACATAGCAAGTTGCAATATTCAATCTAAAGCCACTTGTCTTTGTAAATGGAGAATGTTATCTGTTGGAACCACATTTGTGTTCAAGAAGACTGTGAAAGGAGACAAAAGATATTGAAATAAAGATTCATATCATTTTATATATAACAAACGGGTTCCAGATTTCGGTTTTCTTCCTTAAAGGACCAGTATAGGCACCCAGACCACTTCAGCTTAATGAAGTGGTCTGGGTGCCAGGTCCATCTAGGGTTAACCCTGCCTGCTGTAAACATAGCAGTTTCAGAGAAACTGCCATGTTTAATATTAGGGTTAATCCAGCCTCTAGTGGCTGTCTCATTGACAGCCGCTAGAGGTGCTTCCGCGCTTCTCACTGTGATTTTCACAGTGAGAAGACGCCAGCATTGTGAATGCTTTCCTATGGACTGACTGAGCGCGTGGCTGAGGAGAGTCCCCGGCGCTGGAGAAAGGTAAGCGTTTAACCCCCTTCCTTCCACTTCAGCCCGGCGGGAGGGGGGGACCTATTAACACTATAGTGCCAGGAAAACAAGTTTGTTTTATTAGAAAGGGTTGTGGACTTCCAATTGGTGATTGGGGATAGTACATACATCTAGGCACTTTTGGCTTTTTGATAAATACCCAGTGACATAAGGTTCTTATAGTAGGACCCTCTCTCCTTTTACCTAATTTTTCTCTTTTCCATTACCTGCATGCCGATCTTGGAGGCTGAACTGGCATATAGTTAGTAGGATCACTGTCACATTTTTTATTGTTTATTTTTTTTATTTTTACTATTTTTATTTTTATTGTTATTTTTATTGTTATTATATTTTTTATTTATATATTTATTTTTATTTTATTGTATTTTGTATATTTTTTATTTTATGTTATTTTATTTCATTGCATTCTTACTTTTCTGACAGTGCATTCTCATTATTCACGAGGGCTCATTACACTTTTAGTGCATGTTTCAGCTGCACAGTCTTTTTCACTTTTCATTGATTTTCTCATTTCTAGAGGTCAGGCAGTATACTCACATTTTTTACTACATCATTTCACACACACACCGGAGAATGATCTTAGTAGCACACACACACTCTTTTCTACAGTGTTTCACATACATACCGTAGATTGATTTAGTACAGGATTTTCCCATTCTTGCTTTACATTTATCTATTTTTCACTAGTTTGGAATTCACACATACTGATTTGTCACTCACCATTTAATATTCCCTGTGTTTATTTATTTCATCACACACATGCTGATCACTCTACACTACAAATGGACCCCAGTAGATAAAGGGTCAACATCACACACACTCTGTTATATACTGACAACTCACATTATGCTAAGCCAGCCTGTTTTCTGTAATTGATGCCTGTTCTTATTGTTTAGGTTTGTGATTTGGCAACACACATGGCTTTCCCAGCTAGGGTTTCCAATTTAGTAAGGAGTTATGTAGTATTTGAGTTAGCTCTAGTAGGCTACACAGGTCCATAGTTACCAATACACCAGTCTTTCTAACCGAGTCCCTATATGAGCAATCGTTTCTAGCCATTCCTGGCTCACTCTAGTATCCAACGATCAGTTAGGCAGTTGCTTAGACATTTATGAAAACACATATGCAACATATAATTTTATTTATCCTCCGTATTGATTTTAAATCTCTGCCGACATTTGGTTTTTAAACAGCTGTGCCGTCTCTAGGCAACACATGGTGATTTCACCACACGTCACTTTACGGCAATTAACACAACGATCCGCAATTTGCGGCTTCACTCACATGGCAGATTGGACACACAGGGAGCACTTGGTGATTGGGTAAGTTTAACAAGCGTTTATGTATATATTTGAGGTTTTTGTATATGACAGCATCTTGATAAAGACCGCTAGACGGTCGAAACGTCGATTTTTTTTTTGCGTGCTATTTGAATACAGTAATTTGATTTACCAAATCCATGGAGTGCTCTCATTTCTTGCTTTGTGTATATATATATATATATATATATATATATATATATATATATATATATATACATATATATATATACATATACATCCACCAAATAAGGTTGCTCTCCGGATTTAAAACAAAAACGTATTAATATCATTTAAAAATGACGACCATAACGACCAACGTTTCGGTCTCCGCTCGGGACCTTCTTCAGGGTTAAAAGTACAACAGTCCTGTTGTACTTTTGACCCTGAAGAAGGTCCCGAGCGGGGACCGAAACGTTGGTCGTCATTTTTAAATTATATTAATACATTTTTGTTTTAAATCCGGAGAGCAACCTTATTTGGTGGATTTCTATTTCTTTGGAGCCTTGGTGATGCGCCCAGTGATTTTTCTTTTTGAGACGTGAGTGCAGGGGAATATTGCTAATATATATATATATATATATATATATATATATATATATATATAAAATATTCTATGAATTACAAAGAGCAGGATTTTCTTTTTTCTTTCAGTTTAATATATAATTGTTTTTTCTCTCATTGACATACTGAATTTTTTCCTAGCTTTCCGTATCATAAGTTAACCCACAGATAGTTACCTTCACAATGTAACAAGAAAGTTTACACTTCATTGGAAAGTAATAGACATACAGTATACTTACAGACAAAGTCGAGATTTGCAGCATCTTTCATTGTAGCATTCTTAACCTACAAAATAAACAAACAAAAAAAGGTCAAACATTACTGTGTAGAATAGACCAGAGCGATCTATTATTGTCCCTCTAGCGGTCATTAGGGTTCAACCATAGTTTTCTTTCAGTTGGAGAGGTTAAAACAGACTTTGAAACAAGGAAACTAATCCTAATTGAGCATGGTTTACTAGTGCAACTACCAGCACTGCTATCTACTGCCATCATGTGGCAGAATTAGGTTTGTGCACTATAGAAACGTGCCGCCCACACCAAGGGTTATTCTAACCAAAACCAGTGTTTTATGAATAAACTGTTTTTTGTTGCAGTAACACACCGACTATAATCCAGTGCTGGGAAAGACTCCATGCAGAAACCCAGTCTTCGTCCGATGTGGTCATCAGTTATAATGACTTGTGTCTAATCTAAAGTATAAAGGAGCATGCCATATAACATGCTTCTCATAAAGAAACACTGAATCCAATGCTTTTCTATTACCGGTAATATTCGATTTCTCTCTTTTATTCAAAAACCAAAGGTCTTGATAAGAAAGTCCCTTTAGTGGCTGTCAGTCAGAGTAACTAATGGAGTGTTTTAGGACAAATGTGCACATTGCCATTTTTCAGAAATGGGAATATTTTACAATCCAAGACAAAGAGGGCAAAATCTATGCAGCAAAAATGGTAAACATTACTATTTCTCAGGCAAAAGGGCAGCCTCTATGCAATATGTTGTAGTTTTCATGCTTAGAACGGTCCTTGTGAATTAATTTATATTGATTAAATGGACATGGCCGTTCAATCAAAGATTGCATCCATGCTTACTATGAGAGCATACAATTCTCTCATTCTGGATTTTGGATAATGCCAAAATATTATACATCAATGCATAATGGTCACCAAACACATACTGTGTCATCTCATACCTCGCAAAAACGTACCACCTCCATTGCTAGCATATCCTTTGGTCGTATGGTCAATGTTTGCAATTCTTTTTCAGCTAAGAATCCCCATTCTTTTAAGATATTTAATATATCTATAATTGGCAGCCTCAGTATTGTTCTTTTAATGAATTCGGCAAGGCACTCATCTATTATAGGAGCGCTGGAAAAAAAAAATTATTACAAAAGATTTCAATATTAGAAAAAGAGCAATAAATGAACATGTGAACTCTAGTCATCAGTCACAAAAGCACCTCCTTTAAAGGGACACTATAGGCACCCAGACCACCTCATCTCATTGAATTGGTCAGGGTGCAGTGTCCCTGTCCCCTTAACTCTGCAATCTAAAACATTGTGGCTTTAGAGAAACTGCAATGTTTATATTGCACGGTTAAGACTGCCTCTACCAGACAGCTTTGTATTCCTAACACTATAGTGTTCCTTTAAGTTGAGGAGGTGGGTGCTATCTTGTCCAGAGATGTAGGTTCAGTCAAACTTCCACCAGATGTCAAAGGGATACTCCAAGCATCATATATCCTAGAGCCCACCTCCCCCCCCCCCACAAGACTAGTCTTCTTCCAATGTACAGCTGCATGGTAATAAATATGGAAAGAGTATTTACATTGACCACAAGTTAAAGGGCCACTACAGTGCCAGGAAAACATACCCGCCGGGCTCTAGGGTGAGGAAGGGGTTAAACTTAACTCTTTCTCCAGCGCCGGGCACTCGACGACTCCTCCTCGGCTGAATGCGCATGCGAGGCAAGAGCGGCGCGCGCATTCAGCCAGTCTCATGGGAAAGCATTCACAATGCTTTCATATGGACGCTGGCGTCTTCTCACTGTGAAAATCACAGTGAGAAGCGCCTCTGTCAATGAGACAGCCACTAGAGGATGGATTAACCCTAGTGTAAACATAGCAGTTTCTTGAAATTGCTATGTTTACAGCAGGCAGGGTTAAAACTAGAGGGGCCTGGCACTCAGACCACTTAATTAAGCTGAAGTCGTCTGGGTGCCTATAGTGGTCCTTTAAACAGCAACTCTGGTCTGTCCAGTACAGTAACTAGTTACTAACAAGTTGTGTGGATGACAGAGTCACCCTGTGTGAAAATATATACATTAATTAAATTTAACTACAAGTATATTTTTTCCTAATCTTAAAATGCACTTTGCAGTGAGTAGATAAGTGTGGGGTATTCTGCACATCGTTTGGGGCAAGCACATCTGTCCACTAAGTCCCTAATATTTTAAATTAATAGTGAAAGTAGAGAGATAAATAATAATAAGCTGAAGATTGCAATTTATGAATAAAATATAAAAACTATATGTACCCTAGGCCTATATGGATATTGTTTTTCCAGAAAACCAATGCAGCATCTCACATCACCAGCTCACTACAGCAACATAGAGGTGCTTCCTAACTCAGATGCTTGTATGAGAAGAGCAGTGCCCATCCTTCATCCGTTGCCTGCATTAGAAGAGCAGCATCCCCTAACATCATTAGGCCATCAGCAAAAACAGGGTTGTTGTCCCCGGGTCATCGGGTTCCTACCGCAGACCAGTGTCACATGCCCCCCCTCCCCTCCCAGCTACAACAGAGCAGAGTCCCACCCTGGCTATCAGGTCCCCAAAGCAGAGATGTGCCCTTGCCTCTGGCCATTAGATCCCTGCAGCAGAATAGCATCAGATCCCTAAAGTGCCCCATTGTCCATGCCCTGAAGCACATCAGCGCTATTCCTCTCCTGTCACTCCATCTGGTCCCTTTTGCCCAAACATTGGACCCCAAAAGCATTTATTATTATTATTGCCATTTGTACAGCGCCAACCGATTCCGTAGCGCTTTACAATATTATAAACGTACAGGAACGATAGGTTGAAGAGGACCCTGCTCAAACGAGCTTACAGTCCAGACTAAAGGATTTACTTCAAGAGGTGCAACAACTAGTTGTCAGATCAACCATGTTTTCCAAAACACATGACTTATGCACACTTACGCTCATTTTAGGAAAACCACCACTATCCTGCAGTATGGAGCAATCTTATGCTGCAGCAGGGAAATCCAATTATTCAATGGGGAAAGCATCCCATAGCAAACACCTTCAAGAAGTCGCTACCTTCTTGCAGGACATGAATTCTACATACGGAAAGGAAGCACATTTCATTTCCTGCCCTTCAACATAACTATACAGTGATGTGTGTGTGTCCAGGAAAACAGAGCATCTTGCAACCCTTAAGCAACCTCCCAACACTCACGGTCCATACCTCCCAACCCTTCAAATTAATATATTATAGAGGGACACTTACATTTTAGCGGTATGAGTGAAGGGTGCATAACAATGTAAGAAGGGAGTATTATTGCTGTGGAGCTCTGCTCTACACCCAGACCCCCCCAACAACAATATGGAGCTCCTAGACAAGAGGGGCAGAGGGATTCGGCACAGTATAGGGACTGTGCCTGCTAAATAGGGACACTTGGGAGGTATGCACTATATCAGGCATAGGCAACCTTCAGCACTCCAGATGTTTTGGACTACACCTCCCATGAAGCTTTGCCAGCATTGTGGGTGTAAGAGCATTATGGGGGATGTAGTCCACACGCTCTGGGTTGCCTATCCCTGCACTATATGCTCCCAGCAATGCCACAGCCGCGATATCAGAGAACCCACAGCAACAGTACTATTACAGTAAAGCTGTTTCCTCACTGCGACCAATAAACTCACCTTCGCCTTCGCCTCTTGTCAGCGCTCCCGGCCGCCGGAGCCATTTCCCCCCAAAACCTCCAACTTCAAACCCGCCAATCATCACCCGGCCCCGTGTCGCACACCTCTGACGTCAGCGCCAACCCACACGTGAAAGTGGAGCCTGTAGCCGCCGCCCGGCAGCCCGCCTCCTCGATCCTCTGATTGGCTGACGTCCGAGGCCTCTGTTTTCCGATTGGCTGGAATGTTCATGATTGACAGGTCAGGCAGCCCAGGCTATTCAGCATTATATAGTCAGACAAGGAGTGCATCTCAGTGAGACCCCCACCCAAATGGTAAGCTGATCAGGTGAGTGCTGCTGGGTGTATGAACATGGTGGATCCTGGGATAAACAAACTGGAAAATGTCATAATAACATTTATTACCTAGATCCTGGTAAAGGTATCTATTGACCTCATTTGCAAGGTCACCTGTAGCTAGGGTCAGACCCAACATGATCTGCAAGACATAGATCACTTCTTTATATTAATGGACAACACATGGAAAGGTCTGTCTGTCTGTACAGTACACCCCTGTAAGCTCTACAAGACATTCATTGGAAGATAAAACCATTTAAATAACCCCTACACTTTTTGTAATGGTTATGGAGTGTCTTAAAGCCCTTCTCTGGTAAAAAATGTATTTAAAAAAAATATATATATATTTTCACAACATCTGACAAAAAAACGAACCTCAGTCCACTTGTGATAAAAGCAAATGAATCCTACATTTTGTCATGTACATGACAGGGCTAGGACACACAGGGGGGACACTGGATCTACAACCTAATGCATGTTGTACCTTAGCAGCATTTTAGATTGAAGTGCTGTTAAGGTACAAAACTCATTAAAGGTTAGATCCATTGTCCCCCCCCCTGTGTGTCCAAGCCCTGTCATGTACATGACAAAATGTAGGATTCATTTAATTTCAGGGGGATTGAGGTGTTTTGGCGTTTTAAGTCAGGTTTTTCTTGTATCATGTTGTAAGCCTAGGTGGCAAATGTGAATGCCTCTCCCGATAAATAACGTACGCCACAATTGATACTGCAGTTAATTTATGCATGGTATACTGATCGCCAGTGGAATTGTTGGGCTTTTTCCCCAAATTGTTGCAGCCTGTTTGTTTTGTCATTGAAAACACTAATGGTCGTTGTGAGTAACATTTTAAGATTAAATGATTTTGGTGCTTACAGTGTTACCCTCCACAACTAAACTGAACAGAAGAACATCTTAAGCTCAGAAGCTCGCATTGACCGTATGCAGATCAGTTCCTTAGATGATCAGCGTTGTGGTACCCAAGAAATCCTGTTGGTTTATTTAGGCCAGTTTAGAATTATATCAAGCAGATTTTCTATTCTGCATTTTACAATATCATTTATTTCATAATTATTAGGAATATGTTTGTCAATTGTTATCTCCCTTCTCAAATTTGTGGTTTGTTTGGCTTCTGAAAATTCTAGAGCTTAGGAACGGTAATCATGACTTCCGATGATGGCATGAGCTGGGGTGGGGCACGTATCCTTTACACTATTGTGATTTTTCCAGAGGAAATGTGATAACTTGCTCCTGCGAACTTGTGTTGGACACAACTCCAGGATGGAAGATAAGGAACTACTTATCCCATAAACTCATGCTGCACAAGTTATGAGATGCGATAAGATCCCATTGACCAGAATGAGGTGCCAGATAGACATTTTCTGGTCACAGAGGTCTGTGCAAGTGCAGAAACGTCAGAGACTTTGTTTTTTGGGGGTTTTGCAGTGTTGCGTAATTTCTTATTGTATTATTTAAATTATCTGTTGATTATTAAATGAGAACTGAGAGCACTTTTTGTTTGTATAGAACCGCCTCTATTATACCATCAAGCCAATGTCTCGATTGATCCTTTTCAATTAACATTGTATTTATGCTTCAGCTACAGTTATTCCTTAATTAAAGATGCATCCAGACTTGTCACCCCATCTCCACACTGATGAGTGTAATGTGATCATTAACATGCTGAAGCAGTGTCACCTAGATGTGAGTATTCTATTTGCATGTACTTCTACACATTTATCATGTTTGTTGTATTGAATAAAATCTATGTTGTCAACCTCTCTCCGACTCTGAAAAGTTGTAGGGTGGTAACAATTCAAGAACACTCCAAGCACCATAACCCTACAGCATACTTTTGTGATTATGGTTCTAGGAACCCATCCCCCGCCCCCTCCCCCCCCCCCCAATCTAAGTAGTCAAACTGTTTTAGAATACTCTTTCAATACTCTTGCTAGGGCCATGCAGTGCAGGGCTAGCTCATTGGCAGAGAGTATTAGCTGATCACTCTCAGTCAATGCGCTAAGTCCTACACCCTTGGACTTCTGGCTCTCCTTTGGAAGTAGTGCTAAGCATTGGTAAGGAGTTAAACCGTTCTAAAATCATTTAACTACTTACAATGGGGGGGAGGGGATGGCATCAGGCACTCCTGGCACCATAACCACTGCAGCATGTTTTGAGTGTTTATTTAACCCAGATAGAGAACTTCTTGCTCTCTTTTTAAAGTAGTAGAGGCAGGGCGAACTGTCAGGTAGACCCTAGGTAAAAACCTTTCTTAACTACAGCGGGCTGTAGTGGTTATAGTGTTTGGAGTGTGCCTTTAAATATGGATTTTCTCTCTCCCTCGAAGGAGTACAGACCATTGATAATAGCCTCTCCAATGAGGGTGGCATTCTCCTCTAGTTGCATAATATTTTTCATGACAGAAAAAAAGGAACAGTCGATCAGAGTGTTTCACAACACAGCTTCTATAGGGACTGGGCATTAATATAAGACTGTAACGCTTGCCCTAACTTGTATTTTGACCGTCATTCAGAAAGGGAGGATATTTTTCTCTCAGAACTGAGAACTGTTTTATTTCTACACTTATGTGAGACTTTAAATTTATATTCAGTGTATTTTTGTAACAAAGAAGATTAAAGGGACACTATAGTAACCAAAACAACATTAGTTTAATGAAGCAGTATTGCTGTATAGATCATGGTCCTGCAGTCTCACTGCTCAATTCACTGGCATTTAGGAGTTGAATCAATTTTGTTTCTTTTTATGCAGCCCAAGCCACACTTCCCCTTGCTGGGACTGACAGCAGTCTGCATGTAAAATTGGTTTCATTTTCAATCAGATGTAAAATATTTTATCTCCTGTTCTGTAAGTTGAGCCTTAATTACATACAGGAGGCTCCTGTAGGGTCTAGCAAGCTATTAACAGAGCAGGAGATATGGAATTCTAAATTAAACATAATTTGAATAAAGGAAGTATAAACATTAGATAACTCTTTACATAAATTGTTTAGGAAGTCTGTGTAAGTCACATGCAGGGAGGTGTGACTAGGGCTGCATAAAGAAAGTGATTTAACTCCTAAATGGCAGAGAATTGAGCATTGAGACTGTAGGGACATATACACCAACACTGCTTCAATAAACTTAAGTTGTTTTGTGACTATATTGTCCCTGTAAAGAAAATCCTTTGTCTTGTCTCTGTTTTACTGCAAGGAAAGAACAGGTGATTTCATACTTTCTAATTTTGTTTAGTTTTTTGTCATTAACCTATTTAAACTATTTTGATTTGCAGAACAAATTTCTGAAATATTTTGGCCAGTGCAATGATATTAATCGAGAGATGCTAAAATGCTTAAAAAAAGAGGTAGGTTGTACAGCTTGGCTAGAAACCATTACATTGTTTTATGTCCTAATTAAGTATCCTACGGATGCACATTAATCAAGATTGCAATAAAATACTTTTATTTGAAATCCCAATATAAAAAAATCCACATTACAACATAAAGTGCGTAACATAGCACCATAAAGCACACAAATTTAACCCAAGCCTAGTTCGGCGTAAACACATACACATTGTCAATAAAACCCTTGCCAACGTTCTGGCACCTGATGACTTTTTCAGGGGTGTTGTGTAAGCAACTCACTTGATTTTGGGAAAAAAGCATCTTATGTTAAAATGTTGGATGTAGGTTCATTGAATCAATGCTTTCCTATGGGGGCTTCCGTATAACGTGACCGAGTATTATTTGGTCATTTTCATGGAAGTGCCTCTAGTGGTTGTCAGGAAGACAGCCACTAGAGGTGTGTTGAACCCCGTAATGTAAATATTACAGTTTCTAAAAAAACAAACAAACATGGAAAGATTAAAACTAAAGGACCCCTGCACCCAGATCATTTCATTGAGATGAAGTAGCCTTGTTGACTTTAGTGATTCTTTAATTGTGTGGACTGTACCACTTTAGAGAGTGCACTATAGGATAGCTTGATGCCTTCAGCATCTTTCATTTTGTAAGGACCTTTCAATCGCACGCCACATTAAATAAAACAGAAACAACTACTGTAATTGATCTGATTATTTTACCTGTATTATATTGAATCTAGCACATACATGAGTACCTAGTACCTACAGTATGACTTGCTGATGAAACCTAATGGTATATGCTTGCACAGTGAAGTATGTATGTATGTGTGTGTGGTGTGCACAGAGAAGATCCATGTAGTAGCAGCACACAGTAAATACCCGTCACTCTGTGAATATGATTTTTTTTTTTTATTATTTCTTTTTATTTTTTTTAATTCTTTATTTTGGTTGTGCAGGTGGTTACAGATGATTAACGGACGCCACAACAGCGTATTTCAAGGTTACAGTAGTTATGCAGTGGCAGAAAAATTGCACATTTTTTATTAGGTAATGGACATCATGCTTAGCGCTACGGTTACGTTGTCAACAAATTGTTGATTAGCGTAAAGTAAAGCAAGACGTAGAACAAAACGTGGTCAACAGTTGTAACAGACGCATTCATAGATAACATAGTAAAACATTTTCATGGCATAAGTTAACTCAGTACGTTTTTGTAATTTAGTGAACAGGAAAGACAACCTTAAGCAGTGTACGGTTCAATACATGTGTGGGCAAAGGTGTTTAAGTAGCTAGGTTACATGTTGGTTTACGCCTTTATGTGCTGTATACAGTATGGTATTCCAGCAGTATTTGTGGGTGTCGGTGCACATGTATCGCTTGGGGCCTATGTACTAAGCAGCAGCTTAAAAACATTGCGCAAGGCTAAACCAGCTAAAGTATAATATTGGCATAAGTCTGGGGTGATCTTGTGTGACTAATTAAATATTTAGCAGGATCAGATGTTAGCTGTGGTATAGTGTAGGGCATATATATGGCCGATCTTATGGTGCTCCAACAATATGTGTGGGTACAGGAGCATATATTTCGCTTGGGGCCTATCTGCTAAGCAGCAGCTTATAAACATGGCGCAAAGCCAAACATACTATAAGTACATTAGTTGCTTGAATCCTGGCTAATCTTAGCCTGTGTACTCATATTTTACGATTGAATAACTCTGACCTAAGTCCCCCGTGCTCCCCTGGGCGAGCAGACCAGAAAAACAGAATAGTTAGCAAAAGCAGTACATTATATGTTCCATTGTACGGCCGTGAGAGCTCAATTGGGGCACGGGGAGCTGTGTGACAGATGGTACTATGCACGGCTGTGAGTCTTAGTCCCTTTGGGGGTCAGCCGATGCCTTGTTGGGGCTGTGTATGTGCCCCCTGCGGTCGTCTGTGCAATCTCCTCGGTGTGAGGGAGCTGACGTCCCCTGGGCGATGCAGAGTTGCTGTGGGCGCTGAGTGTAGCTCTAACTAAGCTGTGTATTGGGTAAGGTTTACCTATCTTGGGTCGGGTGTCTCTGTATGTAAATGCGTCTCGACAGGGCTGTGGCTTACAGGATCGTATGTTAGGTGGGTTGCTTGTTACAGATACTCTGTGCTAATAGAATATTGGGCCTAGTGAGCAGTTAGTGACATTTGGGCTTAGTGTGTAGCCGCATTTATAAGGGTTGTAGAGCAAATGAAAAAGAAAAGTAAATAAGAAAGAAAAGTAAATAACAGTAGGCGCAACATATGTAAAATCAAGGTACATTTTGCTCCCTTGCCGTAAATAGCGACCTCTGCAGTCTGTAGGTGTATATGTCCGCAGTGTCAACAAGTGTCCCAGCGGAGCCGTGGAGCAGGTGTTGAGCTCCGGTAGCCGGATAAAAAATATCACTGACTGCCAAGATAAGGCGTTTGTAGGATATCACTGGCTGCTATAGTAACCCGTACAATAGATATCCCTGGTTGTAATAAAAAATTTTTTTTTTAAATAAAATTATAAAATAAGTTCACTTGCGCCTGCTGTGTCTAGCCGTTCAGCGTGTGTACTGCCAAATCCTGTCTTGGCGGGAGGTTGTATGTCTTTCAATGAGTGAGCACCAGTCCTGGTGTGTACTCGGGTAGGTATGCGCCAACAGTGGGGGTACTCCTAGTATGCCTCTCGGTTATCAAAAGGGTAGATAACAAACAGTGAGTAGTCCATGCTTAGGTGTTACCAGTGGGGCTCAGGTATAGCCTTTGGGTATGTATAGGTGAGTCGGACCAGAATCACGGTGGCCAGTGGGATGAGTTTGCCAGGTCCTTTTGTGTGAGGAACTGATTAGGTGTGTGAGGGGCTCACCGGGCTATGCTGGGTTTGATGCTCTATGTGGTGACCTTGGCATAGGAGTCCGGTGTGGAGCCCTGGGGGAAGAACGGTACAGTCCTCGCCGGGTCCCAAGTGTGGGCTGGGGAGGCAGAGCCGGGCAGCGTGTCCTGTGCTATGCCTAGGGTCCGTAGCAGGGCTGGGGCCTCTTGAATGTCGTGTTTGTCCGCCCCTTGCTGTACAGTGAGTGTGCGGGGGAGCCGCCAGCGGTAGGTCACCTTGTGATGTTGCAGCAGGGAGGTGAGCGGTCGGAGTGACCTGCGCCACACCAGTGTGCCAGCCGACAGATCAGCAAAGAAGGTGAGCACCATTGACTCAAAGTGGAGAGGGGTTTTCCCTCGCAGGGCAGCGAGGACCGCCGCTTTATCAGTGTGGTTACGGAAGGTGATGATTACATCCCTCGTGGCTTTGGCCGGGGCATTCTCCGGCTTGGGGACCCAGAAGAGGCGTTCAAGGGTGATTGGCTTTGCCTGTGTAGGAGGTAGTAACGTCGTTATCAGGCGCCGCACGACCTTCGGTAGGTCTGCTTCCAATATGTTCGCGGGTACCCCCCTGACTTTCATATTGAGTCTCCGCCTGGAATCCTCATGTGCCGCGAGGCGGCGGTCATATTGTTGGGCCTGCAGCTGTAGGCACTGGACGGCCTGTTGGAGTGTGGCAATGTCTTGGGAGTTGGTCTGGGTAGTTCCTTCTACTTTTTCAATGCGGCCTGTCAGGCCTCTCAAGTCCTCGCGACGTCCGCGTGGATGTGTTGTCGGAGGTCTGCTAAAAGCGCCTTTAGGACTGTCGTGGTAACTGGGTCGGTATCTGCCCCAGTCCCGCTATGTTTTGCCCTCCATTGTGTGACCTGAGGTTGCGGATAATCCTCCTCTAGTTCTTCCGAGAGGTCCTCGGAAAAGTCAGAGCATCCTCCATGTATCGCCGCCATGTTGTGCTCGCTGGTGCCTCGTGCTTGCCTCCACAACTCCCCAATGGTGAGCCCCGGGGCGGGCTTGTTTGGTATCGATTTTTTGGGGATTTTCGTCCCATGTGGGCTCCGGGTACTTTCTGTCGTTTGAGGGATTGTAGGGAGTTAGTTCTGCCGTTAATATCTCCGGGTAAGGCTCGGAGCTGTGAGCATTTGCTGTCGGTCTCTTTGGCGTTCAGCTATTTTTATTTTTTTAAATGATATAAAGCTTGCAAATGGTTTTGTATACTGAACCAAAATATTTACCATATATGATCGAGTATAAGCCGACCCGAATATAAGCCGAGGCCCCTAATTTTACCCCAAAAAACTGGGAAAACGTATTGACTCGAGTATAAGACTAGGGTGGGAAATGCAGCAGCTACTGGTAAATTTCTAAATAAAATTAGATCCTAAAAAAATTATATTAATTGAATATTTATTTGCAGTGTGTGTGTATGAACGCAGCGTGTGTGTATGAGTGCAGTGTGTGTGTGTGTGTGTGTTGCAGAGCCTTGGTGGGGGGTGGGCAATTTTATTATTTTTTTTTTTAAATTATTTTAATAATTTTTTTTATTATTATTTTTTATTTTATTATATTATTTAATTTATTTTCGTCCCCCCCCTCCCTGCTTGATACATGGCAGGGAGGGGGGCTCTCACTCCCTGGTGGTCCAGTTGATGGGCACTGTGTAGGAGGGGGATGGCAGGGAGCCCTTACTTACCTCTCCTGCAGCTCCTGTCAGCTCCCTCCTCCTCCGCGCCGGTCTGTTCAGCACCTCTGTCAGCTCACACTGTAAGTCTTGCGAGAGCCGCACTATGACCCCGCGGCTCTCGCAAGACTTACACTAGGAGCTGACAGAGTTGCTGAACGGACCGGCGTAGAGGAGAAGGGAGCTGCAGGAGAGTTAAGTAAACGCTTCCCCCCTCCTACACAGCCCCCTGTCTGTATTATAGCAATGTAAATTGCCATAATACAGACAATTGACTCGAGTATAAGCTGAGTTGGGGTTTTTCAGCACAAAAAATGTGCTGAAAAACTCGGCTTATACTTGAGTATATACGGTATGTTGTATTATGTTGAAAAGAAAAGGATTCTCTGAACATAAATTCCACTCCGTACTCCTTATGCAGCACCATCGATAAAGACCCAATAGAGATCTTACTCATGAATTTGCATAAACTAAATTGTGAATCCACAATAAGAAGTATACAATTATTTTTACAATGATATAGTTATCAGAGCAATACAGAGGTAAGCAGAACAGCTGCAACGTCTAAACAAAGCAGCGATAAAAAATGTCTTCAGTGCCTTTATTATTGTGGCTGCGCTTCTCCTAAACTCTCACCCCACCACTTGCCCTCTTGATCCTGTCCCGTCTCACCTTATCAGATTTCTCTCTTCTATTGCTATCCCTGCTGCCCTTTAACATGCTACTGTAGTACCTATCTTAAAAAAAAAAAAAAACATCTCTTGACCTCCCCTTCTAACTATCATCCCATATACCTGCTCCCTTTTTCCTCAAAGCTTCTGGAAAGACTGGTCTTTACCCATCTGACTTGTTTCCTCAAGTCAAACTCTCTCCTTGACCCTCTTCAGTCTGGCTGAAGACAAATGTGGGGACGGGGAGAGGAGGAGAATGAAAACCATAAGGGACACTTGTGGGAATGGGAAGCAACATTTAAATGGTGCTATAACTAGACACTTAAAGAAGGCCCAGATGGACACCCTAGGCATTGTAACTGCTTCATCTCGTTGAAGTGGTTATAGTTCTTGGAATCCTCAGTCACCGTCCTGCCCATTCAGTGTTAAATGCCTGAGCGGTATCTGGGAAGCCGTGAGAATGTCAGCTGACCTCTTTCCTCATACCGCAGTCAGCATCCAATAACACTCCAACTTTGTCTTCCAGCCCAAATCCTCATAGGCCAGCACAATTTACACCTGTCTATGCACAGTTTGTTACTGAAGCAGAGCAGCAGTAACCAGCATTGTATAGAAGAGCAAGTAGTGACCTAATTATTGTTTTGTTTATTTCCCCCTCAGTATGAATCCAAAAGAGATCAAAATCGTGCCAAATCTGAGGCAACGAGACAAAGGCGCTACCAAGCACAAAAAGAAGCCGAAAATTGAAAAAGGTTATGTGCCCTCATAAAATATTCAGCTGCCAACTCTACCTTGGACACATCCCATGTTGACATCTTGTGTTTTTGAAAAAATTATCATAAAAGTTGTTATATGCGCTTCCAATGAATTATTTTTTGCTATTAGTGTGTGTGTGTGTGTGTGTGTGTGTGTGTGTATAAATGAATATATATTTTTTTATATATATGTGTGTGTGTAAATAAATAAATAAAATATTTGAATAAGTTGGTTTGATGATGGAGAGTTGAAACATTATATTAGGTAAGATTGGATTACTATGTTCCAAGAAGCACATTACATTAACACTCTCCCTCAACACATTTACACCACTGCTTTTGCCCACACAAGCCATTCACACATATATTTAGACACATGCCCACTAACTAACTATACAAATACAGCTCTGCATTGACACACACACATAGACATCTGCATTAACAAGCACCAAAGCTAGTTTTGGTACTAAATAACTTAATTTGTATCTGATTTGCAACCGGACCAAATGTGGCATCGGCCCATTGCACATAGAAGGGGCCATTCTCTATCAAAACCTCATTACACATAGCTGCTCTGTACCCCATGACCCATAGGTAGCAATTCTTCTGCATCATGCCGTATAGTTTGGGAAATAGCCCCTTGCATCCCTTGCTTTCACAGTGGATTACTCTATGCTTTAGCCTTTTTTTGAAGATGTATTATTTATAATATTATGATTTTATAAACTGCATTTCCGGTTTATGTATGGCTGCAGTCTAGCTGTAAACAGAGGACAGACACATGCTTTTTAAAAGACAGGACAATTTGCATTACACAGTGCCAAGACACAAGAAACACAAATATTAATTCCCTTAATTTTGAAAAACTGAGAACAATAAAATAAAATTACAAGATTATAAAACCTTGTCAAATGATCATTACACATTAGCTTCTAGACAGGCACTAATACAGACACCAAAAGGTGTGCTTAATGGAAATGTTTGATACATTGCATACAGCGGTCATTATTGCTACACATTAGTAGACAAAGAACCCATCTTGCAATTAAGAGCATGTTATCCTAGGCTAAATATATACAAGTATGCGGGGGAGGGGGACAGGAGCGCTGCACATGCCCAAATGGGAAACTCTCTCATGAATTATCTCACAGCAGGGTAACCTCCTCCCACCTGGCCCTAACCTTCCGATAAGTAGCTTTGCCACTCCTCACTGCAGCTGTGAGCTGAGACACATGCTCTCCTGAGCTTAGGAGAAAATAAATGCAAATTCAACTATTATAATTTTTAGTTCCATGCCCACAAAACCCGTAATCCAGCACTGATCAGTTCAACATGAACCTTGCACGTAGCCCGCTACTGAGAATAAACCCAGCCAGTCATGGCCAGAAACCCTTTATGGAACCTAGTTGTCTGCTTAAAAGCAGGCTCCAGAGTCCGTCATTGTGCTTGAAGTAAATATTTCAGGGTGTTAGGAAAAGACTCTTCAAGGTGCAAGGGATAGGGGAAGGGGGCTAGGTGGACACACATTGTGAGTGGGGGAGAAAGAGAGCCAGAAGGGACACTTATGAGATTAAGTGGGGAGCAACATTTAAATGGGGCCATAGCTAGACACTTAAAGAAGGCCCAAGAGGCACTTTAACCCCTTAAGGACCAAACTTCGGGAATAAAAGGGAATCGTGACATGCCACACATGTCATGTGTCCTTAAGGGGTTAAATGTCACTTTAGGCATTGTAACTGCTTCATCTTATTGAACTGATTATAGTACTTGGAAATCCCTGTCACCATTTTTTATTGATTAACATTAAACAAGAGTCCCCTGCAGTCCAATCTCTGTGCTGCTCGGCCTAATGAGAAGGCATTAGACTGAGCAGTAGTGGGAAGCCGTGAGAATGTCAGCTGACTACTTTCAGCCTACCACAGTTACAGTGAGGTGCTGGTTTCAGATTACACTCTAACTTTTGTTTCCAAACCCCGATCCTCATAGGCCAGAACAATTTACACCTATCTATGCACAGTTAGTTACTGAAGCAGAGTAGAGAAAGCCGGCTGGCTGTGCAAGCAGTACTCAATATGCCTGACAGGGATAGGAGTCCATGTGCTGCCTGTGTATAATATTTTGTGGTTGCACAAGGAGCTCATATATACTTATGGAGTACTGTCAAGTTTCTATAGTCAGACTAAACACAAAAACTCCATAGAGAAGACTGAATTACATATTTTATTGCTGTTTGGTTATAAACCGTGATCTTGTGGCTCAAAACAGTGGATATCAGGGAAGTGCTGATAAGCCTTATTTTACAACATTACAGGAGGCTTCATCTTTTCCATAATCTCTCTTTACTAGTTCCACAGCAGCTGTTGAACCCTCTGTTTACTGGGTGAGCCCCACTGGCCACTGTTAAGTTTACAACCCTGTAGGGTTTCTGTGAGCATTGCCTGCCACTATCGTAGTCTGATCTGTTTTCCCTGCATCCTGCAATTGCCTTCTAATTTGTACCTTCTACAAGGGTGTCCCATATCATGATGAATCTACATGTCTACTTTTTTGGGTGAGCCCAAATTCTGTCACACGAGTTGTCACTATGGAAGATTCCCTGACTAACCCTGTGGGATTTCAGGTCATGATACAAGCAGCGGTGGCGGTCACTGATACCAGCCACCAGACTAGTCCATTACGGGGCGGATTCTGATGCCTTGAATGTCTCCGCTAAGGGGTCTCCCCATCACAGCAAGCACCACTTAAATGGCAAAGGCACTAGACCGTTACGGTCTAAGGACAAAGCCTCCGCCAAACGCAGTGGGCCGACTCCAGCACCTACCCCAACCCCACGGATAGACCCCTCCTCAGTTGAGGACCACAACCTACCCCATTATCTATCCATTCTGGAAAAAACAAAGGCACGCAGAGGCGTCAGGTTCTGACGACGACTGGATTTCGGAATCCACATATGGCTCCACATTCATATGGGTGTGCCCCAGGTGACTGAGGGTGACCTTGCATGCTACTGCCCAAGAAGACACGGAAGCGATCCTGGATCCTACTGGTCAATAGCTGTTTAACCCACATAACATCCATCACCCATGTTCGGGAGACTGGTCCCCTCCCGAACACCTGGCCAACTTTATGCACCTGTGGCTTTGCTAGCCTCTGGATAAAGATGTCTGTTACTGCTTGCGGTCATACTGCCCACGCCCTTCCCTCCCAGACAGAATTACACACCTGTGTTTGATCAGCAGTGACTAAAGGTGGCCGCGACTCCGCAAGGGAGTCAGGATAGGATTCAGAGGTGCCCAAGACAAATTGCTGGACTCTATTGGCCCCCTCTCAAGGATAAAATACTTGACAATACCAGCACCATCCGAGAATGGGCTCATGATATCCGCGAATGGGCACAGAGATGTTTCTGTTTCGTCGGAAATACCAATGTTTGCTTCTCCACTGAGAAGCGCATAGCAGCACTCCTCCGTATTGACGGAAAGTTGGCGGATATGTGCGCTAAAACATTGGGAATACGGGCACACGGCACGCTCTTTGAAGAGGCATTCCTGAGCGAGCTTATTACACATGTTAATGCTCTCACTTTCCTCATCAAGATCCAAACCTCCAGGAGGAAGATGTTCTGTGGTAACCTCTCTAGGGGGTGTTCAGCAGGGTTGGTCGACAGCGGGACAATGTCACCAACCGCATCGGGCCATCAGACCCTGTACCTTGCTACCAAATCCTTTTCACCCAAAGTGGGTGGGAGACAACCCTTCTGGTACTCGAGACGATTGGACACGGAATGCACAGATCCGCTAGATTCCGTTTCTCCTCAGGTAAGCAACTCTATGGTATTTTCGAATGTGCTTCCTAAAATGCCCACATGAGATACCATCAGTTCAAGGTCGAAGGCATTCAAACTTTATAAGGGACCTTCGTCACGTAGGGGACTGGTTTGCGAAACTGGACATGAAGGTACATCCTGTCGATCCCTTTCCATCCCTCTTGCCGACGACATCTATGTTCCCTGTGACGCGTTCAACCATGCCACTTCACCTGCCTCCTCAGCTCAGCTCCTTGGTGCTTCACAACACTACTGAAACCAGTTATTGCTCACGTATGGGCCAGTTGGTTGAGTTGCATTATTTACCTGGACGATACCCTTCTGTTTGTTTCCGAGGGGTCTAGAATCCGTGGTCCGGCTGGAATCGTTGGATTTCGTAGTCAATCGACAGGAGTTTGCGATGACCCTTCCTGGACGGTCTACTTCTTAAGATTCGTAATTGACTCTGCGTCTTGCATCCTGAAGCTCCCCCTTCAAAGGTCTTTTCAATCCTCAAGGAAATTCGCAAGGTCCTCCGCTGCAACACCGTGCCCCTCCACACACTCACATGAATCGTGGGCTACTGTCCTCCATCCAGACTATGATTGTTGTTTAGTTATCAGATTATAGTTTACAAATTACTACTATGGAATGATGTATACTGTGTGTTACTTGGATTTCCACGTCCATGACTGTGTCTAAACTTGTCACACAATCTCTTATTAGTTTGATTAGTCCCTGAAGACGTTTTGGTTGTTTGTGTGAAATTCTCTGGAAGTTTGCTCCTTCGGATGTTGGATTTAGGAGTTATTGCTATGGCTTTTTATATGTTTGCTTCTGCTTGATGTCGCTGTCTGAAAGAGGAAGTGCGTAGGTCACTACACCTCATGTACATCCTACTCTCTTGTGATTGCTTCTTTTTTTCTATGTGTTTCTTTGCTGCTGTGGAGCTAGTAAAGAGAGATTATGCAAAATACTCACTGTGGCGAAAGTAACCTGTCCACTGGGTTTTGGAGAGGCCTGCTTGCCAGCCTCTTGCCCTGTGACTATGGCCCTTGGGGTATGTGAAGAAAACCCCTGTTTTATGGACTTAGTTCGACTGCTTTATTCCCCCCCCCCCCTTAGAACACCAGTTAAACCCTTAATACCTTGTTACATTCAAACCCCGTCTGACCCAATAACTGTCTTATTCAAACACCATCTGACCCAATAACTGTCATATATTCAAAAACCGTCTGACCCAATAACTGTCATATATTCAAACACTGTCTGACCAAATAACTGTCATATATTCAAACACTGTCTGACCCAATAACTGTCATATTTTCAAACACTGTCTGACCCAATAACTGTCATTTTGTTTTCCTCTGAGCAGGAGTGGTTTTACTGCATGAATACTGTTGCTTTGTGTGCCATTAAACAGACCTCTACACAGCATTAAGCCTCGGCTCATGTGTGGAGGGTTATACTCTGCCTGGAAGAATTATTCGCCAACTACTGGGAGAAAGGGAACCCAAGACGGTCAGAGAGGGTTGGACGTCACACTCACCTCCTGTCATTACTAAAATTAAGATTATTAATACACTAAAGCTAGTATAATCTTCAATTGTATATGTTTCCTGTAAGTGTATGGATTATTAAAGGTGTATACTTGATTTGAAAGGAGTGCACTATCAGGATTATTCACTAAAGTGAATTTTAAATTTAAGGTCAAAATAGCCAAACTGGAAAAAAGTCTGTCCGCTATGCTTTCAGTACGACTACTCTGACCTTAAACTTAAGATTCACTTTGAATTGTTGAATAACCCTGTATATGTTTTATTCTCTCTCATATCCAAAGATGACGTGAAAGTCAAGCAGAGGAGGAGTGCTGTGGTGGGAGAAACGCTTCTGTTTTTGTTTCATTTTGTGAGTGTACTATGTATCCATTATTTTGTTAGTGGAGTGTATACAATATTATCCTATCAGGGTTATTTACTAAAGTGAGAGCTGTTGGGAATTCAAAGTGAATATTAAATTTAAGGTCCAAGTCACTATGCTTCCAGTCCAGCTACCGTGGCCTTAATTTTAAAATTCACTTGGGTTCCCCATCAATGCAGGGCTGACCCGCCCATTGGTCCCAGTTGGGCCATGGCTCTAGGCAGCACCACTTTAACCTGCTGCTAGGGGCCCTGGCCGCCTGGCGAGTACCGCTACATATGTATCCAATCCCGGGACCATGTTGGTTTACACAATGAAGAGGGGCCCCCGGGGCCTGCAGCATTTTCAGGTGTTTTAGGTTACCATTTTTTGCAATTATATAAGGGTGAAATTACCCAATTGGGATAAGATGGTTGCCCATTTGGCCTTATCACTTTAGGGTGACGCTGTTTATAAAATAAGGGGGGAAGAGTCTGCGCTAAATAACAGAAATATAAGCAGCAACCCTAATTATGGAATCCCACAAAACCCTAATAAAACAAGCGCTGTTTATAGAAGTGTACAGTCCTTCACGTTTGGGTAATGTGGTAGAAATCCCTTCTGTTGCTGGGCAAGCTAAAAGAGACTTTTCCCTCAAAACAACTTTATCTTAATAAACTTGTTTTGGGGTGAGGAGTCTGTGTGTTACCTTACCGCGAAACACATTTTTGAATTTTTTAACCCCTTAAGGACACATGACATGTGTGACATGTCATGATTCCCTTTTATTCCAGAAGTTTGGTCCTTAAGGGGTTAAACCCCTGTCACAGTACTTGAAATTACCTTTATTGGCACAGCATGTTAAAAGTAAAAACAAAATATAGGAAAAGACCCACCTAACGCATTTCGTGCTTAGTAAAGTATTTAATCATAGGTATGTATACGCCCAGAATTAGCATATCTTTGAGGTTGGGAGGCTGGCGACAGCTATGGGTTAAATATATGGCTGGTTCATTGATGGAGTTTAGAGTGTGCCTTTAAAAGGCGAGCTAATTCTGGATGTATACATACCTAGGATTATGTGCTTTACTAAGAACAAGAGGTGCTAGGTGGTTGGGTTTCTGCATATATCTTGTTTTTATTTTTATGATGCTGTGTTATTAAAGAGACCGATTCAAGTCAAGCTAATGTGTAAAATATATTTAAATTACTTATTTGAGTCCGGCAATTTTTTATGTTAATAATTACAATGAGGGGAAAAAAAAGTATTTGACACTGACAAAGAAATGACCAGTCTATAATTTTAATGGCAGGTGTATTTTAACAGTGAGAGACAGAATACCCAAAAAAATTAAAATACAGAAAAACACATGTCAAAAAAGTTATAAATTGATTTGCATGTCAATGAGTGAAATAAGTATTTGACCCATTTGACTTAGTACTTGGTGGCAAAAGCCTTGTTGGCAATCACAGAGGTCAGATGTTTGTTGTAGTTGGCCAACAAGTTTGCACACATCTCAGGAGGGATTTTGTCCCACTTCTCTTTGCAGATCCTCTCCAAGTCATTAAGGTTTCGAAGCTGACGCTTGGCAATTTGAACCTTCAGCTATCGGATTAGGTCTGGAGACTGGCTAGGCCACCCCGGCACCTTAATATGCTTCTTCTTGAGCCACTGCTTTGTGGCCTTGGCTGTGTGTTTTGGGTCTGTCCTGCTGGTATACCCATCCACAACCCGTTTTCAATGCCCTGGCTGAGGGAAGGAGGTTCTCACCAGAGATTTGACGGTACATGGCCCCGTCCATCGTCCCTTTGATGCGGTGCAGTTGTCCTGTCCCCTTAGCAGACAAACACCCCCAAAACATGATGTTTCCACCTACATGTTTGACAGTGGGGATGGTGTTCTTGGGGTCAAAGGCAGCATTCCTCCTCCTCCAAAACCGGCGAGTTGCGTTTATGCCAAAGAGCTTGATTTTGGTCTCATCTGACCACAACACTTTCACCAAGTTCACCTCTGAATCACTCAGATGTTCATTGGCAAAATTCAGACTGGCCTGTACATGTGCTTTCTTGAGCATGGGGACCTTGCGGGCACTGCAAAATTTCAGTCCTTCACGGCATAGTGTGTTACCAATTGTATAAAAGACACCTGTGAGCCAGAAATCTTACGGATTGATAGGGGATCAAATACTAATTTCACTCATTGACATGCAAATCAAAGTATAACTTTTTTGACATGCGTTTTTCTGGATTTTTTGTTGTTGTTGTTATTCTGTCTCTCACTGTTAAATACACCTACCATTAAAATTATAGACTGCTCATTTATTTGTCAGTGGGCAAACGTTCAAAATCAGCAGGGGATCAAATACTTTTTTCCCTCGCTGTATCCATACTTTCTGAGCCGTGACCAAGGACCGCTCTGTGGATTTTTGAAGGCAACGCCGGTGGTGGTTTATTGCCTTAATGTCTAGTTCCAGTCGGGGACAAAAAACTGAGTTATAGCAGTGGTGGTACATGTCGGTTGTGATGTGCCGAAACCGACGTTCGGGTAGGCCTGTAAAAGAGGGCCTACTAAGTGAATGCTTAATAAAGGGAGCGGCGGGTGGGCTAAACCAGTAAGTCTCGGCCCAGAGGAATTTATAGGCCGGACAAACCACTCCCACAACTACAGGCTCCGCCTTTCCATTTGTCCAGAATAGACATATTGAGTTTTGGTGGAGTTTGGTAATTTATCAAGCCAACCAAACGTTAAATTGAGCAAATAGATAGACAGAGGATGACTTATGGACTCTTACATCCACAACTTACTACAGCAGTTTTGTATTTGCATTTAATGAAAATAAAATTTAAATAATAATTTTGTTGATGCTTTCCTATTGCCTGACCATCCGGCACGATGTCACATAATTGTGTCTTCTGGAGGTTCCAGCACAAATGAAACAACGAGTTTAATAGATAAATAAATGCCCAAAGTTAGGCAAAACTTTTACACAAACAGGAAAACTGAGTAAAGTATCTTGTGTGAGAGTCATTTCACTTTAATAATACCCGCATTTTCACTAATCTAGGCAGTTGGCAATCAATCACATCAACACAGTGGTTCCCAAACCAGTCCTCATGGCCCACCAACAATCCAGGATTTATATATTTCCCTGTTTTATTGCTATGAGATACTGATAAAACCTGGACTGTTGGTGGGTTAATATCATTGTTACAGTTACATTTCTGATGGATGAGGTTTCCCTGCATTATCAACGAATACCGGAGTGGGCTGAGAATCTCTACTCTTTAATCTATCTAAAACGTACAGTTTAGTAACAATTTGGTTTCCCAGTAACAGACATATAAAAAATAACCAGAGACTATTCAGTCCAACCCAAATTCAATATCTTCTTCCTCTTCCATGAGCCCTACGGGTAAAGAAACGACTTCCACCTTGACCTCTCCTTTGTCCTCTGAAAAAGAAATATCCCACAAAAAGCATTAATCAGTTATACAGCTCTGACCCCATCCAATATTACAAAATAATTAATTAGTGGTATGGCTAACGCAGTCTAGGCTTATATAATACAATTATTTAATGTACTGTATTTATTTTAGCTTTGATAATGCATGTACTTCTTTAGAAATAATTGATTTGTGTTGTTTTTGTACGTCTAACATTTTGCAACTAGAAAATGTTGAACCTAGTTCAACAGGATGCCATCAATGTCCTACCAAATATGGGCAATAACCCTCTTATAACATTTATAAAATAAAACCCTAGGTAATGGGGTTTTAAAGGGACACAATATTATTAAATATATTAGCATGAAAATCAAATCACAAGAAAATCAGCAGAACCCCAACTATAGTTTTTTTTTTTTGGTTTTTTTTCCACTTGGACCAACAGTGTATGTAATGATATGACAGTAATAAACATCTACTGCTAAGTCTGAGTTGGCTGTAAGAGCAGTCCTATGACTGCTAGATGGCGTTCTTGCAATGAATGACACAATATACTGCAGTGCAAAGACAAGAAGTAGTTACAAAGCAACAAACTGTATCAGTCAGTTGTAACTTGTGAAACAAAAATGGGAGCCCGTCAAGCTAGAAGAGATCACATTTTGGCAGGGAAAAGAGAGCGTTGTATAGTAGGCTCATTTCATCCCTTGGATATAGGAAATGAGACAGACTTATTGAGAAGAAGAAAAAGTAAGCAACAAGTGGAATGGAATGAACACATGTTATAGTTCCATTTATATTTCTGTGTTCACTTTATGTTACTATTATTAGGTTTTATATATTCCTTTATTTTTAATAGATATTTGTAAAAAATATTTTAGATCTATTGTTTTTTGGGTCTTTTGAGGGAGTCCCATATCTTTTAGGTACGCTGCCTTTAAAATATTTTTTGTTTGGTCACTAAGCACTGATCCAATTCTTCCTTTTTGCGTGTTTCTCATATATATGTAGTTGCATGTTTTACAAAATATTCTTTCATCTAAAACTCTGGAATAGGTAACATTGTGTATTTATGAAAAATGGTTCTTCTATGATTTTGTTGTCACTTTTGTTTTGTTTTTTACTTACTTGTTCTTTAACTATAACTCAAAAAGAATGATTTGATGCAAATTCGGTGATTACCTGAAAATACAGATGAGCTCACATCTACGTTTCCACTTTCTGTTTCATCAACTTTCACATTTATTTCCCCTGAATCCAGTTCCACGATTAGGGGTCTTGATGATCTTTGTAGACTCCTGTCCACATCACTAGGAAATATAAGTTCTTTTTGACAATTCATATTCACTGGCTGATCATGCCTTTGTTGAATAAACACATTTTCTGTAGAATGCAAATCCTCATTCATCTCTACAGTTCCAACCTCTTTTTCCCATTCATTGTCACTTTCGTCACTGTCACCAGATATCACCTCGATCTTTGGACGATATATTTTCTACAACGAATAAGAATAAGATGGACATGTAATGTAATAATGACTGTTCTCCGTAACAGCACTGAGATACATATTATTGCTTAAATATGTGCCAGGTTTATCTTAACAGGTTGAATTGCATTCCAGCTCACATGTATCAAGGAGAAAGGTGGTGATGGTGAGGACATACGAGACTGGCCTACAGCTCTCAGCATGTGAATGAGAAGATCGGATGTTATCCTTCCTCGGTACAAGAATAGTTACATATGCACGTTCTGACGCTTCCCCAACATATAAAGCACAATAATAAATAATAAACAATCATTTTCAAATAAGGCTCACTTGTTCCTTTTTTCTACAATGTGTTTTATATTACCCTTCATTAAATATTGTAAGGCGGGAACCCACTTTATGCATAGTCAGTAAACGTGTTTTATTGCACATAATGCAGCATTTTTTTTTACAGCTAGGTTTTATGGGTATGAATTAAATACAGGCAATTATGGCAAGTTAAGGAGCCGAGCTGGTTTTAAAAATCAATGTGGATTTTTCTTTTGTAACATGTTTTCTAATCTATGATGGCGTTTTTAACCTGGATTAGTAAAGGGTTAGTTTGTTAATGAATTGGTCACTTGTGGAGGGTTGTGTTTTAATGTATTTTTCACTGAATTGTGGGTTGCTGATGTGAAGCTGTTGATGAAGACATGATATGCGTTCGGCTTTGGTAGGTGGTCTGTCCTGTCCCCCCCTTAGTGGATTGGTTCCAATGTATCTTTGACATATCTGCCTATTTTGTGATTTTTGAGAAATAGATCTATTTGTAATTGTTATATTACCTTTGTTTAATAAATGTATTTTTGTAAATTACCCACAATATAGGTTTGATCAGTGAAGTGCATAAACCATATATTTTCATTTTAAAAAGAATAAAGGAACACTATAGCGTTAGGAATAAAAACATGTTCCTCTGGGGGGCGGAGCCAACAGCCGAGCCGACAGGTCGCATCTACAGAGAGCTCCGAGACATATGAACGCATAAAGCCCAAAAAACGACAAATTTCACCCCCCAAACAGAAAACAAAGCTGACCTGCATTCACAGACAAGGCAGCAATGGGCAGGAAAACTAAAAAACAGAAACCAGAAATGCCACGACCGGGTACAAGCATTGGGGATCTATGGAGGCGAGCACATGGCGTCCCAGAGCCCATCATGGCCGACTACATGGACGAACTCGACGACTCTGACCAACTACTCTCAGACCCTGAAGACGCAGGCTTAATCACAGCACCGACACCAGCACAGCCCAAACCGCAGCCAGACAAGGCACCGGTCACGAAGGCCGAAATGCGGGAGCTGCTGGCCGAACTCCGCCAGAATATCCAGGCTGATGTGGCAGACATGAGAAAGGACATTAAGAGCCTGACAGACCGCATGGGATCTGTGGAGCGAGACTCCGGTAAACTTACTCGGCGAATGAATGAGTGCCAACAGGAGATAAACTCACTACAACAACAGCACCTGATGGTGGAGCAAAAAATGGCGGCTATGGAGGACTCGCGCCGCGCCCAAAATATTAAGATCAGGGGCATAGTGGAGTCGGCCCCGGATACTGAACTGCCTCATATCATAAGGCGCCTCATATGCCAAATACTCCCCCCGAAGCAGGCCAAGGGGGTGAGCCTGGATGGAATATTTAGGATACCTAAACCAACGACGGCCCCTAAAACGGCACCCCGAGACCTCATTGTAAAATTCCAAAAGCGACAGGACAAGGAGGCTATCATGACCGCCATTAGAGGTAATACTCCATACGCCTTCGAGGACATGTCCCTCGCATTTTATGCAGACCTATCCAAAGGAACAATGGCCTGGCGCGCAACACTGCGGCCCTTCACCGCCTTACTCCGTGCACATGGTATCAGGTACCAATGGCGCCCAACCCACAAACTGCAGGTGATCCATGGAGAAACCACGCATTTAATCACAGATCTGCTGGAGGCGAGAAGGCACCTAACAATCTTGGGCCTTCCACAAGACTCTATTCCACAACACAGCAAGCCCTCTAAGCGCCATGAATGGAACCCTGCTACTTCTGAGACATTTGTCCCACGAGGGACCACCCAAGATGTACGGAAACCGGCCCACACCTAAGGGACTCTCAAAGACTGGCAGGGCTAAACCACCCACTCTTAATACTGCTTGCATGGTCGTAAATATGTTGGGGAAACGGTATTACTATGCACCCTCACATAGAAAGCACTTACACGATAGGCGGCACATCATGGCTGCTGAACAACACATAGCCGTACACATCCCCCCTTGCAACCACGCCATCAGGGCTGCAGAGCCGCACAAACCGCCCCCACCTAGCATCACCGACTTCAGTAGCTATAGTTTAGCCCGACATCTGAAGCACCATACATGCCCAAGGCACTCACTGTCAGTAGCAAGGTTCACCTCACCACTAACCACATCACACACCACAGGGATTAACCATCCCTCACCACCTCAGACACTCAGGGCAACTAACCTCACCTGTATGCTATCCAATTACTAAACCATACAGGTTATCTGCCGAACACCCATCCACACCCCTCAATAATGCAGACCCAGCCTCTGAAGCTATAACAGGCATCTTTATTTTATCGGGCGGCACACGGCATTAATTTAAGTTATAAGTTATTTTGATCTCGATCTCTTATGCCTCAATGTCCGCCTTCCATACACTTGTGCCCCACGGCGGGACCTGTACATATGTTTTTTGCTGTTTTGTGTTTGCATGTCTATTTTTACAACGTTTCGCTCACTGCACACCTTGTGCAACCTTAATCAGGGCAGAAGCCCTACTTAACTAACGCAACAGGCCTAGCCGAGATTACACGTACTATATCTAACTGTCAACAACAGTCCAATGTCAAATGCTAAAGAAATACTTTAAGTCCAGATACAGGATGCTGCAAATGCTCGATAAACCTTACTGCATAGCGCTCAGACCTAAATTGTTATGTGTTTCATTGTTTAAAACTTTTCCATTATATAAAAATGTGCACCGTCTCCCATGCCAATGTTCATACGGCACTGTTCTAGATTACGCTGTTGTGGCGTTGTGGTACCTATCTGTAAAACATGCACAATAAAATAAAGAATTAAAAAAAAAAAAAAAAAAAAAAAAAACATGTTCCTCTACTTATAGATGGATGTGAGAATTGAAAATGTGATTTTACACATCTTACATCTTGCAGAGCACTGGTCTCTCTGCCTCATTGATTAAGTTCATCGATCTTGATATTCTCAGCATATCCAATGCTTTTAAAAATTCCGCTACAAATAAAATAGTCTCTATAAGACCTTCAAATTGAAAGAGCCAAGTTTTACTTGACTATTTCAGCAGAAGCGCCTCTAGTGGCTGTTAGTGTGACAGCCACTACAGGCATTATCACCCTGCAATGTCAAGATTGCCGATGCCGCTGACCGGCAATGTTTCCAGTAACAGGGTTAAAATGACAGGGGCATGGCACCCAGACCACTTCATTGAGATAAGGTGGTCTGGGTGCCTATATTGTCCCTTTAGCAAGGTGTTGACATGTGATACAATTGTGGACCTCCAAAGCTGCTTACATTTGAATTATGACAGTACATATTGATATTAATAAGATATTGACAATGTCAATAAAATAAAAAATATCCTTGTTTTGAGGATGGCACAGAAGAAATAATGATATTTAGGAAGGCAATGTATCGTTCATACCAGTAAAAACTTTTTTCGGATAGTTGAATATGACTCTTTGATCTGCATTGTAACAGCAGATATCAGAAAGCTTGTTAATTTCAGTGAAGTTGTTTCAGCTTGTATTCACCTCATTTTATCACCAGTCTTCTGAAAATAATCTCAGTACTGGGTGCTATTACCTGAGCTTGCACTTGGTATCACTGATGTTCTAAACAATTCTTTATTAGTAAGAACATTTCATATGTTGATGGATATGACAAAGACTGAAAGCCAGAGTGCGATATCATCATCATCCCGAAGAACTCTCTGCTCTGACCTGACCAAATAACCACTTTAGAACTCTACCTCTAAAAGTAAGCATTATGACTGATAATAGTGGTACATTTTGCCCCAGGCTGCGATGATGAAAAATGAGGTCCATTATTATTATTGGCTCTGTTGCTGGGTTATTTAGCGGGGTATTCTCCATGCGTTTATTACGATACTGCTTGTAACATTAGCACCAAATATACCTGGTCAGTTTTTATGTTGTCATTCGTAATGAGCTCATCAACATCCACTTCCTCCAAATCTGGCAAATCCTAAACAAGACAGAAAGAAATGAACATCTTGTAAAATACTAATACAGTTACATTTCAACAAGTAAGGACAAGCAAAGGTGGAGCTACAAAGGCTTGCCAGGCTAAGACACTGTCAATTTATAATCATACAGGATTATAAATGTCAAATTATGGGAGGTGGCTCTAGGGAGGATAACTTGTATCAGGATTGGGCATGTAAAAATAACGAACCAAGTAACTCTGATCCAGGTGCTACTTACATCAATATAAAGTTTTGCAGATGTGGAATCCAAGTGAATAGTCTCAATGTCCTCTGTATCTTTGAGGTCTGTAGTGAAGGCACCTTCCCTGGTCATCTTAACTTGTGACACTAGAAAAATAAGAATTACGGAAATGAAGTACTAGATAAATGGCACTTTACAAAGAGACGGTGATTAGAGGAAGTATTAATGAAGGATATTGTCATGCCACGTGAGGAGGCAGCATCAAACTGGATATAAAGATAGAGCATTAGTGAATCTAATTTTTAAGTAGGGGTTAAGGAAATTAAATAATGCCAGGTAATATGAATGAGAAAGAAAGAGGCAAATATTAAAGGACCGCTATAGTGCCAGGAAAACACTCGTTTTCCTGGCACTATAGTGCCCTGAGGGTGCCCTCACCCTCAGGGTCCCCCTCCCGCCGGGCTCTAGGGTGTGGAAGGGGTTAAACTTACCTCTTTCTCCAGCGCTGGGAGGGGAACTCTCCTCAATGAGACAGCCACTAGAGGTTTGATTAACCCCAATATAAACATAGCAGTTTCTCTGCTTCTCTGAAACTGCTATGTTTATAGAAAAAAGGTTTAATCCTAGCTGGACCTGGCACCTAGACCACTTCATTAAGCTGAAGTGGTCTGGGTGCTTATAGTGGTCCTTTAATATAACAAGACAAAGAAGGAGAAAATAAAAAGACAAGGGATGGGAAGGGAATATGCAAAGGATGCTCTTAGTATATTAGGTACCGGTAAGTGTAATAATAGAAAAGAACATGGATATTCTATCAAATTTGGATAAAGAATAAAAAGTGAGGTTTAGAGAGGCAGAAAAAAGAATGTGGATTATAATATCCTAACCAATTTATAAAAGTGCCAGTATATTTTGAAATCTGAACTTTTATGAATGGGAACAAGGGGGCATGCAATTAACCCCGAGGTGCTTTAGAGGCATAAGTGTTTCTCTTGAATTCCCTTTGGATTTCCCAACATTTAGTGAAAATACCCTAAAAATAATACAATCAAGGGGCACAGAATGGGCAGAGATGAGCAATGTTAAGATATGGAAGATCGATCAGAAGAGTAATTACATTTCAAGAGAATCCATTACACAAAAGATAAAAAGATAAAAGATAAAGCTATCTATGGACAAAGCAATAGCCAGTCAGAGGAAGAGAGAGAAACAAATGGAATGTGTAGAAATTAATGCTGTAAGTCTGATAGCATCTATATTGTCCAACAAAGGCCCGTCTTATCTACCTTGATTATCTAAGAGTGAATGGACAGCCTGGAAATACATAGAATGTAGCGGAATTAATAAATTATGTTGGATACCTTCACTTATAATGTCATTGGTGAGTGTGGTCTGTGTATCCAAAGAACATGAAATTTCCTTGTTACGTTTTGAATTATTTCTTTGTTGATTTTCTCCCTCGTCCTCTGATACGCATTCTGTCTTTTCACTAGGTGGAACCTCATCCACCTTCTCTTCATCTTTAAGCTGTGTCTGGATCAGCACAGAAGGCAATGATGTACTGTCTGCTCTTATTGTATCTTCACAAAGCTCTTCATTGGCTCTAAAGGCATCCTCCACAAATGTCTTGATCTTCGCTTTAGACTCTTTATTTCTGCAAAGGATTTCTTGGTCCTCCAAACCTGCCTGGTCCTCTTTGGGGAGTGGCCCTGAAAAATAATATAAGTATGGTGCATCCACGACCTTTTTTTTTTTTAAATTCTGTGCCCAGAGTGATATTATATCATTAAAGAATCTACATTAAAGGCAACATCTTAACAAAGCATCACACGTTAGAGAGAGATTCTTTCATTTGCAAAATGCCATAAATATGCAACAAAATATTACTCTGAACTGTAGTACTAAGTGCCTAAAGGCAGCTCCAATAATGCTAAGATTAGAATACCATAACACTTGCTAAGCATTATGGGAAATATGGGGACTCTACAATAGCCAAGGCAAAGTGTTGCTTGTCATTCCTCTAATACATTTTAAAAAGTAAGCAGTATTATTAAGTAAACTCACGTTCTTCTCTTCTATAAACAAATTTGACATGTTTGATAAAGGAAGAATTAGCAAAATAGGTACAAACCACGAGAGACACTGACACACGGTAACACTGAGTGTTTATTTTCCTTTATACTAAATATACATCTTAGTGTTTTCTGGAAATAAAGTCCCAATAATGAAGAACCTGTGCACACCTTTGGTGCCCTACGGAAAGTTTAATTTCACATCCCAGAAGACATTGGTATTTTATCTGGAACAGCTAGCTCGATAACAGATTGATGTGTTTTTCACAAACCCCTATTATAGCTTTACGGATAAGCCAATGTTTGCAAAATACAGCCAGTGTCTCAGGTAATGTAAAACTAACAATTTCCTGGAGAAGCCAAGGACTCTTTTGAGGTTGATCTCAAACGATGTGCTAGACCAGAGTGACATTTCTACCACCTTACTATGAGTTACTATACAAGGTTAGGCTGCTTTATTCACCATGGCAACCCAACACTGACATTACAGTATATTTAATGCGAACCTGTCATCTGAAGATGGTGTAAGTGATAAGGTCAGATTGCCAGGGGAACATATAGAGTAAGAGCTATATTTACTCAAAGTAAAGAAACTCAACTGATACCTCTTTTCCACCGTACAGAGGAATTATTTAAAAAACCAAGCCGAACAAAGCAGTAATCTAGATATTTGCTAACAGTTTGGATGGCAAATGTATGGATACAATTTCAATAAATGTACATAACAGGTATAACTTTATTTCCTTACTCAAAGTCCTACTTACAGATCTGTATTTTAGGAACTAGTAAATGAAATACTGCCATGAGTACCTTTCTCCATATCTTTCTGGTTTCTTCTCTCCTCCGCTTTTCTCTTAATCTCAGATAAAGCGTCAAGACTGTCTTGGATCTTCTTCCGTTCTCTGGTTTCCCATTTTTCTCTCTCTTCCTTTTCAGCTTCGCGACCACCTCTAGCCCAGGCTTCAGCGCATGCTCTATAGAAAAGACAGCGATTACAGTACAAAAAATAAATAAAATACACAACACGAGAAATAGACAGACAGTACCAAAATAGTCCAATAAAACAGGTTTCATTTTGACTAAGCATTCCGTTTTACTACATGTCATTACCTGTCTTTTGGAAAGACTGGCCTATCATCCAGATATGTCAATTCTTTTAATTGGACGGTGACCGTCTTTCTGTAATTAGGAATCCTCTTGATAACATCATTTCCTAAAAGGTTCAGTACATGCTAGAGGAAAGCAATAAAAACAGGACACATATGAAGGAGGTACGTGTCATTTTTTAAACCCTTAAAAAAAAAAAGACAACATGCACCAATATACTCTGCTTACTGTCACTCGCAGGTTTATTCAATAAGTGTGAATTATCATTAAGACAAAGAGCATTTAAAATTTTAAGCAAAATGGCCAAGCTGAGAACATAGGCTACTTGGATATTTTTTTTCTCCTAAAATTTGAAATTCACAAAACTTCAAGCTTTAGTGCAATCTCTGATAGTGTAGCAGGGGTTTATGGAATATGTACAGCAGATGCATAAAAATACAATCAACCATCTTGAAGTGGATTAATTTACTAAAAATAAGTGGAACTGCTTGTGTAAGTCAATTAAAGCTCACGTTTATTTTAGTAAGTGAAATCAAAGCAACCAGATGTATTCCACATGATATGTGGTTCTATGAAGTTCTGCAGGATAATAAATACGAGAGTTATGTTTTCCATAAACTCTCCAATAATTTTCCCATAGGTACCGGACCACTTCTTCTTTAGAATGGGAGGTCTTTTGATGGAAATAGCAGTGGTGATTAGTGATGTGCCGAACGGTTCGCTGGCGAATAGATCCCGGCGAACATAGCTTGTTCGCGTTCGCCACGGACGGTGAACATATGCGATGTTCGGTCCGCCCCCTGTTCGTCATCACTGAGTAAACTTTGGCCCTGTACCTCACAGTCAGCAGACACATTCCAGCCAATCAGCAGCAGACCCTCCCTCCCACCTCCTAGACAGCATACAATTTAGATTAATTCTGAAGCTGCATTCTTTTTCTTTTTTTTTTATTATTTTTTTTGTATTTTTATTTTTTTAGACACAAGTGTGTTATATTTGAGCATGCTAGGCTGAACGTGCGTATATCATGGCTAATTGCACTGAGGGTATGAGTATATAGCAGTACATTGTTGTGAAAGATGGCTGTCATGTTTAGGGTGTAGCTTGCACGTTATCAACTGTGTATTTATATCAGCAGCTCCACCACTAGTTATAAATCAAGTGTTACGCCCCATGAGATGAGACTAATGAATAACATAATACATGAACGGTTAAGGTAAAGGCATGTAAGTAACTACAACAATAAACTCTTTAGGAGGTGAAATAATGACATGTTTAAACGCTCGCTACTTTACGATTAGTTAATGTGCAGAGAGCAGTTCATGTGATCAAAGGCATGGTGTGGAGGATCGGCTATAGTGGGACATGCTTGGCAGGCTGCTGTTTACTGCTTGTGCTCATCCGATCCCTTCTGGGCGCCACGTGCAGACCCTGGGAGTCCCTGATACCTGGAACAACAAAGGCAATTCTCTGGCTGAGTGCCGGGTTCGCGGCTTGAGGTGGTGGAAGCTTGTTTTGTCGGGTGGTCGGACCTGTCCCGGTGGTGCTTCACGTCCGGTGCGGGATTGTGGTGGCGAGTGCTTGACGTGGGGCAGGCTCTGCATTTCTGTTTGTGCCTCCGGTCCAGTCTTCGACGCCTTTTGCGTTGGTGGATTTTAATGGAGACTGCTTCGCTTAGCTGTGGTGGAGCTTGTTGGGGCTGTGGTGGAGCTTGTTGGGGCTTTCTGCTTGTTATTTGCTTCCAAAATTGATTAAAGAGTCTGTCCAGCTTAGACTCAATATCCTGCCATGCTTTGCTGGTACCAGGAGGACACGCGGCTGCCGCCATATTGGGAGAGTCGCAGATGAGTATGTCAGCCTGGGCAGCTGTGCTCTGTGCGTTCATTAGCTCCAGACAGCCTCTCGGGGTGGACCGGGATAACCCCCACCGGTCCGAGGGGGGGGGGGGGTTAACGGAGCTCCTGCCGGGAAGTAGCTGCTCCTGGGAATCCCAGGATTGGGAGATCGTCCGCCTCTCCCGCCTGGTGAGCACCAGGCCACACTTGCCACGCAGAGGTAAGTAAGACTCTGTCAAGTTGCTGACCGCTATTAAGCATGTCGGGTCGGTCAGGTAGGAGCAACATTGCTGGGCCATCACCTTCTGGGGTGAAATTCAGTTGTTGATAGCCGCTTAAAGTGAGATATTGAGGGAGCTCACACGAAGTGCGTCTTTCCTCCATGACAGCTAGGCCCCGCCCCCCGGAAGCTGCATTCTTAGTGTGATGAGGGACAGTGTAGCTGCTGCTGATTTAATAGGGAAATCGATAGCTAGGCTAGTGTATTTAGTGTCCACTACAGTCCTGAAGGACTCATCTGATCTCTGCTGTAAGGACAGCACCCCAAAAAGCCCTTTTTAGGGCTAGAACATCAGTCTGCTTTTTTTTTTTTCTGTGTAATCTAATTGCAGTTGCCTGCCTGCCAGCGTGTGTGTCAGGCTCACAGCATATACTGTGCCCACTTGCCCAGTGCCACCACTCATATCTGGTGTCACAATAGCTTGCATTTAAAAAAAACCAAAAACTTTTTTGACTGTAATATAATAGCAGTCAGTTTCCTTCACACGTGTGCGTTTCAGGGCCTGCCAGGGCACAGTGTCACACCAGTGCAACTCATATCTGGTGTAACAGTAGTGTACATTTAAAAAAAAAAACTAGAAATTTGACTGTGAAATAATAGCAGTCAGTTTCATTCACACGTGTGCGTTTCAGGGCCTGCCAGGGCACAGTGTCACACCAGTGCAACCCATATCTGGTGTAACAGTAGTGTACATTTAAAAAAAAAATACAGGGGGCTTGTTGTCACCTTTCGGGGACCCTTGGCGTTGTACGTGGCTGGGTGGAGGAAGAGACCTTCAATGAGGAGGACAAGGAACGGGACATGGCTAGTTTGGTATCCAACCTTGTGCAAATGGGGAGTTTGTGGTTGTGCAAATGGACTGTTTGCGGTTGTTTGCGGTGCATTAAACGGGGAGTTTGGTCTGTCACTGTGAAGCGGGCGTAACCCTTACACTACCTGATCGATACAACATCATACCTGATGTTTTAAAGCACGTTATTCCAAACAATTTAGGAATTTTAGGTGATTTATGCCCTTTATGGATTAAAACTAGACTCTGCATAAACTATGTAATTTTTCATGGGAGTTTTGCCATGGATCCCCCTCCGGCATGCCACAGTCCAGGTGTTAGTCCCCTTGAAACAATTTTTCCATCACTATTGTGGCCAGAAAGAGTCCCTGTGGGTTTTAAAATTCGCCTGCCTATTAAAGTCTATGGCGGTTCGCCCGGTTGCGAACATTTGCGGAAGTTCGCGTTCGCCGTTTGCGAACGGAAAATTTTATGTTCGCGACATCACTAGTGGTGATCGCAATTTTTGCAATAATAAAAAACCTAAACATAAAAGAGTCAGCACGCAAAAAAGTCAGGATGCTATTTTGTGTAGTATTCTGTGGAAAGCATTTTTACAAATGAAAGTATCCCTTTAAAAACACACACATTTGTTATAAAATAAGCAATGTGTGTATTTCAGCGTGGATCTGTCACTTACTAAGTTTGGCATTTTCTCCAGAATATTTATAATTGCAGGGTCCTGCAGTTTATTATGAGATAGGTCCAGGACTCGGATGTAGGGGCATTCCTGAAGGTGCTCTATATCTTCTATGGTTTGCAGCTGGTTGTGGGCAATTTGCAACGTGGACAGAACTGGAAGACACGCTGAAACAGACAACATTGAAACAAGAACTACAGTTAGAAGATCAACAAGGCTTTGAAGTTTATTCTTTAAACACTGAATTATTGTGAATTGTAAACCAAATTGCAAAATTTAGGAAAATATATTGGGGGGAAAATCTCCAATTAAGCTATAATCACAGCATGGTTGTTTTTACCTAAACTTTGCAATTATATTTTTAACTCCCTATATTTTGGCACCTACTGAACAAATCCCATACACGTTTTGACCCTCTTTCTATATGAATTTTCCCCCTTATAGTTTGTTACAGGGACACTGACACTATAAGCAACAAACTAACTACATATTAAAGGGACACTGTAACCATTTTACCTCTTTGAATTAGGAGTCCCCAGGGACTCCCCCCCCCCTCCCCCCCTCCCCCCCTCCCCCCCACTCATTTTTAAATCAATTAGCGCAGTTTAACAATAAATAAGAGTTCCTGCCACCCATAGTCTGGCCCCTTCTGGAGGTGTGGCTAAGGCAGAGATGACACACTTCCTTGTAATCATACCCTTCATACAGTCAGTTGGAGCTCTGATTGGCTACATTCAGTCAGCTGACACTCTCAGCCAATTATATATCTGTAATACTGCTCATTTCTGATTAGATCGTTGCTACTACTGCCTATATTTGACCTGTAGGATAAAACAGTGCAAAGACTCACACAGGTTTTCAATCGTCGTGATGTAGTTATTTGACAGGTTAAGAGAGTCAAGCTTTTGCAGGTTTTCAAGGTTCTCAATTTTGTTGATAATATTTTGATGCAAGAAGAGACATCTCAGCTCTTTCTGTGCATTCAGATTTTCGATCTTTTGCAGGCCGTTACATTCTAGCCAAAGACACTTCAAACCAGTGTATTCCTCCAAATTTTCTATATGCATGAACCCTGGTTGAAAGTAAAGGAAGTCGTAAATGTACAAGGGAAAACCAATGCGTTATGAAAAATCCGATCCGATATCGTTTCCATTTTCTGAAACCTATGAATCATATTTCCTACTTCCTACCAACCTTTGTAATGAAGATATAATGTGTCATTTAAATAGGGAGTGATGTATAGTTTATGTTGCTTGCAGAGATCACGCAGGAACTTTTTAGTTATCCTTAAAAAAAAAGGCAAAAAAAAATCTAGTTTAAAATTTAAAAGTTTGTTGAAATATTGAAGAGTAGATATATGTCTCACCAACATATTTAACTACTAATAATCTAATCACCTCCACCCAGGCACTGGGTTTCATCAGTCTTTGATGAATAATTTGTGGGGGACAGGAGGCATATAGGTTATGGTGAATATAGTTCTATGAGATTGGAATGGGACAAGAATAAAGAAGGTGGTCTTAATAGAATAGATATATGTAGAAAAAAAAAGTATATAGTAAGTATATAGGGAAGAACGAGCATTCAGATAGTCAGGGATTGCTAGGTTTTTGAAATATATCTGAAAATGTAAATATAAAAGGTATATACTGCAAAAGGTAAACATGGGACCGTTGCTACTTATATCTTTTGGACCGTTGATACCAATATCTTTCGTGGCAGGGCCATTTACGTTTTGCCGGACAGTGTTTCCATAAAGACGATCTCTGGGCAACGCGATATGGAAAGTTACCAAGTACAAACAAATACATGTTTATTTACTAAAATTAGAATTTTAAAGTGATTTTCAAATTTTTTATGTCAGAGTATTCAAAGTGAAAGCATAGCTGAATTAGAGAATTTTTCCATTTTTATTATTTTGACCTTAAATTGAAAATTCACTTTGAATTCTCAATTTAGTAAATAAACCTGATAGCGTATATGAACATTATAGCATCTTTTCCATAAATATTCTCTCCCATCTCCAAATAATCCCCTTCTTTCTGCTGCATGTTGTTCATCCTTTATAATGTTTTACCTGTAATCTTTAAGACTCTTGAGCTGCTTGAACTTTTTATCAGTTGCAAAACGTCATGCATTCTACAAACATATATACCAGGGGTGCCCAAAAAGGTAGATCCCCAGATATTTTAAAATTACAGCTTCCACGATGCTTTGTCATTCTAAAGGCATTCCAAAGGCATGCCATGCATCATGGGACTTGTAGTTCTACAACATCACAAGATCTACCTTTTGGGCACCCCTGATTTAGTCACTTGTTTACCATTGAAAACCATATTATGCAAGGATATTTATTCCATAACAACTTGCATAATACAATTGCATAATTGCTTTTACCCTAACTGCATATGGGGTGTGATCTCTAACAAGTAGGGGCACTCCCTGCCTTCTGTTCCAAGTTATGTTCGTTGCATGTGAATCCATTAAATGACATAGTACTGTGTACTTGGATTGACCGTTTAGAAAACCAGTTTTTTACTTATGGCCACTTTCATGTTAAAGTGTATTAATTCTCAGGTTTTATAACCCCAATAATGCTTTCTGGTGAATCAGGACACAAATATACATTTACTGAACCTGAAGTCTTCTTCTGGGATTATTTTATTTTCGCACCAATGCAAAGCTACTTCAGAATGCCACGATCCCATACAGAGGAGGCCCACGTTGCCTACTGGCTGAGAAGGATGGCAAGATGTTCCCACATACTCAACCTCAGGATGCATCAGTCTGGGGGGTATCTGCGGATTCACCTCCCTCGCAGGGACGCAAGTCTGGGACGGTTGGCGCAATCTCACCATTTGTCCTGTACAGGCTATGGCGAGGCTTGAATCCGTCCGAACTTTTTGTTTCATGTTTTACGACATATTGCATTTGGTTTGCTTTATTTCCATGACTCTCCAATCTCTACCCACTCTGGTTCCATTAGCTGTACTATATAGCACCTACTCTGTTGTCATAACCCTACTGCCTCCCTACTTGTGCCCGTTTTCCTGTAGATTTCATAATCCTTTCTGGGATAGCCCACGGCACACTTCTTACAATTCTCACATTGTTTCAGTGAACAAAAAGTTTTAAGACCATTATTATTGTTTATTTTGATATCTTTTATATTTTAAAAAACCTCAGTTTGCACGTACTTATTTGCTCTACACCTGTTGTACTTTATTGCTTAAAGGGACACTATAGTCACTTGAACAACTTTAGCTTAATGAAGCAGTTTTGGTGTATAGAACATGCCCCTGCAGCCTCACTGCTCAATCCTCTGCCATTTAGGAGTTAAATCCGTTTGTTTATGAACCCTAGTCACGCCTCCCTGCATGTGACTTGCACAGCCTTCCATAAACACTTCCTGTAAAGAGAGCCCTATTTAGGCTTTCTTTATTGCAAGTTCTGTTTAATTAAGATTTTCTTTTCCCCTGCTATGTTAATAGCTTGCTAGACCCTGCAAGAGCCTCCTGTATGTGATTAAAGTTCAATTTAGAGATTGAGATACAATTATTTAAGGTAAATTACATCTGTTTGAAAGTGAAACCAGTTTTTTTTTTTTCATGCAGGCTCTGTCAATCATAGCCAGGGGAGGTGTGGCTAGGGCTGCATAAACAGAAACAAAGTGATTTAACTCCTAAATGACAGTGAATTGAGCAGTGAAAATGCAGGGGAATGATCTATACACTAAAACTGCTTTATTAAGCTAAAGTAATTTATGTGACTATAGTGTTCCTTTAATGCCAGTTATTACACATTGCACCTGTAACGACTATGTGGTGCCTTTGTCTTGCATAAAATGTGACCTGAGCAAAAATAAAGAATATCCAAAAAATATATATATAATATAATATAATATATAATATAATATAATATATATATATATATATATATATATGTACATCCACTACAGGCCCACTCCTTTAGCACTTTGGTTACGTCATTCGTGAACCTTGCCATATATTGCATCCATTCACACAGATATTAGAGCACATGTAGGTAAAAAAGAAAAACAATGTATAACCCCTTAAGGACACATGACATGTGTGACATGTCATGATTCCCTTTTATTCCAGAAGTTTGGTCCTTAAGGGGTTAAGCAAATTCCACAAATTCTGTTTTTAACCCTTTCACAGCTGCTGCCTATAATTCTATCACAGTTGACATGTCTCAAGTAACTAGGTTTATGCTCACATTACTAATCATAGTTTAAACTTTGTAGCAAATATTTATTAGACAATAAACGTTTTTAGGTTTAGATGAGTCAACACAATGATCACCTGGGTCCGCTCTCCTTCTCCTTTTTGGTATTTGGTGGACAGATCTGTCCCTCTTGGTTCTCAGTTTCTGGCTTTGTCGTTTTATCTTAATTGAGAAAAAAAAGACAGAATAAAAATCATGAAATCGATTGCATTTTCTTGCACTGACAGGTACGTAGCAAAGGATTGTACACGGAGGGGTGCAACAAGACAGTCTCTAACTCAGTGTATTAAGAGGGGTCTTGAGATTGTGAGAGTACCCTGACTTGGTATTGGGGGGAGGTAACATGGCAGTGCAGGATCTTGGGGTTCAGCAGGCACTATCTATATTAGGTGGATCTCTGGCATTCTATAATAGAGGGGTCTCAGTGCTGGTCGATCACTCTCTGACTCTATATTAGGGGGTCTTAAGGGGGTCATTCTGTGTCTCTATATCAGGGGGGGGTCTCAGGACTGGTTGGTCACTTTCTGACTCTATATTAGGTGGGATATTGGGGTTCAGGCAGTGACTCTTTATTAGGGGGTTTCAGGGCCGGTTGGTCGCTCTCTGATTCCATACTACATAATATACTCCTACAGGGTTCTGGCACTATCTAATTCTATATTGGGTGGGATTGTGGGGTTCTGGCACTATCTGACTCTATATGAGGTGGGGTTCAGGCACTATCTGACTGTGTATTAGGTTGGATCTTGGGGTTCTGGCACTATCTGACTCTGTATTAGGTTGATTATTGGGGTTCTGGCACTCTCTGACTGTGTATTCGGCTGATTATTGGGGTTCAGGCACTATCTGACTCTGTATTAGGTTGATTATTGGGGTTCTGGCACTGACTCTATATTAGGTTGATTATTGGGGTTCTGGCACTGACTCTATATTAGGTTGATTATTGGGGTTCTGGCACTGACTCTATATTAGGTTGATTATTGGGGTTCTGGCACTGACTCTGTATTAGGTTGATTATTGGGGTTCTGGCACTGACTCTGTATTAGGTTGATTATTGGGGTTCTGGCACTATCTGACTCTATATGAGGTGGGATTGTGGGGGTTCAGGCACTATATGACTCTATATTAGGTTGATTATTGGGTTTCCAGCACTCTCTGACTGTGTATTAGATTGATTATTGGGGTTCAGGCACTCTCTGACTCTGTATTAGGTTGATTATTGGGGTTCAGGCACTCTCTGACTCTGTATTAGGGTGATTATTGGGGTTCAGGCACTCTCTGACTCTGTATTAGGGTGATTATTGGGGTTCAGGCACTCTCTGACTCTGTATTAGGTTGATTATTGGGGTTCTGGCACTCTCTGACTCTGTATTAGGTTGATTATTGGGGTTCTGGCACTCTCTGACTCTGTATTAGGTTGATTATTGGGGTTCTGGCACTCTCTGACTCTGTATTAGGTTGATTATTGGGTTTCCAGCACTCTCTGACTCTGTATTAGATTGATTATTGGGGTTCAGGCACTCTCTGACTGTGTATTAGGTTGATTATTGGGGTTCAGGCACTCTCTGACTCTGTATTAGGGTGATTATTGGGGTTCAGGCACTCTCTGACTCTGTATTAGGTTGATTATTGGGGTTCAGGCACTCTCTGACTCTGTATTAGGTTGATTATTGGGGTTCTGGCACTCTCTGACTCTGTATTAGGTTGATTATTGGGGTTCTGGCACTCTCTGACTCCGTATTAGGTTGATTATTGGGGTTCTGGCACTATCTGACTCTGTTTTAGATTGATTATTGGGGTTCTGGCACTATCTGACTCTGTATTAGATTGATTATTGGGGTTCAGACACTATCTGACTCTGTATTAGGTTGATTATTGGGGTTCAGGCACTGACTCTGTATTAGGTTGATTATTGGGGTTCAGGCACTGACTCTGTATTAGATTGATTATTAGGGTTCTGGCACTATCTGACTCTGTATTAGGTTGATTATTGGGGTTCAGACACTATCTGACTCTGTATTAGGTTGATTATTGGGGTTCTGGCACTATCTGACTCTGTTTTAGATTGATTATTGGGGTTCTGGCACTATCTGACTCTGTATTAGGTTGATTATTGGGGTTCAGACACTATCTGACTATGTATTAGGTTGATTATTGGGGTTCAGACACTATCTGACTCTGTATTAGGTTGATTATTGGGGTTCAGACACTGACTCTGTATTAGGTTGATTATTGGGGTTCAGACACTATGACTCTGTATTAGGTTGATTATTGGGGTTCAGACACTATCTGACTCTGTATTAGGTTGATTATTGGGGTTCAGACACTGACTCTGTATTAGGTTGATTATTGGGGTTCAGACACTATCTGACTCTGTATTAGGTTGATTATTGGGGTTCTGGCACTGACTCTGTATTAGGTTGATTATTGGGGTTCTGGCACTGACTCTGTATTAGGTTGATTATTGGGGTTCAGACACTATCTGACTCTGTATTAGGTTGATTATTGGGGTTCTGGCACTGACTCTGTATTAGGTTGATTATTGGGGTTCTGGCACTGACTCTGTATTAGGTTGATTATTGGGGTTCTGGCACTGACTCTGTGTTAGGTCAATTATTGGGGTTCTGGCACAATCTGACTCTGTATTAGGTTGATTTTTGGGGTTCAAGCACTATCTGACTCTGTATTAGGTTGATTATTGGGGTTCAGGCACTCTGACTCTGTATTAGGTTGATTATTTGGGTTCTGGTACTATCTGACTCTATTAGGTTGATTATTGGGGTTCTGGCACTCTCTGACTCTGTATTAGGTTGATTATTGGGGTTCAGGCACTGACTCTGTATTAGGGTGATTATTGGGGTTCAGGCACTGACTCTGTATTAGGGTGATTATTGGGGTTCAGGCAGTGACTCTGTATTAGGTTGATTATTGGGGTTCAGACACTGACTCTGTATTAGGTTGATTATTGGGGTTCTGGCACTATCTGACTATGCATTAGATTGATTATTGGGGTTCAGACACTATCTGACTCTGTATTAGGTTGATTATTGGGGTTCAGACACTGACTCTGTATTAGGTTGATTATTGGGGTTCTGGCACTATCTGACTATGTATTAGATTGATTATTGGGGTTCAGACACTATCTGACTCTGTATTAGGTGTATTATTGGGGTTCAGACACTGACTGTATTAGGTTGATTATTGGGGTTCTGGCACTATCTGACTATGTATTAGATTGATTATTGGGGTTCAGACACTATCTGACTCTGTATTAGGTTGATTATTGGGGTTCAGGCACCGACTCTGTATTAGGTTGATTATTGGGGTTCAGACACTATCTGACTCTGTATTAGGTTGATTATTGGGGTTCAGACACTGACTCTGTATTAGGTTGATTATTGGGGTTCTGGCACTATCTGACTATGTATTAGATTGATTATTGGGGTTCAGACACTATCTGACTCTGTATTAGGTTGATTATTGGGGTTCAGGCACTGACTCTGTATTAGGTTGATTATTGGGGTTCAGACACTAGCTGACTCTGTATTAGATTGATTATTAGGGTTCTGGCACTATCTGACTATGTATTAGATTGATTATTGGGGTTCCGACACTATCTGACTCTGTATTAGGTTGATTTTTGGGGTTCAGGCACTGACTCTGTATTAGGTTGATTATTGGGGTTCAGACACTGACTCTGTATTAGGTTGATTATTGGGGTTCAGACACTATCTGACTCTGTATTTGATTGATTATTAGGGTTCTGGCACTATCTGACTCTGTATTAGGTTGATTATTGGGGTTCAGACACTGACTCTGTATTAGGTTGATTATTGGGGTTCTGGCACTCTCTGACTCTGTATTAGGTTGATTATTGGAGTTCTGGCACTCTCTGACTCTGTATTAGGTTGATTATTGGAGTTCTGGCACTATCTGACTCTGTATTAGGTTGATTATTGGGGTTCTGGCACTGACTGTATTAGGTTGATTATTGGGGTTCTGGCACTGACTCTGTATTAGGTTGATTATTGGGGTTCTGGCACTGACTCTGTGTTAGGTCAATTATTGGGGTTCTGGCACAATCTGACTCTGTATTAGGTTGATTTTTGGGGTTCAGGCACTATCTGACTCTGTATTAGATTGATTATTAGGGTTCTGGCACTATCTGACTATGTATTAGGTTGATTATTGGGGTTCAGACACTATCGGACTCTGTATTAGGTTGATTATTGGGGTTCAGGCACTCTGACTCTGTATTAGGTTGATTTTTGGGGTTCAGGCACTATCTGACTCTGTATTAGGTTGATTATTGGGGTTCAGGCACTATCTGACTCTGTATTAGGCTTATTATTGGGGTTCAGACACTATCTGACTCTGTATTAGGTTGATTATTGGGGTTCAGGCACTGACTCTGTATTAGGGTGATTATTGGGGTTCAGGCAGTGACTGTGTATTAGGGTGATTATTGGGGTTCAGGCAGTGACTCTGTATTAGGGTGATTATTGGGGTTCAGGCAGTGACTCTGTATTAGGGTGATTATTGGGGTTCAGGCAGTGACTGTGTATTAGGGTGATTATTGGGGTTCAGGCAGTGACTGTGTATTAGGGTGATTATTGGGGTTCAGGCAGTGACTGTGTATTAGGGTGATTATTGGGGTTCAGGCAGTGACTCTGTATTAGGGTGATTATTGGGGTTCAGGCAGTGACTGTGTATTAGGGTGATTATTGGGGTTCAGGCAGTGACTGTGTATTAGGGTGATTATTGGGGTTCAGGCAGTGACTCTGTATTAGGGTGATTATTGGGGTTCAGGAAGTGACTCTGTATTAGGGTGATTATTGGGTTTCAGGCAGTGACTCTGTATTAGGGTGATTATTGGGGTTCAGGCAGTGACTGTGTATTAGGGTGATTATTGGGGTTCAGGCAGTGACTGTGTATTAGGGTGATTATTGGGGTTCAGGCAGTGACTGTGTATTAGGGTGATTATTGGGGTTCAGGCAGTGACTGTGTATTAGGGTGATTATTGGGGTTCAGGCAGTGACTGTGTATTAGGGTGATTATTGGGGTTCAGGCAGTGACTGTGTATTAGGGTGATTATTGGGGTTCAGGCAGTGACTCTGTATTAGGGTGATTATTGGGGTTCAGGCAGTGACTCTGTATTAGGGTGATTATTGGGGGTCAGGCACTCTCTGTATTAGTGGGTGTGTGCAGTGGTGTCTGGTTGGAGCTCTGTTCCTGCAGGTAGAGGAGGATTACCTGGGCAGTGCTCACAGGTCCCGTCACTCCGTGTCTCTTGGATCAGCCGGTCTCCCTCCCCACAGCCCTCCACCGCCTGGGCGACATCTTCCCCTCTGGTGAGCATTGCTGGCTGCACGGGAGAGCACAGACACAGATAACATGTACCGATATTAACCAGCGATAACAACAATAACACACGGATTATATTTACCGCAGCCCGTGCTAATAGATCCGCTATGAAACCACACTCAGAAAGCTCTCTGGTCACCATGGAAACCAACGAACGCTATTCCAGGAGCCAGCAACTTCCAGCCAATCAGCGACGCGCTCTCTGTAACTTCGGCGACGTCACTACGGCTAGTGCACGCTCAGCGCTGGTCTCCAACAAGATGGCTCCCAGTGTTGGGAATGGAGCTCACTGAATGGGACTCTGCTGGTCATTAACCTCATGGCTTCACTTCATGTTACTATTAACTCTAATAAAGTATGCAAAGCTTGCAGAACTGCTGACTGAACAGCTTGTTGTTTCCCAGTGATTACCTGTGTCAAAGCATCAAAAGGAAATGCAGTCCACACAAGCCATAGTGCCAAAGGGTAAAAATTAAAGGAATATTATAGTCAGCAGAACAACTACTTGTTCTGGTGTCTATAGCCTGTGTTTGCAGGAATTTTAATGTAAGCACTGTCTTTCCATACATTGTTGCCTAGGGATACCTTTTGTGACAGTCACTCAGACAGACACTAGAGATGCTTCCTGTTCACTGTGCAGCGCTGACGTTAAGCGTCCCTACACTCTGAATGGAGATGCTGAATGCTCCTCATAGAAATGTATTTGTAGCAGAATGGATCCCCTAATACACTTTTATTCCTGGTTGTTCGGCTGTCCATACACCCCACGTTCATTTACCGAACCAACTCTGTGTGGTCCCCTTGTTCGCACCTCCTAATCACCGACCATCCCTGGCTGTTAACCACAAATTGATTATTAGTGCAAGTGTTTTCCTGTGTGGATGCCGTTCGTATAACAGAACACATGTCGTTCACGGCCATGTACTATATCTCAGATACGCGACCCCGCGAGCACCCGGGAAACCTGTACCGCTGCCCATCCAACTTCCCGAACAGTTATGAGAACAGCGTTCTGGAGGCATGAACAGGGCTGCCATCAGAAATTTTGGGGCCCCAAACACAGCTCAAGGTCTGTGCCCCCGGAGCCCCTCCCCGAGTCTTCCCACAGGGCGTGCCTCGAGTCCGTCGACAAGGATGAAGTGTGCGTGTGTACTGAATGTGGTGTGTGTATAGTGGATGTAGAATGTGTGTAGTGGATGCGCTACGTATAGTGGATGCAGACTGTACGTTTGTGTAATGTATGTAATGCTTGTATGCATTAGATGCAGAGTGTCTGTTTGTGTGGTGAATGTAGGTGTGTTTGTATAGTGGATGTAGTGTGTGGATAGTGAATGCAGAGTGTATGTTTATAAAATGACAGCATAGTGTGTGTTTTTGTAGTGGATGTAGTGTCTGCATAGTGACTGCAGAGTGTGTATAATGAATGTAGTGTGTGTGTAGTGAATGCAGTGTGTATCGTGAATTTATACTGACTGCAGAGTGTGTATAGTGAATGTAATGTGTGTGTGTGTGTGTAGTTATGCAGATCATGTCTAGTGAATGTATAGTGTGTTTGTATGGTGGATGTAGTGAGTGTATAGTGAATGCAGAGTGTTTCTAGTGAATGTAGTGCGTGCGTATTGAGTGCAGTGTGTATAATGAATGTAGTGTGTTTGTAGTGAATGCAGAGTGTGTATAGTAAATGTAGTCTGTTTGTAGTAAATGCAGGGTGTGTTTAGTGAATGTAGTGTGTTTGTAGTGAGTGCAGAATGTGTATAGTGAATGTAGGGAGTGTATATTGAATGCAGAGAGTGTATACTGAATGTAGTGTGTATGTAGTGAGTGCAGTGTGTGTATAGTGAATGTAGTGTGATTGAAGTGAGTGCTTGTGTAAGAATAAAGTGTGTGTGTGTGTGTGTGTGTGTAAAATAGGGGGGGTAAAACATTTTTTAACATTTAGTTATGTATATTTTTGCTTTTTTATCCCCCCCCCCCCCCCCCCCACCCTGCTTCATACCTTGTCAGGGAGAGAGGTGATCGCATTGTGGAGGGAGCCAGCAGATGCACACTGCAGAGGGTTGCCATGCACTGATGGCGGCCCTGGGCATGAACTACCGAACAGGGGGAGCATTTTCTCCCTAACAGCCTAGGGAAACATTTTTCAGTGTTCGTGTGAGAACCCCTGAAAGATGACCAGTTGTTGCCTTGTTTTCTATCGAACTGTTTTGGGGCATTACCTCGTGGCCGACTGGTCAAAACTTCAGTCAAGTGGGGTTCCCGAACCACCAAAGGGATCTGAGCGCTATTTCAACAAAGTGGCTGGTCAGACCCTAGGTATTCGGTGGTAAAACTTTTGTGGGGTTCCTATGTTATTATAATTTATTTTTAGGGTGAATTATAATATTTTCTATGTTTCCTACTTCTGAGAGATCATTGAATTACATAATTTTGCCATTTCATGACGAAAAGACATGATTTTATGAAAGACACGCGAGTATTGCTTAACCCTTTCTTTACTGTCCACCAATAGCAGCAAAGAATACAAACAGTAAGAAAAAATGGTAACCATAGTGATAAGCCACTCCCATACCGAGTCCCAGTATAATAGTCAGCACCTCCTCACATATTTTCTCTTTCTTTGGAGATGCGACACAATAACAAAATAAACAGGAACAGATGAATCAGTCCAACCAACACAGAACAACTCTCCCGAAATCCAGCCGGACTCCAATCAGGAACCATAAACAAACTGGGACCAATCCTGCAAAGAATAGAAATGCCAACAGTGAGGAGCCCATCACAGAACAATACATTGACATCCAGCCAATGAATTGAAGCCTTGTGGGAAGTAGTGAGGACCCCCTAGTAGAACAGAATGAACCTGTGAAAACATAAAAACAGGAGCCGAACAGTTAAATCGGTACTTGAACCAAAGTGCGCATGCCAAAAAACATAATATTGATAACTGAAGAACACAGTGCCCATATCGCAAGAAAAAAACCACCAGACAAAACATACAACATAGTCAGGTCACATGAGCATAAACAGTAAAATAAATACAGAGCGCATCACATATACCTAACCCCCCCCCCCCTGGAAACCCACATAAGAGAGAAAAAATCAACAGGGAGGCGTCTACTGCCTCCGTGACCTGATCCGGGTGCCAGCTGTAGAACCGTGGTAATTGGGTATTGAGCCGGGACGTGAAGAGGTCGATGGCAAAAGGTCACCAGAGAGACGAGATAGCGGAGAACGCCCCTACGTCCAATCTCCAATCCCTGCTGTCCGACAGCATGAACTCCAGTCCACATGAATGTTGTGGAGTCCCGGGAGGTATTCTGCCTGGACAACCAGATCCCTGGCCAAGCAGTAAGCCCAAAAGTCCTTCGCCAAGCGGGTTAGAATTGGCGACTGCGTGCCGCCCATGTGATTTACACACAGAGATGTTGTCCATGCGCAGCCGGATGCATGCGCTGGCAGTCCCGTTCACAAAGCTCCGGATTGGGAAGGAGCCGGCCAGGAGCTCCAGAGCATTGATGTAGAGACGGGATTCGTCTTCCGACCAACGTCAGAAGTAGGGGGACGTCCAGTAGGGGGACTAGTTTCTCGTCTCCTGGTAGGGCGTTCTCTGGGTGTAGGAGCCTCGTCCCGATCCACGGGAGTGGTAGTTGGAATGGCCGAATAGACGACCCCTGAATCTGCCGGCCCTGGTAGAGACCCACCCTTGAAATACACTCTTAATGGAGGATTGGGCCTCCTCTAGGGCTGTAAAAACTCCCACAAAGTGCCCCAGGTCCTTTATAAAGGAGTCCCCAAATAACAGGCCCTGGGCATCCTTGCCTGCCTCTGTGAGGGCGAGGTTGGCTAACTTTGTTTAAATTTTAAAAAGAATGGCTTTACGCCTTTCTATGGACAGGGAGTTGTTAACACTGCCCGCTATGCAGATTGCCCTCTGTACCCAGCCACAGAGTTCTTCCGGGTCAACCTGCCTGATCTCGGCTCTGGCGATTTCAGCCAGGTCAAACAGTTTAGCCAGATAGTAGCAGAACGAAAAGCCCTGTAAAAAGATTGTATAAGTTCTATGGAGAGAAAGCTCTCTTTGCAGGGCTTTTCGTTCTGCTACTATTTATTCCAACTGCTATCATCTCCCCCCTCTATGTTCATAAGACCAGCAACATATGTGACTTTCAGCTAGCGGTAACATTTACAGTTATTTTGTATTCACTACTTGCAGTATTTGACTTCTGACTACCACTGATTTACAGTGAGACATTATTTATTTTTATTCTTTATATATATTTTTTTCTCCATTTACTTTTTCTGTATATTTATTCAGATTATATTGAATAGGATTTAACTTTATTTATTTTTTCTTTATGTAGTTTTGGGGTATTTATTACTCTTTTTTAGGCAGAAGTTAAATTGACTCTGCTTATTCCTACCATTTATCAAGACTTAGTTATCACATATCATTTTATATATTATACTTATTAAAAGTTACGTTTTATCTGGGTTACTCGCCTTTCAGAAGGGTTCACCTACTTTTTCTTCTTCTTTACACCCTGTTCCAAATTATTATGCAAATTCTATTTAAGTATCCCAAAGATTAAATATTTTAGTTTTCAGTTTAACTCATGGATGGCATTGTGTCTCAGGGCTCTTTTGATCACTGAAAACAATCTCGGACACCTGTGATAATTAGTGTAACGGATGGGTACCTCCGTGGAAGGATGCTCCTAGCATTTCTGAGGTCTCCAAGCACTCCAGCCGATACCATAACCACTGTAAACTCCTTCAGAGGGCAAGGCAGGAACAAGCTCTTAAAATAGCTTAGGAGTGATTATAGCAAGGGAATATGCAGAGCATAGCAATCCCATGTAGCAGATTCCCCCAATAAGAGACAGGACTCCAAATTGAGGGTGAAGTAGAACAGAAGCTTTTAATCAAACACTCTGCTTTTATGCACATTTTACACACATAGTACTGCCCACAGGGATTTGCAGAACAACCAATCAATACGTACAATACACTCAGACACTCCCACACAAAATCTTCCCCTCTGCCTGTGATATAATTACTGAACACAATGGTCTAATGTAATTATCACAGGCAGGAAAATACACAGTTTTACACAATATTTATAACTCTAGAAGTATTCATCACATTCACATAAATGTTTATAGTATAGTATTATTGGTATTTTATATTGTTTTCCCTCCATTTGAGAAATATGTTTAGGTGATATACCCTTGTATAATGATCGGACTTTGAACTGATTTATTCATTAGAAGGCTTGAAATCATGTCCAATGAACTTTGACTTTTAATAAAACACGCCCAGAGAGGCAGGCATAAAAACGATAGGACAGCAGGATCCAGTACGTGATCTGAGGAAGCCGATTGGGCGAAACGCGTCATCATGCACGACGTCACCACGTGATCGCTCCGAAACCCGGAAGTGTTTGCCTGCGGTGGCTCAGTTTGAAAACCGGCGAGTTTCAGCTGTATTTCTGGCGACCTTTTTGTTTTGGGGATATCTCCTGCACGGGCAAAAAGAGCTGTATCACTTTGAGTGACTTTTTATATGTATACTTACAAATAAAGTATTCTTGAAGGATCCAGTTGCTGTCCTGATTCTAAAAGGTCTCTAAGTCCTGAGATAAGAGGACTTATGCCAGCATAGTTAGAGCAGACTTTCACTGCTCTACCATTGTGAGTGTTATTTTTCCTTATTTTACTTTATATATTTATTGCATACTACCCTATGTTTCTTTTCTTGTGTTTGCTTTGTATATCACTCCGTGGGGTAACCAGCGCCATTGTTGCGTTCTACAGCTACTATCTGTAAGTGTGTATCTCCTTTTTGGACTTATATTTTCACGTGTTGGATATTGCACATGCACTTTATAATATTGGTATATCATATGTAATGATATTTTAGGTTTTACGCATACTAAGTGTTTTAAAGGTATAGCGCACCTTATTTTTGGATTGTATATTTAGTGGTGTTTAGAGCTATTTCTCACTCTAAGGTGCAGCTTTTGAGTTTTAAATACTGTTTCACTAGTTATAGATAAATATTTTATGATAACTATAATCACATAGCGCCTTCCTTTTGCTTGTATACATTTTTTTTTTATATTAACCCAGTCCTATCAAACCTATCAGAATATTTGGACACCCGCCTCCAACCCCACGTCTCCAATTTTAAATCATACTTGAAAGATAGTTTGAGTCTCCTACAGATTTTAAATGATTTTAAGTGGAAGCCAAATTACATCTTAGTTACCAGTAATGTCCAGTCCCTCTATACCATTATACCTCATCACCTCGGATGCGCTGCTATAAAACGTATCTTACAGAGAGATAGAGATATGCCCTCAACTCTAATTTTATTTTAAAAGGCCTGGACATCATTCTTAATAATAATTATTTTTGGTTTTATGACTCATTTTATATGCGCAGCTGTGGGGACGAAGGTAGCACCAAGCTATGCCAATCTGTTCATGGCCGATTGGAAAGACAACTATATTTGGTGTAACATACAATGGAAATCTAATATTATTTTATACCGTAGATATATTGACAATATATTTTTTATTTGGGAAGGCACAACAAATGATCTTAATGACTTTTTACAATTTTGAAACAACAATTATAGGGGTATTAAGCTTAGCACTGAAATAAGCACCACTAAGGTACAGTTTTTAGACCTAGAAATCTATATAGACAGCGGCAAATTGCACACAATAAATACTTTCATAGACTTCAGCAGCTGCCATTATCCCCCGTGGCTCCGCAGCGTCCCAAAGAGCCAACTTATACGATTAAAACTTAATTTTAATAATAATCAGGTTTTTAATGAACAAGCCAAAGATCTCAAGGAAAAATTTAAAGAGAAAAATTATAATGAAAAATATATGGACACTTTAATTGCTGAAATAAATCAAGCAGATAGAAGGCAGTTATTACAATACAACAATTCGAAAACACACATCGTTTTAGACTACAATAATAAAAGTTTTAAATTAAAAAAAATAATTAAAAAACATTGGTATATTCTGAAAGAGGATGACATTTTAAGTAAACTTCTACCAGAAAAACCATATATCGTGTTTAGGGGGGCCACCAACCTAAAAACCTGCCTCACCAAAAACTATACAAAAAAAAAACAGTTCCCATACCCCTTCTTTCTTTAACCAATATAAAGGGTTCTACAATTGCAAAAAATGCTTGGCATGCAGGAGTACAAACAACCAACACATCAAACTTTTAAATCAAAATACTCCCCTTATGAACACAAAATAAAGGATTTTATTACATGCAATTCCAAGAATATAATTTATTTATTAGAATGCCCGTGCAAACTGCAATATGTTGGCATGACTACAAGATGCTTAAAAACCCGCATTGCCGAGCATTGTTGAAACATAAAAAAAGGTTACATTAACCATTCCATGTCAAAACATTTTTTAATCCACAAGAAAGACCCCAAGTCCTGGCGAGGAGGACACCTCCCAAAACTTCTAGGCAAAAAAAGAGATGAATTGGGTATTCACACTTTGGTACCCCAAGGGTTAAACGTAGATTTTGATTTGTATAACTTTTTGTAAATAATCATGTTACTTGGTCCTCTTTCTTGTATAATATTTTTAACCACACCCCTTTTACATTTGCCATAGGTACTAAAGTGTTTATTCTGTTTTTATAAACATTGTATGACTCCTTTTATGATCTCATGTTCCAAGGTCTCTCACATTTATATTATCTGATCCTTTTTCTTTTATACAGACTTTTAATCACACCTTTTTTACACTTGCCCAGAGTTTTTATTCTGTATTTTAACATTTTTGCTAAGTTCCATTCTCCTAGTACTGTTATTTTATGTTTTAGTTATATTCCTTTTCTAGTTTCTTTTAGGCATGAATTTCTTCCTTTTACTACATTCCCCATGATTCTATGGGGTAGAAGGAGAATCCTGTTGTCCTTTCCTCTTGCCAGTCTCCTCCCCCTGTTTCCTCTTACTTTAGACATTGTTTCCTATCTCCATGACAACGTGATCCGGTCAGTCATGTGACATAGGTCATGTCTGTCATTCCCACCATAAGGCCAACCCACCCTTACCCCCTGCACTACAAGACTGTGTAAGGATGGTCTCCATGGCGATGCCTCCCCAGTTGATCATGTTGGTTTGGGTTGGGGTCACCATTTTGTTTGTTTGTTCTTTCTAATTTGTTTTGATAAGGTTGGAAGAAAAAAAAAATCATAAAAAAAAATAACATAAGATTTATGTTTATCCATTTGATAATGTATACTTATTTTATGTCCCCCTCCCATCTGCACTGTATTATTGTTTGTTTTAATACGTTTTAATATGTTTTCTGTATCACATGATTGATGATGTCACTAATTGTGATGATGTAATCAATTGTATCTGCTATTTAAACAGGATAGTCCTCTGATGCTGTAACACTTTGATAAAGCCTCTTTGCAGGAGAAACGCATAAGTGTTTTTTTAAAGCTGTTTTATGTTACTATTTTTTTTATCTCCAAGAAAGATAGCTCATTTATGCTATTGGAGCCTCCAAGCCTATCCTTTTTATTGTATTTTATCATATAATATAAATCCTTTTACTCTCTCCAACACCCCCACTGGAGGACTCGAGGAGTGATATCTTTGGTGGGGATCATACCACCTACGCCTACATATATTGAGCAATATCCTATTTGCTCTGTACTTATGAGTATACCTCCATTTTCTTTTTAATCATTTTATTTTGTATTATCCAGAGACCACTATTTTGTGGTTTTATCCCTTTTATATATCACCAATTATTTGAATACCGGCCTACTGCCATTGGAAAGGAGATATACCCTACCACCCCTGGAGACCCCCTTTTTGAGGACATCCAAGGACCATCTACATATCCATAGGCGGGGATTATACCGTCCGGGTGCAAATATCTGGAGCTGAGTATAGGCTCAAGAAAATTGTAAATGCAATTCCTTTCCTTTCATTTACCATCACTTAAGATCTTAATATACTACACTATATCCGTGTCTTTTTCCTTCCCTCCTCCATATCGCACTGAGCGTGGGAATTCCTTCACAGGCGCTGCTCCCTGATCCTACTACCTACATCCGTCGTACCACCATAAAAGAAGAGACTCTGATTTTTGGGAAGTTTCAGCACATACTGCAATTGCAAGTACTGATATTTCACCTACCTCTCCATTCACTTAAAGCATTCATTGTGTTGAGCTATTTCAATTCCTTTTATTTCATTTGTTCATTGTGAACAGCTAAACGTTTGTAAATGTTAACAAAAAAAACCTGATCAATGGGGGTTGAATAAATATTTTACATATATTAGTATCCTGGCCCAGGTATCCCGGGTCCCTTACAACTGTATTGGCTGTATCCCCCCTATTGTGACACTGCTTGGGAGCAGTGCAGCAAGATCACAAAGACCAGAGCAGTGACCGTAGACTCCAAGGAGTGTCCACTCCAGCTCTCTCAAAGGTAGAAAGGCAGGATGGGACAAAATAAATAGTAACTTTAAATAAAATTACAATGAACATGAGTGTTTGTGAGTATATATGTGTCAGTGACTGTTGTGTTCGAATGTACATGTGTGTTAATGTGTGTCAGTGAGAATGTGTCTGTCAGTGAATGTGTGTTAGAACACAGGCAGTAACTATGATTTAGCTTTAGGGGCGAAATACCTCCGTAGTTGATGGTGAGAGTTGGCCTTGCAGGACAGCAATGTAATGGCACAAGAAGCTGAAAAACTACCTACGGCCACCTAGGGTACCCTAACAGTCAGACCAAGATAAAGATAACGTTCTAAAGAGCAAGTGGTTGTTGTAAGGAGGGAGGTAGTATTGTAAAGTGAATCACTTGCATGGTGACTTGAAAAACGTGAATGCGAAACAATGACAATGTGACATGATTAAACAGACATATACCTGGCAGATAAATTAAAGTTATAATTCTAGAAGTTCATAGTATGATTAGAAAGTGGAGGGCAAAAAAAGAAGAAGTTTTTTTTCCAACTGCCGTTAAGCAAGATGGCTGCTTAAGGAGAGAGCTCCATAGAAACTGTAACTCCAAAAAGAGGTAAAAGCACAAAAAGTATAAATATATACACAAAACATATTTTATTCAAAAGTTACAAAGAAAATGGTAAAAACAAAGAAAAAAAAATCTGCCTCAGGTGTGAAATCTACCGATAAAATGACATCAGCAACTATCAGAGATATAGAGATTATCATTCACCTCAGCATCCTTCAATAAAGACTCGCCGTGACTCCCAAAAATATGAAGATCCCCCATGTTGGAAAACAAATTGTTTTACCTACACAATGCTTAGTGAATATTCCCCAAGACATACAGAGCTATATATATATATTAAAGGACCACTCTAGGCACCCAAACCACTTCAGCTTAATGAAGTGGTCTGGGTGCCAGGTCCTTCTAGGGTTAACCCATTTTTTCATAAACATAGCAGTTTCAGAGAAACTGCTATGTTTGTGAATGGGTTAAGCCTTCCCCTATTTCCTCTAGTGGCTGTCTCACTGACAGCCGCTAGAGGCGCTTGCGTGATTCTCACTGTGAAAATCACAGTGAGAGCACGCAAGCGTCCATAGGAAAGCATTATAAATGCTTTCCTATGTGACCGGCTGAATGCGCGCGCAGCTCTTGCCGCGCGTGCGCATTCAGGCGACGGGGAGGAGAAGAGGAGGATCGGAGGAGGAGAGCTCTCCGCCCACCGCTGGAAAAAGGTAAGTTTTAAACACTTTCCCCTTTCCAGAGCCGGGCAGGAGGGGGACCCTGAGGGTGGGGGCACCCTCAGGGCACTCTAGTGCCAGGAAAACGAGTATGTTTTCCTGGCACTAGAGTGGTCCTTTAAGTTACTGGGTGTCAGTCTTATGTCCTGCTTTTTTACTTCTGTATTTATTATTGCGTAGCTAAAGTATTACTGTAAACATAGCTTGAAAGACCAAATGGTCAGTAGGCCTGATTATAATACAAGATACTCATGCGTTGAAAGGGTTAAACTTGCATTTTTTTAAACATACAATATGTTTCTGTTCTTGTGTCCATGAGCCTGGCTTTCCCTATCTGTTATTTTTTTTTTGTCAATCTTTCTTTTATTAAGGCATGCGAGGTGGGTTACAGAATGAAGAAAGGGGAAATGTACGAGTGGTATGCAATATAGGGTTAATACAGCAACAACATTGAATTACATTTCCGATATAGTAATGCCTCATTTTTGTTTTTTTGTTGTTTAACGAAAACATATTATAAACAGGCTTATATTCCCCCACATGTCACCGATTTAAAGAGTTGGGTGATAAGATGAGGGGGACAAGTGTGCATGCATGTTTGTATAGGTAAACTTAATGTGCAGGTTACAGACAGGTTTAAGCTCCTCACACGTTATAATAGTTACAAGTTGGCAGACTAGTTGATTAGGACATGCATGCGTTCAAGTTGAACATGTGAGCTTAGTGTGCACATTATAAACAGGCTTAATCTTTCTAACATGTCACGAGGGTTACGAACTGTAAATAAGTCTTACTCGCCTGACTAGTCACAGTGTGCTATAGCAAACAATAATGCGTAACAAATAATAGGGTGAGACGTACAATCTATCTATCACATGCAACACTCTCACATGGCGGAGACACGCCAAGTGGGCTACAGGCTGGGCCAGGAGATACTGTGTGCACTGCGGTAGGATTAGGGCGTAAGATAGTAGAATTGCGAGACCAACATGGGCAATATAGAAATGAAGACTAAAGAAAAGAAAAGAAACAAATAGTAAAACGAACATGGGAGGTAGACAGCATGAAGTCATGGTCATATAACTGGCTGGTACCCTTGGTACACTGGGTCTGGAGAGAGTCCGTGTGTGGCGTTTAGCCTATGCCACTTAGAGTCCAAGTATAGTGAGGGCGCCTGAGAGCAGTCTCGGTTTCCCTCACCTGCTCACTCTGTGCGCGTTTCTGCGGCATGTGTGTCTCTGCTCCCCGGGTTGCAGCGCTCCCCCTGTGCTTCCTGGGTGTCCGTCGTCCAGGCGCCATGTTTCTTCGGCCCGAGGCCTTAGCAGGGGCCCGTGCCACATGTCCATTGACCCCATCAACAGGGTCGTGGGCCCAAAGGTCCGCCGGAGTGTGGCTGTCCCCTCGGGTGTATGGGTGGCGTGGAAGGATTGCCTCCAGGTGAACCCCCAGCTCGGAAGAAGTGTGCATGGGCCTGTCGATGGCATGGTCTCCCCATGCGGTGCGGTGTGTTGAACGGGTAGCCCGGGATTTGCACAGGAGTGTGCCCGGGAGGGCCTCTTTCTCAGCTCCTAGTCGGCATTTGGGTTTAGACACGGCCCGTGTTGGTAGCTTCAGCCGCCTCCCATGCCTGTCTGCGATGTGTTGTCTTCTCAGCTTTATCAGTGGGAGCTTTGGGCGGTGAGTAGGGTTCGCCGGGTGAGTTTTATGTTTTGCCCCTGTTGTTGGCGGTTGTTGTCGCTTCGGCCCACGGACTCCACGTGTCCGTTGGCTGTGGCTCACCTTGGGCATCGCCTGAGCTCGCGGTGGTGCCGGCTCTGTGTGGGTGAGTGTCAGCTGCAGTGCAGGGGTGTTAGTGCCTGCCCGTTGCTCCCTGGACGACAGCTTCGCCCAGAACTTGTCGAACAGCTCGTCCAGTTTGGCCTCCAGCTCCGCATTCTGTGAGGGCCAGGTGCACGTGGCGGCAGCCATGTTGTCCCGTTTCATGTTACTCCGCAGCTCGCCATGAGTCTCAGCGGTTGTGGGTAGGTTGTTGCTTTGCATTGGACCGGGATAACCCCCGCCGGTCCTGGGGGGGGAGCAGGGCATCTGTTGGGTCGTGCCTCCAGTGTCTGGGCGAGGAGAGCGGCCGCCTCTCCCCGGTCCCATCCCCCGCAGGCCGCGGCTTTCCATTCTGGGTGTCTGATCCGTCGGGCACTCAATTAGGGTTTCAAGTTTGTTGCCGGGTCACCCCTGTTGTAGGTGGCTGATCTCGGGTGCTTTAGGCTTCGATTCAGTGGGTTTTTAGCCCGAAATTGGCAAACACAGCGGGAGCCCAGCTTTTCTGCGACTTCTCAGTTTGCTGGCTTAGCCCCCTCCCTATCTGTTATAAACATCCTGCACTTGGGGGAAAAAAGAGCATTCTTTCTAAGCACCTGCAATTTTTAATTGGGTTCCTAAGTCTAAGACGTCACTTGCATCAGTGAACAGGAGACTAACTAACAGAATTGCGTAAGGGTATATGAAAAAATGATACTTTTGGTTCTGAGACTTTCATGATTGGTTAATGTTCCCGTTGATGCTTACACCCCTAGACAAACTGTGTTTTATATGTACTACACAATAAACCTTTGAATGCTTATTGATAATCCATCAGAAATGGTGAGACTTCTTTGAGTATTCCCAGCATCTGATTACACAGACAAAGGAAAGCAGAAACGTGTTTGTGCATAAGTCCATGGCAGCGTAAGGGTTTCCAGGACCCTGTGGTGATTTTTCCAGCCTAACACCCCAATAACTCTTTCTTTAATGGAAAATACAATTTGCAATATGCTGGAGGATATGTCTGAATGTTTTCATTTATCTCTTAGATCTGATTTAATGGCAGAAATAACGTCCGTTAACAAAAATCGAAGTGAACTGGAAATCCACACAGACAAATTAGACACTGAATTAACCGTTTACTAGAAGAGAACGTCAATATATTGAGTACCGAATGAGACTCCCAGAGAAACTATTCTGAGACTGCATATTTATCACATTAAAAAGCAATGGATGTCTAAAATGACACAGGGATTTAAACTACCTGATCAATGCAAATTTTAAAACATTTCAATTTATGAGATTCGGGAGTTCAATATGAACTGGAGGATTGGATAAGTTGTATTCTCACCGTGAGAGGTATTACGCAGTGTGCTAGTCATCATGAGAATCATTTTAACATTCTTTATCGTTGGTACCTGGTACCATCACACATTCACAAAATGAATCCTGGAGTTGCAGACAGATGTTGGGGGGGAGTGTGATGAGAATCTGCTACAGAATCTGTTAATAAAGTAGACAGAGTACTCATAAGAAATATTCTTTTAGCCACCACATCCTACTTACCCAGATATTGGAAACACCCTGCTATACCCTCTATACCTGATGTACTAAAGTTAGCATTAGAAAACAAATCGTATGAGATGGCTATTAGACAGCCATCTTTATTATGGGATTAGCTTCATTATCTGTGGACTGAGTGGGCAAACAAGGTTAAAAAATATTATCGTTTATAATTCAAGATATTCAAACTGTAAATTATTAGTAGTACAAACTTGTTTTATTTGTTTTACATAGATATAATTGTTTTATTATCATCGAGAAATATACACATATCAATATTGCACAAAAATTGCATATCATGTTTAGATCTAGAACATTAATAGACTCTTTACTGTACTCATATGTTTAAAAAAATGCATTAATTAAATGAACATTAATAAAAAATTGGGAAGGGGAAACTTGGGGGAAGTATCCATCTGAATTATTAAATATTACTTTACAATTAGTTAACAATATTTTTGCGCTATACCAAAGATAATACATTAGGTAAGAAACCAACATACTCTTTTCTAGCTGGGGCAAAGGGATTTCATAAGTGCAATCGTTGTACTGTCTGTAAAAACACAGACCCTTCTGCACTATCCAAAATTACCCATTTTACCTTCAAAAGAACTAATAAAACATACACCATCAATGATTTTATTAGCTGCAATACAAAAAATGTTACAGACTTTCCTGAGACCCCTCTGTTGTTGTCCTAGAGGTGCTCTGATCGCAGTTGTTTTTACGGCGTTGTGATATTAAGCACCCCTACCACAACAATTCTCTCTAAGATATTGTATTCTTCACTATGACATTTTAGACATTGCCCATTTAATAAAAGAGCTTTAAGGGCTCTTTTATTAACGGTATATTTCATTTTTTTGCTGTGATCTTTCCCCCACTTCCTTCTCCAAAACGAAATAAAGTCAGAGGTACATTGTTCATATATTCCAATGTGAACAGCCTGTTTGTCATGAAAATGTATTTCCATGGCGTGAATCGTGATGACTCTTCAGCGCTCTCTGTTAAAAACTGAAAGTGAAAAATGATTTGCTTTGTAGAATTACAAAATGCAAATAAGGAATTTGCAAATAACTGACCAGTTACCTCCGTATATCTCTCTTTCCATTGGTTAGAAAGATGTGATTGTATTATATATGTGATGCATTATTATGTTGTTTGTTCTTCAAGTTATTTATGTTTGGTTTTATATATATATATATATATATATATATATATATATATATATATATATATATATGGATTTCACCACATATTTAAGGACAAGTCAACAAAGGCTAGTCCTTGTCCAAAATAAGGTAGTGTGTGTAATTTCCATTGGGATCGGTGTGTTCTGTTTGATTTGTTCAGGAATCCAACTAAAATAATTTTAGGACCTGCAGGCTGCACTAGTCTCTTATTTTCAGACAAAGTTAAGAAAGAGCTAGGCATGAGAACCACAAGTGCCTTTATAAAGGCAGTAGTTGGAGATAGTGTAGGCAGAGGTGTTGATACCTGACCAGATGGGATGATACCTGCCTGAAAGGAGAGAGCTGCAGCCTGGTCTGGTAAAAGAAGTTCTCAGCAACCCGAGTCAAGCTGCAGTGACTTGTTTTAAAGAGTCCCAGGGTCCCTAATAGCAGCTAGGGAGTTGTCCTGGTGGAGGAACCCAGTCGGTGGAACATGGATGTTATAACGCATGATTCAGCTAACCTAACACCAAAAGGGGCAGCATAACTTAAACTGCAGGCAGCCATGTATTTGTGCATCAATATGCAATTGGTATGAAAGACTTATCTAATGGGCATTGCAGCCAGAAGGGGGAAAAAACATTGGGCATAGGGTGCAAGGACAGTTTAGAGCTGAAATGAGTGGTCTGTCATGGACATCATTGGTGGCTTTTTGACAGAACACGTCAGTCATGTTGCTGTGAAAAGAGTGACTCTTAAAATGAAAACAAAATATATTCATAGATTCACTTTGTATTGCTGTAATTTCAGATATAAACCACAGCAGAATCATGGAGCTTATGACTGTTGTAAAGAGGACCTTATCACAGCTGCATGAGGAGAATTTACAGGCTTACCATAACCACTTCCACTTGGGACTTCTAGCTGTAGTGGGAGCCTTGTACACTGCTCATAAAGCCTTTTATGTGCTATGCCGCTGTTACCATGCAATCAAATTTCACATCAGCATTCGTATGTTCAGTAAAACTTTCCTGGCCAGACAATACGGCGGGTGGGCTGTTGTTACTGGTAAGTTTGTAGCAAGAGAAGAATTGCATATAGCAGGTTAACAATCACAAAGTATCTCTGTTTCATTTCAGTTCTCAATAAGCCAATATTTGTTGATGACTTCGATACGTCAATTGCATAACGTGATCAGATGTTATTTGGTTTTAATTTTAGTTAAAATCTAGTATCATTGGTAAGGATCAACATAATTCCCAAACTACCTCTATAGTTAATTAAAAAGCTTGCTTTACTAAAATGTAAAATATTAAATGTGTTCTACTCATTCCTAAACCTTTTTTTCAGGGGCCACGGATGGTATTGGGAAAGCATATGCGGCAGAGTTGGCCAGCTTTGGCATAAATATCATCCTGATCAGCCGCAATAGAGAGAAATTACAAATGGTGTCTGAGTCCATTGCTACAACCTATGGAGTTAAAACCAGCTTCATAGAGGCCGATTTCAACAAGGGCCGGGAAGTGTTTCCTGCCATTAAGGAAGCTTTGAAAGATGTTGATGTTGGCATCTTAGTGAACAACGCTGGGGTGTGCTATGAGTACCCCCAGTATGTAACTGATGTTCAGGAGGATAAAATTTGGGAGATCATTAATGTCAATATTGCTGCAACCACTATGATGCTGCACATAGTTCTGCCGGGTATGGTACAGCGAAAGAAAGGAGCAATTATCAATGTGTCCTCCGCAACCGCCTGCTTAATATGCCCTCAATTTACTATATATGCTGCTTCCAAGGTAACTTTGTGAATCTATTTTTCCCCTATGGATGTTTTAACCCCTTAAGGACACACGACGTGTGTGACACGTCATGATTCCCTTTTATTCCAGAAGTTTGGTCCTTAAGGGGTTAAAGGGATTCCCCAGTGCCAGGAAAACAAACCCGTTTGTCTGGGTGCCTACAGTGTCCCTTTAATACTTAAGCAGGTACAGGCTGTAAAGAAAATATGTTATCTATTAAGAAAATACAAATATAATAAGGGTGATGGTGAGGAAGGTTCTCTTAGAGAACAGCTCTTTAACACAACACCAAAATGTGACAGGTCTTCGATCCCAAGCTCCACTCCCTGCATCTGCATCTTTGTTTCTCTCCATACAGACTAATTTACAAATAAAAGTTCGGAGTAAGTGCAGGACAAGACCACATATGTAGGGAACACACTCAAGACAACCCACATTTCAGAGGCTAACTTTTGGTGATGCAACAATAACCAACTTATCTCTCAACCAAAACAATCGACAAAAAATATCAAATGTTTTTGGTTGTTTTGTTTCTTATCTCCAACTGGATTTAGTTTCAGCCAGAATTTAAGCAGCCGTACCTGGGACAGCTGTTTGAAATTAAACCAACAGTAAATGTGCTTTGCAAGCACCAGAGCAGGATTAACAAAAAAGTGGCCTTAAGTAACCACCTAGGGCCCCTGGGGCTAGACAAGGGTGACGGAACAAGGATATTAGAAACATAGAAACATAGAATGTGACGGCAGATAAGAACCATTCGGCCCATCTAGTCTGCCCAGTTTTCTATTGTTTTTTGCCCCCTTATGTGGAAAATGAATGGGGGCCCGAACTGGTAACCTGCATAGGCCTCTGTGAGATCTTAATCCTACTCCAGTAAGCAGTCATTGAAAAAATAAATAAATAAAAGCCAATTGGGGTCAATATCACCTGCATATAAGTATAAGGCAACTCTTAAACCTCCCTCATGCCCCCAACCACCATGTTAAACAGTAAACAGCCTTTCACTGTTCACTGCAATAATAAACTCGGAACTGGCCAACTGCCCAATCATCATTAACAGACAAGGGGGATCTTGCACAAGTAGAGGCTTCATATTAAAGTACAGAGGGGAGGGAACAGATCACAGATAAGTGAGATTTCCCTGTCGGAAACACTTATAAGCAAAACAATCAGAGTGCTCTGACTGAGATTTCATAGCATAAGACAACTCTCGATAGACCAATATGGATTGTTTTTATTGTATCAAGGGTACAGGGTTAATTTATTTTGTTTTTTTATTTTATTTTAATAGTAGCGTTGGATGAATTTTTTAATGTTTTTTTTATTTGTATTTTATTGAGTTGATACCATCAGTATACAGCTTTTCCATTGTATGAGAAAAGAATGAACATATGCCTGGTGATAATAACAAAATAAATGGGTATATCATCTTAAATACATTTGACGTAACATTATCGAGCTGTCACATAGAAATCTATTCCACTGAGGTATTTTGTGGAGCGTTCTCTCCTGGCCGTCAAAGCCAGCTTCCTCTTCTCTGTTAGGATGGAGAATGGGATGACTGCATAGATAGCAACAGTGTCCCCCCCATATTGTATCGTCCCAATCTCCCTTGAGCGGTTCAGGATCGCTGATCTCACTGAGACATCCGGGTCACTGCAATTATGTCTCTGGATGCTTCATTCTGGCTGTGGTTGACGTCCGCACTCTGAACGTGGAGGTTATCATAGGTTGGTCAGGGTTGTCCTTAATGTCCATGGAGGCTATTAAATCATTAATAAATGTGAGTAGTGTCTTGTTATGTACTTTTTCTGAGGTGTAGGTTTGTGGCCCTTCTCCAGGGTGGTCACCGTTCGGTTCAAGTGTTGCTCATGGGATTGAAGGCTTTCTAGTTTGCCAACTGTGTCCTGTAGGTGTTTGGCTCTGAAAGCCTCTCGTCCCTCCAATTTCCATACCTTCTGGTGGACTACACCAATTTTGGCCTGGGCCACCGGAAGGTCTTCATTACAGACCCTCCGGAGGTCAATAAGGAGCCTCTTGATATCCCTCTTCAGTCAGGGTGCCTGAGACACCCTCCACCTTGCATGGATGGGAGCTGGACAGGTTGAACAGGTCCACCCCTTTTTTTATAATCACAGGTAAGGGATGGGGACTATGATAATAATAATAGTGATGACACTGAGTCTTCCATGTTTATTATCTTATTAATGGCTCCCACTGTTTGAGGTAGGGGTAGCGGCTAGAATGTCATAGGGGTACAAGGGGATGGACAGTGACCTGGGTCAGCCCCCCCTGTAAATCACATTAATCAGTCACTAGTCTTTTATGACAGAGAGCAGCCAATGGCTGCTGGCTGTTTAGTTGTTTAGTAGAAAAGCACCAACCCACAATATTGAACATTGACCCTCATATGCTTTTTAAACTATTTGCCTGCTGGTTGCTAGAGCTGCAGGCCAATAGTTGAAAAAACATTTTTTCAACACCTTTTATCTGTTTAGCCCCATTTATCATTTGCTAAAGTTTATAATTAAACTACAATAAAGTGTGAAGCATATTGTTCCATCTTCAAGAGGAAATGTGGATAAATATATCTGTTTTTGAAGGAATAGTGTAATACAAATAAATAACATGATGCAAAAGTGTTAAATTGACCTGGTTTTACCATTAATTTTATTTCTTAATTAACCGTCAATGGTCCTCTTGCTTTAAGACTTACCTGGACAATTTAACTGAAGCTTTATACCACGAATACTCTACCAAGGGAATTTTTATACAGAGCCTGATCCCATGTGTTGTGGTTACGAACATGACAAGTCCAATGTGTACATTTTTTAAGAGAAAGTCGATACTGGTTACTCTGGCTAAAGACTATGCCTATCAAGCCGTAAGGACCATAGGACTATGCCGAAGGACAACCGGATATTATTCTCACTCCCTCCAGGTAAGTAGAAGTAAAGAAACGTGGAAGATGGAGGTGACTGATAGAGACATTCAGAGTAACAATTTAGATAAGGGCTGGGCAAAAGGTACATCCCTATATGCTGTAGAACTACAACTACCATGATGCTTGCCAGCCTTTACAATGTCAAAGCATCATGGAAGTTGTAGTTCTACCAAATCTGGGCAATTACTATTTGCTCACCCTTGGTTTATGTGACAGACTGGTAACGAAGGACCAAGGAGCCAAGGTGTCTAGCTATTAATTACATTACCTGGTCAGGTACAGACACCAAGGTGCCGGAGATACATCCTTTGTTCTCCCTGGGGTCCTCCTGTTGAGACCCCAGGTATAAAAGTGTAACTTGTGACAATAAACAACCCTGTCAGGATCGGGACAGGGATCCAACACGCAAAGTACAAACAGGACAGGGTACGTATACCGGACCTTAGAATGGCCGGACTAACGTACGGAGAGTAAAGAGAATGGTCAGAAACAAGCCGAGGTCGAGGGAACGAGAGGACAGGTAAGCGAGGAACAAGCCGGGTCAAGGATACCAGAGGGAAACAGAGTAAGTCAAACTAGCCGGGTCGGAACCAAAGGAATAACTGAAATCGCCAGAGCACTGTGTGACTAGACAGGCTAGAACCACGACAGGGCAATGAGTGAATGGGAGAAACAGGTTTAAATACCCTGGTTACAGTGAGTATACCCGCCTCCGACGAGTCCTGAGTGGCTTCCAGTCACTTGAGTGACAGATCGGTCCGGACTGACGTCATGACGTCGGGCAGCGTGCCTGACGTCATAAAATGAGACGGATCCCTCGCGGCCGGCGTGAGAGTGTCTAGGGGAGCCGCGAGGGATGGAGGAAGCCGACCTGCTGGAGGAGTAAACTACTAAGTCTCTACCTCTTTCGGAGGTAGGGGCTTTAGGTACCCTGACAGTACCCCCTCTCAGATACGCCCACCGGGCGGAAGGAACCGGGACGAGACGGAAAGCGTGAGTGAAACGCCCTGCGAAGGCGAGGAGCATGAACATCCTCTTGTGGTACCCAACTTCTCTCCTCAGGACCATATCCCTTCCAGTCGACCAAATATTGTACTCTCCCCCGAGAGATACGAGAATCAATGATGGAGTTAACCTCATACTCCTCCTGACCCTCCACCTGAACAGAGCGAGGAGGGGCGATCGTGGAGGAGAATCTGTTACAGACTAGGGGTTTCAACAATGAAACGTGAAAGGAGTTAGGGATGCGTAAGGCTGCTGGGAGAGCTAGACGATACGCCACTGGGTTAATTCGAGTCAAGATCCTGTAAGGACCAATATATCGAGGAGCGAATTTCATGGAAGGAACTTTAAGCCGAATATTCCTAGTGCTTAACCATACTCTATCGCCTGGAACGAAAATCGGAGCCGCCCTTCTACGTTTATCGGCGTGTTTCTTAACCAGCATAGAATTGTGTAGAAGAATTTGTCGAGTCTGATCCCACAACTTCCTCAAATTGGCAACATGTACATCAACCGACGGTACACCTTGGGAAGGAGAAACCGAGGGAAGAATAGATGGATGAAAGCCATAGTTCATGAAGAAGGGGCTTGAATGAGTAGAGTCACAAACGAGATTGTTGTGCGCAAACTCCGCCCAAGGAATCAAACCGACCCAATCGTCCTGGTGTTCGGAAACAAAACAACGTAGATATTGCTCAATCTTTTGGTTAGTACGTTCAGCAGCTCCGTTAGACTGGGGATGATAGGCAGAAGAGAAATTTAATTTAATACCTAGTTGAGAACAAAAGGATCTCCAAAAACGGGAAACAAATTGGGACCCTCTGTCAGATACGATTTGGGAAGGTATCCCATGTAAGCGAAAAATCTCCCTCGCGAATATCTCTGCCAACTCTGGGGAGGATGGACGTTTAGGCAAGGGAATGAAGTGGGCCATCTTGGTGAATCTGTCAACCACGGTGAGGATAACAGTCTGTTTTTTAGAGATAGGTAGATCGACAATAAAGTCCAGGGCCAAACAAGACCATGGTTTCTCTGGTACCTCTAAGGGATGCAGGAATCCACTTGGGAGCGTATGAGGTTGTTTGGTCTTAGTACACACTTCACACGCAGCGATGAAATCTTTAGTATCTTTACGTAAAGCAGGCCACCAGAAGTCTTTAGAAATCAACGCATACGTCTTGCGGATACCAGGATGTCCCGCCATCTTGCTGTTATGGAAACATTGCAACAGCTCCAGTTGAAGAGTAGGAGGAACGAAATGTCGACCCTCAGGAGTCTGTTTAGGTGCTAGATGTTGCAGCCTAATGATCTCGGCCAGTAACGGGGAATGAATCCTGAGATTCGTATTAGCAACAATCTTGCATTTAGGAACTATAGAAGAAAGAATCGGTTCAGATACAGTGAAAGGTTCATATTGTCGAGACAAAGCATCGGCCTTAGAGTTCTTAGAGCCAGGTCTGTAAGTAAGCACATAATTGAAATGAGTCAGGAATAAGGACCAACGAGCTTGCCTAGAGGACAAACGCTTAGCCTCCCCAATATAGGACAAGTTCTTGTGGTCCGTCAAAATAGTAACCGGATGTAAGGTGCCCTCCAATAGATGTCTCCACTCTTTCAAGGCTTTAATGACTGCTAACAATTCCCTGTCTCCGATGTCATACCTGCTTTCAGGCCCAGAAAGTTTCTTGGAAAAAAAACCACAAGGATGTAACGGTTTATCCACCCCCAACCTTTGTGAGAGAACGGCACCTACTCCTGTCTCAGAGGCATCGACCTCAAGTAGGAACGGCAAGGACGTATCAGGATGGACTAATATTGGAGCAGAAGCAAAAAGTTCTTTGAGATTTTTGAAAGCAACGAGAGCTTCAGTAGACCAAGTCTTAGTATCAGCCCCTTGTTTGGTCATATTGGTAATAGGTGCAATAATAGAAGAGTAACCCTTAATGAAGCGCCTATAATAATTGGAGAACCCAATAAACCTCTGGATAGCCTTGAGTCCCTTAGGCAATGGCCAATCTAGAATAGACTGGAGTTTGTCAGGATCCATCTTAAAGCCTTCCCCAGAAATCACGTATCCAAGAAAATCTATCTGGGTCTGGTCAAAGCTGCATTTCTCCAATTTGCAGTATAAGCCGTGTTGTAGAAGTTTGTGTAATACCTTTCTGACTTGTCTATGGTGGGTCTCAATCTCTCTAGAGTGTATGAGAATGTCATCCAGGTATACAATAACACAATCCTGTTGAAATTCCCTAAGAACTTCGTTAATCAGATCCTGGAATACTGCCGGTGCGTTACAAAGGCCAAAAGGCATGACCGTGTACTCATAATGCCCGTAGCGGGTATTAAACGCAGTCTTCCACTCGTGACCTTGTTGAATTCTCACCAAGTTATATGCCCCTCTGAGGTCCAACTTGGTGAAAATCTTAGAACCTTTTAGCCGATCAAAGAGCTCGGTAATCAAGGGGATCGGATAGGCATTCCTAATGGTTATTTTATTCAAACCTCGGTAATCAATACATGGTCTGAGTGAGCCATCCTTCTTTTTAACAAAAAAAAATCCAGCCCCGGCGGGAGAAGAGGATCTCCTAATGAATCCCTTGTCTAAATTCTCCTGAATATACTCCTCTAAAACAGAATTCTCTTTAATGGATAGAGGATATACATTACCCCTGGGGGGCATGGTGCCGGGCAAAAGATTAATTTTACAATCAAAGGTCCTGTGTGGGGGTAGTGTATCAGCGTTCTTCTTATCGAACACTGCTTTTAAGTCTATGTACAGAGGAGGTATCTGTCTCCCTGTAGACTGGGTAGAACTATCTGGTGTGTTAATCATAGCCAATGGAGACACCCTGCGTAAACACCTCTCCTGACAACCCTGGCCCCATGAGATTATCTCCCCTAATTCCCAATCGATAATAGGGTTATGTCTCTTTAACCATGGGTAGCCCAGGACTATGGGAACAGAAGGAGATGAAATGAGCATAAGTGATAAGTTCTCCTCGTGTTAGATACCAATAGTTAAGTTAATGGGTATAGTCTCACGAGAGATAACAGGCTCAAGTAAAGGTCTACCATCTATGGCCTCAACGGCCAAGGGTGTATCCCTTAACTGGGATGGGATAGTGTGTTTAGTAGCAAAGACTTGGTCGATAAAATTCTCAGCAGCTCCGGAATTCTCAGCAGCTCCCACGTTAAAGAAATTGGTAGCAGAAGCCTGTGATCTTTATAATTATGCGTAGAGGACAAAATAGAAACACCCAAGGCCTGTCCTCTAGAGAAACTTAGGTGCGGGCGTTTCCCGAGCGAGTAGGACAATTCAGACGCAAATGACCTCTGGCTCCACAATACATACATAAACCCTCCCTTCTCCTGTACTGCCTCTCCTCTTCAGAGAGGCGAGTATTGCCTATCTGCATAGGTTCAGGATACAGTGAGGTATTGGAATCAGGACTTTGAAATGTAGGGGCTAATTTAAAGGCAGGTCTGAAGTTCCTCTCTCTAGTGTTCTGTCTCTCTCTTAAACGCTCATCAATACGAGAAATGAACGAAATTAAGTCCTCTAAATTCTCAGGAAGCTCCCTAGTAGCAACCTCATCAAGGATAATATCTGATAGCCCGTTCAAAAATACATCTATATAAGCCTGCTCATTCCACTTGACTTCTGCCGCCAGAGACCTGAACTCTAGTGCATAATCCACAAGTGTTCGGTTCTCCTGTCTCAGGCGCAACAGTAATCTGGCTGCATTAACCTTCCTACCAGGAGGGTCAAAAGTTCTTCTAAATGCAGCTACAAAGGAATTATAATTATATACCAATGGGTTATCATTCTCCCATAGTGGGTTGGCCCATCTCAGAGCTTTCTCAATGAGTAGGGTGATAATAAATCCAACTTTCGCCCTATCTGTGGGATAGGAGCGAGGTTGTAGTTCGAAGTGGATACTAATCTGGTTCAAAAAACCACGACACTTCTCCGGTGAACCACCATAACGTACAGGTGGGGTAGTACGGGAAGAGGCACCTACAGTGGCTACCTCTAGACCAGAACTTACAGGAGAGATGGAAGTAGTATGGATCTCCTCAGGTGGGTTATTGGCACGAGATAATAGCGCCTGTAGTGCTAGTGCCATCTGGTCCATTCTGTGTTCCATGGCGTCAAACCTGGAATCAGAGGGACCAACCTGACTGTTTGTACCTGCAGGATCCATTGGCCCTGTCGTAATGTCAGGATCGGGACAGGGATCCAACACGCAAAGTACAAACAGGACAGGGTACGTATACCGGACCTTAGAATGGCCGGACTAACGTACGGAGAGTAAAGAGAATGGTCAGAAACAAGCCGAGGTCGAGGGAACGAGAGGACAGGTAAGCGAGGAACAAGCCGGGTCAAGGATACCAGAGGGAAACAGAGTAAGTCAAACTAGCCGGGTCGGAACCAAAGGAATAACTGAAATCGCCAGAGCACTGTGTGACTAGACAGGCTAGAACCACGACAGGGCAATGAGTGAATGGGAGAAACAGGTTTAAATACCCTGGTTACAGTGAGTATACCCGCCTCCGACGAGTCCTGAGTGGCTTCCAGTCACTTGAGTGACAGATCGGTCCGGACTGACGTCATGACGTCGGGCAGCGTGCGTGACGTCATAAAATGAGACGGATCCCTCGCGGCCGGCGTGAGAGTGTCTAGGGGAGCCGCGAGGGATGGAGGAAGCCGACCTGCTGGAGGAGTAAACTACTAAGTCTCTACCTCTTTCGGAGGTAGAGGCTTCAGGTACCCTGACAAACCCTTCACTAAGTCTCGGATAGTGTTTGGGTGTGACAGTTATTACCCAGCGGCAAGGAGCTCTGGGGCTATAAACACAAGGGAAAGACAGACCATAGCGGAGGCAACCCTGCTAGTTGTGGGTATACCGCCACCATTTAGATCATATATACATAGAAGAAAATATACACTGATCAGCCACAGTTAAAACTGTCATACCTCCGATAGCCGGCAACGATTTTAGTCTCTGGTGGGAGACGCTCAGAAGCCTCAAAGTCCGGGGATCTGTGTTTCTTCTGCCCGTTACCTGGTTTCAGCTGCAGGACATGCTCCTAACGTCACAAGGGTTGCAGGATTGTCAGGTAACCACGGCAACCCCGTGTGTAGGGTAGGCGTCCTTAACCCTGCAAAACACAAAATTTTTAGAATAAAATAATTTAAGCGTCATAATTAGGGGAGAAAAAACGGGTCGCAAGAGTATTCTGAGAACGGACAGCAACTGAAATAGCCTGCCCTTCGGTAGGTCCCCGCTCAGAACTCAAGCTGGTTTTAGCTCATCTTGTGCCATTACAGAGAGAACATATCTGAAGCATATCAGACTGGTCCCATCCATACGGGTAGTCCAGATCCGAAATGCCAGCAAGTTCTCTCTGCACGAGAGATACAGCAACCCCAGACGATCGTTTCAGCCTTGTTAGGCATCATCAGTGAGGCATAGCTAATATCTCTCTAGGCACCGTGAGCAAGGGGTCCACGTCTGGATTACCCTTTAAACTTATGGAGAGAAAAAACAGGTTTTTACTCTCCACAAGTTTAAGGGATAATCCAGACGTGGACCCCTTGCTCATGGTGCCTAGGGAGATATCAGCTATGCCTCACTGATGATGCCTTACAAGGCTGAAACGATCGTCTGGGGTTGCTGTGTCTCTCGTGCAGAGGGAACTTGCTGGCATTTCGGATCTGGACTGCCCGTATGGGTGGGACCAGTCTGATATGTTTCAGAGAAGTTCTCTCTGTAATGGCACAAGATGAGCAAAAAACAGCTTGAGAACTGAGCGGTGACCGACCGAAGGGCAGGCTATTTCAGTTGCTGCCCGTTCTCAGTATTCTCTTGCGACCCATTTTTTACTCTCCACAAGTTTAAGGGATAATCCAGACGTGGACCCCTTGCTCACGGTGCCTAGGGAGATATCAGCTATGCCTCACTGATGATGCCTTACAAGGCTGAAACGATCGTCTGGGGTTGCTGTGTCTCTCGTGCAGAGGGAACTTGCTGGCATTTCGGATCTGGACTGCCCATATGGGTGGGACCAGTCTGATATGTTTCAGAGAAGTTCTCTCTGTAATGGCACAAGATGAGCAAAAAACAGCTTGAGAACTGAGCGGTGACCGACCGAAGGGCAGGCTATTTCAGTTGCTGCCCGTTCTCAGTATTCTCTTGCGACCCATTTTTTACTCTCCACAAGTTTAAGGGATAATCCAGACGTGGACCCCTTGCTCACGGTGCCTAGGGAGATATCAGCTATGCCTCACTGATGATGCCTTACAAGGCTGAAACGATCGTCTGGGGTTGCTGTGTCTCTCGTGCAGAGGGAACTTGCTGGCATTTCAGATCTGGACTGCCCGTATGGGTGGGACCAGTCTGATATGTTTCAGAGAAGTTCTCTCTGTAATGGCACAAGATGAGCAAAAAACAGCTTGAGAACTGAGCGGTGACCAACCGAAGGGCAGGCTATTTCAGTTGCTGCCCGTTCTCAGTATTCTCTTGCGACCCATTTTTTACTCTCATAATTAGGGGACACTTCCTTTTCCCTTCTCCCTCCTACTCCCTTCCTTCAGACCACTTCATGTGATTTGGCGCAATGTGATGATGCTGTCCAATAATGTTTAGTTTCACTCTTTACATATTTACCTTTTCCTGAGATATGTCATGGTCTCTGTTACCTGAGAGCGTGTTCTGAGATTGTTTGTATTCATGTTACTGACTTTCAACTGGCTTTGTTCTGGCCATTCTATTAACTGGTATCCTTGACCTCTGCTTGTTTATTTGTTTATGTGTATTTCTAGAATCCTTGACCTCATCTTGTTTTCTACTTTGCAATTTTCGCCTATCTTGGGCATCACGTTATGCCCAGCCACTCTAAGGTCCGGTATATGTAACCTGTGCTTCCAATTTGCTAATTTTATCTCTATTCTCTGCGGGTAATGGTCACTTCATTCTGACAAAAAAAAAAAAACTTACAGGTCAAGTGAATAATATTGATAAGATAATAATATTGATTATTTTGTTACTATTGATTATATTGTTACAAGGAGTGGAATAAATTAGGCAGCAAGTGAACAGCCAGCTCTTGAATTTCCTGTGTTTGAAGATCTGAGTGACTTTGACAAGATCCAAATACTGATGGCTAGATGACTGGGTCAGAGATCTTCAAACGGCAAGTCTTGTGGGGAGTACCCGGTATGCAGTGGTTAGTACCTACCAAAAGTGGTACAAGGAAGGATAACCGGTAAACCAGCATCAGGGTCACGGGTGCCAAAGGCTCATTGATGCATGTGGGGAGTGAAGCCTAGCCCGTCCTGGTCCATTCTCACATACAGCTACTGTAGCTCAAATTGATTAAAAACATGATAGAAAAGTGTCAGAACACACAGGCTGGTCATATTGCCTACGAGGACCCTGACAACCGCCGAACGTGCCTTCAATGGCATTGTGATCATCAGAACTGGACTATGGAGAAATGGATGATGGCTGCCTAGTTTGATGAATCACATTTTCTTTTAGATCAGGTGGCTGGCCAGTTGTGTGTATTGTTTACCTGGGGAACAGATGGCAGCAGGAAGCACTGTGGGAAGAAGAAAGGCTGGCAGAGGTAGTGTTAGGCTCAGGGCAATGTTCTGCTGGGAAGCCTTGGGTCCTGGCATTCATGTGGATGTTACTTTGACACATATCAGCTACCTAGAAATTGTTAAAGACAACAGCAGGATAATGTACATTGTCCCACTGGAAAAACTGTTCAGGAGCGATTTTAGGAACATGACAGAGATCACGGTGTTGCCTTAGCCTCCAAATTCCCCAGATATCAATGCAATTGAGCATCTGTGGGATGTGTTTAAACAACAAATACAGTCCATGGAGGCGCCACCTAGCAGGACTTAAAAGGATCTGCTTCTAATGTCTTGGTGCCAGCTACCACAGGACACGAGTCCATCGATCCTCGATGCATCAGACCTGTTTTGGCAACTCAAGGCGGACCTACAATATATAAGGTAGGTGGTTTTAATGTTGTGGCTGATCAGTGTAAGAATATGAAGAAATTGTGAGAGAATGAACTGATAGACAGATCTCCTGTCTACGCTCCATGTTCACTTCAGGGTGTCCACAGTCAGTTGATAGGATATAGCCCATGAATTATGTAGTATGTGAATTTGAATACACAGATAAGTTGTTTCCTGTATAAATATATTAAATCAGCATAAAGATACCATTCTAAGAAGTGAATGGGTGCATGAGGGCTATAAAAAAATGTATGTTTATAATGAATTTGAGTCATGGGCTCTTGAGTTCCAAGCAGTAGAGGAGTGCAACCAGTGGCACGTTCTGCTTTGCATTGTCTGCTGGAGGATTAAGGGACTTGTAAGGAGTACCTTGCAGAGGAGGTAAAAAAAAGTTGGAGTAAAACTTTGGTGTGTTTTTTTTTTTTGGGGGGGGGTCATTTTTTTTTACATTTTTTATTTTGACTAAGGACAAGGACACTAAAGAGTAAGGAATACAGCTTTGTATTCCTAACGCTACAGTTGTCCTAAACATACAGAAGGTTTAAACCATGGTTTCCAGCTAAAAATATATATCTTTAAGTTTTATATTACCCATTACACAAACCCTTTTACTCTACCAAGATCAATTGGGGTAGCCGTTTCCTCTGGCCAGTCCATAGTGTTTAGTTTCCACCTAATTGTATATGATAATAATTTAGCAAATGTTGTAACATTCATCCATTTTTCCTTCAGATTTACTTGGGAAAAACTATTCCAGAGTGGGCATGGATTTACTTCTTTAACATAATCTGTACAGCCGTTCGCAGAAACCATTTTGCCAACAAGAAATAAAGAAGAGTGTCCTCCAGCAGAACACGCCAGATTCTATTCTCAGCAATACTAAGTAGATGTTGTTTATCTACCCTCAATAATAAACTTGGTGAATTTTAGACACCCCTAACACTGCATATGCCTCGTCCTTGAGCTATATCGCATATACATTTAAATGCATGAAAACATGATATAAAATATTTTTGTTCTTTATAGAATGTGTGACTAGCTCTACAACAGATTTTTTCAGGTGAGGCCATCAGAGATGTGGCATCTTTCATGTACCATTTACCCATAGAATGTCCAGTCTTGAATGTATCACATGTTGCTATAGTCTTCCAATGTAGAACCTAGAATGTCACTATTGAAGATACAATAACCAATACGTTAGAATATAATGTAATATTCCCTACGGTCATGTTGAAAGGCTGGGTGTACTATGCTACAGTGTTGCAGCTGACATGTGCTTGGCTGCAGAAATGCTATGTACCTGTACCCTACAGTACACATTATCACATCAGGTGGTAAATATACATCTTGCAAAGTCTATACAAGGATTTTTCTTTTTCATTTACGTAATTTCTATCCAAATTCTACAAGACTTGGCCATCGCACATGAATTTCTATTTTCCCCAAACAATGCACTAAAATCTCCCACGAGTTATCCTTTAGGGATCTACCAATACATTTTTCCAGAGCCGATACCAATTATCAACTGTCTTTTTGGCTAATTGCTGATAACTGATACCGATATTCTGTACTGTTAAAGTTTTGAAAAAGCAACACAATTTCTACACAAAAATGCCTAGAACTGAACATGTTTATTGTCTAATATTTTTGTTTTGTGAAAAACCTGTAAACTAAACATTTAGAACTCGTTTCTTTTTGTCTCTGCATCCCTACACTACGAAGGGTCTCATCTGTGATGTCATATGCCAGCATGCTCCAAGAGATCAGATAAATGGAGCAAAGAGCATTAAAGAGCAAGAACAAGAGATCAGAGAAATGGAGCAAAGAGCATTAAAGAGCTCATATCTCACTGTCACTCAGAGTTTGAGTGGAGAGGGATGGGGCAGCCTTCCCTTATCTTCCCAGCAATTCTGAACATCACCAAACTGCCAGGTACTGACACAATGTACTAGCTGTCTGGAAATAGACACTAGGGCTAGCTCTGGTGGCAAAGGGCAGTCTGTTGGACAGACTTGAGTAGTAAAAAATTAAGACATTAGAATAGAGAAGAAAATATTTTATTTATATATTTTATATATATATATATTTGTAGTCGGGACATAAGCCGTTATAATAAGATAATACAATAATAATATAATTAGAAGTAAGCACCAGTCGATTGAAAGAAGGCCCACCCATTTAGTTGTAATTAAGGGGAGAGATGGGAGGGATGAATTCAGAGGTGACGGTTCTGTCATGGAGGGGGCCTTAGTTTTTTAGCTGGGTAACCCCTCGAACAATTACAGGCTACGCCTTCATATTTGTAGTCAGGGACATCAGCCGTTATAATAAGATAATACAATCAGTCAGTTGTGGTGTGCTGGAACGGACGTGTGGTGTAGGCCTGTAGTAAAAGAGGGCAAAAAGTTGATGTATACAAATAACCTTTATTACATACATGTTAAATGCTAATCTTAATTCCTGTTCTGGCTGCCGTATATAACTGGTATAAGCTGCTGATTTCCAGTGTCCTAACCTTTTAATTATATGAGCAGGGACATTGTGACTTGATGCCTCGGAAGCGGCTCCAATTCTGAAGGAGTGGCCAGAAAAACCAGAGGGGTCAAGACCGTGTCTAATGAAAAGTGTTCTAATGTATAACATGAATTTAGTAGTGGTTAGAAGTTTGCCATGTAAAAGGAGTAATGGCGAATTTGGGTTAAGACCGTCTAGTGTTAATCAATATGTGTCCAGTAATTTAACTGGACGCCAGGGATTACCGGTGGGGTAATAGCATAGTTTAGTAGTAGGTTTTTTTGGTGTGATTAATGGTAAGTACGTAATGGTCAGTATCTTTTTGTTGACTTATAATTTTCAGGTGCAGATGGTTGGACGTGATGCTATTGGTCGTGAATTCGTTTGGATGTAAGAAGCCATAGAAGGCTAGATAGGCTGCTGTTTTAATTAACAGATTAGTGCTGGTTTTAAAATGGATTGTCTCAGAGTGCACGAAATTTAGGCCCGTCAATAGGAAGTCTGGTATTTGTAGTGGGTTTGACCAAGTGTTGTATGCCTTTCAGAATATTCTTAACGGGATAGGTGGACATGAAAGGATTCGTGCTATGGTAGGCGCTTAGGATGTGATGTTGTATTCCTGTGAAGTAGAGTTTTATAGTGTTTAGTGATAATTTTAAGTTAAGGTGGCAAAAGGGGATAAATGCCACTATGGAGTCTAGGGAGTGTGTGTCGCTAGAGTTGAGTGAACCCGGACTGTAAAGTTCGGGTTCGTACCGAACATTAAGTTTTTTGGACCCCGGACCCGAACACGGACATATCATTGTATGTTTGGGTTGGAGTTCGGTGTTCAGCGTTTTAATGGCGTGCTTTGAAAGGCTGCAGGGCAGCCAATCAACAAGCATTTGACTCGTGTGCACTTAGAAGCCATCACAGCCATGCCTACTAATGGCATGGCTGTGATTGGCCAGTGCAGCATGTGACCCAGCCTCTATATATAAGCTGGAGTCGCATAGCGCCGCACGCACATGAGGTCTTATCAGTGTAGGGAGAGGATGCTGACACTGAGGGACAGCTTAGGAAAGAATTCTGCAAACTAGTACATTAGTGGGGTGCACTTCATATCTGAGAGTCAAATAGAAGCGTCAAATACTGCTGTCACATTGCAGTTTTAAAACTTAAAATAGTTTGGGTGCTAAAAAGTACATTAGTGGGGTGCACTTCATATCTGAGAGTCAAATCGAAGCGTCAAATACTGCTGTCACATTGCAGTTTTAAAACTTAAAATAGTTTGGGTGCTAAAAAGTACATTAGTGGGGTGCACTTCATATCTGAGAGTCAAATCGAAGCGTCAAATACTGCTGTCACATTGCAGTTTAAAAACTTAAAATTGTTTGGGTGCTAAAAAGTACATTAGTGGGGTGCACTTCATATCTGAGAGTCAAATCGAAGCGTCAAATACTGCTGTCACATTGCAGTTTTAAAACTTAAAATTGTTTGGGTGCTAAAAAGTACATTAGTGGGGTGCACTTCATATCTGAGAGTCAAATCGAAGCGTCAAATAGTGTGCTTACAGCGCAGTTTTAAAACTTAAAATTGTTTGGGTGCTAAAAAGTACATTAGTGGGGTGCACTTCATATCTGAGAGTCAAATCGAAGCGTCAAATAGTGTGCTTACAGCGCAGTTTTAAAACTTAAAATTGTTTGGGTGCTAAAAAGTACATTAGTGGGGTGCACTTCATATCTGAGAGTCAAATCGAAGCGTCAAATACTGCTGTCACATTGCAGTTTTAAAACTTAAAATTGTTTGGGTGCTAAAAAGTACATTAGTGGGGTGCACTTCATATCTGAGAGTCAAATCGAAGCGTCAAATACTGCTGTCACATTGCAGTTTTAAAACTTAAAATTGTTTGGGTGCTAAAAAGTACATTAGTGGGGTGCACTTCATATCTGAGAGTCAAATCGAAGCGTCAAATAGTGTGCTTACAGCGCAGTTTTAAAACTTAAAATTGTTTGGGTGCTAAAAAGTACATTAGTGGGGTGCACTTCATATCTGAGAGTCAAATCGAAGCGTCAAATAGTGTGCTTACAGCGCAGTTGTAAAAACTTATTTTCTGGGTGCTAATCTGCTAAATAGTACATTTTGGGCATGCTCTTAATATCTGAGAGTCAAATAGAAGCGTCAAAAAGTGCGCTTACAGCACAGTTGTAAACATTCTAATTGTTTTGCTGCTAAACTGCTAAATAGTACATTTTGGGCGTGCTCTTCATATCTGAGAGTCAAATAGAAGTGTCAAATAGTGCACTTACAGCGCAGTTGTAAACAGGGCCGGCCTTAGGCCCTCAGACGCCCTGTGCGAAAAATCTTTGCAGCGCCCCCCCCCCCGACATTATTTTTATAGTGTATTAAATAAATAATGATTTAAAAACAAATATTAATTCCTTCTTTCCCGTTGGGAGAGGGGCATGCTGATCTGAATCTGGTCTACCCCTCTACTGGGTACAGACCATGCGTAACTGTCTCGCAAGCTCAGGGACTTGCAGTGTCCGGTGGTAATCTGCGGCAGTGCTCTGATTGGCCGGAGCTAGTAAGACAGCTACTTATGGTCTGCAGCCAACAGAAGTGCATGCCAGATGTGTCAGACTGCAGAGGCACATGCACACAGTCCCACAGTCAGATACACACAGTTATACATATACACTGTCAAATACACAGGATCAGGCAGAAACACACAGGTACAGGCAGTTACACACATAAACAGTTACAGGCAGATAAACACACTCACACAGTTACAGGCAGACAGTAACACACAGTCACATACAGTAACACACAGTTACATACAGTCACACACACAGTTACAGGCAGACAGTCACACGCACACACAATTAAAATCAGACAGTAACACATACACACATAGTTACAGGCAGACTATGACAAACACACACAGTTACATGCAGACAATCACATACACAGAGACAGTCACACACACAGACAGCTTCACACACAGACAGTCACACACACAGAGGCAGAGGCAGACAGCCACAAACACACAGGTACTCATACACGCAGAGGCAGACAGCCACACACACACGCAGAGGCAGACAGCCACACACACACAGGTACTCACACACACAGAGGCAGACAGCCACACACACACAGACAGTCACACAGGCAGACAACAACACACAGGCAAACAGTCACACAGGCAAACAGTCAAACACAAACACACAGGTACTCACACACACACATTGTCACGCATACAGACAGTCACACACACAGGTACTCACACACACACACAGGCAGACAGCCACACACAGGCAGACAGCCACGCAGGCAGACAGTCACACACACACACACACACAGGCAGACAGTCACATAGGCACACACACACATTCAGACAGTCACACAGGCACACACACACACAGGCAGACGGTCACACACACACAGTCACACGCACACACACACACACACAGTCACACGCACACACACAGGCAGACAGTCACACGCACACACACAGGCAGACAATCACACTGTCAGGCAGACAGTCACACACACAGACACACTCACACAGAGGCAGACAGCCACACACAGAGGTACTCACACACACACAGAGGCAGACAGCCACACACACAGGCAGATAGTCACACACACACACACACACACACACACACACACGCAGACAGTCACACACAGACACACAGGCAGAAAGTCACACACACACACACACACACAGACAGACAGTCACACACACAGGCAGACAGCCACATACACACACACACACGCAGACAGTAACACACACACAGGCAGACAGCTATACACACAGAGGCAGACAGTCTCTCATATACAGGCAGACAGCCACACACACACACACACAGGTACTCACACACACACAGTCACGCATACAGACAGTCACAGGCAGACAGACACACACACAGGTACTCACACACACACAGGCAGACAGCCACACACAGGCAAACAGTCACACAGGCAGACAGTCACACAGGCAGACAGTCACACAGGCAGACAGTCACACAGGCAGACAGTCACACACACACACACACACACACACAGGCAGACAGTCACATAGGCACACACACACAGGCAGACAGTCGCACAGGCACACACACACACAGGCAGACAGTCACACACACACAGTCACACGCACACAGGCAGACAGCCACACGCACACACACAGGCAGACAATCACACTGTCAGGCAGACAGTCACACACACAGACACACTCACACAGAGGCAGGCAGCCACACACAGAGGTACTCACACACACACATGCAGACAGCCACACACACAGGCAGATAGTCACACACACACACACACACACACACACATGCAGACAGTCACACACAGACACACAGGCAGAAAGTCACACACACACACACAGGCAGACAGTCACACACACACAGGCAGACAGCCATACACACAGAGGCAGACAGTCTCTCATATACAGGCAGACAGCCACACACACACACACAGGTACTCACACACACAGGCAGACAGTTGCACATACTTACACACACTCACAGACAGTCAGTCATACATGGTCACCTCTGTCCTTTATGGTCTGGGAGGAGGAAAGGCAGTGCAGCTCTGGTTGTTGGGGAATCAGGGACTCCTTCCTGCTTCCCATGCAGCCGTCATTTTAGCTCCGCCTCCCCCATAATTTAAGCTCCGTCCCACCGTCAATTAAGCTCCGCCCCTGCCACAAGGTAAGCCCTGCCCCAACAGCAATGCTGGAAGTTTTTTTTCTAAGCCCAGGTGGAGAATAATGTAATCCTCCACCCGGGTAGCCGGCCATGAGTGAGATGTGTCGGCCGCAGGGCGCCCCCTGCTTCACGGCGCCCTGTGCAGCCGCACAGTTCGCACACCCCTAAGGTGTTTTCTGGGTGCTAATCTGTTATTAGTACATTAGTGGGGTGCTCTTCATATCTGAGAGTCAGATCGAAGCATCTAATAGTGCACTTACAGCGCAGTTGTAAAAATTCTAATTGTTTTGCTGCTAATCTGCTAAATAGTACATTTTGGGGCCTGCTCTTCATATCTGAGAGTCAAATCGAAGCGTCAAATACTACGCTTACAGCGCAGCTGTAAAAATTCTAATTGTTTTGCGGCTAATCTGCTAAATAATAAATTTTGGGGCCTGCTCTTCATATCTGAGAGTCAAATAGAAGCTTCAAATACCAATATAACAATATTGTAATTCGGGGGCAATAACCTCACAAGTCAAACTGAGAGGTCAGTTTATAGGGAAAACTGTTGCCTGGATACAATTCTAAAACAATTTCCATATGTCCTTTGCAGACCTTACATGCTGGAAAAACACAGGTGCCAACTGCTGTGGCTTTCTGCAGTGTGCAAACCGGCAATGAGGGCAGGGTTGAGGAGTGGGTGGAATATGATGTGGAGGATGTAACATGGGGGATGGTTGCACTCACCTGAACATGCTTAAATGGGGTGCTGCTGGGGGCCATATTATACAATAAACAATACACAAGATCCAGCGCACTCTCCTATCCACTAAACAGCAACTTCAATGTTGACAGATTTTATTAGTTTTTAAAAGTTTTTTTCAAAACACCTAATCTAGGCAAAAAAATAATGGGGATTTAGTTACATTATATGATCATACATTGCATAAGCCTGCCACAACGTCAATGTACCCCATCTTTGGCAGGTCCTACTCTCACAGCCTAATGTCTGCTCTTATGAGATTAACCCACTTACTTGGGAAAAAAATCCATCTGAGGCTCTCTGCAGTACAAGGCTAAATAGGGACCTGAGATGAGGCACCTGCAACAGGGAGGGGTGCAAAACCAAGGAGTTGGCTAGACTCCCAAATATATATATATATGAAACATGGGAGATGGTTGCACTCACCTGAACATGCTTAACCCCTTAAGGACCAAACTTCTGGAATAAAAGGGAATCATGACATGTCACACACGTCTTGTGTCTTTAAGGGGTTAAATGGGGTGCTGCTGGGGGCCATATTATACAATAAACAATACACAAGATCCAGCGCACTCTCCTATCTACTAAACAGCAACTTCAATGTTGACAGATTTTATTAGTTTTTAAAAGTTTAATTCAAAACACCTAATCTAGGCAAAAAAATAATGGGGATTTAGTTACATTATATGATCATACATTGCATAAGCCTGCCACAACGTCAATGTACCCCATCTTTGGCAGGTCCTACTCTCACAGCCTAATGTCTGCTCTTATGAGATTAACCACTTACTTGGGAAAAAAATCCATCTGAGGCTCTCTGCAGTACAAGGCTAAATAGGGACCTGAGATGAGGCACCTGCAACAGGGAGGGGTGCAAAACCAAGGAGTTGGCTAGACTCCCAAATATATATATATATGAAACATGGGGGATGGTTGCACTCACCTGAACATGCTTAAATGGGGTGCTGCTGGGGGCCATATTATACAATAAACAATACACAAGATCCAGCGCACCCTCCTATCTACTAAACAGCAACTTTAATGTTGACAGATTTTATTAGTTTTTAAAAGTTTTTTTCAAAACACCTAATCTAGGCAAAAAAATAATGGGGATTTAGTTACATTATATGATCATACATTGCATAAGCCTGCCACAACGTCAATGTACCCCATCTTTGGCAGGTCCTACTCTCACAGCCTAATGTCTGCTCTTATGAGATTAACCCACTTACTTAGGAAAAACTTCCATCTGAGGCTCTCTGCAGTACAAGGCTAAATAGGGACCTGAGATGAGGCACCTGTAACAGGGAGGGGTGCAAAACCAAGGCGTTGGCTAGACTCCCAAATATATATATATTTGTAATACTTGAAAAGAGAGCGCAATATGAAATTAAAACAAAAGACCTAAATAAAAAGTCAAAATATGGTTTGAATAATACAATGAATATAGTACCCTCTGGTACTCAGACAATAATAGCAGCTAAAACGAAAATAATTCTCCCAGATTCTAAGAAACAAATTGGCATATGAGTTTCAGCGCTAAGTAGATATTCCCCTTTAAAAATAAAAAGGGTGCATTAATATGGAAAAATGATATATAAAAAATCATATAGATCACGAAAAAGAAAAGAGAAAAAAAAGAAAAAAAGGAAGATAAAAATGTGTCCAAATGTTCTGTCTGTAACAAAGTCCTGAACAAAAGTCCAAATTTCGTAATGATTTGCAGGGACTCGATAATGAGTTGAGATACCTTTAAAAAAACGGAGACAGGGAGAGATACATAGCGTGATACTGTATCAAAAAGTATTTATTGTCCAAAATACAGGAACAAAGTGAAAAGGATCCCCCCCCAACATAAAACTCTTACATAGAATAAAATATAGTACTCATCGTGATATATAGTGCAGGCAAAAGATCTGTCCCAGCGGCTTGTGTATTTCCCTGTGACAGCTCCTCTCCGGTGCACTCAGGTAGGCTGTCAGTAATGTGTTCAGAGGGAAAACGCTGGCTGGAAAATCCGGCTTCTGGTAGGCGCTGGTGCAGTCTGCTGCAGATAGTTGTTTCCAATGAATAAAAAAAGCACCCTATCGACGCGTTTCGCCCTTCTACAGAGGGCTTTTTCAAGATAGGTGCTTGAAGCTTGGTGTGGCAGTTTTATACCTTGCCGGGTAAAAAAATTCAAATTTCTTAAAGGTATACACTCCTTTTTTAAAAAATATGAAAAATAAAATAAATTCATATAGGGGAGAGCTGAAAAAAGTTTGCTTATAAAACATATGGTAAAATATAGTAAAATATAATATTTATATGAACTAAAATTAGTGCATCTACACTCATAGTACATCAAATTGAAATTGAAATATAAAGCAGCTCTGTAATAATACTTATTACACATTTATAGATCTAGCTTAATTCTGGCATGATTATTTACGTTTGTCATAGAACAGTCATGAAAGCAGACATTTGCAATAATTGCATGTAATTACATTTTGATGTGATACCATTAATTGAGAATGTTTAAATTATATTCAAATTATGTATTAACATAGGGACAAGTGTAGTCATATAGTCAATGATTTCGGAATATATACTTTGTTTCAAGTTTTCCCATCAGGACTGAAACTCAATAACAAGACATATCCAAAAGCGTGATAATCTTATAAATTTATATAAAAAAAAAAATAATAATTTTTTATAAAAAAGCAAAAGGGAGGAAACGCTGGATTCTAGAGCTTGAGATGAACCTAGAACTTTGGGCCCATAGTAGAAACAGAAACACATGAGAAAATATGGAGACTAATATTGATATTACTACTTCTTTTCTAGAAAAGCTCCGTGCTTGAGAGAAATATGGAATCTGAGGCTTAAGCTACTTCTTTTTAGTAAATGATAATCAAAAGCTAGTTGCAGTTCCGGTCCTCCTTTATAGTATGTTGGCTAATTCTAGCTCAGCATTCAGACCCAAAGGGGTCAAGGTCTTTAGGGTATAAATCCAGAACATTTCCCGGTATGTTAGGGTTTTGCTTAGTTCGCCTCCTCTCCATGGTATTTCCACCTTCTCTATCCCACAGTATGAAAGAAGTGTTGGATCCCTATTGTGGTGTGTTCTGAAGTGGTTGGAGAGAGAATGTTGCTCAAAACCCCTTTTAATGTTGTAAACATGTTCTCTGAGTCTAATCTTGAGTATCCTTTTTGTTTGACCCACGTATTGGAGGCCACAAGGACACTCCAACTTGTAGATCACTTGTTTGGTATTGCAGGTGATGCAGTGTTTGATGTTATAAGTTTCTTTTGTGACTGAGGACTGGAAGGAGGTTTGGTTTTTCCCTTTGGAACTTGTTTTACATATGTTACAGTTCCCACATTTGTAGAATCCCTTTTGACCTGTTAGAAAATGAGTGGGTTTCATAGGTTTATGGTAACTATGAACTAATCTATCCTGTAGTGTGGGGGCCCCCCTGAATATTATCCTGGGTCGTATAGGTAAAAGTGTGGCTAGAGCCGGGTCTTGCCGGAGTAGATGCCAATGCTTTTGTACACTCGCTTTTATAAAATTCGCTTGTGCACTATAGTTGAACACCACCGGACACATGTTTTCGGTATCCTTGTCCCTTTTGGCTTTCTCCTGCTTTGTTTGTAAAAGGGTCGTGCGTTCTATTGTTTTCACTTTCCGGAGAGCTAGTTCCAGTGATTCCTCGCTGTAATCTTTCTCAGCAAACTGCTGTTTTACTCTTAGTGCTTGCGATTCATATACCTCGGGGTCTGTGCAGTTCTTTTTGACCCTTAAAAATTGGCCAAATGGAACATTTGACAGCCATGATGGATAGTGACAGCTCGAAGTCCAAATGCAACTGTTTACGTCCACACTCTTGAAAAAGGTCTTTGATTTCAAAGTATTCTGTGAGTCGATATAGAGGATCAAATCCAAAAAATCGATGTCTGTAGAACTATATTTGTATGTAAATGATAGGTTGTAAGTATTCTGGTTAATGTATGCCAGAAAATTAATGAGTTCCGTCTCCTCCCCCTTCCACACAAAAAAACAATCATCAATGTACCGTCTATAGAAGACCAGGTTCGCCCCCCACTGGTGCCCGTGCCAAATAAATAGACTCTCCCAGTGGGCCATGAAGATGTTGGCATAGCTGGGGGCGAACCTGGTCCCCATAGCGTTACCGTTGGTTTGTAGATATATGTCACTGCCATACCAAAAAAAGTTGTTGTTTAATATAAAATCGATGCACTCAATCAAAAATTCCACTTGTTCCATTAGCATTGTAGGTTCTTCATATAGTGTTTTTCTTATTGCCTCTATTCCCTGGTCGTGTTTAATGACGGTGTACAAAGATGTTACATCGCAGGTCACCATATAGTAGTCCTGGTCCCATTTTAGGCCTTCTATTTTTCTCAAAAGGTCTCCACTATCTTTTAGGTAGGATCTTGCTTTTTTAACAAATGGTTGCAATATGACGTCTATATACTGGGATAAATTGCATGTTAGTGATCCTATCCCGGAGATAATGGGTCTACCTAAAAGATATCACGCTTTTGGATATGTCTTGTTATTGAGTTTCAGTCCTGATGGGAAAACTTGAAACAAAGTATATATTCCGAAATCATTGACTATATGACTACACTTGTCCCTATGTTAATACATAATTTGAATATAATTTAAACATTCTCAATTAATGGTATCACATCAAAATGTAATTACATGCAATTATTGCAAATGTCTGCTTTCATGACTGTTCTATGACAAACGTAAATAATCATGCCAGAATTAAGCTAGATCTATAAATGTGTAATAAGTATTATTACAGAGCTGCTTTATATTTCAATTTCAATTTGATGTACTATGAGTGTAGATGCACTAATTTTAGTTCATATAAATATTATATTTTACTATATTTTACCATATGTTTTATAAGCAAACTTTTTTCAGCTCTCCCCTATATGAATTTATTTTATTTTTCATATTTTTTAAAAAAGCAGTGTATACCTTTAAGAAATTTGAATTTTTTTACCCAGCAAGGTATAAAACTGCCACACCAAGCTTCAAGCACCTATCTTGAAAAAGCCCTCTGTAGAAGGGCGAAACGCGTCGATAGGGTGCTTTTTTATTCATTGGAAACAACTATCTGCAGCAGACTGCACCAGCGCCTACCAGAAGCCGGATTTTCCAGCCAGCGTTTTCCCTCTGAACACATTACTGACAGCCTACCCGAGTGCACCGGAGAGGAGCTGTCACAGGGAAATACACGAGCCGCTGGGACAGATCTTTTGCCTGCACTATATATCACGATGAGTACTATATTTTATTCTATGTAAGAGTTTTATGTTGGGGGGGGATCCTTTTCACTTTGTTCCTGTATTTTGGACAATAAATACTTTTTGATACAGTATCACGCTATGTATCTCTCCCTGTCTCTGTTTTTTTAAAGGTATCTCAACTCATTATCGAGTCCCTGCAAATCATTACGAAATTTGGACTTTTGTTCAGGACTTTGTTACAGACAGAACATTTGGACACATTTTTATCTTCCTTTTTTTCTCTTTTCTTTTTCGTGATCAATATATATATTTGTGCTCGGAATTTAATATGTAATGGATAGTGTAAGAGATAAAAGTTGGTTGTGGTGTGCTGAAAACCAACGTCCGAGTGGGCCTGTAAATAAAAGAGGGCCCACCAAGGAGAATTGTATGTTCTAAGGGTGCTGGTGGGTGGGGAACACTTGAACTTGAACGTCAAAGGTGAGTAGGGGTTGGGTGTTTAAGTAGGGGACTTACTCCTCCCACAAATTCAGGCCTAATGGCCTTTCTACTTGTGCTCGGAATTTAATATGTAATGGATAGTGTAAGAGATAAAAGTTGGTTGTGGTGTGCCGAAAACCAACGTCTGAGTGGGCCTGTAAATAAAAGAGGGCAAAGAGAAGTTCGAAAAAAAACACACTTTATTGCATTTGATTACATAACCAAGTTCCTGAATGCCTGGCGAAGTTCTCTTTCTGGTCGTGGAATATACGTGTTGTAAATGGAGGACTTCCAGCGGCCCAGTCTCTTTATGATGTGGACCGGGGTGTTAGTACTAGAAGCTGCTGAAGCGGCTCCTATACGGAAGGAATGCCCGGAGAATGAAGTTGGGTTGTAACCCAATTTTTCCAGTAAGTTTCTTACATGCATGATAAATTTTGCTGTGGTGAGTGGGTGTCCTTGTAGTTGTAATAGCGGTGAGTCTGGTAGGTGTGTGCTATAAGCTGACCGTAATGTGTCCAGTGTCTTGACTGGACACCAAGCATTGTCTGTTGGAAAGAGAGGAATGATGGTGGGGTGTAGATGATTTGTTTTGGTAGATGGGATTGTGAGAACGTAATAGTCGTCTATTTTTGTGAGGTGTGAGGTTTTTAGGCTGTGAGTGGCATCCCCTTGACAAACGACAGTAAATTCCCCAGGTCTTAAGAACCCATAAAAAGCCAAATAGATTGCAGATTTGATCACCAGGTTAGTGTTGGGATCAAACGGGGATTCGTCGAGGAGGTTGCTTAGTAATCTAAAGATAGGCACATCTATAGGTAGTCTGGTGGTGATAGATGGAACTGATACTTTAGAGATCCCCTTTAAGATTTTCTTTATGGGATATGATGATAAAAAGGGGGTGTTGTTAGGGAAATTTGTGAGGCTATGGTGCTGTACCCCCGTGAGGTATAATTTAATGGTGTTGTGTGAAAGTTTTAAATGTAAATGGCAAAAGGAGGCAAAAGTCACCATGGTTTGGTTTGAGAAATCGCCTTGTAATCCGAATTCAGCAGTAAATTTATTGAAAATGTTAAGTGCCCTAGTGTAGGTGATTGCAGTGCTTGGTGTTAGTGCTTGGTGCGTGAGTGTCATGGCGTGGTGCATAAGTGTGTTTAGTCCAAGATTAGTTCGTGAAAATTCGGTGTTCTGGATGGTTGATGGTGGGCTGACGGGAGTGCTTGGAAAAACACCTGAAATTGAGATCGAGATAAAGCGTCAGCAGCCGTGTTGTGAATACCTGGGATGTGAAGGCAAATTAGGTGGAACTGGACGGTTGCTGCCAACCAGGTCAGCTTGCGAATCAGCCGCATGATGGTAAGAGAGGATGAGCGCCCTTTATTGATGATATCGCAAGCTGACGAGCTGTCGGAATAACACTTTACTGCCTTGCCGGACCAGAGGTGACCCCAAGTGTGTGCGGCTGCCACAATGGGGTAAATCTCAAACAGAGCTGAAGTTTCTCTAAACCCCGGCAAGGCATCCGTCTCAGCTGGCCAGTGACCCCTAAACCAGTGATTACCAAATATAGCTGCAAACCCCGTGTTGGCTGCAGCGTCAGTGTAAATGCAGGGAGAGGAGTCTGAGAGGGGGGGGATAAACATAGAGATACCGTTCCAAAGGGATAAAAACTGCCTCCACATGAGTAGGTCCGCTTTGGCATGCTGGTCCAACGCAATTGGGCAGTCGTCCGGTACCCCGTGAAGCAGGCAAAGGAGCCTGGACACGAAAGATCTGCCCTGCGGAACGATGCGCATCGCGAAATTCAGGGACCCCAATAGGGACTGAAGTTCTTTCCTGGTGCATACATCGCTCCGCAGGAACATGTCTATTTCCCCTCTCAGGCGGACAAGTTTTTCAGTCGGAAGGCTGGCGCGGAAGGTAGCAGAATCTAGCTCTATGCCCAGAAAAGTGAGTTTAGTGGTGGGGCCAATTGTTTTGGCGGGGGACAAAGGTACCCCGAGGGTGGTGAAAAGTGCAGAGGTGCTGAGGATATCGGTGGGTGTGCGTGTGCTTGGTTCTATGATGAGGAAGTCATCCAAGTAGTGAATGACTGTGTGACACCTAATAATGTTCAGAAGCAGCCAGCATAGCGTTTCCGCGAAAATATCAAAGAGTTTGGGGCTGCTTCTGGAACCGAAAGTGAGGCGTGTGGAAAAATAGTACCGGTTTTGCCATTTAACACCGTGCAAGTGCCAAAGTGATGGGTGCATGGGCAGCAGTTTGAAAGCGTTGGGAATGTCTGTTTTGCTAAGCCAAGCATTGCTGCCAGTTGTCATGATGGATTGTATGGCGTCGTCTATTTTAACGTATTGTAGTGAAAATTCGTGTGCGGGGATGAGTGCGTTGATGCTAGGAACAAAAGAGGAGTGCGGTGCAGATAAATCGATAATCATACGTTTTTTATTAGAATTCTTGTGTACAGCTATCCCGATAGGGTTAGTGCGCCAGGAGGAAAATGGTGAGGATGTGAAGGGGCCGATCATGAACCCTTGAGTGATTTCAGTGGAGAGGAGAAGATCCGTGGCCTCTGGGTCTAGACAGGCTGATCAGAGATTAGGGCATTCCAGTATCCCTGGGGGGATGGCTACGAGACCCGTGAAGAAACCCTGAGTAAAGCCTGTTATTAGGTACTCCACCAGATGTTTGCTTGGATGGTCTTTAAGGTAAAAGGCCAGGTTGTCGATATTAACATCGGTTAGTCATTTGTTAGGGGACAACCTGGCTGGTCACATGGTCTTCGTGTGTGCCCTGAAACAGATGGAGCAGATGTGCAACAATCTACAAGCGCTAAAGCTGCAGGAACCTGCATTGAAGTTGTTGCACACCTGCGCCTTCCCCAAAAAGGAGATGGGCCTCCCTAGTTTGTCCCTCTGGCCGCCTTCCGGTTTAAGGTGGGGAGTGGAAGAGGATTGAGGGGTGGTAGAGGGTGTGGCTGGGTCAGCCATAGAAGGGCACAAATCAGCCAAGTGGGTTGAGGAGTTGCATATAGCGCAGGACGGGGGCCTCAGACCAGCGAAATGGCGACAGAATAGTTCAGTATCCATCTGACACCAGTTAATTCTGACATTAAACTGTTTCAGATGGGTCGCCGCTTTCGCTGATATCGATTTGTGATAATCGTAGAAAGATGAGCCCCCGTACTTAACGCCCAAATCCACCACTTTATAGAGATAGAGGTCCAGTTCCTCTCTCCTGTGGGGATATACTGAGCAGATAACATCTCGGTATATCCCAAAGGCCAACACGAAATTGGGGATAGACAATTTTTTGTTGACTATGATTTGGGCGTGGGCCGTACCTCCATGTTGAGGTTTGGGAGATGATTTGTAAATGCCTCGGTGAGCTAGGTCTGGCGTTCAGACCCTGTGAGCCAGTTCACGTAAAAACTATGGGGTAATTGGCGTTTTATGTGCTGGTAGGATACTAACCTTGATAGAGATTATACCCGTGGACTTGTTTCTTCAAGTGTATGAGAGAGGTCCAGTGGTTCGTGATGTCATAGCAGAGCCTAAGGGGTTTGAGACAGATGTAGATCTGCGTGAGTGTGGCGAAAGGGTGCCATATGAGTTAATGGGGGGGGGGGGGGGGTAACGGTTGGTAGTAGCGTAGAAAGGAAACTGGATTAAGGATAAGAACCCCAGTTTTTTAATTGCAATTTTTTGCCGTACTATGTGGCAAAGTGCGATCTGTGGAGATCAAAGAGATTTATTTTAACAGGGCAGAGATTATTTAGCACGTTTAAGGCATAGTAAAAAATACTATGTAAATAGTAATTACTAGCAGGGAAGCTGTATGTTTATACAGAATAACAGTAAGTACCATAAAAAACCACTAGGTGGCGATGTCAGACCAATAAACTAGGTATGTGAACAGCTACACAGAATATATCGAAAAAAAAATAAAATGAATGAACGTTGTAATACATAAGTAATGCAAAATATGGAAACTGGTAAGACTTCATTTCCCCACATAGTGAAAACATGGCTTCTTATAACAGTATGAGTTTTAATGTTTTATGTATGTATCCCCCCTGGCATAAAGTAACGTTTCCCTGGTTTTAAGACCGTGAGGGGGGGGGGGGGGGGGGGGGAACGGGTGTTTAGAAAAAGAACCGTGGTATGAGGGGAGCGTGGGTGGTCCCCGGTAAGTTTTAATGTAATTAGTCTTCCGGTCCCCTGCCGAACCACCGAGCGATGTGGAGGGGACCGGAATGAGAGGACTCACGATAAGGCAGGAAGCAGACCGGGGAAATCTGCCGGACCGCCGGTAGTACTGAGCGGGACCGCCGGTAGCACTTGAGCAGGACCGCTGGTAGCAGGATTCAGCCGTGCAGCTGATACAGGGGACGTCCGGACCGGAAATGACGCGCATGTGAAGACTCGCGAACCGGAAGTAGTACAAGGAACACTTGAACTTGAACGTCAAAGGTGAGTAGGGGTTGGGTGTTTAAGTAGGCGAATTACTCCTCCCACAAATTCAGGCCTTATGGCCTTTCTACATATGAAACATGGGGGATGGTTGCACTCACCTGAACATGCTTAAATGGGGTGCTGCTGGGGGCCATATTATACAATAAACAATACACAAGATCCAGCGCACTCTCCTATCTAGCCAACTCCTTGGTTTTGCACCCCTCCCTGTTACAGGTGCCTCATCTCAGGTCCCTATTTAGCCTTGTACTGCAGAGAGCCTCCGATGGAATTTTTTCCCAAGTAAGTGGGTTAATCTCATAAGAGCAGACATTAGGCTGTGAGAGTAGGACCTGCCAAAGATGGGGTACATTGACGTTGTGGCAGGCTTATGCAATGTATGATCATATAATGTAACTAAATCCCCATTATTTTTTTGCCTAGATTAGGTGTTTTGAAAAAAACTTTTAAAAACTAATAAAATCTGTCAACATTGAAGTTGCTGTTTAGTAGATAGGAGAGTGCGCTGGATCTTGTGTATTGTTTATTGTATAATATGGCCCCCAGCAGCACCCCATTTAAGCATGTTCAGGTGAGTGCAACCATCCCCCATGTTTCATATATATATATATATATATATATATATATTTGGGAGTCTAGCCAACTCCTTGGTTTTGCACCCCTCCCTGTTACAGGTGCCTCATCTCAGGTTCCTATTTAGCCTTGTACTGCAGAGAGCCTCAGATGGAATTTTTTCCCAAGTAAGTGGGTTAATCTCATAAGAGCAGACATTAGGCTGTGAGAGTAGGACCTGCCAAAGATGGGGTACATTGACGTTGTGGCAGGCTTATGCAATGTATGATCATATAATGTAACTAAATCCCCATTATTATTTTTTTGCCTAGATTAGGTGTTTTGAAAAAAACTTTTAAAAACTAATAAAATCTGTCAACATTGAAGTTGCTGTTTAGTAGATAGGAGAGTGCGCTGGATCTTGTGTATTGTATGATGTGGAGGAGGATGAGGTCCTAGACCCCACATGGAATCAAAGTCATGCGAGTGACGTGTGCAGTTTGGAGGAAGAGGTGCTGGTTGCACAGAGGCACCAGCACAGCATAAGAGGGAGCAGGGTGCAAAAGCGGAGTGGCCGTCCCCTAGCGCTCGTCGGCATTTACTATCTTTATAATTCCCACAGTTATCCAAGTAACAGATGGAGTGATAACAGCAACCATAACAGATTTAACGAGCCATTTGCAGTTTCGCAGACGGTGACCGGGACCCAGACAGTGTCTGGGCGGTAGTCGGAAGACCGGGACCCAGTATGCCTGATGTTTAAGTTAGGAGTCACAGTGTGGAATGGATTAGCAGGGTCTGGTGCAGGGTAACCGCACGCCCCCTGGTGTTAAGCACCAGCGTTTGTGCGGCCACATACCAGGACCCTGATGCAGCTTCAGTAAAAGGAGTACTGGATACCAGAAGCCATCACCAGACTGATCCGCAACTTGGAACTGTAGCGGCTGTGCGCGTTTTCGGCGTTCTCACCCTGCTGCTGCTCGCCTGTCTGCGCTGCTGCGTAACGTTGGCCTTCCCGCTCACCGCCTCATATGCGACGTGCCCACAAGGTGGAACTCCACCTTGCACATGCTGAAGAGACTGTGCGAGCAGCAGCAGGTGATAGTGGAGTTTCAGCTGCAGCACGCACGGGTCAGTTGATCTGCACCAGACTTGCCCTCCAATTGATCAGAGTTAAAGGATTTCAAGTGGACTCATTACAATTACAGGGCCTCTAAAGAGTCCTGTATTGTTATTTGTCGTCACTACCACCCCGCGTCGGGTAGTGGGTCATTTGTGCGCCTGCTGTCTTCCTTGCATGTGGTAGCCGTTTGTCAGGGTCCCTGTACGGAATTGAACCCTGATTCCCATTACCCGTGGTCACCATGGTAGGCGCAGTAAATGGCATCGAAAGTTGATATGGATTGACATACGAATGCGTTGTCGCCTTGTCGTTGGGGAGCACATTGAAAGAGTGCTCTAGCATGACGAGCTGGGTGATCTCCTCCGGGAACTTGGCTTGATGGGAGTTGAGCCAGTTCTGGGTGACCCTTGTGATGCGGCATGCCCACTCCGCATGGCAGTCCTTCTCCCCTTTCCGGGTCTCCCTAAAATTTCGGCGGTATTGCTCGGGGTAAAAAGTCATCGATGCTTCTTCTGCTTCCTTATGGTAGCTTGTGGGCCAGGGTGGTTGTGCTTCCCGGCGCCCTCTGCTCCCTTCTTCCTTCATCTGGGTTCATGGAGGTCGCCCTCTGTCTATTGGCAAGGACATAGGCTTGCACCTCCATAAAGGTCCTGTTGACAATCTCCTCTGAGGGTGGCTCTTGGTAATATGCCAGACGCCGTTCAACCTCCTTGCGCACTTCCTCCTCATCTCCGGCCCCTGGCTGGGGTTCGTTGCCTCACTGCGTGCCAGGTCGTCCTCCATGAGCGCAGCAGTCAATTTGGCCTTGTTACGCCCACCAGGCGTTATTCCTCTGGCTCCACCCAAGTCCTGCAGTGTAGGTCGCTTTAGAGCACTGTAGTCCATGGGTCTGTTGGCAGGGACATGGGATCCTGCCGCTTCCCACCAATTGAAGCGAGACCTGGGTAACCGATGGTTATCCCCTTTGATTAGAATAGGTCAGACTCATTTCCCCAGTAACCGGATGGGACACAGTTCCAGGATACAACGTTTGACAATCTTTATTTGGGTACACAGCTTTGCCTCCTGTTTCCTCGTCCTCCACCGCCGCTTCCACCTACACCACCACGGTGTATACCCAGATATATCAGAGCTGCTGCAGAAAGTGCAGGCCGTCTGTGCGCGCTTTCAGCGTTCTCACCCTGCTGCTGCTCGCCTGTCCGCACTGCAGCGTAACTTCGGCCTTCCCGCTCACTGCCTTATGAGACTGTGTGAGCAGCAGCAGGCGATAGTGGAGTTTCAGATGCAGCATGCACGGGTCAGTTGCTCTGCGGAACAGAGTTGTCTTTTTTTATATGTCCCAATATATTGGGGGCTACCCCAATTTCATAAATAAAATTATATATATATATAGAAAAAACTGTGTTGGCTATGTCCTCCTCCTCCGCCGCCTCTTCCACCTACACCGCCATGGTCACCGCCTCCTTAACCTATGGGTCACGTAGTTTAAACTATGTACACAATAGCAGAGGCTTGTGAAGGCCTTTCCTCCATGCATCAGGAGTTGAGCTCAGTTTGAACAATGAAAGAATACCCTGCACTCCACCCCTCTCTCAAATGGATAATTCTGGTGATCCTCCTGACAGCCATGCTTTAGATTTTGATTTATGTTCTTCCAAAGCTAAAATCAAATATTCCATCTAGTGCTATTTTATGGCTCAGCTATATTTTTTATTTTTATGTTATTTTAATTGATTTCCCTATCCACATTTGTTTGCAGGGCACTTGTCCTACTCTTACCCCCATTTTACTTCCCTTTGCAGCCCTCTAGCCCTTTCCAGGAGTTTTTTAGAGGCATTTTTGTGCCCAAAAGTTCGGGTCCCCATTGACTACAATGGGGTTCGGGGTCAAGTTCGAGCACGAACCTGGACTCTTTTTCAAAGTTCGGCCGAACCCGCCAGACCTGAACTTCCAGGTGTCCGCTCAACTCTAGTGGTAAATAGTCTATAGAGTTCGGCTTTGCGAGCTGTAGCCGGAAATGGGTCCCCCATGTGCTGTAATTCAGCCGCGAGCCTATGGATAGTCCACGAACGCAGGGAATATGGGTTGGATGATTCCAGATTCTCAGTAGGGGTGCTTGGACCGGCTGGGGTGGAAGGCCTGGCTGGCGTCTCGGGTAAAGCGAGTTCCTCGTCTTTTTCTAGGACTTGAGACATACTAAGAATGTAAATATGGGTAAAGAAGAGGACTTTAGTTATGAATGAGTGCCTGTGTCAACTGGCTCTAGCCAAGCCTAAGGCACAAATGGCCTACAAGAAACATGAAGTCCTGCTAGTGCCAAGTGACGAGAGAGAGGTTCTAATTATGAGGGGGGCCGAGTGGGCGGGGACCACAGAATGATGTGGCAGGAACATTGGCCTCTCTGTGACAGTAACAAGAAACAAGATAAGTGGGCGTGACATAGTGTGGCCCTGACTAATAGCCAACAGTGGTTAATGTGAGGTGGTGGACCGAGAGGCATATACCTCCGATGAGGTAAAATGTCTAAAGTACTGGATTATCATAATCATTCACCTCAATTGGCTTAAATGTAGATGGAGCCAGGGTATTTTTAAGATTCCTATTCTTGATAAAGGTGATCCTAGCGTTGGTGATCCAAAATGCTGAATCTCAACCACGGATCTAATTTTAGAATCGACCAATGTTTGTGCAAAATTCCAATGACCTCCTCATACACATTATTGAAAACAGTGGAAAAAATCTGCCCTTTGTTTTGTAGAACATCCTTAGTATTGATGGTATATTTTGACTTGGTCTTTTTGTTGTTAATTCCTCAGTTTCCAGAAGATTTAGAATATTTAGATGAGTGTCCGAGTCTTGCTGTCTTTCAGGTGCTGTTGGTATATCTTTCATTCTTTCATGTTTTAAGCGTTTTGATTAGTTTTCTTTCCATGCTCCTAGTTTTTTTTCATATGCTTTCTTTAAGAACCATCTCCTCAGCGTGACAGCCTCTTCCTTGAAGTCATAAAAGGAGGAATCGTTTCTTCGTTTTCTCGTAAATTGAACCCCTGAACCGATCTGGGTGATTTTTGGATATGTTGGTCCCCAGATCGGGGCTATTAGGTGATATGACTTTTGTGGGGTTTCCATGTGTTTCGGGGGTACTTTCGGGTTATTGTAAATATATGTGTGACAAACTCCCCTTTTCACGTGATTTTGCCACAAGCTCCTGGAGGAGCCTGCTTGCCAGCCTCCTGCCATGTCATGTATTCATCTGCATATAAAAACGTGATTACTGACATTTACTGTTCTAACAGGAAAAGTTGTGCCGAGCAACATTACTGTCCTGACAGGAAAAGTTGTGCCGAGCAGCAATAAAATCCACAGGAGGGTTTGTGCTGAGCAACAATTATGCAAATGGGAACCTGGTAGCTGCCTTTGGGGTCAAAGGCCGATTACAGCCTATCAGATCCAGAGGAGGGGTATTTAGGCCCTGCTCAGTGCCCTGTCATGGTTTCCCTTGTGGTTGTCCGAGAGCGTGTTATTGATTCTGGTTATTCTGGTAGTTTGACTTTGGCATTATTTTTGACTTCCCTGTTTTCTGGCATCCCTGACCCCTGGCTTTTCCTTATCGTTGTGTCTCTTTCTGTGTCCCTTGACCTCTGCTATTCCTGACTATTCTTTGATACGTTAGTCCGGCCATTCTAAGGTCCGGTATACGTTACCTATTAGTCCTCTGTGTTACACAATTCTATGTGCTGGATCATACTGTAATCCTGACATTACGACATGGCCATAGATCCTGTAGAATTGTGTAAGCACCTAGCTGCGTGCGAAAGGAAACTGGAGAATAATATTCACCGCATGGATCAATTTGCCCAGGCCTTCAGTACATTTCTTACCTGTACAGCGCATCTGCAACCTGCGGCTGCTCCCACTGTCTCGCCTCCGCCTATAGTATACAAGGCACCAACTATCTCTATCTCCTCCTCTGTATTTTGATGGTAATTTCCAAGAATGCTGGGGATTTCTTAACCAAATGGAGTATCGTTTTGAGGCCTCACCGGGTTCTTTTCCCACAGACAGAGGTAAACTTGGTTACCTGATGAATCAATTGAAAGGTGAAGCTTTAGCTTGGGTCAATCCATTATGGGAGAGTAATAGAAGTGCGGCACACAATTACCAGGAGTTTATTACGGAATTCAAACTTACGTTTGAACCTTTAGGCAGAGAGGAGGACGCCTCTACTGCCCTGATGCATATCAGACAAGGGAACCGGTCTATCTCGGAATATAGAATTTCGTACCCTGGCTTCCGAGGTAGACTGGACTAACATTGGGTTAATCTATGCATTTAAAAAGGGACTATCTGAAACTATGCTTGATGAGATTGCCACCAAAGACTTACCCAAAAAGCTTAATGAATTTATCACTTTTGTCATGCAGATTGATAATAGATTGAGAACCAGAGAAGCTACTAGAAACAAGACCAGACACATGAATATGCCTTTAGCACCCCACTTCTCCAAACCTATTGTCCCTGAATTTCCTGTACAGTCCGAACCCAAACCCATGCAGTTGGGGGTCACTAGATTGTTGGAAGCAGAAAGACAATATAGGAGAAAAGAAGGCTTATGTCTATACTGCGGTAGAAAAGGACATGAGAAATAATTGTCCCATACGTCTGGAAAACTACCGCACCTAAGCACCTTAAGACAGGTCTTAGGTGCAATGGAAATGTCCTCTGGAAAGGATGAAAATAGGTTTCTCCTTGATATTTCTATTGCCTTTGAAAATAAACTTTTCATGCAAAGCCCTGATGGAAACTTAATCGACGTTCAATTTGTTACAGTTAATACTATACCTATCAAGGTGAGACTATTACCCCTAGCTGTTGAGACCACTCTCACAACCATTGATAATGCATGAAACCTTACCCATTACTATTTCCATTGGTGCCTTACATAAGGAAGAGATTACATTTCAGGTTATTGCATCCCCTTTATGTCCAATCATATTAGGCTTTCCATGGCTTAACAAGCATAACCCTCATACTGACTGGGCTAACGGGGAAATATTAGAATGGGGTAAGGATTGTTATGAAAGGTGTATATTGAATGTATATTGAATGTATCCACTAGTACACCTCAAAACCCGGAAATCCTTATACAGTACCAAGACATTAAAGAAGTATTCAGCAAAACTCAGTCGAATACTCTACCTCCTTACAGACCATATGACTGTTCCATTAATTTACTACCCAGTGCTATGCCACCTAAAGGAGCAGTCTATGCTCTGTCACCTCAGCAGAGTAGAGAAATGGAGGAATATATTAAGGATTCATTGAATAAAGGCCACATATGAAAATCATCCTCGCCTGCTGGGGCAGGATTCTTTTTTTGTATCTAAAAAGGACGGTGAGTTGCGCCCATGTATCGATTACACGGCATTGAACAAAATCACCATTAAGAACGCCTACCCTATTCCTCTTATTGCTGAATTATTTGATAGACTCCAAGGCGCCAAAGTATTTACTAAGCTTGACCTTAGAAGCGCTTACAATTTAGTGAGAATCAAGAAAAACCACGAGTGGAAGACTGCATTTAAGTGGACACTATGAATATCTAGTGATGCCATTCGGGTTGTGCAACGCTCCAACGGTTTTCCAAGATTTCATAAATGATGTACTCAGGGATTACATTTACTCGTTTGTCTTGGTCTAACTGGATGATATCCTTATTTATTCTCCTGACATTCAGACTCACCACGATCACGTTAGACAAGTTCTGCAGACCTTGTTAAAAATCAACTATATTGTAAATTAGAAAAATGCATCTTTGACCAATCTGAAATAGTTTTTAGGATATAATATCTCTGCCTCGGGGTTTCAGATGGATCCTAAAAAGCTGGAATTGGTTCTACAGTGGCCTTTACCCACAGGGTTGAAAGCCATTCAAAGGTTCATTGGTTTTGCCAATTATTACAGAAGGTTTATAAAGGGATTTTCTTCAGTAACAGCCCCATCGCCAATATGACATGCAAAGGGGGTTAGCAGTACGATATGGTCTAAGGAGGCTATAGCCTTTGAAACTCTCAAACAGCGGTTTGCCTCCGCCGACATATTGATACATCCTGACACCAGTAAACATTTCATACTGGAGGTTGATGCATCAGAGACAGGGGTAGGGGCAGTTCTCTCCCAGAGGGAGAGCCAGGATACTCCATTACATCCCTGTGGTTACTTCTCTAGAAAGTTGTCTCCTGCCGAGCGTAGTTATGATATTGGCAATAGGGAATTGTTGGCCATTATTCTAGCTCTCAAGGAGTGGTGACATCTTTTAGAGGGTTCCAATGACCCCCTTTTGATCCTTACTGATCACAAAAACCTGGCTTACATAGACACTAAACGATTGTCTTCTAGACAAGCTAGGTGGTCTGTTTCTTTCTCGCTTTAATTTTCTGATTACTTATAGACCTGGTTCTAAGAATGTCAAGGCAGACGCCTTATCCAGACAGCTTGATACTAGAGTCTATACAAGAGCAAGAAAAGTCCCATATCATTACCCCGGAATGTATCATTGCTTCCACTATCCTTTCATTGTCCTCTCCGCTGATTGGCTCCATCATGGAGGCTCAGTCTCAGGCACCCTGCGGTAAACCTCAGGACAGATTGTTCGTTCCATTAGGGGAAAGGGTTAATATCATGAAGGTATTTCACGACAATGTATCTGCCGGGTATTGATAAGTCCACTTCTGCTATCATGAGATCATTTTGGTGGGATTCCCTCAGGAAGGATGTTAAGGAGTATGTGCAGGCCTGTTCTGTTTGTGCGGTTTCTAAAGTTCCTCATAAATTCCTTCTTGAAAAATATGTAGAACATTAATTTTTCCCCCTTGGGGCAGAGCTGATGGTTGTTCTTGCATCATGAAACTTTTTCTCCTATTAACTCTTTCTTTAACACTATTAAGACTCATGATAAATATTCCTAGTGTATACGACAAACACTTATACCTATCTCAAATCACACAAATAAAAAAGGTTTATAAGGTTAAACTTGTATCGATCCACTAATGCGCTCAATGCATAAACCAGTACAATATAAATCCAAGTAAGTGGTCGATTGAGGTATAGTTAATATGGGCTGCCCAACACCATAAAATGAGCGACTTTAAATGGATAAATATAAACTGGTGAGAGCGCTCCTATTATAAGCACATAAATAAATATGAATAGAGTAGTAAATATAACTTTAATACATGAAAACATGGACTGGATACAATGAAACTCCTAAAAGACAATATACTACTGTATGAATTAGATACAGATCTACATAAAGCCTATGCGACTATAATGCCGTCTATCATAACTAAAGTCACATTGTTTCTAATGTAGAGAAATAACAAATAGTGTAGAGATTGTATCTAAGCATGGATAGCAAACACAGATACAAGTGCCGCACCATATTACGCTTAAACTGCTTTAAATAGAAATCCCTCATAAAAAAGGTATCAATCTACTAAATAATGCAAAAAGGTAGATAAAAAAACGGTGGGGCTGCCGGACTTACCTCACTTCAAAAGACAGTTCTTTGCAGCCCGCCTACCCCCAAAACACGCCAAGGCCATGAAACTAGACGGTATGTTCCATCTGCCCTCTGCTTCTCAGGACCTCATCCTCTGCTTAAACTCCCTACAGGACAAGACCCTCCTACAAGCTGCAGTGCGAGGAAAGACCCCAGTAGCCTTTGAGGGTGCCTCACTACTCTTCTTCCCAGATCTAGCGAGGAACACCCTCATGTGGCGCTGGTCCCTGAGACCACTACTCCAACAGCTACGGGCTAAAGAGGTGCCATATCGCTGGGGCCCACCTCGCACAGTCCAAATCACATCTCAAGGCACTACTTGTAAAGGACCGTTTCAGCAGACAAGGGGTTAAAATTTGTTTAGGCAATATGCCCCTTTCTGAGAGACAGGCACAGCTACTGCAGAACAACAAACTCCCGAACTGGATACAAAATAGCACTCCAAACTGGAACCTCACGAATAGCTGCTAGCAGACGAACAGGAAAAGCATACATCAGCTTACACTCCTAGCAATCAGTCTCCAACAGCATACAGTGAATCCCCCCAAGAACGAGACAAGGCTCCGTGTTACGGGTCAAGCAGTGGTCTGAGGTGCTGGCACACCCAGCCTGGTTTTTATTACAGTCAGGTACAAACAGAACACACCCAGGGGGAGGAATACAACAACCAATAACATAATAGTACAGCCCACAGTTTCCCTCCCCTCTGCTTGGGAGATAATTGAGTTTCCTACTATATCTACTCAATTATCTCCGAGCTAAAACGTACACATTTTTATAACTTTAAAACCATACATCACATTCACATAAAAAATACATATCCACCATCAATCCATTCAGGGGAACAACATATTAAAAAATGGCATGAATCAGACCAGGGGTTTAAAAGTTAGTAAAAGTATATTTTGTTCCCCTGGCTGGCAGCATAGCCATCTGGCTCAAACAGGTTTTACAGGGGCCTCTATCCTGGAGACAAAGGGGAAAGTAATCCAATTATCCAGGGCTAGAGGCAAACTCCATTGAGCACATGGTTGCAAAAAGACATAAAACACTTTAAAATACATAAAGTCACCTTTTACACATAACACACAGACATTTCACATATCCCCAGATAGCTGGGGTCTGAGCGCACAAAACTACCGAATAGCGCTCAGATCCTATTCACACAGTTCAATTGCCATGGAGCTAAAGTCTTTCCCATAGTCTTTCATTATATGAATGGGCTCCATGGCATAGCTATCTGGGGTATCACCGCTCACACAGGGCAAGTACTGAATTACCCCACTGTATTTAAAGGGCCAGAATGAGTGACATACACTCTGGTATGGCCGAATACTGTTTTTAAAGGGCCCAATCTCCCAGGGCCATAGTCCAAAGGCAGCAGGCGGGCAGCCAGGCTTCTCCAATGCAATGTGGCGAGATTGCTCTCGTCACATCTCTCCCCTTTTCCAAACAGACTAACAGGGTATCTGACCTCCTGCCGGTCAGTGCCCTTGTTAGTCCAGCAGCCCACCCACAAAACAGAATCAGCAATACAGCCCACCCACAATAACTGGTTACTACACCTGGGTAGAGGAGAAATTTGTCCATGTCCAGGTGCCTCACCATGGCTGTGTGGGGGACTGGTAGGCTGCCTTGGTGGGTTGCTGAGTGGGCAGAGACCAGCGGTACTCTGCCCTGATGCCAGCACTACCACGGGAGTAGTCTGGTTGAAGCCTGGTTGCTGGAGACCAACTGTCTCCCCTTTAAATACACCGCTCTGCTGCTGGAGACCGACTGTCTCCCCTTTAGTTACACAGCTCTGCTGCTGGAGACCGACTGTCTCCCCTTTAAATACACCGCTCTGCTGCTGGAGACAGACTGTCTCCCCTTTAGCTGCACCGCTCTGCTGCTGGAGACCGACTGTCTCCCCTTTAGTTACACAGCTCTGCTGCTGGAGACAGACTGTCTCCCCTTTGGCTAAACAGCCCTGTCGTGGGGGGGCAGGACCGACCGTCCCTACCCCCTGTGCTGGAAGTGCAGAGACCACGGTCCCATCTGCACAGGTGTGGGGCTTACAGTCTCCCCCTGGTACATTAAGCTGCCGCTGGGGAGAGGTGGTAACAAGCTCCTCTCTCATACATACTTCCAGTCTTTGCGGAGGGAGACTGCCTGTCTCTCCTCCCAACACAGAGTCCTGCTGTTGGGGAAAGGAGGCTGGGCTCTCTATTCCCTGCTGGATACTCTGCCGCTGGGGAATGGAGACTGGGCTCCCAATTCCCTGCTGTATCTCCCGCTGGGGAATGGAGACTGGGCTCCCAATTCCCTGCTGTACCTCCCGCTGGAGAATGGAGACTGGGCTCCCAATTCCCGGCACATCACTCGGCAGCTGGGGAATGGAGACTGGGCTCCCAATTCCCAAAAATTCATGCTGCTGCTCGGGGGCAGGAACAACTACCTCTGCCCCCTGTAACTCAGCCTGCTGCTGGGGAGGGAGGACGCTGCTCTCCTCTCCCTGCATTTCACACTGCCTTCCCGGCATATCACTCTGCTGCTGGGGATCAGGAACAACTACCTCTGCCCCCTGTAACTCAGTCTGCCGCTGGGGAGTGAGGACGCTGTTCTCCTCTCCCTACATTTCATACTGCCTTCCTGGCATATCACTCTGCTGCTGGGGAATGGAGACTGGGCTCCCAATTCCCTGCAGGACCGGTGGAGAGACCTCGGTCCCATCTCTACCGGCCACCTGGGGTTCTTCCCAGTAAAGCTCTACAATATATTCCCAGCTGAAGGGGTGTCATGGCCGTTACCAGTAATTCCTGTCTCTTCCGGGTTGACGGACTGTAAGCCACACCCCCTCTCTGACGCGGTCTCATTGCGCTACATAATGCGACCGCGCCAGACAACAGACGCTGGATTAATGAACAGCGTACCGCGGAATTAAACCGGCTGCAACTCTTCTCTACAATTTTCCTGTGTACTGAACCGGACTCGTACTCGACTGACCTCCTTCTCCTTCCCTCGATCACGGCTAGCACTTTGACTCCTCTCGACCTCTCTCCAATGGAACCTCCCCGGAGGGGACTCTGGGACCAACTTAAAGCCTCTGGAAGCTAAGTTACCTCACTTGTGTTATACGAACTTTCCCACTGACTTCTGAGCACTCAAGCTTTAGCCTGCTCGCACGTTCTCCTATCGTTATAGGAGTAATTCCTATTCATTAACCCCTCAGTCTCCAGCTGATATGTTTTCTACCAATTAAGCTAAATCAAATCTCTGCAAGTTAATCTCCATTACCTTTCTTCATTGAATTATTGCTGCAATTCAATTGTATAAGATAGTCTAAGAATCCACTCACCAATACTGAAGTATTTAAAGATACAGTACCTATGTTTTCTCCAATCAAAATATTAAAGGCACAGTATCAGTGAATTCTCTGGTGAACTGTCATCTCTTTATTTCCACAATATATCACATTCACATCTAAACAATCTGAAATCTGCAGTTGAGCTCCATCTTACTCTATGTGAACGTGTCAGATTAATCCAGCCTTTGTAATGGATCCAGCAGATTTCGATTCAAAATTTACTATGCTGAATCAAAGAGTCGATACACTTGCTCAAGGCATGCAAGATCTCCAGGTTACAAATGAACGGATTCTTACTTATGTCAGAGACTTACAAACTCACACTCCTCATACCGTTATGCACACAGCCAGTGACCCTGCTGTCTGTAATCCCGAGAAGTTTTCTGGAGATAGATCAAAATACAGGGAGTTCCTTAATTCCTGTAACTTATTGATTGCTCTAAAACCTCGATCTTATCCCACTGAAAGATCTAAGGTTTGTTCAGTTATCTCCTTCCTAAGAGGTGAACCTATGGCCTGGGCCCACTCCTTCTTGGAAAATGATGATCCCATCTTAGACTCATTGGACGAGTTCTTTGAAGCTATGTCTCTCCTTTACGAAGATCCTAATAAACAGTCTACAGCTGATCTAACCATCCGAACCCTCCAGCAAAAACATAGACCTGTCGAAGATTACATAGCTGAGTTTAAGAGATGGGCAATAGAAACTCAATGGAACGATATAACCCTGCGCAACCAATTTCGAATTGGGTTATCCGAAGGAGTAAAGGATGAACTTTCTAGAACTGAACTTCCTGCTACACTAAACGCTCTTATTCAACTATCAATCAGTATTGACAGACGGCTTAGGGAAAGAAAGGCCGAGAAAGCTCTCTCAGGTTCATCATTTAGGAAACCAGCTGCTCCTCCAAAACCAGCTGAAAAACCTTCATCGCCTAACGAACCTATGGAAATTGGCACTATAAGAAGTCCTCTCACACTAGAAGAAAAAACTAGAAGACGACTACTTAACCTTTGTATGTACTGTGCCTCACAAGATCACTTAATCCCGGACTGCCCTCTATTGAAAAGACCACGGAGTGGTAAGCATGCTCATACCACTTCTATATTGAGTGCACTCCCTTCTATATCAACCACTCAATTTTTCTCCATTTCTCTCATATTACAGTGGGACAAAGAAAGAATAACGACTGAAGCCATCATTGACTCTGGGGCTAACGGGGTGTTCATCGATTCATCCTTTGTAATCAAAAATAAAATTCCTTGTGTCCGTAAAAGCACTTCTGTTTCTGTCAGAGTAATTGATGTCTCCCTCATAGCCTCGGGTCCTATCACAAAAGAAACTATTCCTGTACGAACAACCTCCCTTAACACTCATATCGAATATCTTATATTCAATGTTATCTCTTCTCCCCTTTATCCGGTCATCCTAGGAATCAATTGGCTAAGGGACCACAACCCTCAAATTACCTGGTCTCCCTTTTCTCTCGCTTTTAACTCTGAGTACTGTAAGGAAACATGCTTACAACATATTCCACTCCTCCAAACTATTGAAGAACCAACTATACCTCCCTGCTATGCTGAGTTCTCTGATGTATTCAGTAAAAAGGAAGCTGAAACACTCCCACCTCATCGTCCCTACGACTGCCCTATCGACCTCATACCTGGTGCCCCCATACCTTTTGGGCACATCTACCCTCTCTCTGAATCTGAATTAAAAATCCTCAAGGAATACTTGGAGGAAAACCTCCGTAAGGGATTCATTAGACCTTCCAGCTCACCTGCTGCCTCCAGTATGTTTTTTGTGAGGAATAAGGACCAGACCATCAGTCCCAACATAGATTACAGAGCTTTAAATAAGATAACAGTGAAAAATCGCTATCCTCTTCCCCTGATAAACGAGCTGATTGAAAGGTTGAAAACTGCCACTATCTATACTAAGCTTGACCTCCGTGGGGCATACAATCTCGTTAGAATCAAGGCTAACGATGAATGGAAAACTGCCTTCAGAACTAGATATGGTCTCTACGAGTATCTTGTGATGCCTTTTGGCCTCTGCAACGCCCCTGCCACCTTTCAACATTTCATAAATGACATCTTCAGGGATCTTCTGGACGTCTGTGTTATCATTTACTTAGATGACATTCTTATATATTCTAATACACCTGAGGAACACAAAAAACACGTGAGATGGGTGTTATCCCGACTCAGAACTCATAAATTATACACTAAACCAGAAAAATGTCTCTTTAACGTCAATGAAATAACCTTCTTGGGTTACGTTATCACTCCTCATTCGATTGGAATGGATAGCTCAAAAATCAGTTGTATCCTCAACTGGCCCATTCCTTCTAACGTAAAAGAATTACAACGGTTCCTGGGGTTTGCTAACTTCTACAGAAAATGTATTAAAAATTACTCTGATGTAACTCATTCCCTTAATTCACTTAACAGCAAAAAACATGCTTTCAATTGGAATGAAAAGGCCCAAAAGGCTTTCGATGAATTAAAAAGAAGATTTACAACTGCTCCTATCCTTCAACTCCCTGATCCCACATGTCTATATGTCCTTGAAACAGATGCTTCAGAAACTGCCATCGGAGCTGTCCTCTCCCAACACAAAACTCCTCAAGATCCTCTTCATCCTGTTGCCTTTTTTTCCCGTTCCATGTCTCCGGCTGAAAAGAATTACCCTATAGGAGAAAACGAATTATTAAGCATAAAATCAGCCTTAAAAACCTGGCGACATCTTCTAGAAGGAACACAAACTCCTATAATAGTTTATACTGACCATAAAAACCTTGAATATCTTCACTCCAACAAAACTCTCTCTGCGAGGCAAGTAAGATGGAACCTCTTCTTCTCCCGGTTTAATTTTCAAATCGTTTTTAGACCTGGGGCTAGGAACAAAAAGGCGGATGCCCTTTCCAGAATTCACCAAGAACCTGAATTAGAACCCCCACATGCAGTCATCGGAATTGCCACATCCCTTATAGATGACATAAAAGGCCTTCATCCAGATGCTCTTGAACTTCCTAAATCAACTAAATTATCGCTGAAGGACGGTCTCTATTATTTTCATGATAGAATTTACATTCCTCCCCCATTTAGAAATAAAATACTTGAATTCATTCATGACTCTCCTCTGGCAGGTCATCCAGGTATTGTCAGGGCTTACCTGGGTGTGGGAGTCCGGCAGGCAGAGAAGTATGCTCACCCTTGCAAGAAAACACAGGCCAAGGTGATCAGGCAAGAATTCTCCTGACTTGGTTGCCATCAAATCTCTCCGGCATAACTGTAAATGGTTCAGGAAAAACAGGTTCCAGGGCTGGGCGTACTGTCCCTTTAAGAAAAAAAAATTCTCGCTGTAGCTCCAAAACAGTCTGAGCCAGGCTAGACACTTGCTGGAGCAGGGGTGAGCACATCTCTGCGGACTCCATAAAGGTCAGTTCCTTATGTCAGGGCTTACCTGGGTGTGGGAGTCCGGCAGGCAGAGAAGTATGCTCACCCTTGCAAGAAAACACAGGCCAAGGTGATCAGGCAAGAATTCACCTGACCTGTGAGTCGGTGCACGGGGGCTGTGCAGGGTAAATCCACAACGCGGTACAGGAACAATAAACCAGGAGAATAGTCGTGGGAAGCCAAGGGTCAAAGGAAGCCAGAAGTCAGGATAATCGGTGTACCAAGCCAGAGGTCAATAACAAACTGGAGAACAGGAAAAAGCAGAATGATCACCAGAGTCAAGGAACTGACACTGCCTTCTGGGAGAGGCAGTGTTATATACCTGGCTAACGAGACATCAGGCTCAGGTGTAACTTGAGTGACAGGAGAAGTTCCAACAAATGTCCAGCTTCAGTACTAAATACTAGACAGGGCTAGATACAGGAAACAGAAGCGGAGAGATGGCTCAGAGGTAAGCCAAAGCACCAGAGCTGCCAAGGTCCCAGGTTCGAATCCTGACATTACCCCCTCCTCAAAGACGCCTCCAGGCGAGAAAAAAAACAAGAAAGGCAAAAACAAGTACGGCCCAGGAGGTCACTTCTTTGACTTCTTGTTTTTGGTTTTGCCAGCAGGATCGGAGGACATAGCTATAAGGGCCTTCTCAAATGTTTGCAAGTGCTCCTTCCGGACTAGTGTCCCATTAGAGGCATAGGTACAGCCAGGAGGAGGATCGTTCTTCCCCGAACAATTAGCATTTTCAGGTACTACTGGAGAGAGGTTAGGGCTGGCAATGGATACAATGCAAGTGGCAGGTAACTTGATCCCAGGAGTCTTCTTCTCTGAACCTTTTTCCCTCTGTGCGTCACCATTACAGACGGTAAGTAACTCCTCTTTAGGTTGACAAGAAGGGATGATAGTACCAGCTTTAACAAAAGTCTCTACCGGCGGAGGTTCAGATTTCTCAGGAGCACTGGGTAAGTCATACAGCATAGTTTGCGTACCCTTCTGTGTCACATAACGGGGACATGACTGGCAAAAACCTTGGCAGCGTCTAGACGAAGTTTCTGAGACAACTGGATGGGTACGTAGGGCACTCAATAGAAGGTGTCTTTGCTTGGATGGACGAATTGGGCAGAAAGAAATGAAATGCCCTCTTTCTCCACAATATAGGCACAAGCCATGGGCTCTCCTACGATCTCTTTCCGTTAGGGTCAACCTAGTCCCGATATATCCAATCTCCATAGGTTCGTCTGGGTCGAGAGGGAGGCAGGATTGCTCTGGGGCCTTCATAGGATCAGGAGCATAATGAGGCAACACGGGGTTGTCGTATAGGTACAGGTTCCCTCTGTTTCTGGGAATCTGGGATCCTCTGGGACGTGGTGGTGGCTTAGGCACAGCGGTCTTGCTAGGAGTCTTGCAGTGTGCTTCCATGGCAGACATGAAAGCATCCCATCCCGCAAGGACAGGATTCTGAGACAGCAACATATCGTGTGCCCATTGTTTCATCTTTCCAGACAGCAGGTTTATAGCTGCTCGGACCTTTATGAAATCATTGGCATAAGTCCGAGGCTTCAGGGAAAACACCAATTCACAATCCACTTTAAAGCATAGGAAGGAAGCTTGGTTGCCATCAAATCTCTCCGGCATAACTGTAAATGGTTCAGGAAAAACAGGTTCCAGGGCTGGGCGTACTGTCCCTTTAAGAAAAAAAAATTCTCGCTGTAGCTCCAAAACAGTCTGAGCCAGGCTAGACACTTGCTGGAGCAGGGGTGAGCACATCTCTGCGGACTCCATAAAGGTCAGTTCCTTATGTCAGGGCTTACCTGGGTGTGGGAGTCCGGCAGGCAGAGAAGTATGCTCACCCTTGCAAGAAAACACAGGCCAAGGTGATCAGGCAAGAATTCACCTGACCTGTGAGTCGGTGCACGGGGGCTGTGCAGGGTAAATCCACAACGCGGTACAGGAACAATAAACCAGGAGAATAGTCGTGGGAAGCCAAGGGTCAAAGGAAGCCAGAAGTCAGGATAATCGGTGTACCAAGCCAGAGGTCAATAACAAACTGGAGAACAGGAAAAAGCAGAATGATCACCAGAGTCAAGGAACTGACACTGCCTTCTGGGAGAGGCAGTGTTATATACCTGGCTAACGAGACATCAGGCTCAGGTGTAACTTGAGTGACAGGAGAAGTTCCAACAAATGTCCAGCTTCAGTACTAAATACTAGACAGGGCTAGATACAGGAAACAGAAGCGGAGAGATGGCTCAGAGGTAAGCCAAAGCACCAGAGCTGCCAAGGTCCCAGGTTCGAATCCTGACAGGTATAAAAAAGACCCTCGAATTATCCAAAAGATATTATTGGTGGCCGCGCCAAGACATCACCATCGAATCCTACGTGAAAAACTGTTCAACCTGCCAAAGATCCAAATCTGACCATCATCAACCCTTTGGTCAGTTGCTGAATCTACCGGTTCCAGAAAGACCTTGGCAATCCATTTCCATGGACTTCCTGGTAGAACTTTCCCCTTCTCAACACCATTCTACCATTTTAGTAGTAGTGGACCGATTCACAAAGATGTCCCATTTCATTCCTTTGAAGAAATTACCTTCATCATCAGAACTTTCAAAAACATTTCTCGATAATATTGTGAAACTTCATGGACTCCCAGATGAAATCATATCAGACCGCGGAACCCAGTTTACCTCCAAATTCTGGAATGCATTATGTACTTCTCTTCGTATTCAACGTAAACTATCTTCCGCTTATCATCCTCAAACCAACAGGCAAACTGAAAGAGTTAACCAATGCCTAGAACAATATTTACATGGCTATTGTTCCCACCTACAGGATGATTGGATGACGTGGTTACCCATGGCCGAATTTGCTTATAACAACTCAGTTCATACAAGTAGCAAAATGACTCCCTTCTTCTCCAATTATGGATTTCATCCCTCCTCATTTCCTTCTCAAATAATTCCTTCATCTAACCCCGCTGTCTCGGATCAAATCTCTCATATGTCCTCCTTATTTCGACAGTTACATGAAAATCTTGAAGTGGCATCCTCTAACCAGAAGAAGTTTTTTGATGCTAAGAGACAACCTATCCCCCACTTAAAAAGTTGGCGATCTTGTCTGGCTCTCCTCAAAAAACATCTCCACCAACCGTCCCTCAAAGAAACTGAGTTCCCTGTTTCTTGGTCCTTTTCAAATATTGTCTATCATAAACCCTAACGTTGTGAAATTGAAGCTTCCACCTACTTTTAAACTTCACCCCGTTTTTCATGTATCCTTGCTCAAGCCCCATCATCCTGACCCTTTTCAAAGAGATGTAATCACTTCTCCTGATCCTATCTTGGTACATGGTAATGAGGAATACGAGGTCCAAAAAATTCTTGATTCGAGGATCCATCGTGGCTCTCTACAGTACCTCATTAGATGGAAGGGTTATGGAGTTGATGAAGATTCATGGGAAGATTCCTCTGTGATTCATGCTGATAAGCTACTTACAGCATTCCACAAACGTTATCCATCCAAACCACGTGGATAGCACCCGGTGGGTGCTCTTTACAGGGGGGGTACTGTCATGGCCGTTACCAGTAATTCCTGTCTCTTCCGGGTTGACGGACTGTAAGCCACACCCCCTCTCTGACGCGGTCTCATTGCGCTACATAATGCGAGCGCGCCAGACAACAGACGCTGGATTAATGAACAGCGTACCGCGGAATTAAACCGGCTGCAACTCTTCTCTACAATTTTCCTGGTACTCCAGGGTTGCGAGGTGTACCAAGTCTGGTCCCACTTCGTGGGGGTCATCCCAGTCTTGCATACCCTCCCTCCAGTCAAAGATATCTTGGAACCGAATCTCTGCAGGGCTCCCAAAGTCAGGTTCTGTGAACGCCTCCCACAGCAAGCCAGGGCCATTAAACTCTTCTCCCTCTGGGTTATCGTGCTCCACTGTCCAGGGTGTATACCAAACCGTATACCACCAGAGTGCCTGGTAGGCATCCTCTAGCCACAGCTCCTGCCATACCCGGTGCTCGAGCTCCTTTACTCATTGCTCCAGAGGCTGCTCTCCCAGGAAGGGCATCCGCAGTGCCAGTCGTGTCTGCAATCGCTGCTCTTCACTGGGGAGACTCTTGCCCCGCTGGTACTGTACATTATCCAAGGCCTGGTACCAGACGCCTTTCCTTAATGCATCCCGGCCATCCAGGTCCTCCTCCTCGTATAACACTGCTGGTTCCATTCTGGTGCTGTCAGGGTCGCTGTACTGAGACATGCGTTGCCCTCAAATTATAAAATCCAAAGCAATGGTGTCTCCTGTAGCTTTCCTTCTGGCTGTAGGAACGATCCCGCCGCTTGCCACCAATTGTAACGGACCGTTTCACTCACAAGGGGATAAAAACCGTTTAGGCGATATGCCCCTTTCTGAGAGACAGGCACAGCTACTGCAGAACAACAAACTCCCGAACTGGATACAAAATAGCACTCCAAACTGGAACCTCACGAATAGCTGCTAGCAGACGAACAGGAAAAGCATACATCATCTTACACTCCTAGCAATCAGTCTCCAACAGCATACAGTGAATCCCCCCAAGAACGAGACAAGGCTCCGTGTTGAGGGTCAAGCAGTGGTCTGAGGTGCTGGCACACCCAGCCTGGTTTTTATTACAGTCAGGTACAAACAGAACACACCCAGGGGGAGGTATAAAACAACCAATAACATAATAGTACAGCCCACAGTTTCCCTCCCCTCTGCTTGGGAGATAATTGAGTTTCCTACTATATCTACTCAATTATCTCCAAGCTAAAACGTACACATTTTTATAACTTTAAAACCATACATCACATCCACATAAAAATACATATCCACAATCAATCCATTCAGGGGAACAACATATTAAAAAATGGCATGAATCAGACCAGGGGTTCAAAAGTTAGTAAAAGTATCTTTTGTTCCCCTGGCTGGCAGCATAGTCATCTGGCTCAAACAGGTTTTACAGGGGCCTCTATCCTGGAGACAAAGGGGAAAGTAACCCAATTATCCAGGGCTAGAGGCAGACTCCATTGAGCACATGGTTGCAAAAAGACATAAAACACTTTAAAATACATAAAGTCACCTTTTACACATAACACACAGACATTTCACATATCCCCAGATAGCTGGGATCTGAGCGCACAAAACTACCGAATAGCGCTCAGATCCTATTCACACAGTTCAATTGCCATGGAGCTAAAGTCTTTCCCATAGTCTTTCATTATATGAATGGGCTCCATGGCATAGCTATCTGGGGTATCACCGCTCACACAGGGCAAGTACTGAATGACCCCACTGTATTTAAAGGGCCAGAATGAGTGACATGCACTCTGTTAGGGCCGAATACTGTTTTTAAAGGGCCCAATCTCCCAGGGCCATAGTCCAAAGGCAGCAGGCGGGCAGCCAGGCTTCTCCAATGCAATATGGCGAGATTGCTCTCGTCACACTACTCTCCTGGCAGAAACCTACCAGGAGCTGGAGGACCATCTTCAGACACTGGGAATTACCCCACCAACCTGAGGAAAGGAGCCTGTCGAACAAAGACATCGCTACGATAAGGGAAGTCACACCCTGAGATGCAAGACCCATCTCACCCATCAGAACTGTGACCTGATTGAAAGACTTTCGGTCCCTAGCGGCTGCTGTGCCCCTCACCAAGACCCCCTAGACATGTGGGGACTTACCCAGCTTTACCATTCTATAGCCAAAACGATTATGTTCTTGCTTTCTCTCCTATCTCTTCTCGATTTCCTTTGGCTGTGACAATAACCACTGCATATCTGTATTCTTTACGTGACCTTAATGCTAGTGGGAGTACAGGGCAGACCACAAACTATCACCAACACTATACCACTACTCGAGAAAGAGGCTAATGACTGAACCAAATCCAACACCAGTATACCCACAGCGTAACTTCAGTACAGGCTGCCAACCTAGAAATTGCTGGTTGTAATAGTCACAAACTCCCGCCCATCCCTTCCCATACCTCTAATAACCAACCGGGCCATGAGACCTAATACCTCAGGAAAGGGTACACAAACCTCGGAAAAAAATACCTCAGGCCTTATACAGTAGACGCACAAGCCGATGGTACTCCCACTCACATGATCTGTAAGCAGGTTACTATTATAAAACATAAAAACCCTCATTTCACTATGCACTACAACTATCCTCTTCTCTTGTTACCTAATTCACTCAATCTTATGCAATTATTGTGGTATTAAAGGGACTCTCCAGGCACCCAGACCACTTCTGCCCATTGGAGTGGTCTTGGTGCCAACTCCCACTACCCTTAACCCTGCAACTGTAAATATTGCAGTTTTCATAAACTGCAATATTTACCTTGCAGGGTTAACTCCTCCTCTAGTGGCTGTCTAGAGGGCACTTCCGGGTTTATAGCACAGATTTTCTGTGCTATAGCCTCGCTGGACGTCCTCACGTTATGTGAGGAACTCCAGCGTCTCTGAAATCCCCGTAAGAAAGCATTGAAAGCATTTTCAATGCTTTCCTATGGGGAGCTCTAATGTGCCTGCGCGGCATTGCCGCGCATGCGCATTAGGTCTCACCCGTGGCCGGCCGTGCATGCGCATTAGGTCTCCCGCGTCGGATGTCACCAGGGGAGGAGCATGGGCGGACCTTGAACCAATACCGAGGGACATCGGCGCTGGATTCCGGTAAATCACTGAAGGGGTTTTAACCCCTTCAGCAACTTGGGATGGGGGGTGGGAGGGAGAGGGGACCTGCAGTGCCAGGAAAACTGATTGTTTTCCTGGCACTGGAGAGTCCATTTAATCTTGAACATGCCCTATGCTTCTATTAGTCATCACAAAATGTGTTCTGAGAAAAATGAAGAATTATAAAAAAAATTTTTTAAAAAGGATGCGGCTGCCTTGAAGGAGTAGATCCACTGTCCGGATGTGAACAAAATAGATTGACCAGAAAGTCTACGCGTTTCATCTCTATGTGAGACTTTATCAAGACACTGGTCCACCTCTGATACAGAAACTAGGCAGGCTAACTCAGACCTTGCTTTTTTTTTTTTTTTTTTTTTATTCTTTATTTTATTTGTGCTTAGCGTGAACAATCATGTTTGCACTGCCACGATAGCTGGTGCAAGCAGGTACGGAAACATACAGTAACATAGGTATGGCATTAAAATACATAGCACAGTTTTATTTTTTTTATATTCAGGATGGGAAACATGTTGGAGGTTAAGCATGGAATCATGGCTGCATAAAAGATCTGCCTGTCTCGATATTTAGTAATCCAGTAAACTGGTCAATCATGCAGCCTATGGGGATTAACATGCTAGCTGGACATAGCGGAGACTTGCTTGGTACATAAGGTCACATCACTGCACTATCTGAGCATACTATTAGCATTTTACGTCAAGAGCTAACAGATTGTATACATGCTGTACAGTTATATTTGCCTGAGTAGGTTAATTGTAAATCTGTTTAGACATATTAGCTAAATTAACAGGCTGGAGAGATGGAAGTGCAGGCTAAGACTGAAATCATAATTAAATATATCAGTGATAAAGCAGGGGTATACAGTGAACATTAACATCAATACATTCACACATTAACATCTGCTTCATTTTTAAGTTTTAAACAACGTTATGTTAGTAAGTTAGACAGGTTGTTTTTTCTCGTTTTGATTTCTATAGAGTAGCATTCAAACTGATTGATACAGGCTAGGTCTATATTTTATATGAGAGTGAGTGTGGCGCGTGTGTGGTTTAAGCTTTGCACCAGGAATATAATGCAAACTAGGCTATTATCTACTCAAGTAATGCAAGTATACATCGCTAGTTATGTGAACAGGCTAGTGCATTTAGACTTTAGAATAACATTCTCTAGAATAACTTTCAAGCTAGGGTTAGTTATGTCGCTTTAGGAAAGTTGTCACCCTGTTTGACCGGGGATGCCTGCGCTGCTCTAGTGGAAATGAGCCGCCGAGACCTCACTGGCAGGGGGGAGTCCCATAGCTATCCGATACCTGCTCTGCTATTTCTGGGTAGCAGGGGGCGAGCGTTCATCAGAGCAGGCATCAAAGCATAGTCCTTCCATGGTGTATGCTGGGTTCCTTTATGCTGCTGCTGTGGGTCGTTGAGCTTGCTACTGTTGTGCCTCTGGAGGTTGGTATCCGCCCTATAAGGGAGCTTGGCATCGTCCGCATGATTTCGCAGCCTTCTGGGTTGTCTTGGTGCAGGCTGGATGGGGGGTGAGTGTGAGGTCTGTCTTCCCGCAGGAATATCTCGCTTGATGGCTGGCTTGGTTATATCAGGCGGGAGTGGTCTTTGCACAGCATTCCTTCCCCCCCAGTGCAGCCGCCGTTGTCCGCTTGCTTAGGCCGCCTGTGTAGCTCGCCGTTGGCTTGGGTAGCCGCGGGTGCAGGTGAGGGTTGTTCCGCCTCTCTGTGTTGTCAGGTTGAAGGACCGGAGTCGCGTTATGGTCTGTAAGCGCGGGGAGGGAGCAGGCTTTCCCCCGGCCCCCCGTGCACATGGCGTCTGCCATCTTGAGTGCAGTGCTCAGGCCCCCCGGCCTCGATTGCGATATCTAGGTCCAGGCCACAGGGTGAGGACCGGGATCACCCCCCCGGTCCATAGGGGGGGAACAGAGCCGGGACCGCCCGGGTTTGTGCCTCTGGTCGGGGTCTGTGAAGCAGGATAGTGGGGCAGCGGCCGTCCGCCCCACTCACTGCCGGAGAAGGCCTCAGTCAGGGCAACGAGAGTCTCTCCGCCAGGGGACTGAAGCTCGATGAGCCAGCCTCTCCCTGGATCCAACAGTCCCCTTGCTCTAAGCATCCTCGCTGTCTTTCTGCTTTTGGGTAATAAAAAACTGTGTTTTAGCAGTGTAATCGGTGCAGGAGCTGCTCTTGCCTGCGACCGTCCAGCTCGGCGGTCCGGCCACGCCCCCAGACCTTGCTTTTTAATCATCACTTTGAGCACAATAGCACAATTGTAGCTAAATATAACCTCTGAATATTTCTCTGAAACTGCTTTGTTTACAGCAAAAAGGGTTAATCCTAGATGGACCAGGCACCCAGACCACTTCATTAAGCTGAAGTAGTCTGGGTGCCTATAGTGGTCCTTTAAGAGAGCCGTACATAAACAAATACCAGCAAACCTCAATGAACTGAAGTAAAAATTGAAAAGATGAGTGGCCCAGAATTCCTCGTCAATGATATGAGAGACTGATGAAGTAATCGTTTTCTGTATGACTTTAAGTTATTGCTGCTTAAGATGGTTCTATAAGCTGTAGGATCATAAGGTGTACTTAGTTTTTCACACATACCTTCTCCATTTTGGCTTTTCTTTTGTTTTTTGTTACAGAAATCATAACACAGTGTTGTGGTGTCATGTGGTGTTGTTCATCTGAGGTTGTAGTTCCCTAATTTTTAGACCTGCTAAGTAACAGATGATCATTATTATGTCCTGACATGTACAACCATAGACTTCAAAGAGGGTGTACTTGCTTTTTCCCATGACCGTATATCAGCTTGTGAATGTTTGCGGTTTTTGAGAAAGGTGTCTTTTGTAGGATATTTAAGCCTCTGATACTATGAGTGTATTTCTTCATAAACCTTGTTTAGGTGAGTTATTATACAGAGGTGTATATGTCATGGTACCATTTACTGTCATGGTACACACTGGACTGGCATTAGCATGTCTGCTCATATTAAGTCATCCACATTGGTGTGTGATTGTATGTGTTGTCAATTTGTAGCTGGTGTTGCTTATCAGGTCTGTCAAGATTGGGTAGCGGGTACGTTAGGGAAAGTCATGTGAAAGTGGGTAATCACGGGGCACATCAACCCAAGGAGTGGGGCTGCTCTTGCTGTGTAAGGAAATTGATAAATCAATGAACAAAGAGAATAACATGTTAAAGTATGCACAAAAACAAGTATGCATAGAGGAAACTTGCTACTCCCCAACTCACCAATATCACATTTACACTTCCATCTGGGAACCATTGACCCAATGGCTGCAGAACCACTCAACATAGACGGAGAGCCTTACACCCTTCCCCCCCCCCCCAACCCACCTACTTTCTATATAAATCATCACACTTTAGCAGGTACCGGGCAGAAAGATAGGACAGAGAGTCAAAGCCCTTGTACTGACCTGAAACATAACTACAGACCACTAGTAGGCAACAGCACAAAAATAAAACAAAACTATTATGCCAACCCTATGTATGTAATGTATGTACCGCTCAAATCGGCATCGCACAACTGTCATACTAGGCATTTCCCATATTACTGTAACGCAACTCAGTCAGTTATGAATCAATGTTGTACAATCTACAAACTTTTTTTTTTTTTTGACAATCAATATTTATTGAATCAATATTTATTTATTGTAACATTAAAAGTACATTGCAACTGTGACTGGCATAGTCTTGTAATTTGCATAAGTGAGCGCATGTTTTCAGAGTTTACAAACTGAACATAATAGCAAGACAGTTCACCTGATAGCTAGGTTCGTTTAGCATGTAGTACTTTAGGGGTAAATCTAACTCAGGTGACTCCCTGTCCGGTCCCAGTACCTTAAAGCTCGTAGATTTTGCCTTATGGTCTACCTCCCCCGGTTATCGATAGAGCATCTATCTCCTCTCGAGCATGGAACTACCCTAGAGTCCTAGTGCTTTTGTCAGACCTGCTTTTAGGCAAGTACTGTCTTTGTGGTGTTGCATGAGTTCCCCCCCGTCAATTTATAGCTTCCGTTTCCCGTGGGGCGCGTAGGTTCAGGAACTCATCAGTAGGGGGGGTAGTGGTCCCCCTCAACAAGCCGTGGGGAAATGGGGCTATGCGTCGAGTTGGTTTATTGTGCGTTGGGTCCTGTTTGTATCTCAGATTCGGTATTCAGGTGACGTCTAGCGTCTGCGTCCCTTTGTGTATTTACCCGTCTTTCGCAGTATCGCGAATCCGTCAGTGTGTCAGGCCCCAACCGATCAGTAGGTGGCAGGTCCTCGTTTGTGTCCGACCTCTGTCCATCTGTGTGTTGTCATGCCGAGACAGTGTTAGTTCTGCCCCTCTGTCAGTACAGTGGGGAATGAGGGGGAAGTCCAGAAGGGGGTGGGTGAGAAGGGAGGTGGGGTGGTGGGTGGGTTAGGATGGGTACTGTCAAGGGTGGGGGTTCACTGCTCGGGTGGGGTCCCTTTGAGCTTCTGCACATCTCGTGACCCGTCGGAGCAAAGTCCATGGCACCACATCTGCTCGTTCTGGGCCGGTCCACCCGAGCTTCGCGTCTTTCCCAGTGCCCTAAGCCCTTCCCGAAGAGACGTAAAGCCTCCACGGGTCCAAGCGTCCCTGCAGGGAGGCAGTCAGTATCTCCATGTCATAAATGTTCTCTACTTTGTCTACCCATTGCCTGAGGGTGGGAGTCGTTGTGTGTTTCCAGTGCAGGGGTATCAACGCTTTTGCGGCGTTCAGCAAGTGAATCGTGAGGGAGTGTTTGTATTTCTGCGTGGGGATGGGTGTGTGGTGTAGGAGCATCGTCATGGGCAGTAAGGGGAGATCGTCCCCCGTGATCTCCTTGATTTTTGTGTTTATCAGGTGCCAGTATGCCGTTATGCGTGGGCACGACCACCAGATATGAAGACTCGTTCCCAGAGCTGAGTTGCACCTCCAGCATTGTCCCGCATCATTGATGTCGAAGTGTCTCTGGGTGTCGGGCGTTCGGTACCAGTGCGACAACAGTTTGTAACCGGTCTCTTGAATCTTCGAGCTAGTAGAGCATTTATGTGTGAGAAGGACTATCTTGTCCCATTCTTGGTCCGTGAGTCGCGTGCCGGTTTCTCGTTCCCATTTGCCCATATATCCTAAGGGGCTGGTGTCCATGGTCCCCCGCAATGTGTTTCCTGTTCGTGCACATCTTTTCGAAGCCCGAGAGTGGCCTATGGAGATAGTCTTTTCCAGCCAGTCGAGCTACATACGTCTGCACCTGGTGATAGCGAAATTTATCTAACTGGGTGGGTTGTGAGTCTCCCATTACATTGTGTAGTGCCCCTCCCGAGCACCACCTTCCCACGTAAATCCAATCCGCATGTTGGGTGTTCCCAAACGCCGCCGGGGGTAGACCCTCAGCCAGGTCCGGGTTGTGCGTGATAGGGGTCAGTGGGTTCGGCGCAGTTGTTAATTGCAGGGCGTAGCGGATTTTGCACCAGGTTTTAAGAGTCGCATCAATCATGGGGTTACCTGTGCGTAGCTCTGTGAATGTGGAACCCCCCAGCCACAGTCTCGAGGGGATCCAGCCCCGAGTCTGCTGAAGTTCCATATTTACCCAGTGTTTCGGGCTTGAACTGACATGCCAGTCAGTGATTCGGTGCAGATCCGTAGCCCTGTAGTAAGTGGACATCGACGGCAGTCCCAGCCCCCCAGCCAACCTGGGCCGCTCCAGGACTGCCTTGCGGATGCGTGAAGGTCTGTGGTTCCACACGAACCCGCGGATGGCCGTCTCCACCGACTTGAAGAATGAGTGTGGTATTGTTACCGGCAGGGTGGCGAAGAGGTACAGCAGCCGCGGCAACACATTCATTTTGACCGCGTTAATCCGGCCAAACCATGTGATGTAGCTTGTTGTCCATCGTTGAAGGTCCTGCTGTTTGCTTCTGAGGAGGGGGAGGAAGTTCAGCTGGTATACTTGTGCTAGGTCCTTTGGTAGCCAGGTGCCAAGATAGCGCAGTTTCTCTGCGCACCAGGAGAAAGTAAATTGGGTGCTGAGTCTATGGACGTCGTCCACATTTCGCATTATCGGCATGGCTTCCGACTTATGAGGGTTAAGTTTCAAATTAGATACTTGGCGGAATCTATGGAAGGCCTGCAGCAAGTTGGGTACCGAGATCAAGGGTTGTTCAAGGAAGAACAGCATATCGTCGGCGTAAGCCGCCACCTTATGTTCCTCCCTGCCTACTTGAACCCCCGTTATGCCCCCGTCCCGTCTGACCGTCTCCAGGAACGGTTCCAGAGTGAGGGCAAACAGGAGGGGGGACAGAGGACATCCCTGTCTGGTCCCAATGCGTATAGGGAACGGTTTGGTCAGGGCTCCATTCACACGTATCCTGGCCGTCGGCGTAGTGTACAGGGCAGCGATCCATGAGCGCATGTGCGGACAGAAGCCTAGGTGCCGCATTGTTTCATTCAGGAATACCCAGTCCACCCGGTCAAACGCCTTTTCGGCGTCCGTCGAGAGGAGGATGACATCCCGATTCTCAGATCGTGCACAGTGGATAATGTTCAGCGCCCGGATGGTGTCGTCCCTGGCTTCCCTACCTGGGATGAAGCCAACCTGATCCGGGTGAATCAGGCCTGGCAGGATCCGGGATATCCTCAGTGAGAGAGCTTTCGTGAACAACTTTAGGTCTGCATTCAGCAGCGAGATCGGCCTGTAGCTAGAGCAATTAGATTCCCTCCTTGGGAATCACCGCGATCGTCGCCGCCAGAGCGTCCGAGGGGAATGCCCCCCCTTCTCGTATGGCATTCAGGCTTGCTAGGAGTCTCGGTAGAAGCTCTTCCCGGAATGTCCGTAGGTACGTCAGGGGGAGGCCGTCTGGGCCCGGCGCTCGATGTGGTTTCGATTGCTTAAGGGCCGTCGCGAGCTCCTCCAAGGTCAGTGGACCGTCCATCTCTTCCACGAGGTCCTGTGGAAGTTTTCATGTGACGTGCTGGGATAGGTAGTCCGTGACCCTCCGGTGGTGTACCCGCGTCGCGGCTTCAGATCGGGCTTGAGATTGGTTATACAGGTCCATATAATACTCCCTGAAGGCGTCCATGATACCCTCTGGCAATCTCGCGGTTCGGCCATGTTGAATGTTAATCTTGTGTATGTGTTGGGACCTCCGCTTGTCCCGTAGCATTTTCACCAAAAGTCTGCCACGCTTATTGGAGTGCTCATAGAAGAACCGTGCGGACTTCCTCAAGGTGCGCAGCAGGCCCTGGGATAGGAGATCCGCGAGTGCCCTGCGGGCTTCTGTAAGTTGTAAATAAACGTCGTCGTTTACTGTGTGTTTGTGTGAGTTTTCCAAGTCTGCTATCTTTTTCGTAAGGTCGGAGATGCCCCGTGTCCTGTCTTTCCTTCGTTGTGTGCAAATGGATATGAAGTGCCCACGAACCACACATTTATGTGCCTCCCACAGCGTCAATGGGGATATGTCTGCAGTGGCGTTCGTGTCAAAGTAGGACGTGATTGTCTGACGGGTTGACGTGCTAGCGTCTAGGTCATCCAGTATCGACTCGTTGAGTCTCCACTGGCGTTCCGCGGTTTTAAACAGTGGAGATTTCATCCGTATTAGTACTGGTGCGTGGTCAGATTGCTGTATTATCCCAATTTTCACTTCTTGGAGGTGGGTTAGACTTTCCTGGGGCAAGAATATGTAGTCTATTCTGCTATATTGCTTGTGTACCGCTGAAAAATAAGAGAAGTCCTTGTCGTCCGGATGTGCCACTCTCCAACAATCTACGAGCCCTGACTTAGTCAGGGATCGTCGCATCTCGAGCAAACAGTGTGCTGGGATCGTGCACGTGCCTCTCGAGGAATCCAGGAGTGGGTCAAGCGGGGCATTAAGATCCCCGGCCATCACTAAGAGGCCCTCCCTAAACCTGTCAAGCTTGGATAGGGTCTTAGCGAGAAAAATGTGTTGTCTACGATTGGGGCTATATATGCACGCGAAAGTGTAAGGGACGTCCGCAATGGAGCCCTTGATGAAGATATAACGACCACCTGGGTCTGTGAGTGTCTCCTTGTGGCGGAACGGTACCGTGTGCGCGAGCAGTATCGCCACCCCCGTCTTTTTTGCATCTGGGTGGTTCGCATAGTAGCCCTGAGGGAAGCGCCTATTTTCTAGTGTCGGTGCGTTTCTACCTCTAAAGTGTGTCGCCTGCAGGACACCCTTTCTGCCCAAAGCTTCCGTAGTAACTGCGCGCGCTTCTCGGGTAGATTAAGACCCCGAACATTGTGGGACCACAGATCAAGCTGCGCCGGTCTAAACATTGCCATGTCCACCCGGTGTGGGGCCCCCACCCGGGCTTAGCGTGGGAATAGGTGAGGGTATGCCTTCCCTTTAAGGGGGCAGGGCTTTGCAGGAAAGAGGGGGAGAGGGTAGTCGGAGTGGTGTATGACCGTCTGGGATTGGACTAGTCAGTGCGGGTAAAGGCAGCAACGTCGAACCTCGGCCAGGTGTAGTCGTTCGGATGCCTTGTAAGGGCTATCTCTCCGAACTCTGGCCGGTATGTACAGTGTAGGTCAGTTGCGCGGGGTGCGCGGAAGGATTCCTACGAGGTTAGGTGTCTCCCTGTGTAGGTAACGTCGTCTGCAGTCTCCGTCTGCCCCCGCTCCGCCGGGTGTGTCAGCGTTTGAGTGAGTTCCCCGAGTGCCTCCCCGTCTCGTGGTGCAAGGGGATCTTTCCCCCGGCCCGGTCGCCCCCCTGGCTAAAAGCGTGAGTCGTGTCTCGTCCCAACAGCAGGGAGCTCCGTCACGTGCAGGCTGTTAGTCCTTGCATAGTTTTCCAGTCAGTGCCCGTTCCCAACCTGCACCGGCCCGTCTACACGCTCCGGGACCCCGTGCGCCTGCACGGACCTATACCTGAGAGAGGGCGGTCTTAGCTTCCCTGGCTTCCCGTTGAACCATCCCCGGTCTGAGGCCTGTAACTAATCACATGGTGCAACTATGACATAACGTTAAACATAACTGCCCAACAGGGTCACCCATGATGGTGCTCCCTTGTGGACCCCCCGGAGACGCCGTCCCCCACCTCTCGCCCAACCCCGCTTGTAGTGGCTCGGCAGCAGAGCTAGGGTCAGGACAATCTACAAACTTTACGCTTACCATATTACTGTAACACAACTCAGTTATTTCCAAACCAATGTTGTATATTTTGCAATTATTTAATAAAAAATGCAAAACAAAAAGTACGCAAATGTAAGGTATCACTAGATAGCTTGAGGGGGTGAAGGTAGGAGAGTCAAGCCTAAACATGATATTTTCCCTCATTTGATGAGAGTCATATCATATCTCTATAAAATATATTCTGAGAATATTTATGTGTTGTCATTTTCATGGTGATGCAGCCAAAATCAGGTCAAATTCTTACTTTGTTTGCTACAATTTTCTATTTTTTTATTTTGTTTTCGTCTATCCCTAGAGCCCAGGGCATAGCGTCTCTCTGCATTTCCCATAATATCTCTGCCTATCCCTCACCCCATAATGTGCTGTGTACTGGATGTGTGTAATGAGTGTGTCAGTGTTGGTCCAGTAATCATTCCTTCAATTTCTGGAGCTCATTGATGTGTCAGAGCGCATGCTAAAGAACCAGATGACTGCACTCTCTGAGTGACAGATTCAAGAAGGAACACTTGAAGTGGTCTGCACCCCATGAAGGTACAGATCACATCCAACCAACCAGCAGTTATACAAATCAGCAAATAGGGGAGATTCTGCCGCCCCCCCCCCCCCCCCCGTAACCTAGGGATGCCTTGTAGTGACGAACTTTATATAGGTAATTATGTGAGGTTTTTGCAACCAACCCCTGTATGAGTCCGGGGCCCTAATAGCTAATCTATATATTACAATTTTAGTCGTTTTTGCTAAATGTTTTTAAAAGCTTGTTTTTACTGACCTTTATTGGACATGTTTCCCTATAAAAATGATTACCTGATGCTGTCTAATGCCATCTTAATTTCATCATCAGGTCTTCTGTAATAAAAAAAAACTTTATCTCTTCAAAACCCTTTAAGGACACATGACATGTGTGACGTGACATGTCATGATTCCCTTTTATTCCAGAAGTTTGGTCCTTAAGGGGTTAAAGCACAATACCTTGTTGCCCACTTCCCAAGTGTCCCTATTCTGGAGATTCAGTCCCTAGTTTGGATTTAAATCAGTCTGTCACTCTTTTCTATCCTAATGTCCCTATTTAGGAGTGCTCGATATTGTTGATGTGTCTGAGTGTACTGAACCTGAGTGTATAACAGAGCTCCACAATAATAATACTCCCAGTATCTTCAAACTACAATACATGTGTTTAGAAATGAGTCTGTGTACCTAAGATAATGTGTTCTTGTTCTAAATTACATTTTAGTTTCATAAATTGTTATTAAGTCACTGAATATTTCTCAGAACAGTCCTGCCCTTGGCTACACCCCCACTCACACACCCCTAAAATTAAAGTGTCCCTCTTTGTCTATCTGAAAGGTTGAGCAGTATGTTGTTGGTGAGAGCAGCTGAAGCAGAGGACGAAGTTGTTTATATTGGATATTTCATACATTTCACTTACAAAGTAAGTTTCTCACTGTAACCATAATTTTTTTATCATACAATCAGTTGCATAAATGTATTCTTTAATGGAACACCCAAGACGTAAATTGATATATGCCAAATATTTGAAAATATATGTATTTAGGGGGTGCTATTTAAACAATGATTAATATGACATATTACAATATACAAAAATGTGCTTATTCACTTCAAACATGGTTTTTAAGTCCTGTGTAGGTATATATTTATAATGTATTATGTGTACAATAAGACTTTAGCAGTGTAATATATACACACACACGCACCAAAAAAAGGCTTATATAAATATGAAAGCTATATGAAAGCTCAAATGTATTCAGTACCATTTTCTCTATATGTCACAAAGCGTCATCTTTATACTCCATTCTTATGGTCATTTAAGTGGTATTCATGTCAAAATAATAAAGCAAATAAATAATAAAAAATGAAAAAATTGAAAATATATATATATACATCTAGACTAAACACTACACACGCTATATTACAAAATTTACAAGTGTATCAGGCATATTAAGCTTATTTTAAAAAGGTATATATGTATCGCATGTAAATTGCAGATACAAAGGAGAAACATTTGGATGTAGGAATAGTGTCTCAGACCAGGTTTCATTAGTCTGCAATGAAGGGTGTATATGAGAAACCCTCGTTTAATCCAGACGGTGACAGGGTTTTGAGCTTATAGATCCAAAAGCTCTCTCTTTGAAGTAATCTTTTATCTAGGTCTCCCCCTCTTGGTCCAAGTGTGACCCTTTCAATGCAGCAAAATCTGATCCCTTCAGAGGACCCCCCATGGTGTAGTTTCAAATGTTTCGAAACTAGGCTTAATATGCCTGATACACTTGTAAATTTTGTAATATAGCGTGTGTAGTGTTTAGTTTAGATGTATATATATATATATATAAAAATTTTTTCATTTTTTATTATTTATTTGCTTTATTATTTTGACATGAATACCACTTAAATGACCATAAGAATGGAGTATAAAGATGACGCTTTGTGACATAAAGAGATAGGTATACTCTTTTATTACCTCTCATTTTTGTACATACCCTGGGGAGTATTGTTACAGTGGCGTACATACCAGGGTCGCAGGGGTCGCGGCTGCGACCGGGCCCGGCCCACCAGCGGGCCCGGCCGCCCTGCGACCCGGTATGTACCCACTGTGGCCAGCCTCTTCCCCTGGGGGGCCCAGGAGCCGGCCACCTCAGGGCCCCCAGAGGCTGGCCGTGGTATCACCGGGCTGGCGGGCGCGCGAGGGAGCACTTTCCCCTGAGTGCTCCCTCTTCAGCTCCGTCGCGCACCGCACTGAAACCGGAGCCGGAAGATGACGTCATCTTCCGGCTCCCGTATCAGTCCGCGGCGCGCGAGGGAGCTGAAGAGGGAGCACTCAGGGTAAAGTGCTCCCTCGCCTGCCCGCCAGCCAGATAACCCGCCCAGCAGCACAACCACCACTGGACCCCAGGGAATCCCCTCAGCACTTCCAAAGGTAGGGAGGCTGGGGGGATTAAATTTAAAAAAAAAAGTGTGTGTGAGTTTTAGTGTGTGTGAGTGTTAGTGTGTGTGTGTTAGTGTGTGTGTGTGTGTGAGTGTTAGTGAGTGTGTGTGTGTGTGTGAGTGTGTGAGTAAGTGTTAGTGAGTGTGTGTGTGAGTGTGTGTTAGTGAGTGTGTGTGTGAGTGTTAGTGAGTGTGTGTGTGTTAGTGAGTGTGTGTGTGTGTGAGTGTGTTAGTGAGTGTTAGTGAGTGTGTGTGTGTTAGTGAGTGTGTGTGTGTGTGTGTGAGTGTGTTAGTGAGTGTTAGTGAGTGTGTGTGTTAGTAAGTGTTAGTGAGTGTGTGTGAGTTAGTGAGTGTGTGTGTGTGTGTGTGTGTGAGTGTGTGTTAGTGAGTGTGTGTGTGTGTGTGTGTGTGTGTTAGTAAGTGTTAGTGAGTGTGTGTGAGTTAGTGAGTGTGTGTGTGTGAGTGTGTGTTAGTGAGTGTGTGTGTGAGTGTTAGTGAGTGTGTGTGTGTGTTAGTGAGTGTGTGTGTGAGTGTGTTAGTGAGTGTTAGTGAGTGTGTGTGTTAGTAAGTGTTAGTGAGTGTGTGTGTTAGTGAGTGTGAGTGAGTGAGTGTGTGTGTGAGTGTTAGTGAGTGTGTGTTAGTGAGTGTGTGTTAGTGAGTGTGTGTGTGTGTGTGAGTGAGTGTGTTAGTAAGTGTGTGTGAGTTTTAGTGAGTGAGTGTGTGTTAGTGAGTGAGTGTTTGTGTGTTAGTGAGTGTGTGTGTGTTAGTGTGTTAGAGAGTGTGTGTGTCTGTTAGTGTTAGTGAGTGTGTGTGTGTGTGTTAGTGTTATAGTGTGTGTGTTAGAGAGTGTGTGTGTCTGTTAGTTTTAGTGAGTGTGTGTGTGTGTTAGTGTTAGAGTGTGTGTCTGTTAGTGTTAGAGTGTGTCTGTGTGTTAGTGTGTGTGTTAGAGTGTGTGTGTGACTATTAGTGTTAGAGTGTGTGTGTGTTAGTGTTAGTGTGTCAGTGAGTGTGTTACAGTGTGTGTTTTGTAAGTAAGTGAGTGTGTATGTCTGTCACTGAGTGTGTGTGTCTGTTAGCTAGTGTGTATGCATCTGTTCATGAGTGTGTGTATGTCTTAAACACTTACCTTTCTCCAGCGCCGGACACCCTTGGCGCTGGGGATCTCTCCGCCACTCAGCTCCGAATGCGCATGCAAACCGCCCACCAGGTTTCATTAGTCTGCAATGAAGGGTGTATATGAGAAACCCTCGTTTAATCCAGACGGTGACAGGGTTTTGAGCTTATAGATCCAAAAGCTCTCTCTTTGAAGTAATCTTTTATCTAGGTCTCCCCCTCTTGGTCCAAGTGTGACCCTGTTCATGAGTGTGTGTATGTCTTAAACACTTACCTTTCTCCAGCGCCGGACACCCTTGGCGCTGGGGATCTCTCCGCCACTCAGCTCCGAATGCGCATGCAAACCGCCCACCAGGTTTCATTAGTCTGCAATGAAGGGTGTATATGAGAAACCCTTGTTTAATCCAGACGGTGACAGGGTTTTGAGCTTATAGATCCAAAAGCTCTCTCTTTGAAGTAATCTTTTATCTAGGTCTCCCCCTCTTGGTCCAAGTGTGACCCTTTCAATGCAGCAAAATCTGATCCCTTCAGAGGACCCCCCATGGTGTAGTTTCAAATGTTTCGAAACTAGGCTTAATATGCCTGATACACTTGTAAATTTTGTAATATAGCGTGTGTAGTGTTTAGTTTAGATGTATATATATATATATATATTACATTTTTTCATTTTTTATTATTTATTTGCTTTATTATTTTGACATGAATACCACTTAAATGACCATAAGAATGGAGTATAAAGATGACGCTTTGTGACATAAAGAGATAGGTATACTCTTTTATTACCTCTCATCTTTGTACATACCCTGGGGAGTATTGTTACAGTGGGTTACATACCAGGGTCGCAGGGGTCGCGGCTGCGACCGGGCCCGGCCCACCAGCGGGCCCGGCCGCCCTGCGACCCGGTATGTACCCACTGTGGCCAGCCTCTTCCCCTGGGGGGCCCAGGAGCCGGCCACCTCAGGGCCCCCAGAGGCTGGCCGTGGTATCACCGGGCTGGCGGGCGCGCGAGGGAGCACTTTCCCCTGAGTGCTCCCTCTTCAGCTCCGTCGCGCACCGCACTGAAACCGGAGCCGGAAGATGACGTCATCTTCCGGCTCCCGTATCAGTCCGCGGCGCGCGAGGGAGCTGAAGAGGGAGCACTCAGGGTAAAGTGCTCCCTCGCCTGCCCGCCAGCCAGATGCGCCCTGCGACCCGGTATGTACCCACTGTGGCCAGCCTCTTCCCCTGGGGGGCCCAGGAGCCGGCCACCTCAGGGCCCCCAGACGTTCAGCGTCTTCTCACTGTGATTTTCCCAGTGAGAATCGCAGAAGCTCCTCTAGCGGCTGTCAATGAGACAGCCACTAGAGGCTGGATTAACCCTCAGTGAAACATAGTAGTTTTTCTGATACTGCTATGTTTTCAGCTGCAGGGTTAAAACTAGAGGGACCTTGCACCCAGACCACTTCATTGAGCTGATATGTTCTGGGTGTCTGTAGTGGTCCTTTAAGTGTGTGTGCATCTGTATGCACTGGCGTACATACCGCGGTCGCAGGGGTCGCAGCCCTGCAACCCCTGCGACCAGGTGCCCGCCGCCATGTGTTGCGGCCCTGGCCCGCGCTGAGTAAGCGCGGGGGGGGGGGGGGGGCCACGGATACATTTTCGCACCGGGGCCCCATGGGTCATGTGTACGCCACTGTATTGTTACATATACACCTGGACCTGTTCACATTAGTGAGCCTTTAGTATATCTGGTACTCACTGGATATGTGATTATGACTCACATTAAATGGAAGTATTTTGGAGTGGGGGTACCATTTTCACTTCCCCCTTGAATCTCATCTATTGAATCATCATAACCATTCAGATTTAAACCTTTGATACATAATCAGTATCTGGATATATATAATCTGGATGCTATATATTAGGAATATATTATTATTCTTTGGATATTATTGATGGATGTGATATTTTGGTGTTTTATACAGCATACAATGTGATAGGGCACTATGGGGGTTCGTTGGGACCTGTATATACAGTTAGCATGCTTTTATGCATGTCAGATAATTCTACTGATAGCTTCTACTGGGCTACTTTTACTCTAGTTTGTTCATGTGTATCCTCCTGCTTCTTCGTGTACCCGCCCACCTGACTCTGATGGGCGTGGAAACAATTAGATGCTACTGAGGATCGTCATACACTCTGCATACTTGGTCACGCCCACAACGTGATCCAGCCCACCCGACATCTTGCTGGATAGACCACGTGACCCTATGCTCTGCCGGATAGACCACGTGACTCGCAGTATGCCAGGTCACGAGACCGGCACTAAACCCCGCCCCCATGTACATCTCGTGGTCCGCAATGATGCGGTGACAGGATTTCCATTATCACTTAATTTACATTTATTTTCTTTCTATCTTTCCTATGCCTGTCTAGTTAGATTTACAGGGAGAGAGGCTTCTTAATTTTAACTATCAGTCTGTTTTTGACTGTTATTACCACTATATATCAATTTCCATCTCCCTCTCTATCTGAGTTAGCTCTATTTTGAGCTTCTGCTATACTAATTAAGGATATCTCCTAGGATGTATTTATGGCTGGGACCTAGCCACTTGACACTCATACCCCTATAGCGAATTATAATAAAGCTGATGATTAGGGTTGAGACATGATGCTATATGGCATAATTATATCTCTACCTATACCCCCTTTGGTTGGCATGGAATTCTAGTATCACTTGTATATACTTTATTTAATTATTATTATTTTTTCTGTTTATGGGTCTCTAGTTACAATCACAGTTTTGCAAGCCAGGATTGTTGAATTACACTCTATCGCTATAGATATTTCCAGATATGTGGCTAGTCTCAAGTACACATTGAGACTGACTACATTTTGTATCTGCTGTGGGTTTTTGTCTATAACCCGTGGCAATGCTCTGACCCCGCGGCTCTCGCGAGACTTGCAGAGGAAGCTGACCTGGGAGCTGCACGGACGGAGGAGAGAGAAGGGAGCTGACAGGAGCTGCTGTGAAGGTAAGTTACAGCTTCCTGCCAGCCCCCGGTCCTTGTCTGTATTATGGCAATGCAAATTGCCATAATACAGACAACTGACTCGAGTATAAGACGAGTGAGTGTTTTTCAGCACAAAAAATGTGCTGAAAAACTTGTCTTATACTCGAGTATATACGGTACTTAGTTATTTCTCCTCTTGTTTTGCCTATGTTATCTTGTCTTGTTTTAGATTGTATCCCAGTCGATGTACAGTCCTGTCTAGTCATTCCCATGTTATGTTTGTTTTCCTCATGTCTTGTGTATATGTTTTGGGTTTAGCTTACTATCCTTCTCTGGTTCTGGGTTCTATTAGTTCTGTCTTGTGTTCATGTTTGGTGTCTATCTCTAGTCTTGCCTTGTTTCTAGTACTGGCTACAATCTTGCTGCAGAGCCTCCCTATTAAGCTCCTGGGAGGTCTGCTTAATTTCCAAGCTCCTAGTTCCTGGTATCTGCTGAAGCTGACTCAGGGTCTTGGTATGTGGCTGCACAAATGCTGGTGCTCAACACCAGGGGGCGTGCGGTTACCCTGCACCGATACTGCTAATCCCCCTCCACACTGTGACTCCTACTCTGAACATCGGGCATACTGGGTTCCAGTCCTGCACCGCCGCCCGGACACTGTGTCTAGGTCCCGGGCATCGGACCGCCACCCTGACAGGAAATTGGACAAAGCTAGAGACAAGAAAGAGGCTAAGTAATGCAATTAGAAGAAGAGACAATTCTTTCCTTGCTCAAAGAAATAGAGCTATCGCTCTAAAAAAATATTTTGAAGTTTTGTCAGATGACAACTGTGATAATAAACAGGACAGGGAGATGGAAAGAACGACCCCCTGCAGCCCAATTGAAAAGAAGATACAGAGAACAAGAGGCTGTAGGGGAGGAGTTTAGATTCTTTACAGGAAAAAGAGAGAGGCTGTACAGGTGGATGGACTAATTTATTTGGACACCCCCAATCAAATAATGAGATTAAAGTTCTGAATAAAGGGTTAAAATTTGCGCCAAAAGGGAAATTTAATTATTTTACAGCATATTGATATTTTAACATTTTCTAGAATTTTAACCATTAAAAGTATTTATGGGATATACAAAAATTACATTAAATTGATAATTATACAAATTAAAAAAAAAAAATCGCAAATTTTTATCCGAGGTCTTATCGCTTGAGTGCCATTGACATGTTTGAGAGAACTAGAGAGTAAAAACAAAGTTTATCCATAACTTAAATTAAAGTGAGAAATTATCCTTAGAGAATTTGAGGAATATTAGAAACCTAGTAATTAAACCTATAGCAGAATAAATGGCGTATGCCGCACCCAGAATTTAAATGTGTCAAAAATATACGTACATAAATCTTCAAATGGTGTAGTACTGTAGACCTCAGAATAACAAAAAAATATATAGTAATTGTCATGATCTTGAGCAGATCAGATAGGAGACTTATGCCAGGGTTGACTTAAGGTACTTTATTAGTGATTTTAGACATATTATGAAACTTGAGGGAAAACAGACTTTAGGCAATATGCCACAAAACAGGATACTTGCCACAGAACAGGTTACTTGCAAATAATAAAGAATGTCTGTAATTTCCAGGTAGGGTTGTAACAAAGGCAGGTTTGTATTAAAGGCATAGAAAAGGGTAGAAGGAGACCGCGCCCCAAACAGTATAATTTAAAAATTGTATACGTACACAAATCGTTTAAGGTTGCATATACAGTAGACCTCAAAAACCAAAGGAACAGAGAAAAACAATAGTGCAATATGGTATGTCCAGTGGGTGAGTGCTAGAGTAATCTTATATAATATCACTCACATTTACAAGAGCTATTTCAGAGCTCTGCTGTGATGCACATGCATGGAACTATCCCCGTCTAAGGATATATGTAGCTCTAGTCAACTTTTGTATCTGTGATAAAGTGCAGTGTGCAGGTCATATAAAAAACAAAAGGATATTGCAATAGTGAAGTAAGTACTTAGAAGTGCTCAAAAGAGAACAAAGTCATGTACTCACATTTACTAGAGCAGAACTTGCTCTAGTATGTACAGCATAGGTGGTATAATCCCCACCTGAGAATTTGATGGTGCCAGGCAGTAAATGAAGAAATATGTTTAAAAATGGATATAAAAACTTTACCATTTATTGAACAAAAAACAATAAAAGCAGTATAAATATCTTCAAAGGGTCCCACTTTACGCATTTCACCTGTAGAGGCTTATTCAGAAGTGTGGAGTAAGTCCTCATAATGTTAGTTTATATAGGCAGTTTATTTCAATATCGATTTACTTTCTGGTGTGTCTCATTTCCTGTATCCACTCTGGAACGCACACGTCATACCGGAAGTGACGCTGTGTTTTTTTGAGTGGTAGAATTTGCGTTCCAATTTGCGTTCGGACCGGCTGATGCCAACGTTTGTGAATAAATAGTGGAACAGTACATGTATTAATAGGTCTCTATGATGCCTATTATAGTTGTTAGTTCATTTGTAAAGCCATGGTTAGATCTTCGATATGTACTTGACGTCCGACGGAAGTGTCGTCATATTGTTCTCTTCGTGTGGTTGAGACATGGTCACGGCCATATTGTAAAAGGGCAATGAATGGGAAAGGAAAGGATGTATCTTAATAATAATGGGATTAATTCTGTGTCTTAATAACATAATTTAAATTCCAAAATTCATTGTATGAGCAAATATATTAGAATATTGTTCATTCTATAAAATTAATATATGTATATATAAAAAATACATTAAAAAGTAATTAAAAGAATCCATAAAAAATGACTAATAAGATTGGAATTTAAAAACAAAAACAGTTAAAAGATTCTTTAACCCCTTAAGGACCAAACTTCTGGAATAAAAGGGAATCATGACATGTCAGACATGTCATGTGTCCTTAAGGGGTTAAAGACACATAAACAAATACAGTTGCAAGAAAAAGTATGTGAACCCTTTGGAATGATATGGATTTCCACACAAATTGGTCATAAAAATGTGATCTGATAATCAAGTCACAACTAAGTCACAACTTAGGTCACAACTGATTAAGTCACAACTATAGACAATCACAGTCTGCTTAAAATAATAACACACAAAGAATGACATGTTGACATGTTTTTATTGAACACACCATGTAAACATTTACAGTGCAGGTGGAAAAAGTATGTGAACCCCTAGACTAATGACATCTCCAAGAGCTAATTGGAGTGAGATGTCAGCCAACTGGAGTCCAATCAATGAGATGAGATTGGAGGTTTTGGTTACAGCTGCCCTGCCCTATAAAAAACACACACCAGTTCTGGGTTTGCTTTTCACAAGAAGCATTGCCTGATGTGAATGATGCCTCGCACAAAAGAGCTCTCAGAAGACCTACGATTAAGAATTGTTGACTTGCATAAAGCTGGAAAGGGTTATAAAAGTATCTCCAAAAACCTTGCTGTTCATCAGTCTGATCTGCAACTACAGGAAACGTTTGGTTGAAGTTATTGCTGCCAAAGGAGGTTCAGCCAGTTATTAAAGGGACACTCCAGGCACCCAGACCACTTCTGCTCATTGGAGTGGTCTGGGTGCCAACTCCCACTACCCTTAACCCTGCAAGTGTAATTATTGCAGTTTTTTATAAACTGCAATATTTACATTGCAGGGTTAACTCCACCTCTAGTGGCTGTCTATTAGACAGCCACTAGAGGTCACTTCCTTGTTTCTAGCACAGGTTTCCTGTGCTAGAGCGTCGCTGGACGTCCTCACGCTGTGTGAGGACCTCCAGCGTCGCTCAAAACCCCATAGGAAAGCATTGAAATGATTTTTCAATGCTTTCCTATGGGGAGACTTAATGCGCATGCGCGGCATTTCCGCGCATGCGCATTAGGTCTCCTCGGCCGGTGAGCGAGATTAGTCTCGCCCACCGGCCGACGTAATCACTAGGAGGAGCGTCGCGGAGGCGGAGACAGCGGCGAGGGACATCGCCGCTGTCCCAGGTAAGTGACTGAAGGGGTTTTTACCCCTTCAGTAACCGGGGATTGGTGGGTGGGATGGAGAGGGACCCTCCAGTGCCAGAAAAACGGATCGTTTTTCTGGCACTGGAGTTTCCCTTTAAATCCAAGGGTTCACATACTTTTTCTACCTGCACTGTGAATGTTTACATGGTGTGTTCAATAGAAACATGGCAACATTTCATTCTTTGTGTGTTATTAGTTTAAACAGACTGTGATTGTCTATTGTTGTGACTTAGATGATGATCAGATCACATTTTATGACCAATTTGTGCAGAAATCCATATCATTCCAAAGGGTTCACATACTTTTTCTTGCAACTGTAAGTAAATGAAAAGCACATGAATGATTTTATAGGTGGTTTTAAAGAGATATCACAGGTCACCTCTTTTCTATTTAAAAAAAAAAACTGATAATCAGAGAAGGTAAAATGGGATTAAAATTGGAAACGTAATCTCTTATTAAAGGAGAAGTTATAAAAGATTTTTGCAAAGAAACATTATTTTTAAAAGGTATATGGATTTTATAGGAAATTAAATAGATCGAATTCTATATTCTACCCTTATGGGTAGAGGGTATCCATATAGTAAACCCATTGCATCTCTTTTTGTCCGATTTTTTAAATTTATTTTTTTATGAAATCTCCACCTGTCCAGTGATTTTTTTTTTACTATAGCAATACCCATGAAAGTGAGGTGTTTACACCGAAATGGGATAACACCGAGTGGTTCTTGTAGCCCTTTTCTATATTTTTGCAATGTTCTCCTAAACAAATTTTTAATGGTCTAATTGTGCGACCAATATATTGCAGGCCGCCAGGGCACTCCAATAAATGAATTATGTTTTTGCTGTTGCAAGGTAATGGTGTCTTTAATGTTATATATTTTCCCAGTACTGTTAGATTTGAAAGAGGTTCTTAATTTTTTCTGTTGGTTTTGTTTTTTTGCATTCTAAACATGAATTGCACTTATAGAAACCCTTGACAGGTTTATAGTCGCCATTTGGGCACTCGGAATCCAGGACAAACCACCCCCATATCCTAACCCAATAACACACAGACACTAAGTAATATGGGGAAATTTGTCCACAGCTTTATTAACCAATAATTATAATAATATTAATAATAATAATAATAACGATAATAAATTAACAGATAAACATGGGTCATTGCCCCCCATACTCCGCCCCCTCGCATCCTGTTCCTTCGGCTACCATACAAAAGGCAATGACCCCCATATAATAACACATATACATATTTATAACATACACCAACATTATACCAAAGTGCCAACCATCCATTAACCACGGCAGGGGTATACCCGGATACCCCTGCCCCACCAGGTTCTGAGCCACTTCCAGGACTCGAAACCTCTCAACCACCGATGACCACAATCTGTTTATTCCACCTCACGTTCATCCAGGGGAGCCTATTTCCTCTCCTTCAGCTCCCCGTCCCGCCACAAGCTCAGACCTTGACCCCTTAAGCTGTCTGAGCTCCGCCACCCCGAAGAAACAGAGCCATCCGTATACCATCCTGCCAACCTAAGTTGAGCAGGTCCAAACCCACATCCGAGAGGTGAACACCATCCGAGCGGTAGTATCCTGGCAACCCTTCCTCCAGCTCAAGGTGCCTTACCACCACACCCCCTACCTTCCGCACAAAGCTTGCCATCAAGCTATTCACTTTCTTCCTGCACCTCTCCATAGCCACCGGATCCCGAGCGTGCCGCCACCGGCGCCGCGGGACAATCTCCGACCAGACCAACATGACTCCCGGAAGCAGGCCCCTCAACTTATTTATGTCCTGCTTCATCCACTTCACCAGCCGGCGTTGCGGCGTAAGGCCCAGGTCATTACCCCCAATATGTAGGACCAGCAAGTCTGGCGTGTGTCCCGCCGCCAGCATCCCAAACAGTGCCCCACAAACATCCCCCCAGCAAAATCCCCGATACCCAAACCAACGAACTGCCAACTGGCCTCTCGGAAAACCCAGCTGCTGGCCTCGAGCTCGAGCTGCGGCCCTCCTCTCGGCCCAGAAGACAAACGAATGGCCCACGATCCATGCCACACGCCCTGGGGGGAGAAAGCAAATGATGAGGGAAGTCCAACAAAGGCCCCAACCCCAGCCCAACCAACACAGTGAACCATTTCAATATAGCCAGTTACACACCATATCATAAATTTTTTTTTTTTTTGTAGTATAAAACAATCCCAAGTCCATTATTCCAACAGACCCAACCGGACATAGGAACGGAATCTTACTGATTCCCACCTCCCGATCCGCTTCACCACCTCGTCCCCCAATCCCAACCGTGCCGCCTCCGTGGCCGCCCCAATACGGAACGAGTGCGTTCCAAATCGTGCAGCTCGAAGCCCCAACTTGCCCAAGCCCAACCGAAAAACTTTCGTGAACTGGAACCGAGAAAGGGACGATCCGTCAGCATGTACCAACAAGGAACCCCCCACCGCTGGCCTCCGCGCCAGGTACTCCGCCGTAGCAGCCAACGGGCACAAAGCCGAGCCTGGCAAAGCCCCCAGTGTCACGTCCCGGCCCACGCCTCGGACGTCCGTTTTGGATCCGCCAAGGTGCACCACTACCTTCCTATCCAAAACACGAACCCCCGAAAATTGCAGGCCCCCCTGCACCATCTTATTAGCACTCACCAATTCCCCAATTCGGAATGCCCCAAAAAACGCCAAAATAAACGCCACTTTGAACAGCAAAGCCTCGAACCCATCAAAACAGACCTCAGGCAATAGACCCACCAAATCCCCCAGTAGCTGAACCGACACCGGGCGCCTGGTATCTGGCGCCCTGCGTCCCTTGCGATAACCCTTCAGGGCTTGCCTGATGACGAAGGTCTTGGTAAAGTCCTCCTTCCCATGCCACCTAAACCAAAATGCCATCGCCGCCATGGACCTGTCCACCACGGCAGGCGACACCCCTTTTGCCAGCAACCGACAGGTGTACCACAGGAAAGCATCCCGCAGGGCATCCCCGCCGTCCATGGCCAACCCGTCCAGCGACCGCTCCCACAAGCCCCAAACCTTACTGTACGAGGCCCAAGTGGCCGGTGCCAGAGAAGCCTTCACGAGTCCTCCAAGCAGGATGCCCCCAGCTGCCAAATCTCGTCCGGGCAAGCCTGCCCTTCCTTCGATGCCCCCGGCGCCGCCAGCCAGAATCGGGACCACTGAAAACGAGACAGAGCATCAGCCACCTCATTCAAATAGCCGGGAACATGGCGCGCGCGAAAAACAACATTCCGGGACATACACAGCAATACCAGTCGCCTAAGCAGCGTAACCACCGGCCTCGAGGCCGCCGACTGACGATTCACCGCGTGAACCACCGCCATGTTATCCGAGAAAAATACCACTTTCCGATCGCGCAGCCTGTCACCCCATAGTGCCAACGCAACGACCAACGGGAACAACTCCAGGAAAGCCAAGTTGCGCATAAGAGGGCTCGAACCCCAAGATTCCGGCCACCTCTCCGCACACCAGCAGCCACCGAAATATGCCCCAAAGCCCACACTGCCCGATGCATCCGTGAAAAGCTCCAGCTCGGCCGACGACTGGCCCTCCTGCCGGAACAACACCGTTCCATTAAAATCCCGCAAGAAGGCATCCCAGATGCCCAAGTCCGCTCGCATGGCCGCCGACACCCGGATGAAATGGTGCGGGGACCTAACCCCCGCGGTAGCGGGCGACAAGCTGCGACTGAAAACCCTCCCCATCGGAATGACCCGACACGCAAAATTGAGCAGCCCAATGAAAGACTGGAGCTGCCGCAGAGTAACCTTGCGCGCCCCAGCCACAGCAGCCACCGCCCCTCGAAGCCTGTCCAGCTTATCCTGGGGCAACCGACATTCGCCCAGCCCAGAGTCAATCTCCAGTCCCAGGAAACTCAGACACGTGGTCGGGCCTTCAGTTTTATCCGCCGCCAGCGGAACCCCGAAGTGGCCCGCCACCCACTCAACTGTCCGCAGCAGGCGCAGGCAATCCAGGGAATCAGCCGGCCCCACACACAGAAAATCATCCAGATAATGCACAATAAAACGATTCCCTGCTTCCACCCGTACCACCCATTCGAGAAAAGTGCTAAATTTCTCAAAATAGGAGCACGAAATGGAACAACCCATGGGCAGGCACAAGTCCACGAAGTAGGCCCCTTCAAAGAAACACCCCAGTAGGTGATGACAGTCCCGGTGGACCGGCAGCAGCCGAAACGCGGCCTCAATGTCCACCTTAGCCATCAGGGCCCCACGCCCGGCCCGCCTGACCAAATCGACCGCCCGGTCGAAAGATGCATATGACACCGAGCACAAGTCCTTATGAATACCGTCATTCACCGACTCCCCTTTTGGGTACGAGAGATGGTGAATGAGTCTAAATTTACCCGGCTCCTTCTTGGGAACCACCCCAAGTGGGGAAATCCGCAGGCCCTCCAGCGGAGGCACAGCGAACGGGCCCGCCATGCGGCCCAGCCCGACTTCTTTGCCCAGCTTCTCCCTAACCACGTCCGGGAAGTCAGCCACAGACTTCAGGTTGCGCAGCCTCCCCGAACCCCCTTCCCGCTCCTGAAACGGAATAAAAAACCCCGTCGCAAAACCCGCCAGGAGCACAGCAGCATCCGCCCTGTTACCGTAGCGGCTTAGCCACGGCTCCATCGCGCTTAGCCTCACTGGGGTTAAGCCCAGGGGAAGCGGATGCACCCCCTCCCCCGGCCGCGACAGCCGCACCGGCGCTTCCGGACTTACCCTTCTTGAAGCAGCGGTTGAGCCCATGAGCGCCTCCGCAGCCGGAGCACTCGTGCTTGAAGCGACAGGTGGCCCCCCACTTGCATTGGCCCTCATTATAGAGCCAGCATAAGCCCTTTGGTAAGGCGGCCGACGAGGCGGACTGCCACCTGGCGCCGGCCAAGCTCTGAAAGGGCTGCGCCTTTTGCGCCATCATCAGCTTCATCCAGAGCGGCAGGTCCATTTGGTCCCACCGCATACCCGGGTTAGCCGCCAGCCGCTGCCGAAACTGCTCGTCATACCGCCACCACGCCAACCCCCCGTAAGTCCGGTACGCTTCCCAAATGCCATCCAAATAGCAGAACAAAGACGAGCATAACCCCGGCGATTTCTCGCCGAGCACGCTAGCCAGCACGCAAAAGGCCCTCAACCAATTACCAAAGGACTTCGGTATCTTGCGGTACCGCTTCCTCTTCTCCTCCTCCTCCTTTTTCTCGTCCTTCTTATCCTCCTCTTTGAGGTCAATAAAGTCCTCTAATGGGAGGAGGGAGAAGATCTCACAGAACTCGCCCTTCCATATCCTATCCTTCACGTCCTGTTTCAAATGAACCCCCAGCGGGCCCGCAAAAGATACATACGCGTGCTGTCTAGCCGCGTCGGGGATACCCCCGGACAACTCAGCCCGCTCGCTCCCAACCTCCCCTACGTCCTGCGGCACCACCAGGTCCCCGCCCGAACTAGGCCCTGCGGAATTCCCGACCCGAGAGCCCGTAGCCACAGCACCCGGAGCCCACACCTGACCAACGCCGCTAGTGTCACCCCCCGCCCCCAATGAGTGGAGTAGTGCCTGAAGTGTGGTAACTAAAGCGCTAGAGTGTAGTGACCCGCTGGACTCACCGGCCAAGCCCCCCGACACCGGAACGGTGGGGGCTGCAGTGCAGATCGCCTGACGTCCAGGAAGAGGAACTTCCGCCGCCATCTCGCCGACCGGGGAGCCCACCCGGTGACCAGCCTGCGAGGAGGCAGAACGGCTCCGAGATCTAGGACAAGGAGAAGAAGTCCTGGGTAGGGTGTAACGGACATCAATACCCCTCCCGTCACGACCCCGGGAGCGCCTGCTCTGCCCCGAAGCCTCCCTCCGACCTCTACCACCACGTGGCACCTGGGAACCCCTGGGGCTACGACTCCTCCCGTCTCTACCAGCAGGCCGCCCCTGCCGACCATACCTAGGGGCTGCCGCACCTTCCCCTGCCGAGCTGTCCGAGGGGGAGCCGTGCCGACCCGACCTCCCCCGAGCATCCCAGGACCCCAGGGATCTAATGGGCGAGGGACTGCCGCAACTACTCCCAGAACCCGGGCCCCCCCGCCGTCCAACCATTACAGAGGATCCCGGTTCCCGGCCTGCCCTACTCCTGCGCCTAACTACCTCCGGAACCCCCTCCCCCGCACCCATCGCCACCGCCCCTTTACCTTTTCCCCCATGCTTACCAGACCCCGATGGCCCAGAACTACCCACCACCCCTACGGGGGACCCGTTTTCTGACCTGGCCGCATCCCGAGAACCCCCACTGCCCTTGGAACTCACTCCTTTAGAACCACATTTACGCTTAGGGGCCCCAGGGCCCTCCCCCCTTACGACTATGGCCTGGGCACCCCCAGCCGGCCTACTCCTGCACCCCCCAGTGGCAGAGCTCCCCCTAACGACCTCCCCGCCAAGAGGGCCCCGACCGGAGCCCTCTGCACTTGCCTGTTGCCTCCCAGGCCTGCCATGCGGTCTCCCGGATCCAGACTCATCATCATCGTCACTCTCCGATGGGGGGGAAGCCCTCCTAGGCCTCCCCTCCGTGGGTCCCGAAGCACCAGGGGGCCGCCCGGCCGCCTCCGACCTGAAAGCAGCAGCGCCCCCGTCCACGATATCCTTCTGCCGCCTAGTGCTCATCCGAGGCTCCGTCCGCACGCGGGGAGGCAAGGCCTCGACCACGCGGCTCCCGGGCCTGCTGCCGGCCGCAACCGGAACTCCACTGCCTCCGGGGACAACTTCACCGGGCCCCGCGCCCGGGCTTAACCTCCTCGGGGGCCTCCGGGCCCGAACCGGTCTCCCGCCAGCACCGTCCCGATCCGCCGCCTCCGCCAGGGCAGGGCCTAGCTGTGCCCGTAGCCAGTCCGCCCCTTGATGCCGTGCAGCCGACCTGATCCCCTCCAGCAAACGCTCCACGTCGTCCATTGGCCCTGCAGAGGAGACAAAAGAAATCCGACCAAGCAAAGTCCGCGCACACCGAGGTGAACACAAACTCAACCAGGTAGAAAGTTAGAATGACTCACCTAAAATGGCTGCTCATTTAAATAGCCAATCCTACTTACCCATAATTCCAACCCTTGCTTACTTCCTCCTAAGCCCGCCTCCTAACCCCTGTCAAGGCCTTTTTCCGCTTAGCTGCGCTCTAGCTACATGGGGCTACATGTTGTGGGATATGAAGTTGTTGGGTTGCTCTTCACTTTCTTTCGTATAATTTTTAGTGAGGTGCATTTTTAAATTGGGAGCACGCCTAAATATAATTTTTGGTTTGGCGGGGATTAGCTCTTTTAAAATAATAACCTCTTTCAATAAGTGCCAGTGTTTATTTATGATTTTTTTTTCAAGGTGTTGATTCTTATCATTGTAATCTAACACTATAGGAAGCGAGAAATCTTGTGGTTTTATAATTTTTTCTTTATGTATTAAGTCTTTTTGGCTTGTGGTTAATGTCTGATTTTATAGTAGATTCTAACATTTTATTGTTATAGCCTTTTTTGTATAAATACTCTATATGCAACCTTAAACAATTTGTGTACGTATACAATGTTTGAGGCGTGGTCTCCTTCTACCCTTTTCTATACTCTAAAACTTAAAAGGTTTGGGAAGGTTACTGCTCCCCATTACCATTATAAGCTATATAGTATAGTGAGCGCCTTAACTCGCCCTCTTTTCTACATGGTAACAGTAGAAGGCTGATAACAGTGGAAGGCTGTTTACAGAGGTATACATAAGGGTGGAGAAGGTTATTGTTAGGAGCAGGTTTGAAGGTATGTCTGGAGCAGGTTGGTATTGAGAAGGTTTGAAGGTACGTCTGAAGCAGGTTCACAGGAGCCAGGATATGAAGTGAATCAGGTAAAACACCAACTTCAATTTAAAGGCCATGAGATTAGTTGGGTGTAGCCTTTTGTAGCTGAAGTAATCAAAGATAAGCAGGTGAGTATTCAGAACAAGAAGCAAGTGAGGCCACTAGTGGTAGAAATTAATCAGAGCAGGAACTTGTTTTAAAGAAACAGAAATAAAAGGGAGATGAAACATAGTTGTGAGGATACGATCCTGACAGTAATAGTGCAATAGAGTATAGTAGAATACAGATTAAGATAATAATACTATATAAGATCCACTCACATTTAATTGAGCTATCTTAGAGCTCTGCTGTGTTGCGCATGGACGGTATAATCCCCGTCTAGGGATATATGGTGATGTTGGCAATACAGGTACTCCAAATGCAATGCAACGTACGTGATATATATGGAGACAAATTGACTTGCTCTAGTTAAAACAGCATGGTTGCTATAATCCCCACCTATGGCTATGTTGGTACCAGGAAGCAAAAGGAGAAATAAAAGATAAATGGCTATAAAAAGCAAACTTTTATTTTAACCAAAATAATAAGACATAAAGTCTAAAAATAGAATAAGGAGTCCCACTTGATGCGTTTCACCTTTCCAAGGCTTTTTCAAAAGTGTGAGTTGGTCCTTACAGTGTTCTGTTTATATGTGGAGATCTTTATTGTAGATGGCTTCCTGGTGAGTCCAATTTCTGGTTTCATTGAAGTGCATGCGTCATACCGGAAGTGACGCGTCGGTGTTCTTACGTTAATGGTGTTAATGAGCTAATTTCTGGATTTCTGTTCCCCCATTGGAACGCACCTGTCACACCGGAAGTGACGCAGCTGTGTTCCATCGTTGGTATCTTGGATAGGCTAATTGCGCGTCTAATTGGAATGCACGTATTGCCACAGTGGCATCCGTTGCGTTCCAAACGCAAGTGGTTTGAGTCTCTATTTAGTCCATAGAACACTGGCAATTTAAATGCTTCACCTCTTACAAGAATGGTCTAGTTGGGGTGTAGTTTTGTTGTATTTGGAACTTTCATATATCTGTAAAGTAATAATGGCTCAGCGGCCATATTTCAAAAAGGCAAACGTTTAAATATGTTTATTAAAATTTTAAAGATTCTGGTCTTAATGTGTGAAAGAATCACTAATTTATTATATTATAAATAGTGTATAAATTACTGATAGTGGGAAGAAAATGATCTATTTATGGGGGTAATTACAAATGGGATGATAAATATCTCATTTGTATATATATGACCAACAACTAAATATGAATACAAATGATTATTAAGCATAATATGGATATTTTATAGATATTTATGAATATAGGGAATAAAAAAAAAAAAAGCTCTGAAGTTTATATAATAAAGGTGTGTTAGTTAGATGCCAATAGTCTTAGTATTGTATAACTGTATTTGTGGCATAAATATAAGTAATATTTGGGATTATAAAATATATGGATCTAATCCATAAGGAATAAAATGCATACACAATTGTATATACATGAGAGAATGTGATGGGAGGAGGGTTGTAATGTGGATGGAAGACTGAGTATTGCAGAGATAAAAATGGATAACAGTAAAAAAAATTAAGTATTAACAATTTTTTTTTTTTTTTTTAAGTATGTGGGTTGTTTGTCATTATATCACATACCAAATACATCATACACTTTAAAGTTCACTTAACTTTAAGCATAGCCAAAGTATAATAATAAGGATATATTACACAAAAGGATAGCTTAATAATTATGAAATAATGCAAAAAGGGTAACACTTTGTGTAGAATTTAAATTAGAGAAATTAGGAGTGGATATAAATAAGGGTAAAAGAGGTAAATTTTAATCACGGACAAATTGAAGTTGTTTTTTTTTTTTTTTCTATTATAACATATTTCAAAGACATTATGTACTTTAAAGTTCACCTAACTTAAACCACATTAAAATTATAATAATAAGGATATAAAACACAAAATGACAACTTCATAATTGGGGAATACCGTAAAAATGGTAGCAAGTTTTTAGATTGGATACAATAAAGAGAGGCAAATGGAATGGTTTGACTATGTCGGTGGGATCTTTCTTTATGACTATTAACACAGACTCTAATATTAAGTACTGTAGAGTTCATTTAAGAAAGTGGCAAGAGGGGGCGGAGCCTGACAGCCAAACGAATCAGTCGCACAGCAGTGGAGCTCCTGGCTCAAAAGCCCGAAAACGACTAAAAAAACTTTGAAATTACCCACTCACAGACGGTTTTCCAGCCTCAGCAACGGTGGTAGGCGATGGCGAAACCGCTATCTCGCTCCACTGAGCAGCGACGGCGACTGCATCCAGAAAACGGACCCGAGGCCTGCATGCGGCCTATGCGAGCGGCATGGGGGAGGCGGCCGATCCCCCAGCCGACTGGTACCCGCTGCGTCGGAGGCTTATTCAGAGTGCCTTCTCCCCCCCCCCCTGCCGGTGGGGGTCATCCCGGCAATCGCAACAAGCAGCTTAAAGCAGAGAAACCGGGGCGCAGAAGCCGCCGGGCCATCGACACCCAAGATGGCGGAAGCCACGAGGGCCCTAGCGCCTGAACCCCACCTCTTGCCGTTATCGGAGAGGATAGACCGACTTCTGGCGGACTTCTGGGCCAAATTAGACAGCAGAGGGGGAGCCCAGGAGGGGACCCCATCGACACCTATTCCAAGGAACCCCACTCTGAAGCCCACAATGCTGACACAGAGCCGGAGGGGGACGTGGAAGGCGGGAAGCTCGACACGAGGCCCAGCACTACAACTCCCGGTCACGGGTGAGACACCCCAAACCTCAACGAGGGCTGGCCCCGGGGCTACCCCCGCTCCGTATACCCCCTCAGCACAAGCGGCAACAGGGGACACTGCTGACAGCGGGCACTTGCTCACCCCGACTGCCTTCGTGCGCCTCTCAGCAAAAGCCTGACACTCCGACGGAGCATATTGATGGCGGACGACGGCAGAGGGCCCTGCACTTGCCTCACCTACGCGAATCGCCTTCCTCCCAAGCGCCATATGAACCCACTGGGACAAGGGAACACCACTCACGAGCAGAAATAGGACTTGACGAGCAACAGCAGGCTGCCCGTGATCACCCACCAGCTTTTCCCAAAAGCCTCCCAATATCGGGAATCGGATGACTGGGAACTCCTGCGCAGAGACACACCGACCAAGATATGATCTATTGAATGTCATCTTTTCATAACATTTTATTTGCTTTTGGCCTGTTGTCTTTTCTCATTACTTTTATTTTCTGATGGTTAGAGTGCTTCCTAGTCCTCTTCAGGCCCAGTGGTAAATTTAACATGCGTGCAACCCAGAAGCTATCCTAGACATAATAGATAACATACTATAGATATTGAAGCCCATGGAATAAGCAAAGCTAGGTGGAATGGGCCTTGACAGAGCTAGGAGGCAGGCCTATGGAGGAGTGTTACTTGATTGGTCAATTGATAAAAGAGGAGTGGCTTAGTCATATAAATATTCGCCATTTTAAAATTGGGTTCCATTTTAATTTGAAATCTTTACCGGTTGTTAGCTGTTGCTGGCTTCTGGTTGGGATTTCTTCTTCTTTGTCTTTCAGATGGATTCCGTGGCTGAGAGTGATATGGCAGCGATCCTCGAGGGCGTGAAGGCGGCGATCCGGCAGCATGGCACAGCCTGGATGGAGCAGCAGCTGGGGGCAGCACTGAGCATGGCGGGTTCGTCGGCGGCGCCGGCGCGGAGGACTTCGCGCCGGACCAGGCCTCCACAGCGATTGAGCCCTGAGGCCGGTGCTGGCGCGGTTAGGAGTCGCAGCCCGTCAGCAGGCGGGACAAGGACCGGCAATAGGAGATGTGGCGGCCGGGCTAGGATCCGCGGAGGTAGCGGCCCGGAGGCGACCGCGCAGCAAGGTCGGCAAGCAGCATCTGAGGTGTGCGGTCAGGACAAGATGGCGCCGAGGAACTCAGAGGCAGCGGGCTCGTTACCAGCAGCGGGTCCCGTTGAGAGCAGGGAGCAACCCGCAGGACAGAGTAAACGCGGTGAGTCGCCCCCTGGGCCAGTTAGGGCAAAAAGGGGTAAAAAACAGGGGTTGTCAAATGAGGCCCTCTTAACCCGTTCAGGTTCAGCGGATGATGGGGCAGCCAGTAAGGGCTTGGACAGCAGGGGACAGTCAGCACCTGCCACACATTCCAGGGCGGGTAGGGCGGCACCCAGAGCACGCAGCGGGTTGCAGCAAGCGAGGGCTAGGCCGCAAGCACCCCTTCCATCAGCGCAGCGGCCGCAGGGGACAGGCGATAGGACTGCTCATAGGGCGCTGGTGACGGGTGGCGGGGTCGCAGCAGGCAGTGGCATGGCCCCCTCCAGAACTGGCACTGAGATGGGGCGCTGTAGGCCGGCAAATCAGCGGGCGGGCAGGGAAGGCCGCGCTCAGGATAGGTCGGACAGCCCCGCTAGTTGGCGCAGGGACAGGGAGGGTGATAGGGGATCCCGTCATCGCTCCAGGAGTAACCGGCGGAGCAGACAGCGCAGCAGCAGCGGGGAGTCGTCGGTTGGGCGTTACCGCGGCTCACCCGTTCGGGGTCCAGTCTCGCGGGGGAGTACATCCAGGTCGGCGAGCAGGGGCTCTCCTGACAGGCGAGACAGAAGTTCGTCCGGGGACAGGTGTGGCAGAAAGGGCTGGCAGGCCAGGAGTAGCAGTACGCATAGAAGCGTAAGGGTTGAGGTTAGGGAGGATTTGGGTTCTGAAGACGGCCTCCCCAGTTGTGCTTCTTTCGTCCACAGGTCATTGGATGTCGGGTCAGCTGGCCGTAGGAGGCCTAGGGACGGCGGAGAATTCGCAGCAGCATCGCCAGGCCCATCGCATGGCGGAGTTCGGGTTGCAGCCCCTGGATCAGCAACACCTCGGGGTTTGGTCGGTGAGTTGCACAGTACACCACACTCTGGAGATTTATTAGAGGGCTTAAAATCGTTCCTTACATCTTGGAGTTCAGGGCTGGATAAGGGGGCTTCTTTTAGCAGGGCTTGGTTGCCAGGATCGTCGGGTTTGGGGTCGGGGGATGCTTCCGGTCCCCGAGCGGGCAGGGAGCGGGGCAGGTGAGTTGGCAGCAGCGTTAGGGGGGTCAGTAGCCTCAGAAGTGGCTCTGGAGAGGGACACGCTAGTGGGGGAGATTCCGGATGCGGCACGGCAGAATGTACACGTGTCGTTTGCGGGTCCGCTAGGGTGTCACCTTAAGATGGAAGTTAAGGAAAGGTTGTGGAAGGGTGAATTTGTGGAGATCTTCTCCCTTCTCCCTTTAGATGAGTACCTGGATTTGAAGGAGGAGGATAAAAAGGACGCTAAAAAAGAGGAGGAGGAAAAGCGGCGTCGGTATAGGAAAATCCCGAAAACTTTCGGGAATTGGTTGCGAGCATTTTGCATACTGGCGAGTGTGCTGGGGGAAAAGGCCCCTGAAAAATGTTCCCAACTGTTTTGTTACTTAGACGGGGTGTGGGAGTCTTACCGCACGTATGGGGGGCTAGCCTGGTGGCGGTACGATGAGCAGTTTCGCCAGAGGCTATCAGCTAATCCAGGGATGAGGTGGGATCAGATGGACCTACCGTTATGGATGAAGCTGATGATGTCCCAAAAGGCGGCCCCCTTTCAAGGGGGGGCTGGCGCCGGTGCCTCTTCCACCGCGTCGGCTGCGCAAAGGAAGGGTTTTTGCTGGCTCTATAATGAGGGCCAATGTAAGTGGGGTGCCTCATGCCGCTTTAAGCATGAATGCTCCGGATGTGGAGGGGGGCACGGTTACAACAGGTGTTTCAAGCGGGGTAAGTCCGCAGCACCTAGCTCGGCCGGAGGGGCTTCGGCACCATCCGCTGCCGCTGGGTCGGTCACCAGTGAAGGTAGACGCGATGCTCCCGTGGCTAAACAGCTACGGTAAACGAGAGGATGCCTGTTTGTTGTTTGAGGGATTTACGAAGGGTTTTATCATTCCCTTCCGGGAGCGGGTTGTGGCACCTCGTTTCCGTAATCTGCGCTCCGTTGGCGAGCATCATGATGTAGTGTGTGTGAAATTACTTCATGAGGTTCGCCTGGGCCGGATGGCGGGACCGTATAAAGAGCCTCCGCTGCCCGATCTCAGGGTTTCCCCTCTAGGCTTAGTGCCAAAGAAGGAGGCGGGAAAATTTCGCCTCATCCACCACTTGTCATACCCGAAAGGGTCATCGGTCAATGAGGACATTGACGGGGCTCTCTGTTCTGTTTCCTACGCATCATTCGACCAGGCGGTCGAGCTGGTAAGGGAGGCAGGACGCGGAGCGTTGTTGGCTAAGGCGGACATAGAAGCGGCTTTCCGCCTTTTGCCCATTCACCCAATGTGTCACCACTTATTGGGTTGTTTTATCGATGACAGCTATTTTGTGGATCTGTGTCTACCCATGGGTTGCTCCATTTCATGTGCGTACTTTGAGAAATTTAGTACGTTCGTGGAATGGGTAGTGAGGAAGGAGGCGGGCACCAAGTTTGTGGTCCATTATTTGGATGACTTCTTGTGTGTGGGGCCGGCCGGCTCCGACGCTTGCCGTTTCAGGTTGCGGTGTCTTGAATGGGTTAGCCAGGTTTTTGGGATACCTCTGGCTCGGGACAAGACCGTGGGGCCTGTTACTTGCCTTAGTTTCCTAGGACTTGAGATTGACACGGTCGCCGGGGAATGTAGGTTGCCAGCGGATAAGTTGGAGTCCCTGCGCGACGCTATTTCAGAGTTGCGGGGGGCAAGGAAGGCGACCCTGCGGGATATACAATCGCTGTTGGGACGGTTGAATTTCGCTTGTCGCATTATTCCGGTGGGTAGGGTGTTTAACCGGTTCCTAGCCAAAGCCACGGCGGGAGTGCGGTCACCTCATCATTTTATTAGAGTCACCGCTCCGATCAAGGAGGACTTGGGGGCATGGGAGACCTTCCTGAAGGATTTTAATGGGAAGGTCTTTTTCAGGGAAAAGTGTATTGAATCGCCCGAGTTGGAATTCTTTACTGATGCATCTGGGAGTGTAGGTTTCGGGGCCTACTTCGCGGGTCAGTGGTGTGCGGAAAGATGGCCTGAAAAGTGGGCAGTCAGCCCGCTGATTCGGAACTTGGCTTTTCTCGAGCTGTTCCCATTGGTGGTGGCACTCTCTTTGTGGGGCCAGGTTTTACGCAATAGGAGAGTGGTTTTCTTTACGGACAACATGGCTGTTGTGGAGGCGGTGAACAATCTGTCAGCGTCCTCGGTCCCAGTGGTCCGCTTGCTTCGCCGGTTTGTGTTGTATTGCATGCAGTTAAACATTGTTTTTCGTGCACGTCATGTCCCAGGTTTCTTAAACGTAATTGCGGATGCTCTTTCTCGCTTTCAGTGGGAAAAGTTTCGGGCGGAGGCCCCGACCGCGAAAAAGGAGGGTCTGCCATGTCCGGATCTGATGTGGCGGCTCGGGACATCTTGCTTGGAAGACTGATCAGGGATTCGTTGGCTCCGGGCACGTGGGCAGCGTATAGTAAAGTGTGGGAAAGGTGGGACGAAGCAGTAGGCTGTACAGGGGACATGGTATCGGCAAAGGTACGTCTCAAGACGCTATTATGGTTGCTTTGCCGGCTGTTCGCAGGGGGTGCTTCCCCGGCAATGGTTGGTCGGAACTTGGCAGCCCTAGCGTTTCTCTTCAAGCTCCGTGGGTGGGAGGATTTGACAAAGTCGTTTATTGTGCGGCAGGCAGTTAAGGGTTATCGCAAGGGGAAGTCTGTCCCTGACAGTAGGAGGCCGGTGTCTTTCACGGTGCTTCTGCAGCTTCTGGGGGTCTTGCCAAGTTTGTGTTTTTCGCTGTTTGAGGTCTTGCTATTTAAGGTGGCTTTTGTATGGGCCTTTTTCGGGGCATTTCGGGTGAGTGAGATTGTAAGTGGGAGTAAGCTTAGGCAAGGGGGTCTTCAGTTCGAGGACGTGGACTTGAGGGTAGCAGAAGTAGCTATTCGGCTACGGCGCTCGAAGACTGATGTCTTTGGGAGAGGTCGGACGATTAAGCTGTCTGCTATTCCTCAGGTGGAGGCTTGCCCGGTGGGCTGTGCTCAGCGATATGTGGAAGTCCGCCCTGAAGGGCGGGGTTCATTTTTTCGCCATGCTGACGGCTCGGCGTTGTCGAGGTTCCAATTCACCAGGGTCTTTAAGTTGGGTTTGGAGCGCTTGGGCATGGATCCCTCGCAATTTGGCACCCACTCGTTCAGGATCGGGGCTGCCACAGAGGCGGCGAGATTAGGCTTGGGGGACGAGTTGGTTAAGAAAATTGGGAGATGGGAATCGCTTAGATTCCGTTCATATGTACGACCTGACCTGTTATTATAAATCAAGTTGATGTTTTGGCGGTACAATCCAGGTTGGCCGTGGTTATAAGTTATTTCTTTCTTTTCAGGTGGAGTCGCATGGATAGTAGGCCACTCATATGTCTACTGGGCTGAACGGAGGGCTGCAGTTCGGAGACAAGGCACGCAGCTCGGCTTTCCGTTGGATGTGTTACGTGTGTTGTGGTTTGGTTTTCGTGGTTATGGTTGGAGAGATACGTGTTTGGATTTATTCCGGAGGATAGGGCAAGGGGAAGTCCCCGAGTTCATACTGTTCCACACGGGGGGGAAGGATTTTGGGTTGGTCCCGCAAAGGGAATTAGTTCGTGGGATTAAAAGGGACTTGGATAAGTTGAGGTCTTTGATCCCCGGGGTGGTTATTGTTTGGTCGGAAACGGTACCGCGTTTCCATTGGCGTCATGCGAGGGATTTCGCAGCGATGGCAAGATATAGACGGAAGTTCAATAAGTTGTTGGCGATTTTTATCAAGAGATCTGGGGGGGTAGTTGTGCGGCACAGGGAGCTGGAGGATATGTTACCGGGATACTTCCGGCGTGATGGGGTTCATTTGTCTGAGGTGGGTTTGGATTTTCTTAATTTGGGCTTTCAGGATGGTTTGCGGCAGGCTTTGTTTATTCGGGGTGGGGGCGCTCAGGAGGCTTGAGGGGTCAAGCTCTGTGCTGTGGCGGGGGATGGTTTAGTTTAATTGGGGGTAGGTCGGTTTTTGGTAAGTGGGATAGGTCAACAGGAATACTTACCTTTAGATTTGGTGGTAGGTTCGAGCTCGGCGGTAGCTACGAACCTGGGGGTGTAGGGGTGTCTCGGTATGCCCCTACACTGGAAATGGATGCCCTTGGTGGCTGGGACAATGGTGTAGGGGTGTCTTGGTATGCCCCTACAGTGGAAAGGGATGCCCTTGGTGGCTATGTGATGGTGTAGGGGTGTCTTGGTATGCCCCTACTGTGAAATGGGATGCCCTTGGTGGCTATGATAATAGTGTAGGGGTGTCTCGGTATGCCCCTACAATTGGAAATGGTTGCCCTGGGTGGCTGTGTTAATTGTTTATGTTATTTATGATATGTTACATTGTTATATGGTATTATGTAAATATGTTTGAGGTCATTGTCTGGGTATTTAGTTATGTTAATTGGGGGAATGTCTTTTCAAATGTTGGGGACAATGACCTCTTAAATTTTATATTTTAATTTTATATATTTATGCAATTAATAAAGCCGTGGAATATTTTTGCCAAATAATCCTTGTGTCTGTGTTTATTGGAGGTTAATTGGTTATAACTGGAATAGGCCAAAGAGACGACAATGCGCATGTCATGCTCACATATTCATTACGTATCACCTGTTAAGCTACCTTAATTGCACACATTGCATCCTGCTGGTATGTCTATTTGTCTCTACCTATATTTTACCTTAATAACTGATGCAATCTAAGGCATGTTAAACTCTCTTGCTTATTCTAAAAATTTAAAATTGTGCAGCTCCATAGAATGCTATGAAAGTGTTCCTGCTCTATGCTCCTCAATATCTTTGTTATCACTGCTCTGGCATTTTTACTGTCTGAATGTAAATTCCCTGCACACCAAAAATAAAGAATATAAAAAAAAAAAGAAAGGGGCAAGAAGGAAGAGAAAAAGGAAAGAATATATCCAAATTTAACATTAAGGGTACCGAATAAATGGAGGACTATATAAAAGAAATATGGAAGGGGTGAAAGAAGTGGTAATAAGAAAGAAAGGAAAAGGGGAAAAGAGGAATTAACATTTCGGTATAAAGAATAAGAGTTAATGTAATTATGGATAAGCTGATTTTTTCCCCCAAAGAATAAACATATTGAAGATATGATATTAAAGGAGAAGGGGAAGAATAAGTAGGAACGAGAATTATATAAAGAAGAATAACTAAAGTTAAATAGATGTATTTAAGTCTCAGTACGGACCACCTGTTTTGGCTCCACCACCATAGAGATATGGCACTAAATTTCCACATGAGAATGTCAAGCAAGCTCAAGTGGAAACAGACCAACACAATCAGGGTGTGTGGGATCTTTAGGGATATTTGTTTTTTTGTAGTGTTAGTAATGTTTTCATTTTTTTGGGGGGTTTAACCCCTTAAGGACACATGACATGTGTGACACGTCATGATTCCATTTTATTCCAGAAGTTTGGTCCTTAAGGGGTTAAGTCCGGCGATGCAGCTCTGGAAAGGGGAAGCAAGCAGTGGGTAAAGAAACATTAGATTAGCAACATTAAATGCTCAAGGGATTAATTCTCCGCAAAAGAGGTCATTGGTATACAATTTCTTAAAGCAAGCAAATATACAGATCTGTGCTCTCCAAGAGATGCATTGGATAACAGGCGAGGAGCAAAGAATGGCATCTAATTTCCGCTGATTTTCAATGCATCCTTGGAGAGCAAGAAAGAGAGAGGAGTGGCAATCCTCTTTTCTAGAAATTTATCCCCTGAAATAAAATATCAGGGGAGCGACTCGGAAGCCAGATATGTGATTCTGATCTGTAAGATTGGCAGAGATACTCTTACTTTGGTTAATCTTTATGTACCAAACAAATCTCCAATTAAGTTTATAAAGAAGATTTTTTTTTCTATGATCGATAGAGTAAAACAAGGTAGTCTGGTTCTTATGGGAGACTTTAACTGCACAATGTATCCAAAGTTGGGTTAAAAAAAATGTACTCTCAGGATAGTACTAAGAGAGCTTATAAGAGATAACACTCTGTTGGATATGTGGAGGATAACACATCCTAAAGCTCTAGATTATACCTGGTTTTCGAAAACTTACTTAAGTTACTCAAGGATAGATATGATTTTCGGAGACATACACCTATCTAAGCTAATTAAAAAAAAATAGATATTAAAACCCTAGTATGGTCAGACCACAATCCAGTTGTGCTAGAATTAAAAGAGCACAAAAGGGGACGTAATAGTTGGAGGATAAATAATCTTGATCAACAACAACTGAAAAAAGTTACGGTAATTTTTTTTTAAAGACAATTCGGACAGAGATGTCTAAGCCCCCATGACATGGTGCACATACAAATGCGTGATTAGAGGGGAGCGGATGAAAAAGGAGCTAGAGAGTAGAAGATAAATCCACGTAGGCTAGCAGACCAATACATGAAACTTGAGGAGTTAACCAGACAAAAAAAGGTTAAACCAGATAAGGAGCAAACACAAAAAATAGTAAAAGTAGGAAAAATAATATTTTATTTATTTATTATTGCCATTTATATAGCGCCAACAGATTCCGTAGCGCTTTACAATATTATGAGAGGGGGATTTAACTATAAATAGGACAGTTACAAATAAACTTACAGGAACAATAGGTTGAAGAGGACCCTGCTCAAACGAGCTTACATTCTATAGGAGGTGGGGTGTAAAACACATTAGGACAAGAATTTACAATCAAATAAGGTGGGCTGCCCTTTCGGAGAGGGCAAGAGACAGGTATGTGAGGTAAGGGTTAGTCTTGGAGGCCATAAGCTTTCCTAAAGAGATGGGTTTTAAGGCACTTCTTAAAAGATGCAAGACTAGGGGAGAGTCTGATGGCGGAGAGTCCGTTGTCCGCACTCGTACGGCCAACTCGCGCTTGCAGGACTTCTCGCGGGCGGCTCCCTTCCTATGGAATAGCCTGCCTACCGCCATCAGACTCTCCCCTAGTCTTGCATCTTTTAAGAAGTGCCTTAAAACCCATCTCTTTAGGAAAGCTTATGGCCTCCAAGACTAACCCTTACCTCACATACCTGTCTCTTGCCCTCTCCGAAAGGGAAGCCCACCTTATTTGATTGTAAATTCTTGTCCTAATGTGTTTTACACCCCACCTCCTATAGAATGTAAGCTCGTTTGAGCAGGGTCCTCTTCAACCTATTGTTCCTGTAAGTTTATTTGTAACTGTCCTATTTATAGTTAAATCCCCCTCTCATAATATTGTAAAGCGCTACGGAATCTGTTGGCGCTATATAAATGGCAATAATAAATAAATAAACACTGTGTGCTGTAAATATTAATCAATTGTTTTTCTTTTTTTTTTTTTTTTCTTTTATGGAGTCGATGTGTCACAGCCAGATAGGCGTGCCTAGGGCTCCCTAAACAAAGTGATTTAATGCATAAAGGGCAGGTAATGAAGCAGAAAGACCACAGCCCCCCCCCCCGATCTATGCACTCAAACTACTTCATTAAAAGACCACTATAAGCACCCAGACCACTTCAGCTCAATGAAGTGGTCTGGGTGCCAGATCCCCCTAGTTTTAACGCTGCAGCTGAAAATATAGCAGTTTCAGAAAAACTACTATGTTTACATTGCAGGAATAATCCAGCCTCTAGTGGCTGTCTCCCTGACAGCCACTAGAGGCCGCTTCTGCGATTCTCAGTGAGTAAATCGCACTGAAATGACGCTAGACGACCTCACGGAGTCCAGCGTCAAATAAAAAAGATTTCCATAGGAAAACATTGAGTAATGCTTTCCTATGAGAGCCCGACGCTGGCTTAAGGTAAGTGTCCAGTGGGAGGGCGGGACCTTTTAACCTTATAGGATCACTTTAAGCTTCAAGTTGCTTTGATGCTTAGTGTCCCTTTAAGCAGGGCTCATACTATAGCAAAGGCTACTTTAGTATATACCAGTGCATCAAACTGGTTTTATGTTTAGAAATATATAACTGCAAACTAAACTGTTTTGTGTTGTGTAATACAATATTTAATGATTCATGCTAAAGAGGGGGGGGGGGGGGGGGAAATAGTAACAGAAAATAAAAGACAAGCAATGTTTAGTAGTAGCAGGAATGCTAAATGCCCAGGAAACCGGATGGCAAAATCAAATAAACATAACTTAAAATAGTTGAAAATACAGTAGAAAATGTTCAGCATCACTTGGCTTTACAATAAAAAAAATCTGTGCATATTATTCACTATAACAAGCAATAAAAAAAAAAGCTAATAAAAGATTTACTTATAGAAAGAGTTAATAAGGGACTAGAATGCCTTAAAAGGAAATGGTACTATCAAGGGAATAAAGTTAACAAAACAATGTCTAATAAACTATAAAAATAAAAAAAAATAAAAGCAAAGAAAAACATTACTTTAATAAGGTCAAATGATGAGATACTATTGACACCAGAAAAGATAGGAACTGCTTTTAAGGATTTATACCACCAGTTATATAATCTTCCAATTAAACCGGCACAGGATCAGATAAAAGAGTATTTAGATAAAATAAAACTACCGCACTTAACTGTAGAACAATCTAAAATATTAAACCAGAATATATCAGAGGATGAGGTAGAAAGGGCTATACAAAGACTGAAGGGGAGGAAGGCACTTGGTCTGGATGGATTTAACAACCTGTTTTATAAATTACTGAAAGATTCTATAAAAGAACCTTTGACCAAAACCTTTAATGGGATAGCTGAAGGGAAAGATGTACTTAAAGAACTATTACAAGCAAATATAATAACAATACCAAAAGAAGGGAAAGACCCCGAACTGATTAGCAATTATCGACCTATATATCACTCCTAAATACTGACATTAAGGTATATTCTGCGGTTCAGGCAGAACAGTTAAAGCAAGTTGTACCCACATTATTCCATTTAGATCAGGTGGGCTTTGTGCCCGGAAGATCATCCACAAATAACGTCAGAAGACTGATTGATATTCTGGATGCAGTGCAAGGGAGTACCCCCATCTGACCCTGTCTTTAGACGCTGAAAAGGCGTTTGACAGGGTTGGGTGCGGCTTCCTCAGGGAAGTCTTGAGGGTATTTGGTTTTCATGGCTGGATGCTGGAGGACATTATGGCTCTGTACTCTGGCCCCACAGCCAAAGTACTCGGGGAGGCTTCAGCTCTGATTGGTTCAACATGACAAATAGAACCAGGCAGGGCTGTCCGTTTTCTCCGATTAAATATATTCTATCATTGGAACCATTGGGCTCTCAGATTAGAGAAATTAAAACGATCAAAGGCTTCAGTACAAGCTCAGGTGAATTGAAGATGAACTTGTATGCAGACAATGTGATAGTGACCTTAGAGGATCCCGTAAATTCCTTAGAAGAAACGATTAAGGTTTTAGAACAATATTCTGAGGTCTCCAGTTACATGCTTAATTTTAACAAAACCACAGCTATAATTAATAATGGCACAATACAAAATAAAGAGCTCCTGACGGCTAAGTATAAATTTAATTGGGCATCTAGAATGCAATCTATGGGTATAATGATACGCTCCGATCCAAATAAAATAATGGAAGCAAATTTTCTCCCTCTCCTTAAACAAACAACAAAACAGGTCAAAGACTGGGGAAAGATGGAAGTCTCATTATGGGGAAGAATAAATATTATAAGATCATATTGTCTCCCCAGATGGCTATACCTTTTTTGTATGGAAACCCTCTCAGTTCCAAACAGCTGGCTCTCTTTGATTCAGTCATCATTTAAAAATTTAGTTTGTCGCAGTAAAAAAATCAAGGTTAAAATTAGACTCTCAAATTAAAACCTGCAGGGAATCTTTCTATGCCAGACATACAAGAATATCATACGCAAGGATGGGGATGGACGCATTCATTACACAAAAAGATTCCTCAAGGAAAGGAAATTGGTACAAGGTTGAAAAAGACCTAACACACCAGAAACATTTAAGGTTTGAATTTTGGATAACAGAAGCTCCAAAAAACATCTATAAACAAAAACTGTTTAATCCTGGATAATATTTTAAATAATTGGCAGAAATTTGGGAATAAATTGAAGCAAAATAATAAAGTACCTCCCTGGAAAAGCTAGCTAAGAATGTTTAAGGTATAAATCTCGGAAAATGGTATATAAGTGGTTTAATAATAATAATAAATGATTTATTAGAAAACAAACGTATTAAAACATTGACAGAAATTCCCCCAAAAAAGCACAAGAACTTAAAGAAGAAATGTTTACTTATTTACGATTAAAGGATATATTTTAAACATGTATACCTCGAACCTGAAGAGTTAATTACAAAAATTCAAACAATTCAAAGAAAGACAGAGGCAAAAGGTATGCTTGCTTTATGTAAGGATCTTTTAAGGACAGGGGGAAAAAGAACGAAAATCACCCTAAAGGGATTTAATAGGAGCATTCCAGAAAGTACGTAAATCAGTCAGATGCCTGAATTTAACAGAGATGCAATTTAAACTCAACAACCGTATATACTTGACTCCAAGTCAACTTAACAGGATGTGGTCTGGCCATACAGATAGGTTCTGGAGATGTGAATCGCATAAAGGTGATTTACTACATATCTGGTAGAAGTGCGAACCGATTCTGTCGTTTTGGAGGCAGGTAAAGGAAAAAAATTCAAGTAATTAGGAAGATTAAATTACCACTGAAACCCGAGTCATACCTATTACATTAAAACTTCCCAAAAATGTCCTAAGTAGAATATGATATACTGGCAGTAAAGATCACAATAGCCAGAAAATTTAAATCTTTTATACTGCCATCGTGGACCAAGGTTAAAAACCAACTCCTCTTACAAATAAATATTGAAAAAGGAATAGATAACCATCAAAATTTTAACCAAAAGAACAATCATAATTGGGATCTTTGGATAAAAATAATTTATTTATTTATAAAATATTTTACCAGGAAAGATACATTGAGATTTCTCTCGTTTTCAAGTATGTCCTGGGTCCATAAATCATCCCAGAATGAGCAAAATAAATAACTAATTGTTTAGACGCTAGAAATAATTAACCTTTCTAGAGGTATGTTTTATATGTAACCCCTCCAAACAGAAGGAGATATTGTGATGCAAGGTTTTATAGTTGGGGGGAATTTATTTATTTATAAAATATTTTACCAGGAAAGATACATTGAGATTTCTCTCGTTTTCAAGTATGTCCTGGGTCCACAAATCATTGCATTGTTACAGTTAGTGTACAATAAAATACAAAAACAATAATATACAATATATACAAAATTTAACATAGAACAGGTAGGAAATATATAATCAACCATGACAGGTGCATTCTGTTTTGAGGTATGTAGAGAGGGTTCTCTTAAGGACTTTAAGCTTAGGGAAGATTTTAATTTGTGCGGGAGGTCGTTCCACAAAAGTGGTGCTCTGTAGGAGAAGGAGGATCGGGCTGCTTTCTTTTTGTATTGAGGTAGACTAAGTAAAGTGTTGGTACTGGATCGGAGGTTATAGGAAGTGGGAACATCCGGGGAAAGCATTGCGTTCAGGTAGGGTGGGAGTTTCCCAGAAAAGCTCTTAAACACAAGGCTGGAAAGATGAAGGGTGCGTCTGGATTCCAGCGACAGCCAGTTTAGTTATTTTAGCATGACACAATGGTGGGTCCTGTAATTACATTGTAGCACAAATCGGCAGAACGAGTTATACAATGTGTTGAGTTTATTAATGTGGGATTGCGATGCAGATGCATATACTACATCCCCACAATCAATGATTGGCATCAGCATTTGCTGTACAATCTTTTCCTTTACTGAAGGGCTTAGGCAGGATTTGTTTCTGTACAAGGCACCTAGTTTTGGTCAAAGATTAGATGCAAGCTTTTCTATGTGCAGGCCAAAAGATGGGTATGATGTTAGACCCCAATCTAAGTATTTGAAAGAGTGGACTGCGGTCAGTGTGCCATTTGAAATTGTTTTGATGGAAGGTGGGAATTGTGTAATTTGTGTAATTTAGGTACTGTTCCAAAGATCATTGTGACGGTTTTGTCAGTGTTCAGGAACAGTTTGTTTTTTGCGATCCACTTTTCTACCTCTGTAAACTGGTCTTGGAGCACAGCCTCAAGCTGCGGTAGATCGGAATTGCTCTCATAGATTACCGTGTCATCTGCGTACATGTGTACATTTGAGGATTTGCAGACATTAGGCAGATCATTTATAAATAATGAAAATAGTAGGGGGCCGAGAATGGAACCTTGGGGAACACCACACGTGACTGGGAGAGGGAGGGAGTCGCTGTCAGAAATGGACACATATTGCGAGCGATCCGATACATACGATCGAAACCAATTTAGCAAATGATCACCAATACCTGAGTTTTTGAGTTTGTGCAGTAGAATGTCGTGGTCTACTGTGTCAAAGGCCTTAGCAAAATAAAGGAAAATAGCTCCAGTTTGGATGTCATTGCAAACTTTTAAGAGGGCAGTTGTAGTGGAATGATTCTGGCGAAAGCCCGATTGATCAGGGGTCAGATAGTTTGATTGTTGGTAATACTCACATGGTTGCGTATGGACACATTTTTCTAAGATTTTTGACAATACCGGGAGCAATGATATAGGGCGATAGTTAGAAACCAAAGTAGTGTCACCACTTTTATGGATAGGCACTACTCTCGCAGTCTTCCAAAGTTTGGGTAAGTATCCAGACACCAAGGATTTGTTAGAGTTGTGACGGGTTTAGCAATTGCCGGCGCACTGAGCTTCAACAGCATTGCTGGGATTTGATCAGGTCCGGACTGGTTTTTCATTTTTAGATTATTAAGATGTTTTTCAATGACACCAACAGGTACAGGTCTAAAAATTAACTTGTCTATATTGGGCGTTTGCAAATTTAGTGAGACCTGATCCACATTTGTAGTTTCAGGATGTGTGCCATTTATTAGCTTGGCAATCAGGGCAGTAGAGCATCTGACAAAATAATTGTTAAAGGCATTTACTACATCTAACGGAAGTTGCAGGGTTTGGTTATCCACTTTGACAGTGGAGGGTTGAGAGTGGATTGGGGGAGTTTGTAGTTTATTTATGACTTTCCAAAAGTTTCTAGGGTTTGAGATGTTATTGTTCAGATTGTCATAGAAATATTGGGCCTTGGCCAATTTTGTCTGTTTTGTGCATATATTTCGCCATTGTCTATACGCACAGTGATCATTCATAGAGCCAGTACGCTTAAACTTGGACCACAAAGAATCCCGAAACTGGTACATTTGGATGAGGTCAGCTGTGATCCAGTTCATATGTGCTCCTTTTACCCTCACCTTAAGCAGCGGGGCATGCAGATTCCAAATTTGTAGGAATTCCGACTGAAATAATTCAACAGCACAGTCTAGATCTGGGATAATGTTTAATCTGTGCCATGGGAGGTTCTTGATGTCCTTTAGAAAGGATTCAAGATTAAATTTTTTGAAGGACCTAGTTATTTTAACCTTGGGAGAGGATTTAACCCCTTAAGGACCAAACTTCTGAAATAATAGGGAATCATGACATGTCACACATGTCATGTGTCCTTAAGGGGTTAATAGCCTTTAGTTTGCGCACACAGTACACTAAACAGTGATCACTGAAAGTGTTTGGGAGAACACCGGCCTCCTGGATTCTATCAGGAGAAGTGGAGAGAATCCAATCTAGCAGGGTTTGGTTAAGGCTTTTAATGTTTATGCGAGTTGGGGAGGAGATTAATTGTGTTAGCTGCAAAGTCTTAAATAGCGTGCAAGAACTATTATTTTTAGGATTCAGCCAATCAATATTAAAATCTCCAAAGACCAACAGTTCACTTTTAGGGTTTTGAGCAATGGTTTCACTAAGGAGATGGGCTATGTCAGAAAGGGAATGCACAGGGGAGCTAGGTGGGCGGTAGATTCCTGCAACAATGATTGAATTACTGCACGGGATCTCAATTGTGCCAGAGAAGAAATCAAAGGTGACAGGAGGACTAAGGTTTTGTAAAGGGGTAAACTTTATGGAATTGTCAACATAAATAACAATGCCTCCTCCTCTCTTTGCTCTGTCATTTCTAAAACATGAATACCCCTGTATTGCAATGGCGGTGTCTGGTATTTTAGTCGTTAACCAAGATTCTGAGAGCACAATGATTTTTGGTTTGTAATGGGAACACCAGGCTTGCAGTGCATCCAGTTTAGGGAGTAAACTACGGATGTTGCAGTGCACAAAAGAGAGGCCTTTTTTAGTGGGGAGATTAGGACTAGAATTAGCTGGGGGACCAGGGTTAGACTCCACATCATTTGCAAGGGCAAGTAACATAAGGAATAGGAATTTGGACATCATTTTTGTTTGGGCATATAGTGAATGGGATACTTTATAATTTTGTGAGGTGTGGGTAGGAGGGCTATTTTTTAGAACTCTGCACCAGCACTCAGCAGATACGTTACAGGAACAAAGAATGCCATGGTGTATGATAATTTGTGTTCCAGTTTGAGGTGTGGGCTTATGCTGGTAGTGGTGTGAACAAAATTGAATTGAAAAAAGGGTTATTAAGAATATCAGTATGGTTATATTTGGATTCATGTTAGTGGTATGAGGTGTGTAGTTGAAAATGAAACAGAAACAGAAATTGTGAAAAACAAAAATTAAACAAAAAGTATATAGTATTGGTGTGTGATATATCTATTTGTAGGGAGAGAGGGTATGTGTTCTATAGGGTTAAGAGATTGGAAGGGTGTGATGATCAGTGTTTGCTCCTGTCAATAGTGATGTCGCGAACACCAAATTTTTGGTTCGCGAACGGCGAATGGGAACTTCCGCAAACGTTCGCGAACCAGCGAACCGCCATTGAATCAATGGGCAGGCAAATTTTAAAACCCACAGGGACTCTTTCTGGCCACAAAAGTGATGGAAAAGTTGTTTCAAGGGGACTAACACCTGGACTGTGGCATGCCGGAGGGGGATCCATGGCAAAACTCCCATGGAAAATTACACAGTTGATGCAGAGTCTGGTTTCAATCCATAAAGGGCAGAAATCACCTAACATTCCTAAATCACAATGGATATGGATTGACACCTGACATATGACACATTGACACTTTGACATATGGATTGACACCTGTCCTCAGAGACCATGATACACACCGACACAGAGCAGAATAGAGACTGTTCCCCCTACATAGGGTCACTTGGCAGATATGGATTGACACCTGTCCTCAGAGACCATGATACACACTGACACAGAGCAGAATAGAGACTGTTCCCCCTACATAGGGTCACTTGGCAGATATGGATTGACACCTGTCCTAAGGATCCCTGATACACACTGACACAGAGCAGAATAGGGACTGTTCCCCCTACATAGGGTCACTTGGCAGATATGGATTGACACCTGTCCTCAGAGACCTAATTGTGTAATAATGGTAATACTATTACCTATTATATAATATTGGCAGGGGAAAGGAAATTCCCTCTAAATAGTGATAAAGTGTCAATAAGGTGATATAAAGTTAAATGTATCACAGACACACAGCCACCCTCTCTCTTAGCTAGTTTCCAGAAATGCTGGATAGGTAGAAGGGCTATAAAGACTCAGAGAGTTCCAAGAAGAATCCTCTAAACTAGCCCTAATCTCCTTAAACACCTTCAAGGGTGTTCTACGCTAAAGCTCAATTTAAACGTTTAGATGACTGCCTGATTTCCCATCACAGATGCTGGCTAGGAATAACAGTGTGCAAGACAAAGAGTGGGCCTAAGTGCCCATAGTGCAGTAAAGTGTCCCTAGTGAAGTGAAAAAGAGAATAACGAACTGGCACCCAAGAGAATAACGAGCTGGCGCCCTATCAGGGGACGTGTATATGGCATCGATTTTAGGAACCGGGAGATGGAAAAAGATGCTTGGTCGGTCCTCCTACTTCAAATTTGGGGCACTGCGCGTGCAATCTAATGTGCCACCAGATAGGAATAGTACTACTTAACACACCACTCCTATCAGTTTAATCCCTGTTATGTGCCTTTTTTTTGGTTTGGTTTTTGAAGCCACAGTGCAGCACCAGAGGGCCGAAAAATTAGGCATGTACACATGCCTGAAAAATTAGGTATTGTTGCAGCCGCTGCTGTAGCAGCGGCCATAAAAAATGATGTTTCCCAGGCAGAAAGTGCCCTAAAACATTGCGGCTTGAACCCTAGTTGGTGGCGGATAAGTCACGCAAGTCAACCGGCATTCAGAGCTAAAATACAGCAGAGTGTGGACCATTTTTAGCCCAAGGCAGCTCATCTCATCAGGCCTTTTTTAGTCGAATGTATCGCCCAGTGTCAGTCCCTTCGGGATCCATCCCTCATTCATCTTAATAAAGGTGAGGTAATCTAGACTTTTTTGACCTAGGCGACTTCTCTTCTCAGTGACAATACCTCCTGCTGCACTGAAGGTCCTTTCTGACAGGACACTTGAAGCGGGGCAGGCCAGAAGTTCTATCGCAAATTGGGATAGCTCAGGCCACAGGTCAAGCCTGCACACCCAGTAGTCAAGGGGTTCATCGCTCCTCAGAGTGTCGATATCTGCAGTTAAGGCGAGGTAGTCTGCTACCTGTCGGTCGAGTCGCTCTCTGAGGGTGGATCCCGAAGGGCTGTGGCGATGCATAGGACTTAAAAAGGTCCGCATGTCCTCCATCAACAACACGTCTTTAAAGCGTCCTGTCCTTGCCGGCGTGGTCGTGGGAGGAGGAGCTCAGGCCACAGGTCAAGCCTGCACACCCAGTAGTCAAGGGGTTCATCACTCCTCAGAGTGTCGATATCTGCAGTTAAGGCGAGGTATAGTGTTGTCGCGAACCTGAAGTTTTCGGTTCGCGAACGGCGAATGCGAACTTCCGCAAATGTTCGCGAACCGGCGAACCGCGCGAACCACCATTGACTTCAATGGGCAGGCGAATTTTAAAACCAACAGGGACTCTTTCTGGCCACAAAAGTGATGGAAAAGTTGTTTCAAGGGGACTAACACCTGGACTGTGGCATGCCGGAGGGGGATCCATGGCAAAACTCCCATGGAAAATTGCACAGTTGATGCAGAGTCTGCTTTTAATCCATAAAGGGCAGAAATCACCATTGACACCTGTCCTCAAAGCCCCTGATACACACTGACACAGAGCAGAATAGAGACTGTTCCCCGTCCTCAGAGACCATGATACACACTGACACAGAGCAGAATAGAGACTGTTACCCCTACATAGGGTCACTTGGCAGATATGGCGGGGTCGTGGGAGGGGGAGGATGACTTTCACCTCTTCCCCTGTTACATTCCCGTTGTGCTGTGACATCACCCTTATACGCTGTGTAAAGCATACTATTTAATTTGATCAACATGGCCACTTGAGTTTTTATAGTTTTCACGCTGCTTGTAGTTTATATATGGTTCACAAAAAAAGTAAACGTGTAAGGATTCAGAATATTCTTTCAAACCCTTACACATTGTGTGTACGTATTTTTTGTCTTAAGTTTGTGGCTTTAAAGAGGTTAACGTTGTTTCTATGATGTGCATAACATGTTCTTGTAAATGTTTGTTACATTTTTCCTGGAATTTTAATTTTTGAATCTGAATAAAGATAGTCAAATCCCTGATACACACTGACACAGAGCAGAATAGGGACTGTTCCCCCTACATAGGGTCACTTGGCAGATATGGATTGACACCTGTCCTCAAAACCCCTGATACACACTGACACAGAGCAGAATAGGGACTGTTCCCCCTACATAGGGTCACTTGGCAGATATGGATTGACACCTGTCCTCAAAACCCCTGATACACACTGACACAGAGCAGAATAGGGACTGTTCCCCCTACATAGGGTCACTTGGCAGATATGGATTGACACCTGTCCTCAAAACCCCTGATACACACTGACACAGAGCAGAATAGAGACTGTTCCCTGTCCACAGAGTCCATGATACACACTGACACAGAGCAGAATAGGGACTGTTCCCCCTACATAGGGTCACTTGGCAGGTATGGATTGACACCTGTCCTCAAAGCCCCTGATACACACTGACACAGAGCAGAATAGAGACTGTTCCCTGTCCACAGAGACCATGATACACACTGACACAGAGCAGAATAGGGACTGTTCCCCCTACATAGGGTCACTTGGCAGGTATGGATTGACACCTGTCCTCAAAGCCCCTGATACACACTGACACAGAGCAGAATAGAGACTGTTCCCTGTCCACAGAGTCCATGATACACACTGACACAGAGCAGAATAGAGACTGTTCCCTGTCCACAGAGTCCATGATACACACTGACAGAGCAGAATAGAGACTGTTCCCCGTCCACAGAGACCATGATACACACTGACACAGAGCAGAATAGAGACTGTTCACCGTCCACAGAGACCATGATACACACTGACACAGAGCAGAATAGAGACTGTTCACCGTCCACAGAGACCATGATACACACTGACACAGAGCAGAATAGGGACTGTTACCCCAACATAGGGTCACTTGGCAGGTATGGATTGACACCGGTCCTCAAAGCCCATGATACACACTGGGGGGAGCGACTGTCCTCCCCAACCCCTGCGCGGTGGGGGCCATAAATCACAATGGGGGGGCCTACTTTCCTCCCCCCCGGCCCCCATCCCTGCGCGGTGGGTGGGGGGCATAAATGACAATGGGACGGACCTACTGATAGGAGTGGAGTATTGTTCATATCAGTTTAATACCTTCCGCGTCTCCTATCAGAGGACATGTATATGGCAGCCATTTTAGGAACCGCACACCTGGGACCCGAGCAAGGTCACCTCTTTCAACAGGCGACATGATTTGGCCCTGTAAAACTATCCTGGATATTCTCTACAATTTCTATGGATATGGCATTGATTTATGTAACAGGGAGATGGAAGAAGATGCTTGGTCGGTCCTCTTACTTGAAATTTGGGGCACTGCGCGGGCAAGCTAATGTGCCACCAGATAGGAGTGGTGAGTTTAGTATTGTTCATATCAGTTTAATACCTTCCGCGTCTCCTATCAGTGGACGTGTAAATGGCAGAGATTTTTAATTGTTGAATCACCTCCCCTTTTTCCCCTGTTTTTTGAAGCCACAGTGCTGCACCAGTGGGCCTAAAAATTAGGCATGTACACATGCCTGAAAAATTTGGTGCTGTAGCAGCGGCAAGAAAAATTGATGTTTGTTTCACAGGCAGAAAGTGCCCTAAAACATGGCGGCTTGAACCCTAGTTGGTGGCGGATAAGTCACGCAAGTCAAACGTCATTCAGAGCTAAAATACAGCAGCGTGTGGACCATTTTTAGCCCACGGCAGCTCATCTCATCAGGCCTTTTTTAATCGAATGTATCGCCCAGTGTCAGTCCCTTCGGGATCCATCCCTCATTCATCTTAATAAAGGTGAGGTAATCTAGACTTTTTTGACCTAGGCGACTTCTCTTCTCAGTGACAATACCTCCTGCTGCACTGAAGGTCCTTTCTGACAGGACACTTGAAGCGGGGCAGGCCAGAAGTTCTATCGCAAATTGGGATAGCTCAGGCCACAGGTCAAGCCTGCACACCCAGTAGTCAAGGGGTTCATCGCTCCTCAGAGTGTCGATATCTGCAGTTAAGGCGAGGTAGTCTGCTACCTGTCGGTCGAGTCGCTCTCTGAGGGTGGATCCCGAAGGGCTGTGGCGATGCATAGGACTTAAAAAGGTCCGCATGTCCTCCATCAACAACACGTCTTTAAAGCGTCTTGTCCTTGCCGGCGTGGTCGTGGGAGGAGGAGGATGACTTCCACCTCTCCCCCTGTTAGATTCCCGTTGTGCTGTGACATCACCCTTATACGCTGTGTAAAGCATACTTTTTAATTTATTTTGCAAATGCTGCATCCTTTCCGACTTGTTGTAATTCGGTAACATTTCCGCCACTTTCTGCTTATACCGGGGGTCTAGTAGCGTGGACACCCAGTACAGGTCGTTCTTCTTCAGCCTTTTTATACGAGGGTCCCTCAACAGGCATGACAGCATGAAAGACCCCATTTGCACAAGGTTGGATGCCGAGCTACTCATTTCCCGTTCCTCCTCCTTAGTGATCTCAATGAAGGTATGTTCTTCCCCCCAGCCACGTACAACACCACGGGTACCAGATAGGTGACAACGAGCACCCTGGGATGCCTTTTGTGGTTGGTCTTCCTCCTCTTCCTCAAAGCCACATTCCTCCTCTGACTCCTCTTCCTCACAATCCTCTTCCAGTGTTGCCGCAGGTCCAGCAAGCGATGCTGATAAGGCTGTTTCTGGTGGTGATGGTGACCACAACTCTTCCTCTTCACGCTCATCTACGGCCTGATCCAGCACTCTTCGAAGAAAACAAATGGTATGATGTCGCTGATGGTGCCTTCGGTGCGACTGACTAGGTTTGTCACCTCCTCAAAAGGACGTATGAGCCTACAGGCATTGCACATGAGCGTCCAGTAATGTGGCAAAAAATTCCCAGCTCCCCAGAGGCTGTCCTAGCACCCCGGTCATACAAATATTCATTAACGGCTTTTTCTTGTTGAAGCAGGCGGTCGAACATTAGGAGTGTTGAATTCCAACGTGTCGGGCTGTCGCAAATCAAGCGCCTCACTGGCATGTTGTTTCGCCACTGGATACTGCAAAGTTCGCCATGGCCGTGTAGGAACACCTGAAATGGCCACACACCTTCCTGGCCTGCTTCAGGACGTCCTGTAAGCCTGTGTACGTATGCACAAAGCGTTGTACGATCAGATTACACACATGTGCCATGCACGGCACATGTGTCAACTTGCCCAACTTCAATGCCGCCAACAAATTTGTTCCGTTGTCACAAACCACTTTGCCGATATCCAGTTGCTGCGGAGTCAGCCACTTTTCCACCTGTGCGTACAGGGCGGACAGGAGTGCTTGTCCGGTGTGACTCTCTGCTTTCAAGCAAGTCAAACCCAAGACGGCGTGACACTGCCGTATCCGGGATGTGGAATAATACCTGGGGAGCTGGGGGGGGTGCCGTTGATGTGGAGCAAGACGCAGCAGCAGAAGAGGACTCAACCAAGGAGGTTATGGAAGAGGATGGAGTAGGAGGAGTAGAGGAGGTGGCAGCAGGCCTGGCTGCAAGTCGTGGCGGTGTCACCAACTCCTCTGCAGAGCCACGCATTCCATGCTTGACAGCCGTCAGCAGGTTTACCCAATGCTCAGTGTAGGTGATATACCTGCCCTGACCATGCTTTGCAGACCAGGTATCAAGTGGTCAGATGGACCCTTGCCCCAACACTGTGTGCCAGACATGCCATTACTTCCTTTTGCACAATCGAGTACAGGTTGGGGATTGCCTTTTGTGCAAAGAAATTTCGTCCGGGTACCTTCCACTGCGGTATCCCAATAGCCACAAATTTTTTGAACGCCTCAGACTCCACCAGCTTGTATGGTAAAAGCTGGCGGGCTAATAGTTCAGACAAGCCAGCTGTCAGATGCTGGGCAAGGGGGTGACTTTCTGACATTGGCTTCTTACGCTCAAACATGTCCTTGACAGACACCTGACTGTGGGCAGATGAGCGGGAACTGCTCAAGGCGAGAGACGGAGTGGCGGATGGTTGAGAGGGGGCAAGGAGGACAGCAGTGGTTGACGTGGCTGAAGACGCTGGACCAGGAGGAGGATGGCGGCTTTGAGTTTGTGTACTGCTTGTACTCATGTGTTGATCCCATAGGCGTTTGTGATGTGCGATCATGTGCCTACGCAAAGCAGTTGTACCTAGGTGGGTGTTGAACTTCCCACGACTCAGTTTCTTTTGGCACAGGTTGCAAATGGCATCGCTGTTGTCAGAGGCAGACACACAAAAAAAATACCACACTGCTGAGCTCTGCAATGACGGCATCCTGGTGGTGGACACAGCATGCGTTGATTGACGTGCTGTCGGGCTGACCCCAGGTGCCGATGCATGCTGTCTGACTGTGCCACTAGCTCCTTGCGACGACCTCCCCCTGCTTCCAACTCGTCTCCTCCTCCTCTCTGTCTCTCCATCTGAACTTTCGTCCTGTTCTTCTTCTTGCCGAGCGGGCACCCACGTGACATCCATGGACGCATCGTCATCATCAACCGCTTCACTTGTATCTGACAACTCAGCAAAGGAAGCAGCGGGTACAACATCATCATCATCACACTGTACGTCCATGTATGTAATGCTGCCTGCCTGAGACATATCCCTGTTATGTACATCCTCTGGCAATAATGGTTGCGCATCACTCATTTCTTCAAACGGATGTGTGAATAACTCCTCTGACATACCAAGTGAAGCGACTGTGGTGCTAGTGTTGGTGGTGGCGGCAGGCGGGTGAGTGGTATCTTGAGAGGTGCCCGAAGCTAAGCTGGAGGAGGATGGTGCGTCAAGGTTCCGAGTGGAAGCTGTAGAAGATTGGGTGTCCTGTGTTAGCCAGTCAACTAAGTCCTCAGAACTTTTCAAGTTCAGGGTACGTGGCCTCTGAAAACTGGGCATTATTCTAGGGCCAAAGGGAATCACAGCACCACAACCACCCCTGCGGGGTGGCCTGCCTCTGCCTGTCATTTTTTGGGGGATTAGTGGTAATATGCGTGCAAGCTACTGTGAGACCAGATATGAGTGGCACTGTGCAGTGGCAGAGGTTGGCAGAGTACACGCTGAAGGCCTGACACCCGCTTGAAGACAACTAACTGCTATTCAATCTATAACAGTGAAAAAAGTTTTTTGTTTTTAAATGCACGCTATTGTGACACCAGATTTGAGTGGCAATGTGGACTGGCAGAGGTTGGCAGAGTACACGCTGAAGGCCTGACACACCAGCTTGAAGGACACTGACTGCTATTAGCTTACAGTGAAAAACTTTTTTTCTTTTTAAAAGGCACGCTATTGTCACACCTGATATGAGTGGCAAAGTGGACTGGCAGAGGTTGGCAGAGTACACGCTGAAGGTCTGACACCCGCTTTAAGGACACTGACTGCTATTAGCTTACAGTGAAAATTTTTTTTCCTTTTTAAAGGCACGCTATAGTCACACGAGATATGAGTGGCAAAGTGCACTTGCAGAGGTTGGCAGAGTACACGCTGAAGGCCTGACACCCAGACGCTTGCAGACAACTAACTGCTATTCAATCTATTACAGTGAAAAAAATGTTTTTGTTTTTAAATGCAAGTTTAAGCTATTGTGACACCAGATATGAGTGGTGGCACTGGGCAAGTGGGCACAGTATTCACTGTGAGCCTGACACAGAAGCTGGCAGGCAGGCAACTGCAATTACATTACACAGAAAAAAAAGCAGACTGATGTTCTAGCCCTAAAAAGGGCTTTTTGGGGTGCTGTTCTTACAGCAGAGATCAGATGAGTCCTTCAGGACTGTAGTGGACACTGAATACCCTAGCCTAGCTATCAATTTCCCTATCAAATGAGCAGCAGCTACAATTTCCCTCCTCTATCTAAGAATGCAGCTACAGAATGAATCTAAAATGGATGCTGTACAGGAGGTGGGAGGGTTTGGAAGGGAGGGTCTGCTGCTAATTTGCTGGAATGTGTCTGCTGACGGTGAGGCACAGGGTCAAAGTTTGCTCAATGATGACGAATAGGGGGCGGATCGAACCGCGCATGTGTTCACCCGCCGTGGCGAACGCGAACACGCTATGTTCGCCGGGAACTATTCGACAGCGAACAGTTCGGTACATCACTACCTGTCAATTTCAGGAGATTGAAAGTTGTGTGGGAGACTATCTATAAATGTAGAATTAAGCATGGGGTGGGTGGGAACCGAGTCTTCCAGATGGCTACCTGTTTCAAATGGCCATGGAACAGCTGATGGAGCTCTGAGTTCTATGCTGGGCTGGGTATGTTTAACCCCTTAAGAACACATGACATGTGACATGTCATGATTCCCTTTTATTCCAGAAGTTTGGTCCTTAAGGGGTTAAAAATCAGACTGTTTCAAATGGCCATGGAACAGCTGATGGAGCTCTGAGTTCTATGCTGGGCATGTTTAAAAATCAGACTGTGGGAGAGAGATGTATATTAGAATCAGATGGGCTAAGAGATTGGCGGGGGGATACATAGATGGACATTTGATTTAAGGTCATTTAAGGAAAAACAAAAGCGAAGATTGAGCATTACAGAGATAAGACAGAGGTATTTTAGTAGGTAAATAAAACCATTAAACAAGGAACAAGAAAGATATATGGGCCTGAGCTGGTTAAACTAACTTTTAACATGATGGACAAAGACAAAGGTGATAAAATACTTTGCATGATTAGCACAGGCTATAGTTACAAAGACATGAAAATAATAAAACTAAATAATAGTCACTAAATATCAAAACATACACATACAACAAAATTAACAGGTTATTTAGAAATAGTATGAAATATCAGTCTTCCAGATGGCTACCTGTTTCAAATGGCCATGGAACAGCTGATGGAGCTCTGACTTCTATGCTGGGCTGGGTATGTTTAAAAATCAGACTGTTTCAAATGGCCATGGAACAGCTGATGGAGCTCTGAGTTCTATGCTGGGCTGGGTATGTTTAAAAATCAGACTTTCAAATGGCCATGGAACAGCTGATGGAGCTCTGACTTCTATGCTGGGCTGGGTATGTTTAAAAATCAGACTGTTTCAAATGGCCATGGAACAGCTGATGGAGCTCTGACTTCTATGCTGGGCTGGGTATGTTTAAAAATCAGACTGTTTCAAATGGCCATGGAACAGCTGATGGAGCTCTGAGTTCTATGCTGGGCTGGGTATGTTTACAAATCAGACTGTGGGAGAGAGATGTATATTAGAGTCAGATGGGCTAAGAGATTGGCGGGGGGATACATAGATGGACATTTGATTTAAGGTCATTTAAGGAAAAACAAAAGCGAAGATTGAGAATTACAGAGATAAGACAGAGGTATTTTAGTAGGTAAATAAAACCATTAAACAAGGAACAAGAAAGATATATGGGCCTGAGCTGGTTAAACTAACTTTTAACATGATGGACAAAGACAAAGGTGATAAAATACTTTGCATGATTAGCACAGGCTATAGTTACAAAGACATGAAAATGTATACATTGAAAATAATAAAACTAAATAATAGTCACTAAATATCAAAACATACACATACAACAAAATTAACAGGTTATGTAGAAATAGTATGAAATATCAGTCTTCCAGAAGGCTACCTGTTTCAAATGGCCATGGAACAGCTGATGGAGCTCTGACTTCTATGCTGGGCTGGGTATGTTTAAAAATCAGACTGTTTCAAATGACCATGGAACAGCTGATGGAGCTCTGACTTCTATGCTGGGCTGGGTAATAATACTGTATGTTCAAGTGATTTTAATGTCAATGTATGGTCATGAGGTTTTTTTGTTATAAGAGAAAATGAATACAGATTAAATAGATTAAAAAAAAAAAAAAAAAGGTTTAAATTAGAATTAGAAACATGTGCCTGTCAATCAAAATGTAAACCAGACATAGGACAAAGACATGTGTTGCCTGTCAAAGAGTCAAATAGCCATCTTTAAAATCTTACGTTTAACTCTTTGGAGCTAATCATAGACAGTGCTAAATAAGTATCTGCTGATCACAGCACGTTACATCATATATTAGGGAACAAGTTAAATAACTTTTTTGGGGAATATCACAGCATGTGGGGGCCTCTCTTTGGAGGAAGAACACCAACACTGGATTATTTTAGTGATTGTCAAGTTATCAGCTAGAATAGTTTAAATAGTCCAAATCAGATTTTTAATGATAGCTTGCAAAAGACATGTTTGTTCTCCTAGTGCTGTATAATCATGATAAGTAATGAATGACTGGAGAAACAGATGTTCGTCGGTACATCAATCACACCTTAGAGAGCCTCAGTGACCAATATATATTAAAAAGCCAATATACGTTGGAACCCCGACAGAGACCATACTACGTGCCATGGGGTTTAATGTTTAATCTCTGCCTGTGAGCTAAACCATTTGACATAAACCTCATGCATGATTCAGCTAACCATAGCCAAAGAGGGGCAATATAACTTAAACTGCAGGCGGCCATGAGTATTCAATTGGTATGACAGACTTATCTAATGGGCATTACAGCTAAAAGGAAAAATAAACATTGGGCACATGGTGCAAGAAGTGTTTGGAGCTTAAATAGCAGTGGTCTATCATGGGCATCATTGGTGGCTGTAAGACTGTACATGCCAGTCATATTGCTGTCATGAGATGAAAAATGAAAATATATTAAAGGGATTTCTACACTGCCAGGAAAACAATGAGGAAAACGATGAGGTCCATGAGGACGTCCAGCGTCCGATAACAGACCAAATGTCCGTTTGGATTACGGAAGCCCTCTAGTGGCTGTCTGTTAGACATCCACAGAGGGCAGACTTAGAGCTGCAATGTACATATTGCAGTTCTCTGGAAGTGCAATGTTTTACATTGCAGCACTAAGTGCAAAAGGGACACAGCACCCAGACTACTTAAATTAGCTGAAGTGGTCTAGGTGCCAACAGTGTCCCTTTAAGTTCACTGTTTTTTCATCAACTTACATTGTATTCGTGTAATTTCAGATACAAACCACAGCAGAATCATGGAACTTGTGGCTGTTATGAAGAGGGTCTTATCACCACTGTGTGAAGAGATATTACATGCTTATCGTAACCACTTGGAACTTCTAGCTGCAGTGGGAGCCTTGTACACTGCTCAGAAAGGCCTTTATTTGCTGTGCGGCTGTTACCGTGCAATCAGATTTCACATCAGCATTCGTATGTTCAGTAAAACCTTCCTGGCCAGACAATATGGAGAATGGGCTGTTGTGACTGGTAAGTTTGTAGAAAGAGAAACATTGTAAAGCATGTTAACAATCACAAAGTATCTGTTTCATTTCAGTTCTCATTAAGTCAATATTTGTTGATGGCTTCAATAGATCAATTCAGGGGTGTATCCTGGTTTTGTGCTGCCCTAGGCAGGACAAAACTCAGGCGCCCCCCTTACCCCCCCCCCCCCCCCCCCCCGCCACCCCCACCCAACCCTTCCCCCGCCTTCTAAATACACACACACTGACAGATACGCATCCATTAGCTAACTGTTAGCTAATGGATGCGTATCTGTCAGTGTGTGTGTGTGTGAGTGAGTGTGTGTGTGTCTGTGTGTGAGTGTGTCTGTGTGTGAGTGTGTCTGTTAGTGTGTGTGTCTGTTAGTGTGTGTATGTCAGTGTGTGTGAGTGTCTGTTAGTGAGTGTGTCTGTTAGCTGCTAACAGACACACTCACACACTCACTAACAGACACACTCACACACTGACATACACACACTAACAGACACACACAGTCAGACACACACACACTCTAACAGACACACTCTCACACACACACACACTCTAACAGACAAACAGACATACTCACACTCACTAACAGACACACACTAACAGACACACTCACACACACTAACAGACACACTCACACACACTAACAGACACACACAGTCAGACACACTCACACACACTCTCACACTCACTAACAGACACACACACACACACACACTAACAGACACACTCACACACACTAACAGACACACTCACACACACTAACAGACACACACAGTCAGGCACACTCACACACACTAACAGACACACACTAACAGACACACTCACTCACATTAACTCATTTTTTTTTTAATTTACCCCCCCCAGCCTCCTTACCTTTGGGAATGCTGGGGGGGTTCTCCCTCTCCCTGGGGTCTAGTGGGGCTGCCGGTCGGGCTGCTGGGCTGGTTGCTGGGCGGGCGGCTGGCGAGGGAGCACTTCCTCTGAGCTGTCTGCTCAGCTCCCTCGCGCGCCGCACAGTGAGGCTGGGAGGCGGAGCCGGAATATGACGTCATATTCCGGCTCCCAGCCTCACTCTGCGGCGCGCGAGGGAGCTGAGCAGACAGCTCAGAGGAAGTGCTCCCTCGCCAGCCGCCCGCCCGCCCAGCAACCAGCCCGCCCGCCCGCCCGCCCAGCAACCAGCCCAGCAGCCACCAGCCCAGGATGTCTGTTAGCCGCAAGGCTAACAAGGCATTTGCCCTGGGCGTTTGGGGGCGGCTTTTTTTGCCGCCCCCTGGAAAATGCCGCCCAAGGCAAATGCCTTGTTTGCCTCGCGGCAAATACGCCCCTGGATCAATTGCCTAATGTGAGAATGCTATTTTGTGTTTTATCATTAGTATGGATCAACATAATTACCAAACTCTACCACTATATTTGATTAGAAACATTGCCTTATTAAAATTTAAAATACGAAATGAGTACCACTCACTCCTAAACCTTTTGTTATTTTTTATTTTGCCTATTTTTCCCTCAGGGGCCACGGATGGTATTGGGAAAGCATACGCGGAAGAGTTGGCAAGCTTTGGCATAAATATCATCCTGATCAGCCGCAATAGAGATAAATTACAAATGGTGTCTGAGTCCATTGCTACAACCTATGGAGTTAAAACCAGCTTCATAGAGGCCGATTTCAACAAGGGACGGGAAGTGTTTCCTGCCATTAAGGAGGCTTTGAAAGATGTTGATGTCGGTATCTTGGTGAACAACGCTGGGGTGTGCTATGAGTACCCCCAGTATGTAACAGATGTTCAGGAGGATAAAATTTGGGAGATCATTAATGTCAATATTGCTGCAACCACTATGATGCTGCACATAGTACTGCCGGGCATGGTACAGCGAAAGAAAGGAGCAATTATCAATGTGGCCTCTGCTACCGCCCGAGTAACAAGCCCTCAATTAACCATATATGCTGCATCCAAGGTAACTTTGTGTATCTATTATTTCCCTATGGGTTTTTTTTTTTAAATTCTTTATTTATGGTGTGCTATTGATAACAGAAAGCTTGGTAAGCCACAACAGCGTTCACGTATATAGATAAAACAGGCTTTTGGAACAGTGACATTCAGATAGACTGCACATTTTTTTTTTTTATATTAAAGTATGCTAAAAAGTCATGTCTAAGATCTGAGCATTACTTATAGAGAGCTGTTAGACATGGTTAGTTGTAGGTCATAATAGGGTAAAACAGGCAAATAAAACATGTTGAACAATATGGCATAGAAAGAAAAACAAAAACTTATATAAAAGACTGTTAACAGCATGCTATATGAAGGATAGACCCCTGAACCCCACAGTCAGCCCGAGACAGGGTAATATCTGGAGGGAAAATATGGGCCACATTAAAGATCTGTTAGGATACACTCCCAGGTGTCAGGTAAGGATCTCACCCCCACCACAGTCCCAAGATGCAGACTCGGATCTGTCCCCTCAGTGTGAGCAATTTTTGTACCGCTAGCTTGAGGCAGAGGGTGTCGGGCACAAGTCCACTCCGGGTGTAGGTCGTCGCTTGATGCTGCGGTGGAGGGTTATCAGCCTATTTCATGCCGGAGCAGAGTCTCCCCTGGTGGTAAGTTGGCAGAGGTCAGCAGAGGAAGAGGTATAACCCAGTTGTGGGGGTTACTTTAGCCAGCGGCTTGCTGGAGATGGGAGCTGCGACGTCCATAGTTGCGTTCTGATCTGGGCCACTTGATTGGTATGTTTCTCTTGGGTAGGATCGCCCAGTTGTGTGCAGGAGACATCGACTGCCATCTCCAGCGCCTGCCTGTGTTGTGTGGCAGGCTCAGTAGCCATCTTGCGATGCAGGCGGGTCCACCAACCGTCCGGGCCAACAGCAGGGTCCCTTGCGGTGGACCGGGATGACCCCCACCGGTCCAAAGGGGGGGGGGGGGGAGAACAGGGCCGGTGCCTCCGAAGATCTAAGGGTCTAGCTTGTTGCAGGCAGGATAGCAGGGCAGCGGCTGTCCACCCCACTCACCACCTGCATAGGCCCCAATCATAGAGTGTTATTATTTCCACGCAAGGGACCGTGAGACAAGTTTCGGGCCGAACTTAGGGGGGCGAGCCAGTTTGATGCCCCGTAACAGTCTACAAACCAGTTGGTCCTGGCCCACCGGAACTCCGTCCAGAGGAACATGGGCTGCCGAGATCGCTGAACAGGAAACGTTGATGGATCTGTAGGAACGGCCTAGATCGAATAAATGAGAGAAGAAATTCAAAATGAACTGTCTAGGGGCCGTAAGGGGATCGGTATTCCGTTCCAGGCACCAATTGCACCAAGCGTTCCAGGAGGAAAGGTAGCATCTTCTAGTTCCAGGGGCCCACGAATCCCAGAGGAGTTCTTTAGATTTCTGCGATAGTCCTCCGAAGTGCCAGGTTCCCCTGAAAGAGTCCAGGCTACAAGGTGGAGGTGTCCTTGTGATATCATTGGATGAGGGTTCCCTTGAGGGTCCTCTAGGAGATTGGGCCATGGAGGCAGGAGGAGGGGAAACCATGCTTGGCCCCGCCAGAGTGGGGTGAGCAGTACAAGTGTGATCTGTTGTCTGCGAACCTGGAGAAGGATTCTGGGAATCATCGCAAATGGAGGAAAAGCATAGGCTCCCATCGCCGGCCAACTCTGCAGGAAGGCATCTACAGCCAAGCATTCTGGGTCTGGAAGCCAGCTGAAAAACCGTGGGACTTGAAAATTCGTCCGGGAGGCGAAAAGGTCTAGGGTAAAGGGGCCCCTGAGTTTGGAGATGTGAAGGAAGATCGTCCTGTGAAGGCGCCAGTCGCTGCCATCTCTCCAATGTCGGGAGAACCAATCCGCGGTGATGTTCGATTCCCCTGGGAGATATTCTGCCCGAAGAGTAATGTTGCGTTGGAAGCAAAACTCGTAGATGTCTTTTGTCACTTCGGAGAGGATGCGAGATCTGGCCCCGCCCAATTTGTTGATGTATTGGACAGCTGAGATATTGCCCATCCGTAGGAGAATACAGCAGTTTGAGAGGTGATTGGTCAAACTGCGAATCGCGAATGAGCCTGCGATTAACTCCAGACAATTGATGTGGAGAGAGTGTTCTGAGGTGGTCCATGGTCCCCCGGTGGATGTTGTATGACAGGTTGCGCCCCAACCCTGGAGGCTCGCATCTGATTCCACTACATAGTCCGGAGTGGGACCGAAAATTGCCTTGCCGTTCCAGGCCGACATGTGGCGGAGCCACCAAAAGAGTTCTTCTCTCACCTCCGAAGTGATCGGGACACTCTGGTCGTATGATGGATGAGTCCGGAGGAATTGAGCTTTCAAGCGTTGCATGGCCCGGTAGTGAAGGGGGCCTGGGTAGATTGCCTGGATAGAAGCGGAAAGTAGGCCTACAATCCGAGCTAAACTTCGAAGAGGTAAGACCTCCTGACGAAGCGTTTTGCGTAATTCCTTCCTGATCGCAGTTAACTTGGACTGAGGTAGGCGAAGAACACAGGTTGAAGAGTCGATCTCGAAGCCGAGAAACTGGATGACTCTGGATGGGGACATTGACTATTTCTCTTGGTTTATGACAAACCCCAAAGATTCGATTAATACAGATGTATAATTCGTCTGTGAACGCAGCCTGGATGCGTCTTCGCAGAGGAGTAAGAGATCGAGGTAGATCAAACAACGGATGCCTCTTTCTCGAAGATGTGCGGTGACTGGTTTGAGCAGTTTGGTGAAGCACCACGGGGCGGAACTCAGGCCGAATGGAAGGCACGTGAATTGGAAAATCCAGTGGTGCCAATGAAAGCGGAGAAAACGTTGACTGGATGGGTGAACTGGTACCGAGAGGTAAGCGACCTTGAGATCGAGGCGAGCGAACCAATCGCCTGGTCGGAGAATGTCCCTGAGGAGATGAATCCCTTCCATTTTGAAATGTCGGTAGATAACGAAAGAATTCAGTCGACGGAGATTGATTATTGGGCGAAATTCCCCTGATTTTCTTCTTGACTAAGAAGATGGAGCTGAGGAAACCTTTGTCTAGTGGCGCGAGTTGAATCGCTCCTTTTGTTAGAAGGGAACGTAGTTCTGAGTCTAGAAGCAGACTTTGAGACTTTGACATCTTTGGATAGTGAGGATAACCTGTTTGAGAAGGGAGAGAATGAAACTCTATGGAATAACCCTGAACTGTGTTTAAAATCCAGGTATCTGAAGACAGTGTCTTCCACATGTCTACACAATGCGACAACCTGCCCGCATGATAAACAGAAAAAGGGTGAAAGGTAGGAAATCTCACCTGGTGGGTATCTGTTGCGTCCGCGGGATCTGTATCCCCTTCCCCTATCTGCTCTTTGGGCGTAGGAGGCTCTTGTTTGATAGTTGGGGAAGAATGGAGTCGGGGTTCTCTGGCGTTGGTTTGAGGACCAGAAACGGCTGACTGTACGACCCCTTGAACGGCCAGCCCTGCCAAAAACCCGTGAGGGTTGATGGTGGAATACCCTTTTCATGGATGACTGCGCCTTGTTTAGTGTGGCGTATAGGTTTACATGCTTATGTAATTCTTTAATATAGGGTTCTCCAAACAATAGACCCTTTGCTTTGGGGCCCAACTCTTTGGTTCCCAAGTCAGCTAACTTGGCATCCATACGCAGCAGCACTGTTTTTCTACGCTCAGTACAGAGAGATGTATTGGCATTGCCCAGCAGGCAGAGCGTAGTGCCCATTCTCTAATCACAGATGGGTCTAGAGGGCCTTCATTAGATAAGGCTTCATCAGCCAGTAGAAGGATTTTAGCTAGAGGTCCTAGGATATCTAGCATTTTGTCTTGGGTCAGGCGTAGGCTGCGCTCAATGCCCTTCTTTCGGTCACGGCCCGATCTGGCTAGGTATGTGTAGAGCAGCGTATCAAACTCCGGGGTTACCGCGACCTTATCCGGTAGAGTGGGTCTAGGGCATTCTGCTCGTAATCTTTTACGGATCTCCCGATCTAGAGGTCTTCTGATCCAAAAATGGATATACTGGGAAAGATGGTCTGGTAGTGACCATTCAGATGATCGGGGATATCTAATTTGTCTCGGGTCAAAAAGAGGCTGGCCAAGAGCATCCAGAAAGGATTCAGCGTCTCCAGATGGATTCGAACCAGGCGTAACTTCGGTTGGGAGTTCTCCCATGATAGAGTGAGGGAGAGGAGCTCCTTTAAAGGATGTTTCGGGCCAGTCTTCCTCATCTTCTGAGGAGTGGTCGGCTTGCCATTCATCCAGGATGGCTAAGGGGTGCAAGTCGAAAGAGTCTTCCTCCTCTTCCGATAGAGTAGGCTGGATGGAGTGTTTCTCTCTAACATCCGCCTGTTTAGGGCGTTTCGCCGGTTCTTTCCCCTTACGATTGAGTGAGTGGCTCAGGCCCATTCCCTTTCCAATAACGTTTGCTGGGTTTGGAAGGGTTTCTTTTGGTGGAGTCGAAATCTTTTGATTCAACGGGCAGCACCCGAGCCAGGGCCTTTTCTAGTGAAGCAGCCACAGCTGCGTTGATGATTACTTGAAAATTTTGGTCTTGATTCGAAGCCTCCATAGTAACAGTGTTGGAACCTATGGGGCAGAATAGGCCAGTGTTAGAGTGTATTTAAGGCCGTCACTGAATATAACAGTATGTTATTATTTCATATTGCAAGCTGGAATTGGGGGTCACCCAGTATAAATCACCTCAGGGGATACTTTTTCAAACCCTTATAGAGGTATAGCGGCACAGACAAAGCGGGCCAACCATGGGCTGTATATGCAAACAGCAATCATAAATTAGTTTTATGAGTTTAATCTTATACACATGCACAATGCAGATATTAATTGAAATAATCCTAAAGTATATTAGGAAAATTGTCTAATAAAACACTTCGGAAAAGTGGATCCAGTTATAAGTTGGAATATATATTGAACGGCTAAAGGTAAAAATACATGCAGTATATATAATCCTCCACTAGAGGGAAGCAGAGTGGGACCGTATTAAATTGTATGGGGTTAAACTCCTTCCTTAGTAGAAAAAGGGGAGTAAGTCGAAATACCACTCTTTTATACATAAAATAAAATACAACAAACGAACATCGTTATAGATGAATTGTAAATGAATTTATGAAGGCTTATAATCGGCCAAGAACGTAGTTAGAAAGCTATTTAAACCGCTGTGATAAGCGGTATAATGGCCGCCGCACGGCCGGAATAAATGGAGATCGCGGCTCCAAGAAAATGGCTGCCGAGATCTCGCGCATGCGCACAAGTGAAGGGAGGCAGCCGTTTGGATCCCGCGGAGGAGGGCGAGATCCAAGATGGCCGCCGTGCGCACTGGGGACCGTTGGAGGCGTACTCCACGGACCAAAAAGCCCGGGAAAAACGGGGCAAGAATGCCGCTGAAGAAGGTAAAAAACAATAATAATAATAATAAAAACGGTCAGAAATGTTATAAAAAACGGAAAGAGAGGTAACGAAAAATCAAAGAGTTAGAAAGGTGTGGAAAATAAATTATCAGTATGAGGGGTAAAGTAAATATAAAGACCATAAATAAATAAAAGCAAAGATATAATATATAGAGGAAAATATATATATATATACTGTAAGGAAATATGAATTAAACAAGTGACAGATACAATAATAGATAAACCACAGAAAACACAGAAGTAGACAGTGGCACTCTGACCTGTACTGGTGTGAAGCTGCAAAGAAAAAGGAAATTACATCACTGGGAGGGACTTATATACCTTGTTATCCCTTTTTTCTGATTGGTTACCTTGTTACTAAGTAAAAAGTGCTGCTGTGAAGCTTAAGTAAAGAAAGGCTTAGCTGTGGACCTTTTTAGTGGCAGCAGGGATAGCTGAACGTTTTGATATAAGATTTGTGTAGGTGGGCCTGAAAATGAGGGAGTGGTGGCAGTTTAGAAATCATGTCCTGATTTTTCAGCTTTTGCCAGCTCCCACTCTAGCTTTGCCATTCATTCCTATGGGACAAATTTCGCCACAAGAACGACGATATTCCGAGAACCATTTGGCGAAACGTTCCACAAAGTAATAGCAATCCGATCGGGAACAATCTGCGCGTTTTGGTATATTTTTGTCTATGTAGTGTAAAAACTGTGGGAGGAGTTAGGGTGGCAAATTTGGCAATAATAATAATAATATATATGTGAGATAACAGTAAGTGGTCTTGCTATGCAAGAACACTTAATAACTAGAAAAGCTACAATTTCTGGGGAAATTGTGTGAAGTGTTCTTGCCTCCACCAGTAGTCTACAACTGGAGTGGGCGGAGTAACTGTTATCATTTATATAGCACATTTAATTGCAATGTTGTTGCACAGTTACATTAACCCCTTAAGACCGCAGCCAAATGTACAAGTTGTGAACCAAAAAAAATGTAAACAAACCACAGATTTTCTGTGGTCAAATTTCGCCACAAGAACGACGATATTCTGAGAACCATTCGCCGAAACGTTCCACAAAGTAATAGCAATCCGATCGGGAACAATCTGCACGTTTTGGTATATTTTTGTCTATGTAGTGTAAAAACTGTGGGAGGAGTTAGGGTGGCAAATTTGGCTATAATAATAATAATAATATATGTGAGATAACAGTAAGTGGTCTTGCTATGCAAGAACACTTAATAATATATATGTGAGATAACATTAAGTGGTCTTGCTTTGCAAGAACACTTAATAATTAAGTGTTCTTGCATAGCAAGACCACTTAATGTTATCTCACATATATATTATTAAGTGTTCTTGCATAGCAAGACCACTTAATGTTATCTCACATATATATTATTCTTATTCTTATTATAGCCAAATTTGCCACCCTAACTCCTCCCACAGTTTTTACACTACATAGACAAAAATATACCAAAACGCGCAGATTGTTCCCGATCGGATTGCTATTACTTTGTGGAACGTTTCGGCGAATGGTTCTCAGAATATCGTCGTTCTTGTGGCGAAATTTGTCCCATAGGAATGAATGGCAAAGCTAGAGTGGGAGCTGGCAAAAGCTGAAAAATCAGGACATGATTTCTAAACTGCCACTACTCCCTCATTTTCAGGCCCACCTACACACATCTTATATCAAAACGTTCAGCTATCCCTGCTGCCACTAAAAATGTCCACAGCTAAGCCATAGTCCTTACAGTTTTCACAATATGACCATTTGTTTGCAACTCACGCAGTCCATTGACATTCATTGAAACTCCACTCTGCAAAGCTCACATTTGAAGGGCAATTTCTAAACTGCGACTGTGCCTTCATTGTTAATATCTCAGAGACATACTATACATCAAAATGTAGGTATGGGTCTTGTGATTCTCACAATATAAAGCTCTTCACTGTAGGATTTATAGTTTTTAAAATACGACCGTTTGAAGATGGCAACCGCAAAAATACTCTGACATGTGCCAGGCTGCAGCAGCAAGTGATGTCATAGACAAAGCCTTTTACACCTGCTAATGTTTTTATAACTGTATGTTTTAATGTAACTGTGAAGCACTTTGAGCAACAACATTGCAATTAAATGTGCTATATAAATAAATAATAACAGTTACTCCGCCCACTCCAGTTGTAGACTACTGGTGGAGGCAAGAACACTTCACACAATTTCTCCAGAAATTGTAGCTTTTCTAGTTATTATTATTCTTCTTATTCTTATTATAGCCAAATTTGCCACCCTAACTCCTCCCACAGTTTTTACACTACATAGACAAAAATTTACCAAAACGTGCAGATTGTTCCCGATCGGATTGCTATTACTTTGTGGAACGTTTTGCCGACTGGTTCACGGAATATCGTCGTTCTTGTGGCGAAATTTGTCCCATAGGAATGAATGGCAAAGCTAGAGTGGGAGCTGGCAAAATCTGAAAAATCAGGACATGATTTCTAAACTGCCACCACTCCCTCATTTTCAGGCCCACCTACACAAATCTTATATCAAAACGTTCAGCTATCCCTGCTGACACTAAAAATGTCCACAGCTAAGCCATAGTCCTTATAGTTTTCACAATATGGCCATTTGTTTGCAACTCACGCAGTCCATTGACATTCATTGAAACTCCACTCTGCAAAGCTCACATTTGAAGGGCAATTTCTAAACTGCGACTGTGCCTTCATTGTTAATATCTCAGAGACATACTATACAACAAAAGGTAGGTCTGGGTCTTGTGATTCTCACAATATAAAGCTATTCACTGTAGGATTGATAGTTTTTAAAATACGACCGTTTGAAGATGGCAACCGCCAAAATACTCTGACTTGTGCCAGGCTGCAGCAGCAAGTGATGTCATAGACAAAGCCTTTTACACCTGCTAATTTTTTTATAAATGTATGGTTTAATGTAACTGTGCAACAACATTGCAATTAAATGTGCTATATAAATGATATAAGTTACTCCGCCCACTCCAGTTGTAGACTACTGGTGGAGGCAAGAACACTTCACAATTTCCCCAGAAATTGTAGCTTTTCTAGTAATATATATGTGAGATAACATTAAGTGGTCTTGCTATGCAAGAACACTTAATAAACATGGTGTAAAATGCTTAAATAGTCCTGGCTGTAAACTTAATTGTATTTAATTAACCATCAATTGTCTTCTTGCTTTCAGACTTACCTGGACAATTTAACTGAAGCTTTATACCATGAATACTCTTCTAAGGGAATTTTTATACAGAGCCTGACCCCATTTTTTGTGGTTACAAACATGACAAGCCCTATGTGTAATTTTTTTAAGAGAAAGTCCATACTGGTTCCTCTGGCAAAAGACACAGCCTATCAAGCTGTAAGGACCATAGGACTATGCAGAAGGACATCAGGATCTTATTCCCACTCCCTTCAGGTAAGTAGTGGAAGAAAAGGGAATAATGGAGGTGACTGATGAAGGCTTCAGAGCAACAGTTTTGGTAAGGGCTGGGCAAAAATTAGAGCCCTAGATTTGGTAGAACTACAACTACCATGATCCTTTGCCAGCCTTTAAAATGTCAAAGCATCATGGACGTTGCATTACTACCACATCTTGGCAACTATCATTTGCTCACCCTTGGTTTAGATCATATCCACAAAGCATAAAATATACACTGTGATCAGCCACAACATTAAAACGGTCATACCTCTGGCGCTGTTCAGCAATTTTAACCTCCAGTGGGAGTTGTGCAGCAGCCTTGAAGACCGGGGATCCGTGCCTCTTCCACCCGTTATCCAGTTCTGGCTGCAAGACATGCTCCTCACATCAAAAGGGTCATGGGGTTGCCAGGTAACCATGGCAACACTGTGTGTAGTGCAAGCTTCCTTGAAGTTACAGGACCCTGCAAAACACTACATTTTTATTATAACAATAATTAGGGGACACTTCCTACTCCCTTCCCACGTTACACCTCTTGGCGCTGGGTGATGATTCTGTCCAATAGTGTTTAAGTTCACCCTAATATATATATATTCATGCACCTCTCCCCATTATTTATCCAATTTTCTGCTTTCTCTATTCTTTTACCTTGGTGGGCCCTCTTTTATTTACAGGCCTACCATACATCGGTTTCGGTACACCACAACCGACATGCACCACTATCAATCTATTACATACCGCTTTTATGGTTCCCACCATATATATATGATCTCTTCCAAGTATTAAGTGCCCTGTCAAGGTTTCTGTTACTTGAGAATGCGTTCTGCGTGTGTTTACATTGCTGTTATAATATCCCTATTCTCTGTGTTTGTAAGATGTTGGCTAACTAAATCAGGAGTTTGTTAGGGTAAGGTCATTTCATCCCTAGTTGTCAGGAGTCCTTATAGAAAAATATATCATTAAAACTTAATCTTTAATTATATATGCAAAATAAATACATTAATTAATTTTAAAAAAATAAAAAAGGATTATTTAAACACCCATAATACCAAATTTTCATCAAGTGTAACGAAGTGTAAATAGTAATAACAAACGAAAAAACACATGAAAAACAAAAATAGTTGGATAAAACTAAGAGCTGAATGCTCTATAGATTAAAATGTTGTCACATGGAAAGACCAGAAAGATGTAATATTTTCTGATCTAACTCTATAGATTTTGACTGTTATGTCAGGTAGATCGAACAGAAAAGTGCTGTCCTCTACTGGTCAAACGTAGGTATTTAGAATGCTGTGAGGTATGTTGTAGCAAAAAGAGGGAGGAACGCTCTACTAAGCAGTGAAATATGCCAGTTCTCACTGTTGGTGTAGTTTCCCTATAAGTAGGGGGTATTATTGTTGCCAATATTCCACTTAGTGATGTATCTGAGAGACTCTTGTTAAAGTGGTGAATGTATATCAATTTACAAAGAAAAAAATCTAATTTGTTGGAACCTTTAGTACACATTGTTTCAAAGTAGGACTTTAGTTATGTGAGTCCGTTTTCATGATACGAACGGTAATGTCAGAGAGAGGGAATGCGGCAGGCTGATTTTCAGATAAGATAATGTTTACAACCTATTTGCTTATTATGGGTGTTTAAATAATCCTTTTTAATTTTGTTTTAATATTTTGCATATATAATTAAACGTTAAGTTTTAACTATATATTTTTTCATAAGGATGCCTGACAACTAGGGATGAAATGACCTTACCCTAACAAACTCCTGATTTAGTTCACTTACATATTGATTCAATTATAAGGGGTTGACCCCCACACAGGAGTTTACACTTCTATTTGAAAAACTTTTGATTACATAGGAATGGTTTAAGAAACATGACAAAGAGTTAGCCTCCAAATTTCCCAAATCTCAATCCAATTGGGCATCTGTGGGATGTGCTGGGGCAACAAATCCAATCCATTGTGGCCCTACCTCTCATCTTGCATGACTTAAAGTTCTGAGGTCTTGGTGCCATATAATACAGAACAAGAGTCCGTGCCTCGACACATCAGAGCTGTTTTGGACGCACACAATATTAGGCAGGTGGTTTTAATGTTGTGGCTGATCAGTGTAAGGATATAAGGAAATTGTGAGAGAATGAACTGATAGACAGGTCTCCTGCCTACGCTCTATGTCCACTTCAGGGTGTCCACAACCAGCTGATAGGATATAGTCTAGGTATTATGTAGTATGTGAATTTCAATATACACATAAGTTGTTTCCTGTATAGATGTTTTAAATCGGTATGGAGATACGGTTCTAGGAAGTTAATAGGTGCACGGGGGCTGTGAGAATTAATGTTTGTTATGAAATTGAGTCATGGGCTCTGGAGTTCCAAGCAGTAGAGGAGTGCAATCAGTGGCACCATCTGCTCTGCAAAGTAGTCTGCTAGAGAATTAAGGGGCTTTCATTTATAGGGAGTAGGTCCATAGTCTGCTTTAGGCTTTCAGATGCCTTCTTCACAATTAGAAATATAAAATTGTTCATGATACACTCACCTAGTATTCATAGTATTCCCCAGTACCCTGTAGAATAAATATAGAGCAAAGTACTTTAAGGAGTTACTATTGGAAAAGCAGGGATGTTTTAATTTAGTTAAAGAGGAACTGTGACTTTCCAGGATTATTAAAATGTTGTTTACTTATCCCCTATTTTAAACAAATATGTGTTTTATGTACACCTACTGAATCCTGCAACTGAGTATGAGAAATCTAACAATGTTTAATTGTGTCCTCCTCATTTTCAGGGTTTGCCCTGGTCAGGGCCGGACTGGCCCACCGGGACACCGGGAAACTTCCCGGTGGGCCGGCACACTAGGGGGCCAGTGCACGGCCGCCTAGTGTGCACCAGCCCCGGCTGCAATTACAGGGTGACCGGCAGGAGGGGAAGCGCTCCCCTCCTGCCGGTCACAGAATGTAGCGTGGCCGAGCAGGCAGACCGGGTAGGGGAGCTTCTGTTCCCCTACCCGGTGTAACAGGAAGCAGTAAGCGAGCCGAGAATGCTCCTCCCGCGAGCAGGCAGGTTGGAGCGTGGCCGTGCGTTACCATGGCAACGCTCCGACCTGCCTGCTGTTCTCGCGGGAGGAGAGCGAAGTCAGCCTGCAGCCAGAGGAGCTGCAGGCTGAACAGCACGTGCCACCACTGGACCACCAGGGATTGAATTGAAGCTGTTCCCCCTCTCCCCTGGGCCTTGACCAAAGGTAAGGGGGGAGGGGAGTAATAAAAAGGTTTTTTTATTTTTTTAAATATAAATATATCAATGCTTTAACCCCCCGCATACACACACTACTCTCCTCCCCCACACACAGAACCCCCCCCCACACACAGAACCCCCCCCCACACACAGAACCCCCCCCACACACAGAACCCCCCCCACACACAGAACCCCCCCCACACACAGAACCCCCCCCACACACAGAACCCCCCCACACACACAGAACCCCCCCAAACACAGAAGAACCCCCCCACACACACAGAAGAACCCCCCCACACACAGAACCACCCCCCACACACACAGAACCACCCCCCACACACACAGAACCACCCCCACACACACAGAACCACCCCCCCCACACACAGAACCCCCCCACACACACACAGAACCCCCCCACACACACACAGAACCCCCCCCACACACACAGAACCCCCCACACACACACAGAACCCCCCACACACACACAGAACCCCCCCCACACACACAGAACCCCCCCACACACACACAGAACCCCCCCACACACACACAGAACCCCCCCACACACACACAGAACCCCCCACACACACAGAACCCCCCACACACACAAACAGCACCCCTCCACACATAAACAGCACCCCTCCACGCACACAGAACCCCTCCACGCACACAGAACCCCTCCACGCACACAGAACCCCTCCACGCACACAAAACCCCTCCACGCACACAAAACCCCTCCACGCACACAAAACCCCTCCACGCACACAAAACCCCCCCACGCGCACAAACCCCCCCACGCGCACAAACCCCCCCACGCGCACAAACCCCCCCACGCGCACAAACCCCCCCACGCACACAAACCCCCCCACGCACACAAACCCCCCCACGCACACAAACCCCCCCACGCACACAAACCCCCCCACGCACACAAACCCCCCCACGCACACAAACCCCCCCACGCACACAAACCCCCCCACACACACAAACCCCCCCACGCACACAAACCCCCCACGCACACGAAGCCCCCCACGCACACGAAGCCCCCCACGCACACAAAGCCCCCCACGCACACAGATCCCCTCCACGCACACAGATCCCCTCCACGCACACAGATCCCCTCCACGCACACAGATCCCCTCCACGCACACAGATCCCCTCCACGCACACAGATCCCCTCCACGCACACAGATCCCCTCCACGCACACAGATCCCCTCCACGCACACAGATCCCCTCCACGCACACAGATCCCCTCCACGCACACAGATCCCCTCCACGCACAAACGGCACTCTCTCCACGCACTATGCTGGCGCGATGCATTACGGGGCTGGTATGGAATTTTTTTCCAGGGCTGCTTTTCATTCCCAGTCCGGCCCTGGTTTTGCCTTGTCTGATGTGGATTAAAGGGATACTATAGTCTCACTGTTCAATGCTCTACCATTTAGGAGTTAAATCACTTTGCTTCTGTTTATGCCACCCTAGCCAAACTTCCCCTGGCTGTGTCTCACACAGCCTGCGTGATAACAAAATTGTTTCCTTGATTCAATGCTTTCCTGTGAGAAAGTTTGATTGCCGAACATGCACATTAGTCTTGTAATTACTGTCTCTGTGTTGGAACAATGTATCAGCTTGATAAAATTATAGCGAAGTTACCCCTACTATGGTGAAAAGTCTGGGGACTTCCTAAATAAGCTGAATTAGGCTGTAGTCCAATATGTACCATAAGCAGGGCAGGACTGGGAAAAAAATTTGGTCCGGGCATTTTTCAATCACAGCGGCCCCCTGAGAAAGGGGTGGGTCCAGACTGGGTGTGTTTTGTCATCACTAATGACAAGCATGCCCCCTCTCAAAGTGGGCATGTTGGTACAATGCGCAGAACCCCACTGAAGAGCTCTAGCATGGGAAAAGGACCCTGTGTTTGTTCTGCGCAGCACAAGCAAATTTAATAACATGCTTGCGTTGTGTTTGGTTTTAACTTGTCTCCATAAGTGGGATACCACCAGGAAAGCGTATGGTGCATGTGTTTGGAGCCTACATGTGGGATTGCGTGTGTGTAGAGGGAGCCGATTGTGGTGTGGTATTGTGTAAATAGGTCGTTTTCATTTGTGTGTGTGGTGTAATATGTGTGGCTAGGGGCTGTAGAGAGTGTGTGTGTATAGAGGGCATAGTGTGTATAGGGGATGTAGCGAGTGTGTGCATACGGGCTGTAGTATGTGTAAGGGTTGTAGAGAGTGTGTGTTTGTGTTTGCTTGCAAGGAATGTAGTGTGTGCGTAGGGGATCCAGAGTTTGTATGTCAGGAATGTAGTGTGTGTAGGTGGTCCAGTGTGTGTGTATGTAGGGTATCTAGTGTGTAAAGGACCCAGAGTGTGTATATGAGTTCGTGTGTGTGTAGAGGATTCAGAGTGTATATAGGGATCTAGTGTATGTGTGTGTAGATTAGATGATCCAGAGTTGGGTAAGGGATCTAACGTGTATCTGGAGTGTAGTGGTGTAGTGTGAGGGGTGCTGTAGTGTGTGTGTGTGTGTGTGTGTGTAATATATATATATATGTAGAAAGGCCATTAGGCCTGAATTTGTGGGAGGAGTAAGTCCCCTACTTAAACCACCAGCCCCTACTCACCTCTGACGTTCGAGTTCAAGTGTTCCTTGATCTACTTCCCGTTCGCGGGTTTCCTGGTTCGCGTCACTTCCGGTTCGGGTGTCTGGTGTGTTGGCTGCACGGCTAAACTCCTCCGGTTTCGGCGGTCCGGCTTTTTAGCTAACCGTGAGTCTAAACGAGTTACATTCCGGTCCCCACCACACCGCACTGTGGTCTCACCGGGGGGCCGGAACGCACATGTCGGATATCTTACCGGGGACCACCCACGGTCCCCTCATGTCAGCATCTATGCGGCCACCCGTCTGGGGGGTCCTACACCCCCACCCCCCCCCATGTCGGAAATCTTACCAGGGACCACCCACGGTCCCCTCATGTCAGCATCTATGCGGCCACCCGTCTGGGGGGTCCTACCCCACCCCCCTACCCCCCCCTCACCCCCTCAGTATAAATATGTGGGAAAGGGATGATGCCAGTAAAGTTTACTACAATAATGCAAGACATGTATAGATTGGGAAAACTTTCATTCATACCTTTCATTGTATTTTCCTGTATCTGTTCACATACCTAGTTTTTGGCCTGTTATCACCACCTAGTGGTTGTTTATGGTATTCTCTGTCCTATTCTGTAAAAAATATAGCTTCCCTGCACTAAACTACAGCAGCAGCTACTAGCACAATATTATACCATGCCTTTACGTACAAGTCAATCTCAGTCCTGTTAAAACATGTTCCTTTGATCTCCACAGATTATACTTTTGTCATATATTTCGTCAAATAATTGCAAAACAGGGGTTCTTCGCCTTAAAAAATCCTGGTTGCCATTCTACAATGGCACCAACCGTTTGCTCCTTCCATATTGAAAAAACCCTGTTTCTTGTTCTTTAACCCCTTAAGGACACATGACATGTGTGACATGTCATGATTCCCTTTTATTCCAGAAGTTTGGTCCTTAAGGGGTTGATCAAGGTATAGTACTTATTATTTTGTTCCTGGTTTGTTAAAAAATCAGACAGATATCACTTTACTTTTCTACTCATACTACGTTCATACGATACGCCCACTCAGATTTACATCTGGCCCAAAAACCCTTAGGTTCTTCTACGATAGCATCTACAGTTTTGCCTCTCCAAAAAAATATCCAAAATTATTGTTCCTGCCCCTTATACCCAGGTATAGTATTTTCTTCAAACTTCTGTATTTGTTATACTTCAGTTTTGTTCTTAACCCCTTAAGACCGCAGGACGTACTATGCCGTCCTTATTTTGGTGGCTCTAAAAGCCGCAGGACGGCATAGTACGTCCTGCGATCTTATGTACTTACCCGGTCGCCGGCGATCCCACGCCGGCGATCGCGGTATGGGGGACTTACCTGGGAGCCCAGGGAGTCCCCCTGCGTCCTCTTCAGCTGCCCAGGGCCATGTGATCGCGAGGTCCTTGCGAGGACCCCGCGATCACATGGACGGCATAGCCGTCCAAGGCATTGCCAGCAGGGGGAGTGCCTGTAATGACAGGTACTCCCCCTGCTGTCTGAAAAAAAAATAAAAAATGTTAAAACAGTGTAAAAATAAATTATATATACTTAGATCATATATATATTTATTATATATATGATCTAAGTATATATATACACACATATACACACATACACATAAATATGCATACACTGTCTACGTGTATTTTAATATTAATATATACATAATTATATATATATATTAATATCAAAATACACGTACAATGATATTGATTAAATATATATATAATTTTCATTATATATATATTTATATATAATAAAAAATAAATAAATATATAAATACGTTAAAAAAATAAATAAAAAAATTATAAAAAAATAATAAAAAAAAATAGATAAAAAATATATAAACATGCGTAATTTCGTTCTAACTGTATTTTAAAATTAATATATATATATTGATATCAAAATACATGTAGAACGAAATAATATATATATCTATATACATAAGTATATACGTATATATCACTATGTATATACCTATATATATATATATATAAAAATAATTAAAAAAAATTATATACATATATATACACACATATATATATATATACACACATATATATAATAATTCTACGCATATATTTATGTAATAATTTTACATAATTAGGTCATTTTATTAATTACAATTTGCAGGACCTGCCTGCCAACCCAGGCCAAAAGTTCAGGGAATTACATTGTCTAGCACTATATTTAACTCTGTAACTTTCCAAGACACCATGAAACCTGTACAAGGGGGGTACTGTTTTACTCGGAAGACTTCGCTGAACACAAATATTAGTGTTTCAAAACAGTAAAATATATTACAACGACGATATCGTCAGTGACAGTGACATTTTTTGCATTTTTCACACACAAATGGCACTTACACTGACGATATAATTGTTGTGATACGTTTTACTGTTTTGAAACACTAATATTTGTGTTCAGCGAAGTCTCCTGAGTATAACAGTACCCCTCATGTACAGGTTTTATGGTGTTTTCAAAAGTTACAGAGTCAAATATAAGGTTTGCGTTTCAGTTTTTTCACATTAAAATTCGCCAGGTTGCGTTTGAGACCGTATGGTAGCCCAGGAATGAAAATTATCCCCATGATGGCATACCATTTGCAATAGTAGACAACCCAGGGTATTGCAAATAGGGTATGTTCAGTTTTTTTAGTAGCCACTTAGTCACAAACACTGGCCAAAATTTGCGTTCAAATTAGTTTTTTGCATTTTCAAATATTAACACTAACTTTGGCCAGTGTTTGTGACCAAGTGGCTACTAAAAAAGACTGGACATACTCAATTTGCAATACCTTAGGTTGTCTACTTTTGCAAATGGTATGCCATCATGGGGGTAATTCTTATTTCTGGGCTACCATATGGTCTCAAAGGCAACGTAACCAATCTGGCGAATTTCAATGTAAAAAAACTGAAATATGTAACACGCTATATTTGACCCTGTAACTTCCCAAAACACCATAAAACCTGTACATAGGGGGTACTGTTTTACACGCGAGACATCGCTGAATACAAATATGTGTATTGTATTGCAGTAAAAGCAAACAGTATTATGACATTCACAGTTAGAATGTCACGTAGAACTAAAAAAATTTAAAAAATTATTTTCTCCCATTTTTTAAATATTTTTTTCATATTAAATTATGTTCCATACCTAAATATTTGATGTTAAACGAAAGCCCCGTTTCCCCTGAATAAAATGATATATAATAATGGGGGGTGCATTTAATATGAAAGAGGTGAATTATGGTTGGACAGACATATAGCGCAAATGCCAGGTTTTGTTTACGTTTTTTTGGATCACAACTTGTACATTTGGCTGCGGTCTTAAGGGGTTAAGGCCTCAGACAGCCTTCACTGTTCACTCGCCACTCTCTCATATCACTCGTCCATGCCCCCCAGTAATGCGTTACGCGCTCATATGCCACGCTCAATCAGATCTACATCTGTCTCATAACCCCTTAGGCCTCTTCTACGATAGCACTAACCGCCGGGTCTCTCTTCCACAAATACTCAAAAGTCCAAGTCCCCCGGGTATAACCACTATCAACAATAATATACACACAAAACAAGTATGTCCCAAAGAAATAAAGACTGCTCAAAACACCAGTGAGGTATCCCCTTCACCTTCACAAATACAATAATATAGTGCAACAAATAGGTGGAGCAGTGGATAACAAATATTGTAAATACTTCCCTCTCTTCAATATTACAGCCAAAAAGAAAACTGAAACAGAAACAGAGGGAGATACAATTGTGTAAATCTGATAAAACAGAAATAGATCACTATCTCTTTAAATGGCACACTCACAAAAATAGAGCCATAAAATAACCTGGCTCTAGTCTGGATAGCAATAGGATTCTTAAGGGAGATCCAAATCCCACTCCAGCAGATGAGAAGGATGCTACAGGAACAATGACTGCTTCAAATAAAATATAACATTTATTCAAGAAATAAAGCAGCATAAAACAAAGTCCATATAGTCACCAAAATCACCAAGACGCGTTTCGCCAAATAGGCTTCCTCAGTTGGTGAATATTCAGTGTGAGTAGTCTCTTTCCTCTTAATATATTCAATTTTGGCGCCCTTTTCGTCCGTGGAACGCATCCGATTTCGTCAGTGGAACGCATCACTTTCATCAATGGAACGCACCGTTCATTTCCTGTATTGTCATGTGATCGGACAGCCTAATGTTTTTTGGAACGCACGTGCGTTCCACCCCTCTCCACATCCGCTTCCTACACCAAAGGACCGGCGGGCATGATGACCGTGGAACGCACATGCGTTCCAACAACGAGAATTTAAAGAGGAACACACCTTAAAATGAAATAACATTAAAATTAACATAAATATAATGAATAACCATCTTATATATTTATATAAGGTAGTACATAGTCATACAAGAAGACCAATAATAGTAGAACAATATAATAAATTAGAATGGCAGCAAAAAAAAGTATAATTCTTCAATATAAAGCAGCAAAGAAAGTATAAAATACCAGGATATTTTGAGAACATATAATGAATATAAAATTGTAAAGGTCCTACAAAACTAATGTGTGCCACAAATATATATATATTTGAACAAAGGGGAAGCAATTAATATATATATACAATCAGAATATTATAAAAAATATAATTATAAAAAATATACATTATAAAAAGTATTGTGAAAAATATTATAAAAAATGGCATAATTCAAAATCTTGGTTCAAACCATTTGGAATAAGAGTATTAAAATTGTAAATACATCGCATTTCTTCTTCACCAATCCTTTTACTGAAGTCTCCTCCCCTCCAATTTTTTGAGACTAATTTAATTGCACAAAATATTAATTTTTTTGGATTACTATTATGGCACTTTTTATAATGTTGTGAGACACTGTGTGTCTCTAAACCTTTTTTTATATTCCGTATATGTTCGGCAATTCTGATGTGTAGGCATCTGATTGTTCGTCCAACATAAATTAAGTTGCAGGGACATTTTAGAATATAAATAACATTTTTCGAGAAACATGTTAACTGGTCTTTAGTAATAAATTCCTTATTATCTTTATATGTAAATGAAGTTATGTGTCTTTTAGTGTTATTCGTTTCCCTACAGGCAAGACAGGATCCACACCCATAAAACCCTTTATTTTTATTTAAAAAATGTGTTGGAGGTTGTGCTCTAAAACTACTTTTCACTAAAAACTGTTTCAAATTCCTACATCCACGATAAACCATTTTTGGTCGATTTAGGTAAAATTTGTCTGAGTACGGGATCTTCTTTTAAGATTGGCCAATATTTAGTAACAATTTTATTGATTTTTTGATTATTACCACTATAATTGCATATAAAAGGCATATTTAGTCTGTTTATCAACAGTTTTTTTATGTGGCTTTTTATAATGTATAAAATCTTTCCTATCAATCTTTTTAACTTCCTCAATGCAGTTTTGTAGAGTTCCAGTCTCATATCCCTTATCTAAGAACTGCTCTTTAATTTTCTCTACTTGGGAAATGTAATCAGTCTCTTGTGTACAGTTTCTACGTACTCGTAGAAACTGACTTTTTGGAACATTCTTAAGCCATGGTGGGTAACGGCAACTATTCATTTCGATGTAACTGTTGGCATCAACATCTTTAAAGTGATGTGGAGAGGGGTGGAACGCACGTGCGTTCCCAAAAACATTAGGCTGTCCGATCACATGACAATACAGGAAATGAACGGTGCGTTCCATTGATGAAAGTGATGCGTTCCACTGACGAAATCGGATGCATTCCACGGACGAAAAGGGCGCCAAAATTGAATATATTAAGAGGAAAGAGACTACTCACACTGAATATTCACCAACTGAGGAAGCCTATTTGGCGAAACGCGTCTTGGTGATTTTGGTGACTATATGGACTATATGGACTTTGTTTTATGCTGCTTTTTATTTCTTGAATAAATTTTATATTTTATTTGAAGCAGTCATTGTTCCTGTAGCATCCTTCTCATCTGCTGGAGTGGGATTTGGATCTCCCTTAAGAATCCTATTGCTAGATACAACTTCTCCACTTTCGCACTAACCTACCCTATCCTATCCTCACCCAGGGGCTGGGGGACAGGCGGGCAGGGACCCCTGTGGGACAGGAGCGGAGACCTCACTACTGTTAGGAGTTGATACACGAGAGACGGGAGCGGGGGAACGCTATCTGCGAACAGAGTAACCAGACTTGCATATAACGCGCGTAGGGAGATGACCATTATCTTATAACATAAAATGCACGCACTGGTAACCGATGCCACACATGGGCGACTAACCCCGCACTGACCCACACAGGAGACAGCGGGCATACGGGGAGACGGGGAGCGGAACATATGGGACACATGCCACACCACGTACCACACGCACATACCAGTACCTACGATCACCTGAATAGACACACACAGAAGCACCAGAAGCTCGACTGGTCAAGAGACGACTCCCCAGATACTGGGAACCTTAGAAGACGAGTGAACAGAGGGAACACACTGGCTATGGACCTCAGTAAATACATGACCCGACAGCAGTCACTTAGGCAGCTGGAACAAATAGGGGAACAGACGGCCTACTGACCCTACACTAGCCCTGCTCCATGCACCGGATGCCCCGGTACCAGCCAAACACATGAACACGCCATTGGTGAGACACATCAATTCCCAAGCACAGCTATCCTTCATGGTACCGCATAACACCCACTGGTAAATACCGGGGAAGGGGGAGGGGAGGTGGATGCATCATGCACCCCAGAGAATGCATGGTAATAAGGCCATAACAACTAACCCCTGACCCCGCCTAGTGGTAAACTGCACCTCGTATAACCACTCCCACCGCAACGGCAACTTGACGCCTGCCCACCCAAGATCAAGTAGGGCTATACAGAACCACATCTGAATTGCTAGACCCACTCTACGAGCCCCGAACCACACCTTACGCCTAACACCATTAGGCCCCTGTGTGGGTTATGGTCGGACAGGTCGCTAAACTGACACCCATGGCCTGTACCACTCGACACGTCTCCTTATGCAAAGCTATGGAAACTACATCCAACTGCCCCACTTGACACTTCCAGTGGTACACCACGGGATTTGAATGACTACACATGGGGGGCGGGGGGAGGGGGGGAGGGAGCTGGTTGGGGGGGGTGGGCATGGAGGGGGGGAAAACAGAATGTTAGCATATTGGCAGTTAGAGAAAAGATACTCACGTTATGCGGTGACCTGCGTGTCGCCTTAATTGATATGATAGTATACAGTTTTTGCATGTTACCGTTAATGTACTGATTGTTGGGACCTGCATGTCCCAATCGAAGTTTACTCAAAGTTGACTAAATGAACGATTAAATACTTCAATAAACACATATTTACAAAAAAAAAAAGAATCCTATTGCTATCCAGACTAGAGCCAGGTTATTTTATGGCTCTATTTTTGTGAGTGTGCCATTTAAAGTGATAGTGATCTATTTCTGTTTTATCAGATTTACACAATTGTATCTCCCTCTGTTTCAGTTTTCTTTTTGGCTGTAATATTGAAGAGAGGGAAGTATTTACAATATTTGTTATCCACTGCTCCACCTATTTGTTGCACTATAACCACTATCAAAGTTAGTATCTCACCATCACACAATTCGCCAATCTACCCCATAGATGGTACGTGAACTGGCACACAGAGTCTGGGCTACAGACCTAGCTCACCGAGGCATTTACAGACCCCGCAAAGCCATCTCCCACCTCAACACGGAGGTACAGCCCCACGTCCAAATCATAGTTAAACGCCTCATTCGCTCTTCTACAGGGCCGTAGTAAGGGCCTCACCTTTCACGGCCACACGTTTTGAACCTTTTAAATATCATCGAGAGGTCAACATCCCGCCACCACATCTGTGGCAACATAGTCACCTCGCCCAAATCATAGATAGAGCCTCTCATCGCCACTTGACACTAGCAGGGCCTCATCCGTCACTAGTAAAAGCTAAGTTTTTCGCTTCGGCAATAACCTTACAGTCCAGTTCATCCGAGGAATTCCCCCCCCCCCCCCCCCACCCCTTGTAATAATTCTCTCAGAAGCCCCTACTAAATCCAACTAATTTAATTCATTTCTATGTCACAAGATACATCTACTACTGACGATTTGCCTGCTGAGGACATAATATCCACTCCCATCAGACCAGAGTCTCCAGGCATATCTCTCGCCCCTTCTACACCTACGTCTGTGAGAGCATCGACTATACCAAAAATTACGGCCAAACTTAGGCTTAGAGGCATCCCCTTTCTGGCTACGGCCCGAAAGGCGGAACTATACAGACTTTTGACCCACCAAGCCCCTGAGCCTAGGCCAGGCTCTAGCTCTCAAAGTCAACCATCTGGCGCTGGCACAACCACCCAGGACACCCTTGCTGCAATCCTGGCCAACCTGCAGACCTTAAGCAACAGGTTAAGCAAGGTGGAGAGTGCCATAGCCCCCTCAGGTAACCCTCCTGTCCTCTCAGCCCTCACCCCGGCAGTACCTATGGCACCAACACCCGTCCCTATACTTCCCCCTCCAGCTCCCGCCTCAGTTGCGTCTCCTTTCTTGTCACCAGCTCACTCCGTCCCAGACTCTATTAGGAAAAGAAATCCTAGATGGGAAGGACGTGTGTCTGGTGTCACTGCTTATCGCATCCCAAGACGTGCTGGAGAACAGGGCTTATACTTTGGCGATTGCCCTTCTATGGCTGATCCATCTAACCCCACTCCCACCCCTCAATCCACTTCCACTCCTCACTTTAAACACGAAGGTGGACAGCGGGATAAACTGGGTAGGCCCATCTCCTTTTTAGGGAAGGCGCAGGTGTGCAACAATTTCAATGCTGGATTCCTGCAGCTTCAGCGCCTGCAGATTGTTGCACATCTGCTCCATCTGCTTCAGGGCACACACAAGGTCCATGTGCCCGGCCAGGTTGTCCCCTAGCAAATGACTAACCGACATTGACATCGACAGCCTTGCTTTTTATTTTAAAACTCATCCAAATAAACATCGTGGAATATCTGATAACAGGGTTCACCCAGGGCTTCTCACGGGTCTCATAGCCATTCCCCCAGGGACGCTGGAATGCCCCAACCTCCTGTCAGCCTGCCTAGATCCAGAAGCCACCGACACTCTTCTTTCCACAGAAATTGCACTAGGTTTCATGATCGGCCCCTTCACCTCCTCACCGTTTTCCTCCTGGCGCACCAACCCCATTGGCATAGCGGTACACAAATATTCAAATAAAAAGCGTATGATTATTGATTTATCGGCACCACACTCCTCTTTTGTTCCCAGCATTAACGCACTCATTCCCGCAGACAAATTCTCACTACAGTACGTAAAAATCGATGACGCCATACAAACCATCTCAACCGGTAACAACGCTTGGCTTAGTAAAACGGACATAACTAACGCATTTAAATTACTGCCCATGCACCCATCACTTTGGCACTTGCACGGTGTTAAATGACGTAACGGGTACTATTTTTTTCCACACGACTTACTTCGGGTCCAGAAGCAGCCCAAAACTGTTCGATATTTTCGCAGAAACTCTATGCTGGCTGCTTCTGAACATTACTAGGTGTCACGCAGCCATTCATTACTTAGATGACTTCCTCATAATAGAACCAAGCGCACACACACCCACCGACATTCTCAGCACCTCTGCACTTTTTTCCACCCTTGGTGTACCTTTGTCTCCCTTTAAAACTATCGGACCCACTAATAAACTCACTTTCCTAGGGATAGAGCTGGACTCTGGTACCTTCCGTGCCAGTCTCCCCCCGGAAAATTGGCCCGCCTCAGAGGGGAAATATAAATGTTCCTGCGGAATGATGTATGCACCAGGAAAGAACTTCGGTCCTTACTAGGGTCCCTGAATTTTTCGCGATGCAGATCATTCCGCAGGGAAGGTCCTTTGTGCCCAGGCTTCTTTGTCTGCTTCACGGGGTACCGGACGCATGACCAATTACGTTGGACCAACACGCCAAAGCTGACCTACTCATGTGGGGAAAGTTTTTGACTGAGTAGGAACAGTATCTCCATGTTTATTCCCCCTCTCTCCAACTCCTCACCCTGCATTTACACTGACGCTGCAGCCAACACGGGGTCACAGCTATATTTGGGAATCACTGGTTTAGGGGTCACTGGCCCACTGATACGGATGCCTTGCCGGGTTTTAGAAAAACATCTCCCCTTTTGAAATATACCCCATCGTGGCGGCCGCACACACCTGGGGTCACCTCTGGTCCGGCAAGGCAGTAAGATACTATTCCGACAATTCGTCAGCTTGCGATATCATTAACAAAGGGCGCTCATCCTCCCTTACCATTATGCGGCTGATCCGCAAACTGACCTGGCTGGCAGCAACCGTCCAGTTCCACTTAATTGGCTTTCACATCCCGGGTATTCACAACACGGCTGCTGATGCTCTGTCTCCATCTCAATTCCAGGTATTTTTCCAGGCACTCCCGTCAGCCCACCATCAACCATCCAGAACACCGACGTTTCACGAGTTAATCCTGGATCAAACATACTTATGCACCACGCTAGGGCTCTCACACACCAAGCACTATCACCCAACACAACTATCGCCTACAACAGGGCACTTACCATCTTTAATAAATTCACAGCGGAATTTGGATTACAAGGTGATTTTTCTACCCAAACTATGCTGACTTTTGCCTCTTTTTTTCCACTTACACTTAAAACTTTCACACTATACAATCAAGCTATACCTCACGGGGGGCAGCATCACAGCCTCACTAATTTCCCTTACAACACCCCCTTTTTGTCATCATACCCCATTAAGGAATCTTAAAAGTCATCTTTAAAGTTCGGTTCAAGTTATCACCACCAGACTTCCAATAGATTGGCCTATCTTCAGACTACTCAGCAATCTCCTTGACAAATCCCCATTTGATCCTAACACAAACCTGGTGATCAAATCGGCTATCTATCTAGCTTTTTATGGGTTCCTAAGACCTAGGGAATTTACTGTTGTTTGTCAAGGAGATACCACACACAGCCTTAAAACCTCACAACTCACCAAAGTAGACGATTATTACATTCTCACTATTCCATCTACCAAAACTAATCATTCACCACACCCCACTATCATCCCTCTCTTTCCAACAGACAATGCTTGGTGCCCAGTTAAGGCACTAGACCACCTACGTGTCAGGGTACCTGAGGCCTCTACCTCTAAGGGAGGTAGAGACTTGGTGGTGTATCCGTCCAGGCGAGCTGTCTCCTCCGTTCCTCGCGGTTCATCCAGTCACTTAAACACCGGCCGCGAGGAATCCACGTCCTTTTCTAGCAGGACGCTCAATACGTGACGTCATGACGCTAGCACGAGCAATCTGTCACTCAAGTGTCCGATATCCAATCGGTACTTTTCAGAGGCGTGATTTCCATCCAGAACCAGGGTATTTAAGCTTACTCCTTACTTCAGCTCATTGCCCTGTCGTGGTTCTAGCTTGTCTAGTCACTCAGTGCTCTGGTATTCTAGTTTGCTCTTTTGGTTTTGACTCGGCTCGTTGTACTACCCTGTTTCTCTGTTATCCCTTGACCCGGCTTGTCTCTCGCTTATCTGTCTTCTCGTTCCCTCGACCTCGGCTTGCCTCTGACTATTCTTTACTCTCGGTACGTTAGTCCGGCCATTCTAAGGCCCGGTATACGTACCTTTCCACTCTTTGTACTCTGCGTGTTGGATCCCTGTCCCGATCCTGACATTACGACAGGGCCAATGGATCCTGCAGGTACAAACTGTCAGCTTGGTTCTTCGGATCCCAGGTTTGACGCCATGGAACATAGGATGGATCAGATGGCTTTGGCACTACAGGCACTTTTGTCTCGTGCTAGTAATCCACCTGAGGAGACACGTTCTCCTTCTATCTCTCCTGCAGTCTCAGGTCTAGAGGTAGCCACTGTAGGTGCTTCTTCCCGTATTACCCCACCAGTACGTTATGGCGGGTCACCGGAGAAGTGTCGTGGCTTTCTAAACCAGATTAGCATCCATTTCGAACTACAACCCCGCTCTTATCCTACAGATAGAGCAAAGGTTGGATTTATTATTACTCTGCTCATTGAAAAAGCTTTGAGATGGGCCAATCCTTTATGGGAGAATGATAATCCACTCGTCTATAATTATAATGCCTTTGTAGCTGCGTTTAGAAGAACTTTTGACCCTCCTGGCAGAAAGGTCAATGCAGCTAGATTAATGTTGCGCCTTAAACAGGAAAATCGAACACTTGTGGATTATGCACTAGAGTTCAGATCCTTGGCGGCAGAAGTTAAGTGGAACGAACAGGCTTATATAGATGTGTTTCTGAATGGGTTATCAGATGTAATTCTTGACGAGGTCGCTACTAGAGAACTCCCTGAAAATTTGGAGGATTTAATTTCTTTTATATCTCGTATTGATGAACGCTTAAGAGAGAGGCAGAACACTCGAGATAGGACCCGTAGACCCTCCTTTAAACTAGCGCCTACCTTTCAAAGATCTGAGTTCGAAGACTTACGTATTCCTGAACCTATGCAGATAGGCAGTACTCATCTCACTGAAAGGGAGAGACAGTACAGGAGAAGGGAGGGTTTATGTATGTATTGTGGAGTCAGGGGTCATTTACGCCTAAATTGTCCCAATCTTTCGGGAAACGCTCGCACCTAAGTTCCTCTAGAGGGCAGGCCTTGGGTGTTTCTACTTTGTCCTCTATTCACAACTACAAGGAGCTCAGGCTTGTGTTACCCGTTTCTTTAAAGTGGGAGAAGGGAGTAGTTAAGACTATGGCACTAATCGATTCTGGAGCTGCTGAGAGCTTTATAGATCAGGGTTTTGCTGCCAAGCATGCTATTCCATCCCAGTTAAAAGAGACACCTCTGGCTGTTGAGGCCATCGATGGTAGACCGTTACTTGAGCCTGTTATTTTTCATGAGACCATACCGATTAACTTGACTGTTGGCATCTTGCATAAAGAGGATATATCCTTGATGCTCATTTCTTCTCCGTCTATTCCCATAGTTCTGGGGTACTCCTGGCTGAGGAGACACAACCCTATTATTAATTGGGAATCAGGGGAGATAGTTTCATGGGGAGAGAATTGTCAAGAAAAATGCTTGCGGAAGGTCTTACCTCTTGGATTAACTAATACATCGAATACCTCTGACAATCCTACAGAGACACAAATTCCGCCTCAGTATCTAGATTTAAAGGCAGTATTTGACAAAAAGAAGGCCGATACCTTACCCCCACACAGGTCCTTTGATTGCAAAATTAACCTACTCCCTGGTACCATGCCTCCCAGAGGTCATGTATACCCATTATCTATAAAGGAGAACTCAGTCTTAGAGGAATATATTCACGAGAATTTAGACAAGGGATTCATCAGGAGGTCATCCTCCCCTGCCGGGGCTGGATTTTTTTTTGTTAAAAAGAAAGATGGTTCTTTGAGACCTTGTATTGACTATCGAGGTCTGAATAAGATAACCATTAAAAATGCCTACCCGATTCCCTTGATCACCGAACTCTTCGATCGTTTGAAGGGCTCTACAATTTTCACCAAGTTAGACCTCAGAGGGGCATATAACTTGGTGAGAATCCAGCAGGGACATGAGTGGATGACGGCATTCAATACTCGATATGGCCACTATGAATATACCGTCATGCCTTTTGGGTTATGCAATGCACCAGCAGTATTCCAAGATCTGATTAATGAGGTTCTTAGGGAATTTCAGCAAGAGTGCGTCATTGTATACCTAGATGATATACTCATTCATTCTAGTGACATTGAGATTCATCACAAACAAGTCAGGAGGGTTTTGCACAAGCTTCTCCAGCATGGCTTGTACTGCAAGTTGGAGAAATGTAGCTTTGATCAAACCCAGGTAACCTTTCTCGGCTATGTGATCTCTGGGGAGGGATTTAAGATGGATCCGGATAAGCTCCAATCCATTCTAGAGTGGCCTTTACCCACAGGTCTTAAAGCCATACAGAGATTTATTGGTTTTTCCAATTATTATAGGCGCTTTATTAAGGGCTATTCTTCCATTATTGCACCTATCACTAACATGACCAAACAGGGGGCTGACACTAAGAATTGGACTACTGAAGCTCTCCTTGCGTTCAAGACTCTCAAGGAGCTTTTCGCTTCCGCTCCAATTTTAGTTCACCCTGACACTTCTCTGCCATTTTTGCTCGAGGTAGACGCATCAGAGACTGGTTTAGGTGCTGTTCTATCTCAAAGGTTGGGTGTTGATAAACCATTACATCCATGTGGATTTTTCTCTAAAAAATTGACCGGTACTGAAAGCAGGTATGACATTGGTGACAGAGAATTACTAGCGGTTATCAAGGCTTTGAAAGAATGGAGACATTTATTGGAAGGTACATTACATCCTGTTACCATCCTGACAGACCACAAAAACTTGTCTTATATCGGAGAGGCCAAGCGTCTATCCTCCAGGCAGGCTCGTTGGTCGTTGTTTCTTACCCATTTCAATTACGTTCTGACTTACAGACCTGGGTCAAAGAATTCTAAAGCCGATGCGCTATCTCGCCAATATGAACCCTCTGCTTCAGTAGAACCACTTTTGTCTTCCATTGTACCCAAATGCAATATTATTGCTAATACCAGTCTCAAAATTCATTCCCCGCTACTTGACCAGATCTTGAAGTCACAACATCTAGCTCCCGGAAACACTCCTGAGGGAAGAAACTTTGTTCCTCCTGAACTGCAACTGGAGCTCTTACAATGTTTTCATGAAAGTAAAATAGCTGGTCATCCTGGTATTCGCAAGACGTACTCTCTGATATCCAAGGATTTCTGGTGGCCTTCACTTCGTAAGGATATTGAGGAGTTCGTCGCAGCTTGTGAGACTTGTGCCAAGACTAAACTATCTCATGCATCCCCATGTGGCCTGTTACACCCCTTGGACATTCCTGAGAAACCTTGGTCCTGTTTGTCCATTGACTTTATCGTTGATTTGCCTGCTTCCAAAAGACAGACTGTTATTCTCACGGTGGTGGATAGATTTACCAAGATGGCCCATTTCGTGCCATTACCTAAACTTCCGACTTCCCCTGAATTGGCGGAGATTTTTGCGAGAGAAGTTTTTCGCCTACATGGGATCCCTTCAGAGATTGTTTCTGATAGAGGTTCTCAATTTGTCTCACGTTTCTGGAGATCCTTTTGTTCTCAAATGGGCATCAAATTGAACTTTTCCTCTGCCTATCACCCTCAGTCTAACGGAGCTGCTGAACGTACTAATCAAAAGATCGAACAGTATCTGCGTTGCTTTGTTTCCGAACACCAGGACGATTGGGTCGGTCTGATTCCTTGGGCGGAGTTCGCACACAATAACCTTGTTTGCGATTCAACTCGCTCTAGCCCTTTCTTCATGAACTATGGCTTTCATCCTTCGATTTTTCCTTCGGTTTCCTCTTCTCAGGGGATACCGTCGGTTGATGATCATGTCGCCAACCTGAAGAAATTATGGGATCAAACTCGACAAATTCTATTACATAGTTCCTCGCTGTTCAAGAAACACGCTGACAAACATAGAAGAGCGGCTCCTGTTTTTGTTCCTGGGGATAGGGTATGGTTGAGTACTAAGAATATTCGCCTAAAAGTTCCGTCCATGAAATTTGCTCCTCGTTACATAGGTCCTTACAGGGTTCTCACTCGTATCAATCCGGTTGCGTATCGCCTTGCTCTGCCACCTGCCTTACGCATTCCTAACTCTTTTCATGTCTCCTTGTTGAAACCCCTCATTTGCAACAAATTCTCCTCTAAGGTCTCCTCGCCTCGTCCTGTTCAGGTGGAGGGTCGGGAGGAGTACGAGGTCAACTCCATCATTGACTCCAGAATTTCAAGGGGAAAATTGCAATATCTGGTCAACTGGAGGGGATATGGTCCTGAGGAGAGGAGTTGGGTACCTCAGGAGGACGTCCATGCTTCTCGCCTTCGCAGAGCATTTCACCTTCGCTTCCCATCTCGCCCCGGTTCATTCCGCCCGGTGGGCGTATCTGAGAGGGGGGGTACTGTCAGGGTACCTGAGGCCTCTACCTCTAAGGGAGGTAGAGACTTGGTGGTGTATCCGTCCAGGCGAGCTGTCTCCTCCGTTCCTCGCGGTTCATCCAGTCACTTAAACACCGGCCGCGAGGAATCCACGTCCTTTTCTAGCAGGACGCTCAATACGTGACGTCATGACGCTAGCACGAGCAATCTGTCACTCAAGTGTCCGATATCCAATCGGTACTTTTCAGAGGCGTGATTTCCATCCAGAACCAGGGTATTTAAGCTTACTCCTTACTTCAGCTCATTGCCCTGTCGTGGTTCTAGCTTGTCTAGTCACTCAGTGCTCTGGTATTCTAGTTTGCTCTTTTGGTTTTGACTCGGCTCGTTGTACTACCCTGTTTCTCTGTTATCCCTTGACCCGGCTTGTCTCTCGCTTATCTGTCTTCTCGTTCCCTCGACCTCGGCTTGCCTCTGACTATTCTTTACTCTCGGTACGTTAGTCCGGCCATTCTAAGGCCCGGTATACGTACCTTTCCACTCTTTGTACTCTGCGTGTTGGATCCCTGTCCCGATCCTGACACTACGATCTACAAATAACGCACAATTTGCAAACTCACCACTCTTGCAACTACAAGGGCACCCACTCACTGCAGAAAAATTCACCACGCATGTTAGAATTTTTTATTGGGGTAATTTGGTTACAACCCAGCTTCATTCTCCGGGCATTCCTTCCGCATAGGAGCCGCTTCAGCAGCTTCTAGTTCTAACACTCCGGTCCACATCATTAAAAGACTGGGTCGTTGGAAATCCTCTATATACAATACGTACATTCCACGACCAGAACGAGAGCTTCGCCAAGCCTTCAGGAATTTAGTCATGTAAACAAATGCAATAAAGTGTGTTTTTTTTCGAACCTCTCTTTGCCCTCTTTTATTTACAGGCCCACTCGGACGTTGGTTTCGGCACACCACAACCAACTTTTCATATCAAACAATATCCATTTCATATTAAATTCCGAGCACAAGTAGAAAGGCCATTAGGCCTGAATTTGTGGGAGGAGTAAGTCCCCTACTTAAACCACCAGCCCCTACTCACCTCTGACATTCAAGTTCAAGTGTTCCCCACCCACCAGCACCCTTAGAACATACAATTCTCCTTGGTGGGCCCTCTTTTATTTATAGGCCCACTCGGACGTTGGTTTCGGCACACCACAACCAACTTTTCATAACAAACAATATCCATTTCATATTAAATTCCGAGCGCAAATATATAATATAATGTTTGGACATATTGTATGTGTGAGGGGCGCTGTGTGTATGTGTGAAGGGTGTAGTGTGTGTGTAGGAGGGGTGCAGTGTGTGTGTAGGAAGGGTGCTGTGCGAGAGGGTGTTCTTATCTGCCGTCTCATTCTATATTTCTAATTTTCTTTGTCTGTTATTTTATATATTATATATATATGTGTGTGTGTGTGTGTGTGCGTGAGGGTGCTGCGTGTGAGGGTGCTGTTAGTGTCTGAGGGTGCTGTTAGTGTGAGGGTGCTGTGTGTGTGAATATGTCTGGAGGGATTGTGTGTGTGAGAGGGGAGGGCGGGCAAGATGTAAATATGTATTTATTTTTTCTAATTAAAAAAACAAAAGGTAAAAAATGGGTCGCAAGAGAAGGCTATTTCAGCTGCTGCCCGTTCTCAGTATGCTCTTGCGACCCATTTTTTACTCTCCACAAGTTTAAAGGTATAATCCAGACGTGGACCCCTTGCTCACGGTGCCTAGGGAGATATCAGCTATGCCTCACTGATGATGCCTAACAAGGCTGAAACGATCGTCTGGGGTTGCTGTGTCTCTCGTGCAGAGGGAACTTGCTGGCATTTCGGATCTGGACTGCCCGTATGGGTGGGACCAGTCTGACATGTTTCAGAGAAGTTCTCTCTGTAATGGCACAAGATGAGCAAAAAACAGCTTGAGAACTGAGCGGGGACCGACCGAAGGGCAGGCTATTTCAGCTGCTGCCCGTTCTCGGTATTCTCTTGCGACCCATTTTTTACTAAAAAAACAAAAACTTTCAATTCCCCCTCCCTTCTTACCTTTAGTCTGGGAATGGGGGAGCTGTGCGGCCATGGAGGGGGGCTGTGATGCAGTCCCTGGTGGTCCGAGTGGTGAGTTAACTCTACCCTGCAGTTCCTGGGGTAGAGTTCACTCTCGCGAGAGGAACCGAGCGGAGCTGCAGGGTAGAGCTCCACCGGGTCCTCCTCTCCCTCCCTCCCCAGCATGTCAGTGCTGGTGGGCCAGTGAGGGAGATCTTTGAAGGCACACAGCAGGGCCGGCGCTCGGATAGTGTGGGCCCTGCATGGGCCAGCCGGGGGGAGATCATGTGATTTCCCCTGCCGACCTCGGTCCATGGCCATCGCGGCCCACCTGGCATTTTGCCCGGAATGCCCGATGGCCAGTCCGGGACTGACCATAAGCACTAATACAGCTTGACAGGTCTTGTTTTGAGATGTTCGTATATTCCAGATAATGATATGAGTGTCAGTATCCCACGGTGGGGTATATCTAAAATAAGAATAGCAGAGACATAGTGCTCTCTAAAAACTTTATTAAAGTAAAAGATAAGTTAAAACACACTCACATAAGATGCAGGTATGGTTAACACATCGCCTAGTGGGAAATTAGTATAAGTCTGCAGGTCCCTTAGTTGCTCTTTCCTCTTTGCCGGCTCTGGGAGAGAGTGGTGGATCTGAATACTGTGTTTGCCACTGGAATTTCTGTGCGTGTGTTCCACTGTGAGCTGCTGTGCGTTCCACTTTTTGCCCTTGTCAGTGAAGTGTGAGTTTTTGCTGCCTTACACGTGTTTCATGATTGCTTGAATCACTTCATCGGAGGTAAACATTGTATCTGTGCGAAGGAAAATAGAATCTATAGACAAGTATATAGATATAAAAAATTCCGCTACAATAAATGATATATAAGTGACAGAATATATACTTATCTCAGTATTTCAAAATAAGACAGCCTCCCAGGTCATCACCCAGATCGGATAACCTTTACACAGCAAAATATAGAACAACAAGGATATTCGGGATACGGCTGAAAGATCTATAATTGAAACATAAAAGTGTACATAGTGTATATCTACATAGAGTAATTAGTAAGTGATCATGAAATGCACTCACGAGATGTAGATGAAAAGATCGCGTTTCAAAGGTGCCTCCCCCGGTAGTAATGGGGGGCTGATGCCTTTCTCCACTTGCTCCCGATAGTAGATGAGAAAAACAGGACTTCCAGGTGGTGGAAAAGATAAAACAATTTATTTGGGATGAAAGAAATCCCCCAGCAATAAAAAATAGGAATACAGGCTTTAAAAAGAGGTCCTACGCGTTTCGTTCACCAATTGGAACTTCCTCAGGGACCAAATAAATTAAAATTACATGTAGAAATCACAAACATGAAAAAATACAGCCTACCTAGTAACTGTAAGTGTGGTCCCATTAAAATCAGTTCACTTCACCCTCAACACAGGGCCTCATCTCATGATTGTAGGGGACAGCTATACCTGGTTATAATCACTAGCTCTTGTAAGAGCTACACAGCTATATCTGCGAGACTCTCTGGAGTAGCAGAGGTCCACCCACTGGAAGCTGGATCTTGGGCTTGGGTCCAGGGTGAGTGGAGGACAGCAAGACCCCAGCCAAGCTGCGGCGACTAAGGGGCTATGGTGCCTATGGTGTCTGGTGTGGTGCTTATAGTATTCCAGGCTACTAGGAAGCTGCGATTGGCGGAGGCACCCAGTTGGGTTGCCAAGCGGTCCATCACATAAACCATAAACATTATGGAATGAAAAATACTTTAGAATTGCAATTCATTAGAATGAAAATAAGGAATTATATTATGGAAAAAGCCATAGTGGTGATATAAAATCAGAAGACACTTTAATACATGTGGAATATACCAAATATACAAGTTATAACATTGTAAAATACACAGATATATAGTAGATAAAAAATATAGATAAGAAATAGATCAAACTAGATACAAATTTGTTTAGAAAGTATGAATATACAGCGGATGGTTTCATTTTAATCTTTCTTGAGAGGTCCTATCCACTTAATATACTTTGTTAGAGGCAGGTAGTTTGTTTAGTACCTTGAGGGTTTATATAAAAAAAATTGCCATTATTTAACTTTTTTTTAAATGGTGGCATATTGCATATCATAGATTATATAATTCCTTCATGTAAGGCATGCATTAAACATTATTAATATTGTATGAGTGAAATAGGTTTTGTTTTTTTAAAGTTATCTCTAAATATGCAAGATAGTGTCTGGATAGTCGCAGTCCCTTGTTCGGAAAGTAGAATATTAAGGGGGTTGTGACACCAATACACTAATTTTTATATCGAAATCAATATCACTCTGTTGTAGATCCACAGGATTTTAGCTATAGAGTTTAGTAGACAAATAGAAATTAATATATATATATATATAAAAAAAAATATATATATATATATATATTATTTTTTTTTGTCTGACTGTAATCAGGCATGAAAATAATGTCTATCTGAGAAATTCTACGTGGTTTATTATATTCCCTTGTTTAGAAGAGGTTAGGGGTTTGTGGTTGTTGGGATGTATTACATAGGTGGAAAGCACTATCGCTAAGTGATTATCCATATGAAAATGTTTAGCTTAGCGGATCAGGACTTTAAGTTCGCTAACTGTGACCAGATGAGGTGCATATATAAACTGATAGCGGTGTGAAATACATCGATGAAGGATAGTTAAAAAGGATCTTGCCTAAAGTATTGGTGGGGTTTCAACAGTGCGGTGTGTAATACACACAAAAGAAACTATTCTATTAAATACCGGAAGGAATAAGGGAAAAGTACAAGACTATTGAAGTCATAACCCTATAGTTAAAATATTTAAAATATATATACAATAGATGCACCGAAAACTATCAAATTATATAATAATATTATAAAATAATAAAATGTTGATGCAGAAAAATGAAGGTACTCGAGATAGAAAAGAGGTGGGGGAGAGGATGTATTACGGAAACACAGGGTTTGTTCTCAAATTCATAAAAAGGCATTGAGCTCGAAGTCCATATTGACCTTTTGGTTCAAGCGTATTTAGTTGATATATCCATCTTGCTTCTGCTCTGTCTAATGCCTTTTCGTGACCTCTACCTCTCCAGTGTTGTTGAATCGATTCTATTGCCATAAATCTTAATCCTTCCGGATTTTTAGCATGATGTAAGGAAAAATGTTTAGATAAATTGTGGGTAAGAAGACCCCTCTTTATATTTTATATATGCTCTCCTACTCTTCTTAAAAAGCTCAATAATTTAACAATTCAGCCAATTTAGTACGTCCCCCAGACTTTTCACCATAGTAGGGGTAAATAATTGTATCAAGCTGATACATTGTTCTAACACAGAGACAGTAATTAATTGACTCTCTCACAAACTACATCAGAGTGGAGATTTTAATACTCTGGCTAACTAATGGCAATCCTTTTTTCTTACTATTAAGTGATTTTTATGATTTGTTAAATCACTATTGCAATTTGAACATACAGACATTTAGTAGATATTCCCCTTTTTTCTTTCTAAACTGTCAGTATTTTATTACACCACCTATCTCCTATTCCTGGTTGCTTCAATAGCTGAGTTCTTTGCTATTTTATCTATCTATATCTTTATATCACACACACTACATGACACAATAAATTATATATACAGAGCTTGTCTGTAGTGAGTGCATGCATTTGTGTGTGTGTGTGTGTGTTTATATATGCACACACATACATATACTCCCTACAGACAAGCTCACTGACACACACACATGCTCAATACAGACAAGCTGACTGGCACATGGTAACTACAGACAAGCTCACTGACACATGTTCACTACAGACATGCTCATTAACACACACATGCTCACTGACACACGCATATGCCACTAACACACATGCTCAATTCACACAAGCTCACTACAGACAAGCTCACTGACACATGTTCACTACAGACATGCTCATTAACACACACATGCTCACTGACACACACATATGCCACTAACACACATGCTCAATTCACACAAGCTCACTACAGACAAGCTCACTGACACATGTTCACTACAGACATGCTCATTAACACACACATGCTCACTGACACACACATATGCCACTAACACACATGCTCAATTCACACAAGCTCACTACAGACAAGCTCACTGACACACACATGCTTACTACAGACAGGCTCACTGACATACACATGCTCACTTTCACACAAACATGCTCACTACAAACAAGCTCATTGATACACACATGCTAACTACAGACAGGCTCACTGACAAACACTTGCTCAGACAAGCTCAATGGCACACACATGCTCACTACAGCTGTACAAGCTCACCGACGGCTTGCATGCAGGGGTGGAGCATGAACACAGAATTAGCGAAAATTTTGGAGGGAGCCCAACAGTCCTCCCTCCGGCTGCCAGAACCCTAAACACAGTCGTAGCAGCCCCCAGCAACTCATTCTTTAAACCCCTCGGACTGACACAGAGTTCCACAGTCCAAGGAAAAAATTATTTAAACTGCATTTCTTAATGATTAGGGCTATCTGCCCAGCCCCAGGTGCCACAGCCCATTTGGAAATTACCCAGAAATTGTCTTTTAACATACAGAAGGTTTGATTATTATTAATTCCAGCCATAATTATGTATCTTGTAAAGTTTTATATTAGCTGTTACACATACCCTTTTATTCTTCCAGGATGAATTGGGGTAGCCAGTTTCCTCTGGCCAGTCCATAGTGTTTAGTTTCCACCTAATTATATATGAGATTAATTTTGCAGAATTTTATACCATTCATTTATTTTTCCCTCCAGATTTACTTGGGAAACACTATTCCAGAGTGGGCATGGATTTCCATCTTTAACTTGGCCTGTGCAGCCATTCGCAGGAACCATTTTGCCATCATGAAATAAAGAAGATTGTCCTCCAGCAGAACACGACAGATTCTCTTTTCATCTATTCTAAGTAGATGTTGTTTATCTACCCTCAATAATAAACTTGGTGAATGTTAGACACCCCTAACACCGCATATGCCTCATTCTTTAGCTATATTGCATATACATTTAAATGTTGAAAACCAGATCTGAAATCTATATATACAGGTGATACTCGAAAAATTAGAATATCGTGAAAAAGTTAATTTATTTCAGTAATGCAATGTAAAGGGGAAACTAATATATGAGATAGACGCATTACATGCAAAGCAAGGTAGTTCAAGCCGTGATTTGTCATAAGTGCGATGATTATGGCTTACAGCTCATGAAAACCCCGAATCCACAATCTCAGTAAATTAGAATATTATGAAAAGGTGCAATATTCTAGGCTCACAGTGTCCCACTCTAATCAGCAAGTAAGCCATAACACCTGCAAAGGGTTTCTGAGCCTTTAAATGGTCTCTCAGTCTGGTTCAGTAGGAATCACAATCATGGGGAAGACTGCTGACCTGACAGTTGTGCAGAAAACCATAATTGACACCCTCCATAAGGAGGGAAAGCCTCAAAAGGTAATTGCGAGGGAAGTTGGATGTTCCCAAAGTGCTGTATCAAAGCACATTAATAGAAAGTTATGTGGAAGGGAAAAGTGTGGAAGAAAAAGGTGCACAAGCAGTAGGGATGATCACAGCCGGAGAGGATTGTCAGGAAAAGGTAATTCAAAAGTGTTGAGGACTTTCACAAGGAGTGGACTGAGGCTGGAGTCAGTGCATCAAGAGCACCACACACAAACGGATCATGGACATGGGCTTCAGATGTCGTATTCCTCTTGTCAAGCCACTCCTGAACAACAAACCATGTCAGAAGCGTCTTACCTGGTCTAAAGAAAAACAGACCTGGTCTGTTGCTCAGTGGTCCAAAGTCCTCTTTTCTGATGAGAGCAACTTTTGCATCTCATTTGGAAACCTAGGACCCATAGTCTGGAGGAAGAATGGAGAGGCACACACTGCAAGATGCTTAAAGTCCAGTGTGAAGTTTCCACAGTCTGTGTTGATTTGAGGAGCCATGTAATCTGCTGGTGTTGGTCCACTGTGCTCATTAAGTCCAGGGTCAACGCAGCCGTCTACCAGGAGATTTTGGAGCACTTCATGCTTACTTCCACAGACGAGCTTTATGGGGATGCTGACTTCATTTTCCAGCAGCACCTGCCCACACTGCCAAAAGCACCAAAGCCTGGTTCAATGAACGTGGGATTACTGTGCTTGATTGGCCAGCAAACTCGCCTGACCTGAACCCCATAGAGAATCTATGGGGCACTGCCAAGAGAAAGATGAGAGACATGAGACTGAACAATGCAGAAGAGCTGAAGGCCGCTATTGAAGAATCCTGGTCTTCCATAACACCTCAGCAGTGTCACAGGCTGATAGCTTCCATGCCACGCCACATTGAGGCAGTAATTGCTGCAAAAGGGGCCCAAACCAAGTACTGAGTCCATATGCATGCTTGTACTTTTCAGAGGTCCGATATTGTTCTATGTACACTCCTTGTTTTTTCGATTGCCAGGTACTGACACAATGTACTGGCTGTCTGGAAGGGGGCACTAGGGTTAAAAATCATAAAATTATCATCAATGTTTCTTTTATATGTCCCCAGGTTTGCACTCTAGGTGTCACTTATGGGGTGACACGGCCCACAACTGTATGTCAGTGGATAAAGGAGCTGGATACGGCTAACATATACTATGGAGATGTAATACAATAACGCCAAAAGGCGTTTCGCCAATATTCTAAGCTTCTTCAGACAGTCAATTGTGGCACATTACCCTACCCTCCTAGTAAACATTATTAGTGGCCCCCCAGTTTTGACTATGGTATCCTATGTGTCCCACTATATATTGTTCCTACAATTGCCACTGAATGAAGTGCCTAAATCTGGATTTTTTTTATTATTCATGTGCAATTGTCTAGCACAATGAACCGATGAAATGTTATTTCTTCCAGGGTACTTTAATAACTTTAATGGTTCATATTAAGATATATATTACACAAGATCCAGCGCACTCACTTAAAACACCTAATCTAGGCAAGAATAATGGGGTTCAGTTACAGTATGTGATTATATATTGCATAAGCCTGCCACAATGTCAATGTACCCTATTTTGGCAGGTCCTACTCAGTGGCGTACTAAGGGGTAGGGGGGTTCGGGTGCCACAAGGGAGGGGGTTGCCACCAGGACTGGCCAGGTTGTGGGTGGTGTGAGCTGTGTGGCTGCACAGGGTGCTGGGCAGACGACACAGCTCACACACGCAGGGGCCGGGAGCAGGAGAACTGCAGAGATAATTGGGCGCGGAGCCAAATCGAGCATGGGGGCTCCCCAACACCTACAAACCAAGGACTTCACTGACTCCACTCCTCCTTCAGTAAGTGAGAGTGTGTGCTGTGTGAGTTACTGTGATTGTGTCTGTCTGTGACTGTATGTGTGTGTGTGTGTGTGTGTGTGTGTGTGACTGTCCTTCTGTGACTGTATGTGTAACTGTCTGCCTGTGACTGTATGTGTGACTGTGTGTGTGTCTGCCTGTGACTGTGTGTGTGACTGTCTTCCTGTGACTGTGTGTGATTGTCAGCCTTTGAATGTGTGTGGCTGTCTCTCTGTGACTGTGTGTGTGACTGTCTGGCTGTGACTGTGTGTATGAATACCTGCCTCTGCGACTGTTTGCCTGTGCCAGTGTGTGACTATCTGCCTCCTATTGTGTGTGACTGTTTAACTGTAACTGTGTGTGTGTGTGTGTGTGTGACTGTCTGCCTGTAACTGTGTGTGTGTGACTCTGTGTGACTGTGGGATGCTGCCTGTAACTGTGTTTCAGTCTGCCTGTACTTGTGCGTGCTACTGCCTGTAACTGTGTGTGTGTGTGTGTGTGTGTGTGTGACTGTCTGCCTGTAGCAGTGTGTGTGTAACTGTGTGTGACTATCTGCCCTGTGTGTGACTATCTGCCCATATAAGAGGAGCACTGGGCAGGGTGGACTGACAACTCACAGGGCCGTTGGGCAAGGTATTTTTGGCTACTACTACTCTTCTCGCCTTCTTTGTGCGGCTCTCTCAGAATGGCTGTGTTAGAGCCATACAGTCATGACTCCAGTCATGACTCAACACCCCGAGGCCCCCAAACAGAACCAGATTTACTTTTACAGACTTTTTCCCAACCAAAAATAGTGTTTTTAAAAAAAACAACACTGTTTTTGGATGGAGCAACCCTTGCTGGCACTCCTGTCTCCCCCCACCACTTAAATAAAGAAATAAAACAAACATAATTGCACGCTTCCACTGTGTTTCTACATGTGCAGACATACAAGTAGCTTCCAACTACATGTGAGGCTACTTGTGGGGTTGCATGTGTGAGATACTGCTTGTGATGTTGTGTTCCTGTATGTCACCATGTTGTGCTAGAATTATTATTTTTTTTACGTGTAATATGTTGGTGCTTTATAGGTGATTGTAATGTCTCCCCCCGGCCCTCTTGTTTCTCTTTCTTCCCAAGCCCACTGTGTGTCTCTTTCCCCTAAGCGCCTCTATGTGTCCAAACACACACATATACATACATCTATTGTGTGTGTGTATATACAAGTGTATGTGTTTAGTAGATAGCTCCCTTATTTGGTGTCCTTAAATTTTGCAATCTCACATAAGGATAACAAATAAGTAAGTTATCTAGTAAACAATTGAAAGATACAAATTAAGAAAATGGCTTTTTTAATGTTGATCGCTGAGCTGTTTAGTAGATAATTCCCTAAATTGGTGCAATTATGTGAGATTTCCATATTTAAAGATAATAAGTTAGGGTGGTGTTTAGCAGATAGCTCCCTTATTTGGTGTCCTTAAATATGGCAATCCCACATAATGATAGCAAATAGGGGAGTTATCTGATAAACAAATATTAAAGTTAAGAGATGTCAGCCAGCCCACAACAAGAAATCTGCGTGGCTTATGTGAATTCTATTAAAACTTGTTGCATGCACATTATGCTGGCATCAGACAGAACATAGCAGAATCTTACCCCATCCCATAGAAAAAAGTTTTAGTGCATTCCCCTCCCCCCCCCCCCCCCCCCCAGTTTTGAATGTGGTAACGTATGGGCTCCCCCTCATATATTGTTCCTAGAGTCACCTCTGTGTCTGCATGTGTGTCAGTGTGTGTATGTGTGTCTATGTATCTGCATGTGTGTTAGTGTGTATATGTGCATACATCACAGAATCTCTCCAACACTACACACAAGTACACACCTGCATTTCAACGTCAACACTACATACAAACCCCACCATTATATATAACCACACCACTGCATTCAAAAACCCCACTACAGACAAATGCATGCTTGCATTCAAACGCCAACACTACATACAAGTAGACCCCTACATTCACTCATACATCATACAAAAACATGCTAACATACAAACACACAAACACTGCTCAGTGCTAAATACAGTTCTAAAACAAAATGTGGTTGTTTTTTTTACATTCTAAAGAGGTGGGGTGGGGGCAAACATCGGACCTGCCCCGGGTGGCAAATACTCTAGGTACACCCCTGGTCCTACTCTAACAGCCTAAAGTCTGCTCTTATGAGACTAACCCACTTACTTGGAGTTGAACTTCCATCAGTGGCTCTCTGCAGTACAAGGCTTAATAGGGTCCTGGGATGAGGCACCTGTGACAGGGAAGGGTGCAAATCCAAGGAGTTGGCCTAAACTCTCAAATAAATATATGTAAACTGACCTTCACATGCATGAATGGAGTGTTATACAATACACAAGATCCAGCGCACCCCATTTATTCATGTGAAGGTCAGTGCAGCCCCCTGTTTCCGTATATAAAGTTTGCAAGCATTTAGGTAAGAGCACATAACTTGTACAAACAGAAGGTATGTAACAACTCAGTAAAAAAAAATGTCGTGAGAAAGAGACACACAAAGGGGCTGTGGGAAAGTAAGAGATACACAAGCAGTAGTTGTAAGAGACACACTAAATGGGCAATAAAATACACTGAAGTGGGGTATAAGACACAAAGTGGCAAGACATTCAAGATAGTGGATATGAAACACTAAAGGGGTTAGGAAATTCGTAAGGGGGGCTACGAGACACAGAGGTGAAGAAGCATTTTTTTGGTTTGTGGGGAGGAGGTGACAAAATGCATCTCAAAATTCCTTGTACCGTCCCTGCTTAGGTTTGGCTAGATTTTAATTCATTCAAACCAGATCGTATCTGTATATAATATTTGCTGATCATACTTATGTATTGCACAAAAGATTCCTATTATCATTTTTATTACATCAGTCATTTTTGTGTTGATGCAATTAAAACACCAACTGTAATTATCATGTCAAGTGTTTACTTTGTCTTCATTACTTTTTCATCTTTCCCATAAGGTGTGCTGATTGTGTGCTGGCCGTGTGTAATGGATGTGCATTATGAATGTGTCAGTGTTGGTTAAGTAATCACTACTTCAGTTTCTGTAGCTCAGTGATGATTTCGAGCCCTGTGTCTGCACTCATTGAGTGCTAGAATCAGGGCCGGATTTTCCTATAGGCTAACTAGGCTTCAGCCTAGGGCCTCAAGATCAAGAGGGGCCTACATTCAAATTGTTAGCAAAATTAAAATTACACTATTCTAAAAACAGTGAACACTAAAACACTGAACCGAAAATAAGGAGAAATTCTATGCATATGAAATGACCAGTGGCGTACTAAGGGGGGCGGGGGGGCAGTCCGCCCCGGGTGCCACTTACAAGGGGGGTGCCCGGGGCAGACTGCAATGTCCCTCCTGCCGCGATCGCCGAGACCGGCGGTCTGCAGCTCCGCAATGTGCAGAGCTGCAGACCATGGATCTCGCGTGCACTGCCCAATCAGAGCGTTGCCGTTGGTTACCACGGCATCGCTCTGATTGGGTCTCGCGAGATCCATGGTCTGCAGCTCTGCGGAGCTGCAGACCGGAAATGAGGGCCACCGGACCACCAGGGACCCCACCGGACCACCAGGCAGCCCCCACTGGACCACCAGGGATTTAAGGTAATTTTTGTAGTCACCCCCCCCCTCTCCTATCACCCCCCTCCCTCTCACAATCACCCCCTCTCCTCATCACAATCACCCCCCCTCTCCTCATCTCAACTTTTTTTAAATGTATTATCTGTGCCACATATTTTTTAAAGGTTAGTACCAATCACAACATGTTTCATTTAACATATTGATATATATATATATCACAGTAATGATGTATTTTATTGTCTCTCATGTAATTTACAAACTTAAAAATGGGAGGTGAAAGGGCCTCATAAGTGGAATAGCCTAGGGCCTCTTTTCATCTAAATCCGGCCCTGGCTAGAATCAAGAAGGAGCACTTAAAGTGAAGGTACAGATCACATGCACCCAGCCAGCAGTTATATGTTATCAAATGGGGGGATCTTGGCAAACCAAGGCTGTCTGTAGTGAGGAACTAAAGATAGGAACCTTACATAGCTTACTATGTGAGGGAGACGTGACCAGTCCTTGGATGAGTTTGGGGCCTTAATGGGTAATCCGGCTATACATTATATATAGTAACACCGTACTATATTACAATTTTAAAGATTGTTGGTAATTGTTTTAACCCCTTAAGGACACATGACGTGTCTGACACGTCATGATTCCCTTTTATTCCAGAAGTTTGGTCCTTAAGGGGTTAAAAGACTGTTTATTGACTTTTAGTAGCGAATGTTTCACTATAAAAATGATTACCTGATGCAGTTAAATGCCACCTTAATGTCATCATCAGCTCTTCTGTGAAAATTATTTTTGTTTTTAAAATGCACAAGGGTGGGTTGTAAAATCAAAACAATAATTCTAGACTATTCTGTATAACAGAGCTCCACAGCAAGAACACTCACAGTAATGTAACTTTAAACTACAATAAAAATGTTTAGAATTAACTATGTGTAAACGGGGCCGGACTAGGGATACAAAGCAGCCCTGGAAAAAAACCAATGCCAGCCCCATAAGTCACTACGCCATGTATTGTCCCATGTAATACGTATGGCTATGTGTTGCCACCCGAGATAATTGAGTAATATATTTTATGTGTGTATATTACTCAATCATCTGGGGTGGCAACACATGCATACATATATACCTTACATATTAATGGTATGTATATATATATATATATATACATATATATATAATATGGTGGGTAGGGGAGTTGTAAGGTGGGTAGGGGTTCTGTAAGGTGGATGGGGGGACTGTGAGGTGGGTAGGTGTCCTGTTAGGAGAGCTAGGAAGCGAGCTTAAAGGAGGTATCCAGTCGGGTTGCCAGGCGGTCTGTCACAGTTAGGGATACAATATCATCTCCTAACCATTTTCCCTACTAATAGTCCATTCGTGACCACTTACCCCATAAAAAAAAAACATACTAAAAGGCATACAACGAGACGGTCATACATCAACCCCCATACGACAACCAATAGACAGGCCCAAATTTTAGGTAGCCAATCATTCAAGACACACACTAACAATGACACCAAGACCGCCATTTACATTACCTTTTCAGCTTCTTACGTCAAAAGGAATTCACTATATGTTCATTATGTGATAAATCCCGGGGGTTTTAAATTAAATGACCTCAAATAAACTGGTGATCATTACATTTTTCTAATAGAGCAAACCAAAACTAATAAATCAGGTTTACCAGAGGTACCGTAATTCCTTTATGTCACACTGACAACAAATGGTGTCCAGTCTCTGCACTGGATAACTACTGCCAAACAATAACAAATCTTTCAGACAATACACCACCGCACAGTAATCCTCTCACGACAGCCGTATATCTTATATTTTATATTTATATAGATCTTTGTTCATGAAACTCTGTTTCATGAACCTTCCGCATTCACAGAGCATTTCTTCAGAATGCATGCAGTATCAGCTGCCTCTGGTAGGAATGTCCCGGTACACAGTAATACATTTTTTTTTTAAAAAAAAAAGCTAGGTAGAAATCGTCAGCATATTAAAGGTACATACATCAACCCGAGAAATGGTTAAGAAATACATTTAAAAGTTTGGTTTTGTAAACACATATGTAATAAAGTGTATCACAGAAACTACATATCAACCCCCTTTATGCAATCTGCTCTCCAAGCTTAGGTTTGGATAGATGTTTTTATTCATTTGATGAGAGTCAGTACGTATCAGTATCTAATATCTGTATTGCACAAGATTCCCACAAGCATTTTCGTTACATCAGATATTTTCGTGTTGATGCAATGAAAACATCAAATGCAATTATCAGCTCAAATGCCTACTTTGTTTACTACAGTTATCAAGTTCAGTTTTTTTTTGGTCTCTCCCTAGAGCCCTGGGCCTCCTCTGCAATTCCCATACTGTCTCTCCCTCGCCACAAAGTGTGCCGACTCACAAGTGAGAGACCGCAACGTTATGACCCCTAAAAGGGTCTTTGTCAAAATTGACAAAGACCCTTTCAGGGGTCAAAGCGTTGCAGTGTCTCACTTGTCCTCATTAATACAAATGAAGATATGTGGAGTGCCTGAATACTCTTTCTACCACTGATATCTACTAACCTGGGGCTGGTGCTAGCCCTTGGTCCAGTTTAGCACCCGGACCTTCACCTGATTGGAGTGCGGTTTGTTTTTCTCTTTGTAAATTACAATACCTTGTTGCATACCTCTCTCAGTCCTTATTTGAGATCCAAATCTCTCTGTCCCTCTTTTCTAACCTAATGTCCCTTTTTTCTAGGAGCTCCATATTGTTAGTGTATCTGAGTGTATAACAGAACTCCACAGCAATAATAGTCCCAGCATGGGTCGTTAAACTACAATAAATGTGTTTAGATACAGAAGATCTTTTTCTAAATTATATTTTAGTTGTATAAATTGTCATTAGCAAGTCATCTAAAAATTCTCAGAACAGCCCTGCCCTTGGCCAACCCCCCATCCACACCCTTAAAATTAAAGTTTCTCTCTTTATCCATCTGAAATGTTTAGTCGTATGTTTTTCAGGGGAGCAGCTGAAGCAGAGGAACAAGTCGTTTATATGGGATATTTAATATATTGTACTTAGAATGTAAGTTTCTCACTGTAACCATAATTTTATCATTCAATAAGTTGCATAAATGTATTCTTTTATGGAACACCCAAGACGTAGGTTGCTCTATGCTAAATATTTGAAAATACATGTATTATAGGCAGTGGGGATGTTATTTAAACAATGATTAATATGTCATATTACGATATACTAAAACGTGCTCATTCACCTAAAACATGTTAAGTTCTGTGTAGGTATAGATTTATATTATATATATATATATTATATATGAGAAAGCCGTCAAAATGTCTTCACTGCCAAGAAGTACATGTTAACTAAATTCAAGAGTAAATCATGGGAAATTCAAGATGAATTCAAAGTAAAATTCAAAGTTTATGCCAAAATAGTCAGACTGGAAACACAAGTGACTTCATTCCCTTTTGGGCATACAATATGAATTTCACGTTAAATTCACAGTTAATTTCAGACATTTTTGCACTATTTTTTAAATAGCCCTGATAGTTTTTATGTTTCATGCATGTTTTGTTATCATCAACTAATTTATTAGTTTTAACCCCTTAAGGACAGAGCTTCGGAAGCTTGTCTTTCACTTAATGACAACGGCATTTTTTGCTGTTTGCGTTCAACTGCAATTTGCATTTGACTAATTTATTGCACCGACACACATTATATACCGTTTTTTAAAGGACAGAAAGGGCTTTAATTTGATGTAACATATATATATATACATGCTTATTTATTATAAAAAATACAGAAAAATGCAAAGAAAATGAAAAATGTTGTGTTTTTTTTTTACAGTTTTTGCAATAATAATGTGTGCATAATTAGTGCAGGTTAAGGAACGTAATTAAAAATAAATTAATTCAGGTGTTCTGATTTACAGAATATATAATGTGTCTGGGATTTTACGTTTTTTTTGTAGTTACAGGTCACAAAGCACAAGGAGTAAAATAAACTTTTAATGTGGAGCGATTTTAGAATTTAGTATGTTTGTCTTAATAGCCAGAAAAGAAAACAAAATTGCCACACAAAAGTATATATTTATATAAAGTAGACATCACAGGCTATTTACCTAAGGTTGTTTTGACACTTTCTACGTAGCCATTTTACCGAAACCTCTGCTAAATATTGGAGTAAAATTGTGTTTTTTGGGGGGTTTTCGCACACAAACTTATAACAAAGAACTTCTCATGTGTATTTTGTAAAGTTGGTGTGTGCTATTCCTGTACAAAGTTTTATTATGTGTTCAGTTACTTCTGCTGAGTACAACGGTACCCCCATTGTATGTCTTTGGCACTATTTTGTGAAGCTACAGTGCCATATAGGAGACCTGTCCTTTTCAGTATTCACAGTAGAATTTTGAGAGACGGATTTAATGAGCCTATGCTTCCATTTGGGGTATTATAACAGTTTGACTGTTCAAAAAAACCCCACAAAGGCCTACCATTTGTAAAAGTAGACACTCCAGGGTATCTCATAAGGTGCATATTGTGCCTTAGCATGCCCCCATTCTTTCACCAATATATGCCAAAGTATGTGGTAAAAAATTATTTGGGGCATTTTTTTTACATACGGATTGCATTTTTGCTGGGCATTTTGTATATTTCATATGTGCCACTAAGTTCAAAACCCCCAAATTATGCTCAGCTAAGTCCTCTGAGTAAAAATACATCCCCAATGAATGTCTTTGGCACTATTTTGTGAAGCTACAGTGCCATATTGAAGACCAAGCCATATCAGTTTTTACAGAACTTTGAATTTTGACGCTGGGCTTATGTGCAATTTCCAAGCATCTTCGCAGGTTTTAAATTCAAACTACCCCGCAAAGGCCTACCATTTCTTAAAGTAGACACCCCAGGGTATTTTAAAAGGCATATTTTGAACCTTAGCGTGGGATAATTTTTCCGCTAGCTTGTACCAGGTGTAGTGGTAATAAGTGTTTTTTCTGCCTTTTTGACACACAAAGTGAGTTTGCACAGTATATTTTGCAAACCTTATGTGTGCTACGACTGTATAATACTTAATATGTTGCTCAGCTATGTCAGCTGAGTACAAAAATACCCCCATATGTACCTTTGCCAGGTATATGTGGACATCAGAGGGGCACATTTGGGACATAGTCATTCCAGTTTTTTTCAAACTTTAAATTTTTACGCTGTGCCCATGTCCCATTTTAGAGTATTTTACCAGGCTATATAATTCAAACTAGCCCACAAAGGCATACCATTTCTTAAAGAAGACATCCCAGGGTATTTCAAAAGGCACATTTTGAACCTTAGCGTGGGATCATTTTTCTGCTAGCTTGTACCAGGTGTAGTGGTAATAAGCGTTTTTTCTGCCTTTTTGACACACAAAGTGAGTTTGCACAGTATATTTTGCAAACCTTATATGTACCACCACTCTATAATACTTTATATGTTGCTCAGCTATGTCGGCTGAGTACAAAAATACCCCTGTATGTACCTTTGCCAGGTATATGTGGACATCGGAGGGGCACATTTGGGACACAGCCATTCCAGTTTGTTTTCAAACTTTAAATTTTTATGCTGTGCCCATGTCCCATTTTAGAGTATTTTACCAGGCTATATGATCCAAATACCCCATAAAGCCATACCATTTCTTAAAGAAGACATCCCAGGGTATTTCAAAAGGCATATTTTGAACCTTAGCGTGGGATCATTTTTCCGCTAGCTTGTACCAGGTGTAGTGGTACGAACCGTTTTTTTCTGCCTTTTTGACACACAAAGTGAGTTTGCACAGTATATTTTGCAAACCTTATGTGTGCTACGACTGTATAATACTTCATATGTTGCTCAGCTATGTGGTCTGAGTACAGCAATACCCCCGTATGTACCTTTGCCAGGTATATGTGGATGTTGAAGGGGCACATTTGAGACGCAGCCATTCAGTTTTTTTCTAACTTTGAAGTTTTACGCTGTGTCCATGTTCCAATTTGGAGTAGTTTAGATGGTTGGTTATTGAAACTTCCCCACAAACACATACTATTTATTAAAGAATACACCCTGGGGTAATTTAACCCCTTAAGGACCAAACTTCTGGAATAAAATGGAATCAGGACATGTCACACATGTCATGTGTCCTTAAGGGGTTAAAAGGCATATTTTGAACCTCAGCGTGGGATAATTTTTTCTCTAGTTTGTTCTAGGTGTAGTGGTAATGAGCGTTTTTAAATGTATTTTTTTACTTTTTTTACTTTTTTACTTTTTAAAACTATTTTTTAAACTTTTGTTTTGCTTATTCATTTTTTTAAACTTTTCTAAACTTTCTTAAAACTTTTTTTTTTACAGATTTAACATTTTTCTAAGCTTTTTTTTTAACCGTTAACCCCTAACTAGCAGTAAGCTGCACTAACCGTAAATTCCCCATTTTCCCATAACTCCCACCCACCCCACCTAGAAAAAAATATTTAATTATACAATATTTAAATTAGTTAATTAAATAAATCGAACCCCTGAGGATTAAAAAAATAAATAAAAGTTAATCGTCAGGGGTTAAAAAAAATTAGATCACAGTATAATACTGTGATCTGTGTTTTGATCACTGTAGGCAGTGATCGACTGGCAGGGAAGGGGTTAATGTTTATTTGGACTGGGTAAAGGGGGGTGTTTTTTTTTTACTTAAACTTTATTAAAACTTTTTTTAACTTAATTTTTTACTTTTTAAAGCTTATTTTAAAACATTTTTTTAACGTTAACCCCTAGTTAGCCTAACACCAAATCCCCCAATTCCCCACTAACTTCCACCCACCCCAGCTAGCTAAATATATAATTTTAAAATACTTAAATTAATTAATAAAATAAATTTAACCCCTGAGGGTTAAAAAAAAAAGAATTAACCCTCAGGGGTTAAAAAAAAAATCAGATCATAGTAAAATGTAATCCCTGCCAATTGATCACTGTAGTCATTTTACAATTATTATATATATATATATATATATATATATATCACATACACACACAATCCCAGTAGAGAGCACTCAAGAGTCTTTAAGGTAAATTACAACTGTTGCTTTATTAAGCAATAACAGGAATACACACTATATAGGTCGACGTTTCAGTCTGTGAAGACTTTTTTCAAAACAAATATGAGTGTGAAAAAAAAAAGTTCTTATATACGTGAATGCTGTGATCTTATTAGAGTATTAACTGGAATCACATTGTTGTCTAAAGGATTGTCGTTTATTCCCACTAGTGACATTAATGGTTTTGAATGGGAAATTGACCAATATAGATTTCAACGCAAACTCAGATTAGCTGATTACTTTAAATCACGTTCTGAAAAAGCAGTTTGTTTGATCCGCCCAGTAATAATGATTCACTCAAAGTTTTCTCACAGAATTTGAAATCAGAAAGCAAGCACTATCTTGACAAAACTAAAAAAGGTGCCAATATTTCCAAAATGGAAATGGAAGCTCTTAACAATCTGGCAAGGGACACTTCCATTACTATCTGCCCAGCAGACAAAGGTGGAGCTATAGTCATTATGCAATATCAGGACTATTAAAAATACATTTTGAGACAACTTTCAGATAACAAAGTATACAAGCTGTCTGAATCAGATCCAACTATTGAATTTGGGAAAACTATTTTTGAGTCATTACAAAAGGGGTTGCAAAATCAGTATATATCACAACAAGAATTTGAATACCTGTATGAGACTCATCCCAGTTGTCCGGTGTTATATACACTTCCAAAAATACACAAGGACTCCATTCACCCCTGGGTCGCCCTATAGTCTCAGCCAATGGTGGCTTGCTGGAACCCATTGGCAAATGGTTGGATAAACTTTTCAAAATTCCAGTCTTATCCTTACATCTTTGCGTGAAGGACAGTGCCGCTGTTATAGAAACATCTGAAAAACACCACAATTCCAACAGAAGGGATTTTATTAGCAACTATTGATGTGTATAGTCTTTATACAATAATCCCACATCAGGACGGCATATGAGCGATTAAAGAGGTCTTGCAAAATCATACTGAGACAGTGAATCCTCCTTCGGAGTATATACTGGAACTACTTCAACCATGTCTCACTTTGAACTATTTCAGATTTGAAACAGAATTTTACATACAGCAGACAGGCACTTTGATGGGGGCACCTATGGCCCCCATGTATGCTAATGCAAACATGTATGTATTTGAAAAAAAAATCCTTGACCCCTATGGTGGACACATACTTCAATATCTTCACTTCATGGATTATATCCTCCTTTTGTGGACAGGAGGTAAGGAACGATTTTTGAACATGGTGCATAACTTAAACTCTTTACCAACCCTTGTGAAATTCACTTACCAAATGTGTGACAACCATCAATTTCTTGGATTTACAAATCTTTACCACTGGTAATCGACTGGGCTATACCTTGTTTTTGAAATCAACTGATAGAAACACTGTCTTACATTCAACAAGCTTTCATCCCAGAATACTAAAAGTCTCTTCCTATCTCACAATTCATCAGAGTGTTAAGTAATAACTCTGATGACAGTCGAGCGAGTACACAAATTCAGGATATGTACCGCAAGTTCCAACAAAGAGGATATTCTAAGACTTGTCTGGATAAAGCAGATCCATCAGGATATGGGGTATCGATTTATTTTCCTCAGGCGTTTTACCCAAAGTCACATAAATTGAGGGACACTATCCGCAACAATTGACATGTTTTGTATAATGATCCAACGTTGCCTTCTACGTTCAAGAAACCTCCCATTATGAGTTATAGAAAAGGGAGAAGCCCGAGAGACTATTTGGTGCACACAGATTAAGTCTCAATGAAACAGGCGCTTCAGACAGTGACAAATTCGGGATGTTACCGGTGCTTGAATTGCCTACAATAAAACAACGCATCACATGCAGGACTACACATGTTGCGTATAGGATCATATGCCCCTGTGGCCTCACTTATGTGGGGAAAACATCCAATAATTTAAGAGAACGTATGCGGGGACACAGATCTACCATACGTTCTGCAATATTAAGTGGCACTGCAACTACTCCAATCTCCCGACACTTCTTGGAAAAGTAACAACTTGTCCTCAATCCGGTTTATGGGCATAGCCCATGTACCAATATCTCCCAGAGGTGGAGATCATGACAATGCCTTTTGGATTATACCCTAGAAGCTTTATCCCCAGCAGGCTTAAGTGAGAAAAACCTGTTACATTGCTTTTTACCAAGAAGATAATATATTACTGGGTTATATCATATACCTTATAACTTGGAACTGTTCTTTGTCAACTCACCATGATTGAAACCTATGCATATTATGTTATATTATATAATTGTCTCTCTTTTATAGTATATTTACAGTATCACATTTTCTAACTGTTACACACTTGTTACATATCTTAGATTGATTTGATTGGCATTGGGTTTCTAGTACTCTTGTGGTTATGGATTAATAACTTGTGCATATCTTTTAACTTTATTATTTTTTTCACTCTCATCTTTTTACTTCACATACCTGTTATACACAGGGTTTATTTCATCCTCTACATATTTTGAATGTGTTCACGTCATCAATTATGTCATGGAGGTCCGTTGTTACCTTTCACCTTTTAATAAGATCACAGCATTCACGTATACAAGACATTTTTTTTACACACATAATTGTCTTGAAAAAGGTATTCACAGACTGAAACGTTGACCTATATGGTGTAATATGCAGGAGTTCACAGAGACTATAACTGATAAAGTGGCAATGTCAAGGGATACTTTGGGGACATAGTGTCAGGGTCTTACCTGAGATGCAAATAGACACAGTCCAAGGTGACCAAATCAGAAGCCACCTGGACTGTGAATCTGTGCACGGGGCTGTCCAGGTAAGTAATCCAATGCAGTACTGACAAGGACACAAACAGCAGTCAGGAGCCGGAGTCAATATGGAGTTGAAGAGACTGAAACACAGGAACTGAACACACACAACAGGATCGTACCTCTGTTGGAGCTCCGCAAAGGGAGTGATCTCATTGCCTGTGAGTAGTTGGGATATTTTGGTGACGCCTGCCTCTGCCCACTTAGTTAGTGTGAGCCATGGTAAAACCATGGACAGGGCTCTTAATGGGGCCAGTCTATGGAACACGTGAGCTCAAAACTTATCCCATTTACGTACGGTCATTTTCGTGGTGTAGAAAAGGGTGTGTGCTTTTCCCTGTTTGATTGGTGGGGACCACATATACTCCAGGAGAGCCTCATTAGGTCATTGTGTGCATTCCATGTCGACCCAAAGTAATTGCCCTTTATCTGCGTGGGCTAATATGGCTGCTAATCGATAGGTGGCTACAAGCGGCACCCCCATCCCTCCCATCCAGAAAGGTCTGTATAGGGTATGTTTTGCTACTCTCGCTTTCTTGTTCTACCATATAAAGCTGTTAATTATGGATAGAGCCTTTTGACAAAAAGCTGGTGGGATGTCTATAGGCAACATTTAGAATAAATAAAGTAGTTTGGGCAAGGCCATCATTTTCACCGCATTAACTCTCCCTGCCCAAGAGATCATTGTGTCTTTCCATGAGTTCAGGCCTCTGCAAATTGTCTCTAGGAGGGGTATATGGTTTAATTAACATACAGAATGGATCAACTTGGCAACTTGCACTCCTAAATAGGTTAGCGATTCCGTCCTCCAATCAAATTCAAAGGTCTTTTTCAATGCCTCTGTTCTCTTCAGAGGAATATAAATTGGCAGAACTTGTGTCTTAGCTATGTTAAGTTTGTAATACAAAATAGAGCTGAAAGTTTCTAGGATGGGCATGAGGGTTGGGAGTGATACGTCCGCTTGTGTAAGTGTCAACAATATGTCATCAGCGAACAGTGAAAGTTTATACTGGTGTTCATTGACAGTGACTGTGTGAATGTTTGAATTTTGCCTGATGATCTGAGCTAAAGGTTCTAAGCAGAGAATAAAAATTAGAGGAGATAGAGGGCATCCTTGTCTCGTTCCTTTCGGAAGATGAACCCTGCATTGGTAACGCTAGAATCTGGGGAAATGTATAGAGCCATAATCGCCATTATGAATGCGGAAGGGAAGTCAAGTTTTTCTAGTTCAGATTTCATGTATAGCCAATTGAGCCTATCTAAGGCTTTTTCCACATCCAATGCTAGTAACAGTCCCCCCATTTTGTTGCTATTGAGACCCTCCAGGACATTCAGGAGAAGTCTGGAATTATCTGAGCCCTGCCTGTCTCTGATAAAGCCTGATTGGTTATAATGGATCAGATTGGGGAGTATATGATTGAGTCTGGTTGCCAGGATTTTAGCGTAGAGTTTTGGTATCTATAAAAAAAAACTAAAATGCATCCCCCCCCTTCCCTGAGTCTTACCTTGGGCCAGGAGGGGTGGGACAGGAGCTAGAGCCTGCAGTCAGTAGAGTCGGCAGGCCTCTCCTGATGATGCAGGGAGAGAGGTGAGTTTAGAAATCCGAGTCCCCAGCCACAGGCAGGGGATTCGGATTTGTGCTCTCCCCTGCTCTGGCAGCCGCTTGTGCCAGCCCTGGGTTCTGCAGGACTAGGGGAACGGCATTCCTGCTGTGGAAAAAGTGCAGGAACGCCGTTCCCACGCGTTCCTCCAGAACTCGAGCCCTGGGTCTCTAATCCTTTCCCAGGTCTCTAATCCTGGACTGAGACATAGATGCAGTTGTCATTAGGTCAAGAGAGATGGTCATACCATCTATTTAGGTTGCGACAATTGTTTCGGTGTCTGTTTTTGCATGCATATTTTTAAACAATATCAACATAAGTATGGAAATATACCAAACGTATCAGGTTGGCTAACCCCTGTATGAAACTCATCCTATTTTGTTAATAATAACGCCCTTTTTGCGTGTGTGTGTGTTTTTTGTTTTCTGCTTTGCTATAATGCATTAATTTATGTTTTTGTTATTTATTTATTATTGTGTTTTTATTCTATTTTCTTTTTTTACATTTTTTTAAATTTTTTAACCCAAATGCAGTCTAACTAAAATGTGATTTGCAGGGCCGGTCCTGAGTTATCCGGCAACCGGTGGATTGTGCAGCAGAGCCAACTGGGCAGTGCCGCTGCACGCCTCCTCGTCTTAACCCTCTAGATTTGTGTCAACCGGCAAACTAGAACCCATTCCCTCACACAAAATAAATTAACATTAATGTCTATCATGTGCTGTTCACTTAGCTGCTTCGATTCTGTGCCAGTCTCCAACTACTGACTCTGTCTGTGACAGGGGGATGCTCCACTGCGCCAGTCCGCTCCTCCCATCCTCTGGGCTGAGAAACACCTACTCCACTCCTCCGTGCTATTAGGCATGTTGGAAAGCCCCATTTGTAGGGCATGGACGCCTCTCTGAGTGCCTTAATGATAGGGTCAAAAGCTCTTCTCTTAGCCATTGTCGCTGGTGACAGATCTGTATATAGCTGGACTCCCTTGTAGCGAACTCCCAGGCTTTGCACGTCTCGGGCCGCCACCATCAGCCTCTCATTCACCGCGTGAAAATGTACCCTTACAATGGCGTCTCTTGGAACTGCCACTGGGAGATTTCGGGGTTTCATCAGCCTGTGGATTCTGTCTAGTTGTAGATCCTGCTCTAATGCCTCCGGTAGCAATGCACGGAAGAGTTGGGTGACATAATCTCTCAGGTCAGGTTGTTTCACATCTTCAGAAATGCCACGCAGATGGATGTTGTTTCTGCGGGCCCTATCTTCTAGGTCCACCACCTTAGTCTCCAGCTGCTGTATTTGAGTCTGGAACGTGGTGTAGGCATCCGCCAGGGTGTTATGTGCCTCTATGACCTCCTCCATTTTGTCCTCTAATGGCCTGCACATCTCTCTTGATATCAGCAGCTAACGTTTGGAAGTCAACTCTCATGGTCTGTTTAATGTCTGCCAGCAGGAGCCTAATGTCCCTATCAGCTTGGGGGATTTGCTGGAGATGGGACACTGAGGTTACATCACTTGCCTCTGATGCCGGGGAGCTCGTCATCTTGGCGCCATCTTGGATCAGCCTGCTCGGCGTTGAGATGGCCGAAATCTGCAGGTTTGCAGTCTTTTGCCTCTGTTTTCTAGAAGGTTTGCTCATCATCGTGTTCCTCCGGTTCTTGCTAGCGGTAATAGCTGTGTCGCAGCCATGCCCCGGATTACATAATTTTTGACAGTTGCAGGAGATGAGTCATGGGGGAGGGGAAATGAATGAAAACCCACTAACAGTTTAAATGATATGCTTTCTTGAAGATGTGTGTTTTCAAAAATTTGAGTGGAGACTGGGTGAAAGTCTAACGGACAAGGGAAGGGAGTTCCACAGAAAAGGTGCAGCCCTGGAGAAGTCTTGGAGGCGAGCATCAGATGTGGGAGTATGGACAGAAGACAGACGTAGGTCTTTAGCAGAGCGCAGGGGCCTCAACGGGACATACTTCTGTATTAGGGAGGATTGGTAGGTTGGAAGAGAAGTATGTAGAGACTTGCAAGCAAGCACCAGAATCTTAAATTGAGCCCTATATCTAACTGGAAGCCAATGTAGAGACTGACAGAGGGGGGAGGAGTGGGAGGTGTGGGCTAACAGGAAAATGAGCCTTGCTGCCTAATTCGGAACAGAAGAAGAGAAAAGAAGCCTAACTATAGGAGGATGAAGAACAAATTAATCAGAGAAGGGCAGTGTACCTCAAAAAGGGAACTAGGAAACAGAAAATATACTATATACAGAATATACAATATTCCTAATAGGATGCCAGAAATACCAATGCCAGACTTGGCAACAATAAGCAAGAAAATAATAAAATGTTATAAACAAAAAAAGACAATACTATCACTAAAAAATCCTAAAGTGCTCATCTACCGCCGAATTCATTATAGATTGCAACGGTGCAATCTGGCAACACGTAAGTCCACTGAGTAAGGGATTGCAGTAGTCAAGGCGAGAAAGAACAACAGCATGGACCAGCACCTTAGCCGAGTCTGGTGTTAAATAGGGGTAAATGCCAGCTATGTTTTTGAGATGGAAGCGGCAGGATTTGGCAATTGACTGGACATGAGAGGTGAAGGAGAGGTCAGAATCAAAGAGAACACCTAGGCAGCGAACCTGCGAGGTAGAGGTGAGAGGTGATGGTTGCGCCGTTGACTTGGAGCGAGACAGACATGGAAGTAGCAACATTTAAAGGAAGGAAAGACCAGAAGTTCTGTTTTGGACAGGTTGAGTTTAAGGAAGTGAGCAGCCATCCAGTTGGAAATTGCAGAGAGGCAGTCAAAGACACGAGTCAAGATGGGCGGAGAGAGATCAGGAGAGGACAGGAAGATTTGTGAGTCATCTGCATATAAAGAATAATGGAAGCCAAAGGAGCTGATGAGTTAACTAAGGGAGGCAGTATAGATGGAGAACAGTAGGGGACCAAGGACAGAACCTTGGGGAACGACAACAGAGAGGGGTTGGGGAAAAGAGGCAGAGCCAGAGAAAGAAACACTGAAAAAGTGCTGGGAGAGGTAGGAGGAGCACCAGGAGAGAACAGTATCTCGTAGACCGAGAATACAGAGAATGAGAAGAAGCTGTTGATGATCAACAGTGTCAAAGGCAGTAGAAAGATCAAGGAGAATTAGGATAGAGTAATGGCCACGAGATTTAGCAGCAATTAAATTGTTGGATACTTTTGTCACAGCTGTTGAGTGGTGAGCGAGGAATCCAGACTGAAGTGGGTCAAGCAGAGAGAGTTGGATTCGAGGAAGTCTGTCAATGTCACATACACAACTCTCTCAAGGATCTTGGAGGCAAACAGCAGTAGCGATATAGGGCGGTAGTTGGATGGGGAGTTGGGGTCAAGGTTGGGCTTTTTCAGAATATCTGTATGTCTCTGTTTTTCCATTAGTTAGAAAGATTGTATTATATATTTGATGCATTATCATGTTGGTTTTCTCTTCAAGTTATGTGTGTTTTTTTATATTTATATGCATTTCACCACATTTAAGGACAATTCAACAAAGGCTAGTCCTTGTCTAAAATAAAGTAAAGTGTGTTAGTTCCACTGGGAATTGTGTGTCCTGTTTGGTTTGTGGAGGGATCCCACTAACAGAGTTTTTGGACCTGCTGGCTGCACTGGTCCCTGATTCCAGGTACAATTTAAAAAAGAGCTGGGTCTGCGAGCCACAAGTGTTTTCATAAAGGCAGTATTTGGAGACAGTGTAGGCAGAAGTGTCAATACCTGCCTGGGAGAGGAACAGAAGAGGCAAATGCAGAGGAGACGATACCTGCCTGGAAAGAGAGAGCTGCAGCCTGGTTCTGTGAAATAGGCCCTCCGAAACCCCAGTCAAAACTCATTGGACATAATGCATAATTCAGCTGCAGGTGGCCATGTATTTGTGCATGAATATTCAATTGGTAATACTGACTTATCTAATGGGCATTGCAGCCAGAAGGAAAAGTAAACATTGGGCATAGGGTGCAAGGAGTGTTTAGAGCTGAAATATGAGTGGTCTGTCATGGACATCATTGGTGGCTGTTGGAGAGTGCACTACAGTCATGTTGTGAAGAGAGTGACTCAAGTTGAAAAATTAAATTATATCAATTTTGCATTTCTTGCAACTCACATTGGATTGGTGTAATTTCAGATACAAACTACAGCAGAATTATGGAACTTGTGGCTGTTATGAAGAAGGTCTTATCACCACTGTATGAGGAGGTATTACATGCTTACCGTAACCACTTGGAACTTCTAGCTGTAGTGGGAGCCTTGTACACTGCTCAGAAAGGCCTTTATGTGCTATGCGGCTGTTACCGTGCAATCAGATTTCACATCAGAATCCGTATGTTCAGTAAAACCTTCCTGGCCAGACAATATGGAGGGTGGGCTGTTGTGACTGGTAAGTGTGCAACAAGAGAAGAATTGTATATGGCAAGTTAACAATAACAACGTATCTCTGTTTTGCTTAAGTACTCAATAAGCCAATTTATGTGGATGACTTTAATAGATCAATTGCATAACATGAGAATATGTTATTTGGTTTTTAATTTTAATTCAAATCTGGTATCACTAGTAAGGATCAACATAATTCCCAAACTATACTTCTATATTTGGTTAGAAAAATTGCCTTATTAAAATGTAAACTATTAAATGTGTTCCACTCACTCCTAAACCTTTTTTTTTTGCTTATTTTTCCCTCAGGGGCCACGGATGGTATTGGGAAAGCATACGCGGAAGAGTTGGCAAGCTTTGGCATAAATATCATCCTGATCAGCCGCAATAGAGATAAATTACAAATGGTGTCTGAGTCCATTGCTACAACCTATGGAGTTAAAACCAGCTTCATAGAGGCCGATTTCAACAAGGGCCGGGAAGTGTTTCCTGCCATTAAGGAGGCCTTGAAAGATGTTGATGTCGGTATCTTGGTGAACAACGCTGGGGTGTGCTATGAGTACCCCCAGTATGTAACAGATGTTCCAGAGGATAAAATTTGGGAGATCGTCAATGTCAATATTGCTGCAACCACTATGATGCTGCACATAGTGCTGCCGGGTATGGTACAGCGAAAGAAAGGAGCAATTATCAATGTGTCCTCTGCTACTGCCCGCATTATATGCCCTCAAGCTTCTATATATGCTGCTTCCAAGGTAACTTTGTGTATCTACTATTTGACTATGGATATTTTAATACATAAGCAGGTAACCTGTAAAGAAAATCTGTTAAGACAAATAGACTTATATGGAAACATATATGTATATGGTGAGGAAGGTTCTCTCAGAGAACAGCTCTTTAAAACAACACCAACATGTGACTGGTCTTCAATCCCAAGCTGCATTCCCTGCATCTGCAGCTTTGTTTCTCTCCATACAGACTAATTTACGGATACAAGTTCAAAGTAGGGAAAACGACGATAAGCGACATTAAACAGAACCCCTTCCACCCGAACCAACAGTAAATACCCCGAGACCTTATGGGGAAAAGGGGGAAGAAAGCGACTTCACTTAAGCCCACCCCAGGGCTCACAATAGGGGAAATGTGGAGGCAAACACGTGGCGGCAGCGAATCCAACATGGAGGCGCTGCACGGCGGATGCTCGGACTTCTCCGAGGACCTCTCTGATGATTTGGGGGACGTTTATATGCCTACCCCACATCGTAAACCGGGAGGGAAGCAGCAGGGAGCTGGTACAGACTCGGAGCGGGCCACCACAGCGGTCCTTAAAACCCTACTAGCGGACCTACAGAGGCACATCCACGAAGATGTCACCGCGCTCCGCGCGGACATACAAGGCCTGACAGGCCGCATCACCACTCTTGAAGAGACCACACAAGCCCAGGCCCAGGACTTATCCGGACTACAAAAGTCTATACTGGATCTACAAAAGCAGAACCAGCAGCATGAACGCCGCCTCGCGGCACAGGAAGACTCCAGACGGCAGAACAATATTAAGATTAGGGGGGTCCCTGAAGAAATCCCTGATAAAGAATTGCCGACAGTAATGGGGCGCCTATTGCCAGCAATCCTGATACGCAGACAAGCCGCAATGCCGACCCCAGAAGGAGTTTTTAGGGTCCCCAAACCGGCCAACGCTCCAACAACAGCCACGAGGGATGTAATCCTCACCCTCCGAAGCGGAAAAGAAAAAGCGGCGATCCTCTCTGCCCTAAGGGGAAGAACCCCCCTTCACTTTGAAAACATGGAACTACAGTTCTACCCGGACCTATCCGGAGGCACCCTAGCCTGGCGCAGGTCGCTTCAGCCTCTCACCACAGCATTACGGCGCCAAAACATCGAATACCGATGGCGATCCTCCAGGGCACTGACGGTGATACACGGGTCGACCACGCACATCATCCAGGACATACAAGAAGCCCAGGCCCTGATGCACACTCTGGGGGTACAGTATGACCCTGCCACCCAGGGCGGGCCACCCAACAATACCCCGGCTATCCATACCTGGACCCCGGATAAATCTGCGACATTCATTCCCCGGGGCTCCACGCCGGTCTCCTATGCGGCAGTCACCTCTTAAAGCCATCACTAACCCCAAGGCGAATCTGACCCGCCACAAAGCACTGAGGGGTCATCTGGACACAGTGGCCGCAGCAGCACATAGTACCACCTCTTTACCCGTCCAAAGGCCAAGGCAGTTTCGACCGCCACATCGGACCCCAAACCACAGCCAGCTCCAAAGCGCCTACATAGACGGCCGAAGTAATTCCCTGACTTTTAGAATGCTGCCAGTCCGTGCACACAAGGGCCTTTAAACCGCTAAGCCTCCGGTAGGCACCGGATGCTCGGGACACTTGTCACCACAGCTCAGATAAGCGCCCAACATCTCCCACTGTATTTCTTTGTACCACACTGCCTATGGAAGGAGAAAAAGTCTTTGCTGTTGTTTCATTTTCTTTATAGTATTGCATTTTTATTTTTCTCTTTCAATGTTTGACCTTTCAGAATAGCGTTGCCTGCCTAGCTGATAAATTACAAAATTAACTGTTTGCCATACCTAGCTTTGTACAAGTTTAGGCTCATTGCCCACCTAGGTCACACCTCTCGGCTAAGCAATAACCTTTGGCTGACCAGCAAGTCAATTTAGAACCGCTAGAGCCAGCCTTCCTTACACACTAACATATACACACGAGCATCAACTGAGATGGACACAGACATACAAACGATACTCGGCTCAGAAATAGCAGGTTACAGGCATAAGTCGGGCGTTACTAACGTAACTACACAGGCTAGGTATATTAACCCAGCAGGCGACAGATCACAAACGGCTTACCCACTATATTGGGTACACACGAAGTGTAACATGAGGCAATCATATCTTACATACTAAAGATTGTTCTCTTCCTCCTTAACTTGCATGCCTGGGCACTTCACACTATTGCCTCCACTAGTTAGGCTAATTTAGTCTCTTTTAACTACGCTTACAACTTGTTCACTATACGATTCACTGTATTGTTACTATAATTATTTCAAATTATCCAGCCATCATTCGCCATGCTATCAATGTGGGTCAGTAAACGGCGTTAGCAGACAAAGCTTTCAACAATACATTAGCATGTACTTGGAATCATTTTGAACTAATTTATGTTTGTCAATATGATACCCTTTTTTTTTTATATATATCCGGGGTATTTTTATACACTTCTAAACTGTAACTAAAACTAGGGCATAAATAAAGCCCCTTTAAACATCCGATAGTTAAACTGACCTGTATACACTTAGCTGCTCTTTAGCTATACTTTGTCAAACAAGGTAAACCAAAAGAAGGAATGGATTGCTGTATAATATAACATTAAGGTTTCCTCGAGAGCAACGTGCTGTGATTGCAAACTGGATTAGGTCTTCCAGATATGTCTCAGTTGGTACAATATAAAATATTTTTTGCTATATTTCTGAAAAGTTTACTACTTACTATACTCAGCTAACCCTCTTATCAAACCTCCTATGTTAAGGATCCTAGGCGACGTTAATGCTGGTGTAAACGTTAATAGTTAATAATTAATCTCACGTGAGACTATGCTTGAATTATTTTACTCTATAGTTTAAAACCACATCTCCTGTTTTTGACATAACTGTTGCAACTCTGATATCAATATAAAAAATGTGCTGTCAGATCATATGCCATGTCAATTCCACTGTACCTAACTGACCTGCTATTGCTATTGTGGCATAGTAAGGCAAGATGTTACCTGTTTTAACATGCACACAAAAAATAAAGAATTAAAAACAAGTTCAAAGTAGGTGCAGGACAAGACCACATACGTAGGGAACACACTCAAGACAAACCACATTTCAGAGACTAACTTTTGGTGATGCAACAATAACCAACTTATCTCTCAGCCAAAACAATCGAAAAAAATATCAAATATTTCTGGTTGTTTATTTTTTTATCTAAACTGGATTTAGTTTCAGCCAGAATTTAAGCAGCCGTACCTGGGACAGCTGTTTGAAATGAAACCAATGGTAAATGTGCTTTGCAAGCACCAGAGCAGGATTAACTATAAAGTGGCCTCAGGTAACCTAGGGTTAGACAAGGGCGACAGAACAAGGATATTGTTTTTTGCCCCCTTTATCATCCCTATGTGAAAAATGAATGGGAACCTGCATAGGCTCTCTGTGAGATCTTAATCCTACTCCGGTAAGCAGTCATGAAAAATAAATTAAATAAAAGCCCATTGGGGCCAATATCACCTGCACATTAGTATAAGGGAGATCTTAAACCTCCCTCATGCCCCCAACCACCATGCTACAGGTGGGGGCATGTCTACTAAACAGTAAACAGCCTTTCACTATTCACTGCAATAATAAACTCATAACTGGCCAACTATTGCTGCCCTGTTGTCATTAACATACAAGGGGGATCTGGCACTGGTGGAGGCTTCATAATAAAGAACGAGGGAGGGGGGAACAGATCACAGAGAAGTGAGATTTTCCTGTCAGAACACTTTCAAGCCAAACAATCAGAGCGCTCTGACTGAGATTTCAAAGCATGAGAAAAGGCCAATAAGGATAATATTCTAGTATGAAGGGTTGCTTGAGAAAGACCTGGGTACAGGTCGAAACGTTGCAGATCCATTAAAGCTGCTTTAAACGTATCACAGTGAGTTCCTGAGATTTTCTTTGATATATGTTCTATGGGGTATGCTGACCCATACTCAGTCAGCAGATTTTTATTTACATAATAAATGTGACGACACTTCCATGTTTATTATCTTATTAATGGCTCCCACTGTTGCCGGTGGGGGTCGGGGCTAGAATGTCATAGGGGTACAAGGGGATGGACAGTGACCTGGGTCAGCCACCCCTGTAAATTACATTCATCAGTCACTAGTCTTTTATTACAGAAAGCAGCCAATGGCTGCTGGCTGTTTAGTTGTTTATTAGACATGCACCAACCTACAAAATTGAATATTGACCCTCATATGCTTTTTTAACTATTTGCCTGCTGGTTGCAAGAGCTGCGGGCCAATAGTTGAAAAAACATTTTTCCAACACCCTTTATCTGTTTAGCCCCATTTACCATTTGCTAAAGTTTATAATTAAACTACAATAAAGTGTGAAGCATACTGTTCCATCTTCAAGAGGAAATGTGGATGAAAATATTTGTTTTTGAAGGAGTAGTGTAATACAAATAAACAACATAAAAGTGTTTAAATTGACCTGGTTGTACCATTAATTGTATTTCTTAATTAACCATCAATGGTTCTCTTGCTTTCAGACTTACCTGGACAATTTAACTGAAGCTTTATACCACGAATACTCTAAGAAGGGAATTTTTATACAGAGCCTGATCCCATTTGTTGTGGTTACGAACATGTCAAGTCCAATGTGTAAATTTTTTAAGAGAAAGTCGATACTGGTTACTCTGGCTAAAGACACTGCCTATCAAGCCGTAAGGACCATAGGACTATGCCGAAGGACAACAGGATCTTATTCTCACTCCCTCCAGGTAACTAGAAGTAAAGAAAAGTGGAAAATGGAGGTGACTGATAGTGACATTCAGAGCAACAATTTATAAAAGGGCTGGGCAAAAGGTAGATCCCTATATGCTGCAAAACTACAACTACCTTGATCCTTGCCAGCCTTTACACTGTCAAAGCATTATGGAAGTTGTAGTTCCACCACATCTGGGCAATTACCATTTGCTCGCCCTTGGTTTATGTGACAGACTGGTAACCTAGGACAGGTACATGTCTCCCAGCCGCTACCTTCTCCTAAAAGGACTATATCACTACAGTTTTCCCCCCTCCAGCAGTGCCTTCCAGCTCAGTGCTCTCCTTCCCCAGCCCAGGAGCATACAAAAGCTGGCCAGGGAGCCACTGAGACACATGGTGTGCCTGACCGCGAGCTACCCACTAATCGCCAGGAACTACTGATTGGATCACGGTACGCAGTCCGGTAAAACTTTGACTATGGCGCTCTCATTCCCAGGACCATCAATCAGGGTACTTTGTGGAGGGGTGCTAGAGGGCTCGAGGTATCCAGCAACTCCAAGGACTTGAGGAAGCTCCATGTACCGACCAAAAGCGCCATCATTTAAGGTGACTGTCCATTTCTACCCAGCATCATGGAACTATGCGCCGAATCAGAGGCTAGCCACAACCCGCTGAAACTTTCACCTAAGTTGATCTTGCCACGTCACATCTTGGCGCTTTTCAGACAGAGTGGGTGCTCTGACACATGCTTTCTGGGTACACTGGTTGTGTGGGGATGTGGGCACAGGAACCCAAGTTATTGTATGTTTTGTACCTTGATGCCAAGGTATCTGGCTGTTAATTACATTACCTGCTCAGGTACAGATACCAAGGTGCCCAGGTATAAAAGTGTGACTTGTTGTGGCAACAACAAGTTCACTGTCACAGTTCCCACCGTGCATACAGATGACCAGACATGGTCGCCCAACAGGGGAAATGAACCTGGGTCCTTCTGCATCCTAAGCCTGCATTCCTGCCTCTGAGCCACTTCAGTACTTGTTGACATAGCCTTGTTTATCCGGCAGATTAATCATTATCTTAGGTATATAACACTGCCTTTCCCTAAGGGCAGTGTTGGTCCGTTGTTTCATGTTTCCTGTTTGCTTAATACTGACTTGGCTTGTGACCCCTGCTTCTGGGTCTTTGTTATTGCCTGTTCGCAGCCTGCCCTGACCTTTGGAATTGTGTCTGACTACTCTTCTGGATTTGCCCTTGTCTGTTTCCTCGTACCCGGTTACTGTTCCTGCCTAAGCTTCCATGCACAGATTCACAGCCCAGGTAGCTTCTTATCTGGTTACCGGGCTGTGTTTATCTGCAAGGGTGAGCAAAACATCTCTGCACTTTGGACTTCAACTAAGGTAAGCCGTGACATTCACCAAGGCAAGTGTTTGGGTGAGACAGCTATTACGCAGTGGCAAGAAGCTCTGGGGCTATAAACACCAGGGAAAGAGAGACTTCCTTTTCCCTTCTTCCTCCTACTCACTTCCTGCCTTCACATCCCTTCATGTGATTTGGCGCAATGTGATGATGCTGTCCAATAATGTTTAGCTTCACTCTTTACATATTTACCTTTTCCTGAGATATGTCATGGTCTCTGTTACCTGAGAGCGCGTTCTGAGATTGTTTGTATTCATGTTACTGACTTTCAACTGGCTTTGTTCTGGCTATTCTATTAACTGGTATCCTTGACCTCTCCTTGTCTATTCGTTTATGTGTATTTCTAGAATCCTTGACCTCATCTTGTTTTCTACTTTGCAATTTTCGCCTATCTTGGGCATCACGTTATCCCCAGCCACTCTAAGGTCCGGTATATGTAACCTCTGCTTCCAATTTGTTAATTTTATCTCTATTCTCTGCGGGTAATGGTCACTTCAGTCTGACAAAAAAAAAAACTTAAAGGTCAAGTGAATAATATTGATAAGATAATATTAATTATTTTGTTACACTTGATTATATTGTTACAAGGAGTGGAATAAATTAGGCAGCAAGTGAACAGTCAGCTCGTGAATTTCCTGTGTTTGAAGCAGGAAAAACGGACAAGTGAAACGATCTGAGTGACTTTGACAAGATCCAAATAGTGATGGCTAGATGACAGGGTCAGAGATCTTCAAATGGCAAGTCTTGTGGGGAGTACCCAGTATGCAGTGGTTAGTACCTACCAAAAGTGGTACAAGGAAGGATAACCGGTAAACCAGCATCAGGGTCACGGGTGCCAAAGGCTCATTGATGCATGTGGGGAGTGAAGTCTAGCCCGTCCTGGTCCATTCTCACATACAGCTACTGTAGCTAAAATTGATAAAAAAAAAAAAATCCTAGCCATGATAGAAAAGTGTCAGAACACACAGGCTGGTCATATTGCCCATGAGGTTCCCTGACAACCGCCGAAAGCACCTTCAATGGCATTGTGATCATCAGAACTGGACCATGGAGAAATGGATGATGGCTGCCTAGTTTGATGAATCACATTTTCTTTTAGATCAGGTGGCTGGCCAGTTGTGTGTGCATTGTTTACCTGGGGAACAGATGGCAGCAGGAAGCACTGTGGGAAGAAGGAAGGCTGGCAGAGGTAGTGTTAGGCTCAGGGCAATGTTCTGCTGGGAAGCCTTGGGTCCTGGCATTCATGTGGATGTTACTTTGACACATATCAGCTACCTAGAAATTGTTAAAGACAACAGCAGGATAATGTACATTGTCACACTGGAAAAACTGTTCAGGAGCGATTTTAGGAACATGACAGAGATCACGGTGTTGCCTTAGCCTCAAAATTCCCCAGATATCAATACAATTGAGCATCTGTGGGATGTGTTTAAACAACAAATACAGTAAATGGAAGCGCCACCTAGCAGGACTTAAAATGATCTGCTTCTAATGTCTCGGTGCCAGCTACCACAGGACACTAGTCCATGCCTCGATGCATCAGAGCTGTTTTGGCAGCACAAGGGGGACCTACTCTATATAAGGTAGGTGGTTTTAATGTTGTGGCTGATCAGTGTAAGAATATGAAGAAATTGTGAGAGAATGAACTGATAGACAGATCTCCTGTCTATGCTCCATGTTCACTTCAGGGTGTCAACAGTCAGTTGATGGCATATAGCTCATGAATTATGTAGTATGTGAATTTTAATACACAGATAAGTTGTTTCCTGCAGTGAATGGGTGCATGAGGGCTATAAAAAATATGTTTATTATGAATTGGAGTCATGGGCTCTGGAGTTCCAAGCAGTAGAGGAGTGCAATCAGTGGCACTTTCTGCTCTGCATAGTCTGCTAGAGGATTAAGGGGCTTGTATTTGTGTAAGGAGTACCTTGCAGATGAGGTAAAAACCAGTGGGGAAAAAAAATGAGTAAAACTTAGTTTTTGGTTTTTCATTTTTATTGCAAACAAGGAAGGGGGACCTATTTTTGACCAAGGACAGGGATACTACAGGCAGAGGATTTTACTCCCATGGTTCCAGCGCCAGGAGCCTTGTGAAGCCGCGCCCCCTATTTAGTCAAAATGACGAAATAGGCGGGCGCGAGCAGGGAGCAATCAGACGCTTCCATTTGGTCATTGCTCCCTTGTGCGCATGTGCGGCTTCTCTGAAAATACAGTGTTTACATTAGATTGCCTGCAGGGAGCTTTAGATCTCACCTGAACAACTACATTAAGCCCTAGTTGTTCAGGTAACCATAGTGTCCCTTTAATCTACCAAGATCAATTGGAGTAGCCCATTTCCTCTTGCCAGTCCATAGTGTTTTGCTTCCACCTAATTGTATATGATAATAATTTTGAAAATGTTGTAACATTCTTGTATTTTTCCTTCAGTTGTACTTGGGTCTAACTATTCCAGAGTGGGCATGGATTTCCTTTTTTAAAATGTGCTGTACAGCCGTTCGCAGAAACCATTTTGCCAACAAGAAATAAAGAAGAGTGTCCTTCGGCAGAACATGACAGATTCTATTCTCAGCAATACTAAATAGATGTTGTTTATCTACCCTCAATAATAAACTTGGTGAATGTTAGACACCCCTAACACTGCATATACCTCGTCGTCTAGCTATTTCGCAAATAAAGTTAAATATATGAAAACAAGATTTCAAATATTGTTTTTCCTTAAAAAATGTGTTACTAGCTCTACAACAGATTGTTTTAAGGTGAGACCACCAGTGATGTAGCATGTTCCATGTATCATTTACCCATAGAATGCCCAATTTTAAGGTATCACATTTGGCTGTAGCCTTCTAATGTAGGACCTAGAATGTCACCATGGAAGATACAAGAACCAATACTCTAGAATATACTTAATGTAATATTTCCTAAAGGTATGTTGAAAGGTTGCATGTACCATAGCTACAGTGTTACAGCTGACAGATATTTAGCTGCAGAAAAGCTATTTACCTGTACCATACAGTACACATTATCACATCAGCAGTACACATTATCACATAAGCTGGTAAATATACCTCTTGCAGATTCTATACAATGATTTTTCTATCTCTTTTACGAGTCTTTTCCATCCAAATTTTACGAGACTTGGCCTTCGGGCATAAATTGCTGGTTTTCCCCACACTATGCACAAAAGTTTCCCACAAGTTATTCTTTAGGAATAGACCAATATCATTTTTCCAAAGCCGATACTGATTATCAGCAGCCTTTTTGTCCGATTCAGTGGCGTACATACCAGGGTCGCAGGGGTCACGGCTGCGACCGGGCCCGGCCCACCAGGGGGCCCGGCCGCCCCTGCGACCCGGTATGTACCCACAGGGCCAGCCTCTTCTGCTGGGGGGCCCAGGAGCCGGCCACCTCCGGGCCCCCCGAGGCTGGCCCTGCTGTCACCCGGCTGGCGGGCGCGCGAGGGAGCACTGTCCCCTGGGTGCTCCCTCTTCAGCTCCCTCGCGCGCCGTACTGAAACCGGAGCCGGAAGATGACGTCATCTTGCGGCTCCGGCATCAGTACGCTGCGCGCGAGGGAGCTGAAGAGGGAGCACCCAGGGGACAGTGCTCCCTCACGCGCCCGCCAGCCGGGTGACCAGCAACACCACTGGACCCCAGGGAATCCCCCCAGCTCTCACACAGGTAAGGAGGCTGGGGGGATTAAATTAAAAAAAAAAAACAGAAAAAACGTGTGTGTTAGTGAGTGTTAGTGAGTGTGTTAGTGAGTGTGTGTGTGTGTGTGTTAGTGAGTGTGTTAGTGAGAGTGGTAGTGAGTGAGTGTGAGTGTGTTAATGTGAGTGTGTTAGTGTTAGTGAGTGTGTTAGTGTTAGTGAGTGTGTTAGTGAGAGTGTGAGTGAGTGTGTTAGTGAGTGTGTTAGTGAGTGTGTTAGTGTGAGTGAGTGTGTTAGTGAGTGTGTTAGTGAGTGTGTTAGTGTTAGTGAGTGTGTTAGTGAGTGTGTTAGTGTTAGTTTGTGTTAGTTTGTGTGTGTTAGTGAGTGAGTGTGAGTGAGTGTGTGTTAGTGAGTGTGTTAGTGTTAGTGAGTGTGTTAGTGTTAGTGAGTGTGTTAGTTTTAGAGTGTGTTGGTGTTAGTGTGTGTGTCTGTTACTGAGTATGTTTGTGTGCGTCTGTCACTGAGTGTGTGTCTGTCAGTAAATGTGTGCGTCTGTTCATGAGAGTGTGTGTGTGTGTGTGTCTAAAGCACTTACCTTTCTCCAGCGCCGGGCTCCCTTGGCGCTGGGGATCTCTCCGTCCCGATCCGCCTCTCAGCTCCGAATGCACATGCGTGGCAAGAGCCACGCGCGCATTCAAACCGCTCATATAGGAAAGCATTACTCAATGCTTTCCTATGGACGTTCAGCGTCTTCTCACTGTGATTTTCACAGTGAGAATCGCAGAAAATCCTCTAGCGGCTGTCAATGAGACAGCCACTAGAGATGGATTAACCCTCAGTGAAACATAGCAGTTTCTCTGAAACTGCTGTTTTCAGCTGCAGGGTTAAAACTAGAGAGACCTGGCACCCAGACCACTTCATTGAGCTGATTTGATCTGGGTGTCTGTAGTGGTCCTTTAAGTGTATGTGTTTATGCATGCACTGGCGTACATACCGCGGTCGCACGGGTCGCAGCCCTGCGACCAGGTGCCCGCCCGCCATGTGTTGCGGCCCCAGCCCGCGCAGAGTAAGCGGGGGGGGGGGCCCACAGATCAGTTTTCGCACCGGGGCCCCATGGGTTGTGTGTACGCCACTGGTCCGATTGCCAAAAAAATTGGAATGAGGGCAACGCTATTAATTATTATTATGTTATTATTGATATAGCGCCATCAAATTCCGCAGCGCTTTACAATGGGTGGACGAACGGACATGTAGTTGTAACCAGACAAGTTGGACACACAGGAACAGAGGGGTTGAGGGCCCTGCTCAATGAGCTTACATGCTAGAGGGAGTGGGGTAAAGTGACACAAAAGGTAAGGATAGTATTAGACTAGTGACAGTTGCAAGAGAGGAATCAGTTGGGAGCTATTAACAGTTTAATTGATACGCTTTTATGAAGTAGTGGGTTTTTAATGATTTTTTGAAGGAGTGGAGACTGGGTGAGCATCTAACGAAGGAGGGAAGTGAGTTCCACAGGAACGGTGCAGCCCTCAAGAAGTCTTGAAGGCGAGCATCAGAGGTGGGAGTGCGGACAGAAGATAGACGTAAGTTTTCAGCAATGAAACAGTGGATGCAAGGTGAAGCGCTGTATATTTTAAACAATGTGAAATATAAAAAATAGGCTGATACCTTAATTGCATACACAAAAGTCCATATGTGACATATAGTACCTTGAAATAAAACACAAATAAAGACAAAAATAGTGTATCCTGTGATATAAAAAATAGATATAGGATGAAATAAATTTCCCACTCACACTTTTAAGAGCTAATGAATATAGCTCAATAAAATCGCTTGTAGGATCCGTAAAGGCGATGCTAATCCCTTCTTTTTGGTGGGAGTTCTTCCTCGGTCTCTAAAATCAGGAGAGGTATATGGTGCAGTACCTTAGATATAAAATCTATAAAAGGATAAAGCAAAAGGGGTACTTACAAACCCAGAGCCATCCAAATCGGCTCTGATCAGGAGTGTATGTGGTTAAGGACCACAATCCTTCTTTGTGCAAATGAAAGTAGCAGGAACAATGCCAGTAGTGTTAAAAAATATATATAAATACTTTATTTACATAAAAATATATAACATTATAAAAACACTTTACTAGGCATTAAAAAAGTCCAATTACATGAAGACAAGTGATCTCCAAGTTCCCAGGACGCGTTTCGCTCTGTCAGCTTCCTCAACTGGATATTGTAAAAATGGAAAAGTCTTCATTTCCCTCCTTGGACTTGTTCCTGCTTTTATACATCTTCTCAAATCAATAATGTCAGTCCTGCTTGTAAATTCGCGGGCGACCACCATGGAAACGGTGACGCCCTGCGTTTCAAGCCTCACTTTCAGTCCTTTTTCCTGCTTCCGCCGTCATTTCCGGTCACGTGGGGGTATGCCGATACGTCATGCGTTCCAATTTTGCGGTTCATTGGGACCGCATTTCCGGTGAAAGTGAGACCACAAAAGAAAAAACCGCACTATCAATTAATCATGGATATATACAATTAAAAGTGATTGAACCTCCAATTATTTCATTATATCGGCATATAACTCTAAATAAAAATATATAATATATAGAAGCAATGATGTAGTTATATGTGCATACAATCAAATGTTAAAGGAATAGTGTAAACATATATTTCTGTAAGTTTTCAGCAGCTCGTAAGGGCCTAGACAGGACATACTTGTGTATAAGGGAGGATAGATAGGTGGGAGCAGCATTATGTAGAGATTTGAAAGCAAGAACCATCATTTTAATTTGAGCTCTATATCTTACAGGAAGCCAGTGTAGGGAGTGACAGAAGGGTGAGGCGTGGGAGGTGTGGGCGGACAGGAAGATGAGTCTCGCCGCCGCATTCATTATGGACTGTAACAGTGCAAGTTGGGAGCACGTAAGACCACTGAGAAGCGGATTGCAGTAGTCAATGTAGCATTTAGTAAGGTCGGATGCACGCAAGCCTGCGTGGTGGAGCTGATGGTAGCACAATTGACTTGGAGGGAGACAGACGCAGGAGTAACAACACTTGAGAGAGGAAATACCAGAAATTAAGTTTTGGTCAAGTTGAGTTTAAGGAAGTGGGCAACCATCCACTTAGAAATAGATGCAGTCAGAGACACTAGTCAAGAAGGACGGGGAGAGATCAGGAGAGGACAGGTAGATTTGCGTGTAATCCGCATAGAAATGATATTGGAAGCCAAAGGAGCTAATGAGTTTACCAAGGGAGGCAGTATAGATGGAGGACAGTAGGAGACCAAGGACTGAACCTTGGGGGACACCAACAGAGAGGAGTTGGGGAGAAGAAGCAGAGCCAGAGAAAGAAACACTAAAAGAGTGCTGGGAGAGGTAGGAGGAGCACCAGGAGAGAGCAATATCTTGTAGACCGATGTTGCGAAGGAGAAGAAGCTGTTGATGATTAACAGTGTCAAAAGCCGCAGACAGGTCAAGGAGTATTAGGATAGAGTAATGACCACGAGATTTTGCAGCGAGTAGATCATTGGATACTTTGGTCAGTGCCGTTTCCACAGAGTGCTTAGCGCGGAAACCAGACTGAAGCGGGTCTAGCAAAATTGCAAAATGTGCATACCAATTGCTACATACAGGTAGTGGTGACGTGATGCTCGATCCGGTTGCTAGAGGATAGGCAGAGAAAATGCAATGACATCATCTAGAGGATTAAAACAAGTACAGAAGCCCCTCAGGGTAAAAAAAATGGGACAAAAAATGCATATAGCAGAGATATTCGGTATGCAAAGTAACTTTAATAAACAATAAAAAAGCTAGACATTATAATCGCATTAAAAAAATAGAGAAAAAAAGTAAATTATATAATAAAGTATAATATGCACTGAAAGGTATGCAAAAAAAATATAAAAATAATGTGGCAGATTACACCACAGAGTATATAACAGAGGGAATAGCCAGGGTCTAGATATATAGGTCAGACATAGACAGACTATAACAAGAAAAAAACACCACATATGAGCAGTCTATGTCCCAATACGTAAAACCCTAAGCCAGCCAAGTGTTTAGGATATACAAAATATATATACATATATACAAGGTCCTCTCACCAAATCATCTGGGGTGGAATCACCTAAGGCTCATGACCCAAAGGAAAAGGATACAAAGCAAGGGCTCAGGACTGACCCAGTCAAAGTATGTATGAAAATAGAGGCCAGTCACAAAATTAATCAGTGCTTACAAATACAAAAATATGCAGACTTACCTTACAGTGAGTTGCCACATCTAAAGGAACCAGTGCCACTTGAGCTTCTCATCGAGACCATGAGGTGGCACTGTATCCAATACATGCATCCAACAAATGTATTTCTGTAACATCAATCTTTCTCTGATAACCCCACCCCACCCTCCGGGGGTAAGTCTACCCTTTCCAGGACCTGATACCTAAGTTGTGACACATTGTGTCTCATCTCCCGAATACAGGTTTTGTGCTTTGAAACACTATCTTTTAAGGTACATATGGTCTTATCGACATACCCCAAGCAACACGGACACTTCAGGAGATAGACCACAAAGTTGGATTGACAGGTAAAGAAGCCTTTCAACTTAATCTGTTAAACGGTCCTGGGATGTCTGCAGAACTCACTATTTATGACCCCACTGCAATGATTGCAGGAGAGACACAGGTAAGTCCCAAAAACAGGTTTAGATACGAATCTTTGCTTGGTCTGTGATAAGCTTTCAGTCTTAACCACCATCTCCCTTATGGTCTGTCCTTACTTGTAAGCAAATTGTGGTGGTCCCTTAAACAAATATCCTACCTGTCTGTCCAATTGTAGGATAATTTTATGTATAATGTCACGTATTTGTGAGGAAAACATTAAGTGAGTACTCACAAAAGCTTTTCTGTAAGTGTTGCATCTGTTTGTAGTTGAAAAGAGAAAATTTTGCTTCATGGAGCGTGCTTTGTGTCTGGCGGCCCATAGTGTACGACAGTTCTAACCCTTCTCGAACAATTTTGGGAGATTTGAGACAGGCGAGTATCAACCAATGTCTCATCACTCACAATACGTCTTACCCTGACCAATTGGCTGTAAGGGATAGAACAAATTTGGTTAACAGGATGAAAGCTGCGAGCATTCAACAGATTGTTTAAATCTGTGGGTTTAGAAAACAAATCAGTGCTGAGGCAGTTATTTCCTTTTCCTACCAATAGATCCAAAAAAACTGACCTCATTAGTCTCTACATTACAAGTAAAGTTAATGTCAGGGTGACATTGATTCAAATAGTCTATAAAGACATCCAGGACTCCCCTGGTGGTTCTCCATGAAGCAATCATCTATGTACTGTAACCAAGTACGAACGTGAGTCTGAAATACCGCATGGGTGTATAAGTAGCTATCCTAAAAGTCCTTAATGAACAAGTTGGCGTACAAGGGCGCCATATTTGCTCCCATCGCACTGCCTTTCACTTGCTCATAGAAGATGGATTAGTAACAGAAATAGTTATTTTTTAGAACAATTTCTAACAAATCAGATAACTTCATATCATGAAGGACCCTAGATAGTTTCTTTTGTACTACCAGAATGCCATCCTTATGTGGAATTGAAGTATACAGAATTGTGATATCTACTGTAACCAGAAGGTGAGTCTGTTTAATTTGTATGTTACTGATCTTGTTAAGGAAATCCTTCCTGTCTTTCACCTATGACTTACCCAAGGTCACCAGAGGCTGAAGGAATGGATCCACAAATACAGCTATAGGCTGGAAAATGAAATCCATCCCTGCAACAACTGGGCGGCCTGGGGTATGTGTTGAATATTTATGCACCTTGGAAAAGGTATAGAACACAGGGATAACCAGAGAGGTATTATACAAACATTTGCATGAGATTACCCACAGACAAGTTATGTCTATTTTTATGGTTATAAATATTACCCAAGCAAGGAGCACAACCATAAATATATACAAAATACTTTATTGAATGGGTCCACAGCAAATTAATATATCATTATACATATCAATAAATCAAAGAAAAAAACAGAGACTCCCATACACATGGTACAGAGAAGTAGCCAAGAATTCTAGAAGTGCATATGAGCAAAATACATAGTAAATTAATTACTGAATACCAGTGTAATAAATAGCTATATGAGATACCAAATCATAACAACCCAAAAATAAATCTATATACAAAGAAAAGATGCATACCAGATCTAGTGAGAAGAGGGGAAAAAAAAAATCAATCAATAAGCCCCCAACGTTTCAGCAAAATGCCTTTATTAAGGGAGCCTGTTCTGAAAGAGTAAGAAACACCCTTACCCTATACCAGTAAAAAAAAAAAAAAAAAAGAGTCATAGAAAACACCCGAGAAAGATGGGTGGCCACCCATAATGATTGAGAATCTCCTAACCATAAGCATCTGATTATGGTTACCAAGGAAACCAAAAACCATGATATAAACATCACTGAAAAAAATATATGTATACATAATGCTCAGTAACAACATCAAAGTGAACAGACATATGTAGATATCAGATAATATGTCATAATAAAACATTTAACCAGCTATTTTTCTGGTTATGCCATGGAAGGAGTTCTATTTGCGCCTTAACTACATTTTGAAGCATCTGGACTGCTCTATTTGGAACAATCAAACCTCAAGGTTAACTTGATACCCTGAAGACGTTTCAAAACCCACTGTTGCTGTTGTGGATCGTTTTGTAACTGGGGGGTTGACCTGAATAAAGACACATAGATTAATCAAACAAAAAAACTTTTGCAACTCAACCGGACAAGTAAATAAAAAGTTTTGGAAGAGAGCACAAAGTTCAATCCTTTACTTAATGCTGAGAGTTGTAGTCTTGTTAAAGGGATACAAGATAGGTTTAGTACCCGTTGTCCTTGTTTTTCTTGGCAGTCTGGCTTGTCTTTTGGTTTTGGAGTGTCCCCTGCAACCCCTTCAGTTGTGGTGTGTACTCCTAAAAAAGGATGACAGGATGTGCTTGTAGTAGATGAATCTGTATCTGAACCATTGGACAGAGTCTCTTTTGAAGATGAAGGATCTGGTATCTTGTTTTTGGTAGGACGTGATTTTTGTCTCCGTGTGTATCACGTCTGAATTTCCTTATTTTGATGATTTCCAATTCCTTTTAAAACTTGGAGTTACTCACAGCAATCTCTGTTAACCTCTGGAAGTTTTCTTCTTCTAGATCTCATCTGTGATGTCATATCTCAGCATGCCCCATGCTGAGGTCCATTAGTATACAAGAGATCAGAGACATAGAGCAAAGAGTATTAAAGAGCTCATATCTCACTGTCACTCAGAGTGTGTGTGTGTGTGGGAGGGGGCAGGCTTCCCTTATCTCCCCAGCAGCTCTGAACATCACCACACTGCCAGGTACTGACACAATGTACTGGGTGTCTGGAAGTGAACATTAGGGCTGGCCATGGTGGCAAAGGGCAGTCTGTTGGACAGATATGAGTGGACAAAAGTTAGGACATTAGAATAGAGAAGAACATTTTTATTTTTATATATATATATACACACATACACTTTTTTTGTGACTGTGATTTCAGCTTTTTGGGGGATTCATAGGTTCGACCAAATTAGAGTTTTTACTTTACACATAATTCACAGCATAGTTTCTCTGGACCTAAATGCCACAACGGTCCTTGTTACGGCCCTAACAAGTAATTTAGTTTGCTTTGTGAATAATCTCTTGTGAAGAAATGACTCTTATATTCAGTATTTCTGCCTGTTTCCTGCTATTTCTTCATGTTTTCAGTCGGCAGATGGAACTGCCGAACAAAAACCACCCCTGGTTCACTTCTCTTCAAAGCCGGCATCACTTAAACCCTCTGCGGCCAGCGTTCGTACTGCCGAATGCCACGTGGCAGAGAAAACTGCGGCCATCTTTTTTTCATTCAAACAAAGGCAGCGGGACTTGGTCGTCGAGTGTCTGGAACTAAAATCGGACACTCAACTTCCCGAACACCGGTCTCAGTCATACGAACGCTGGAACTACATGTACCGATTAGCTAGAAGAGCGCTTTTCGGTACGGTTGTGCATACGAATGAGGGGAACAATCGCTGCTAGGAGCCAGGGGAATCCATTCGGTACTTTTATTTGTTTTTCTCCCTTTTCTAAAGTGACCGGCAAAACCACCCAAACTATTTTGGGCAGCCCACCCACGGTGAACCGGTCACAAAGGACTTCCATAGTTTTTGAGAACCCCTGAACCGATCTGGGTGACATTTGAATATGTTGGTCACCCAGATCGGGGCTATCAGGGGAAATAGAATTTGTGGGGATACCCCATGTATACAGGGGTGTTCCAGAAATTGGGGAAACTAGTGATTTTTCTGCCTGGAGATAATTAGGTTGCTACTGTATCAGACCTGATTATCTCCAGGGCTAGGGGAGGGAATTACATGTTTGTGTTGGGTGTGTTTTATATTTTTACTGTACATGATTGGATAAATGTTACTCCTCCCTGTGGGATGTCCCCTTGCATGGGGACCTGCATAAAAGGCTGTGTGTGTGAATAAAGCTTAGTTCTACTTGTATCCTGATCCTTGACTCTGGCTGTTATTTGGAATTCGTATGCTTTACTAAGGAAATTATCTTGTGAAGCTATTTGTATTTCGTATGGATTTCGTTCCTTGGAACTACCGAACGGAGATCTATCTACACTAGACCCTGGCGCTTCGGGAGGAAACTACCGGAAAAGGTTTAAATATACTTGGTTTCCTTACATCTCTCTTCAGCTATATCTATTAAATAACATTCATCTGTTTTCATATATTATGTCAAGATGGGTTGTTAAGATCTTTTGTTGATAATCAGTAAATACAGATTACTATACATGATTTCAGCAAAAGTATTTCCTTTACATGTATACAGAATTGTTTTTTAAAAGTAGGTAGATGTCCCCAAACTCACTCTCACCTTACTGTCTCGTCCTGCGCTCCGCACTCTGGTGCTGTGCTCACAACAGGTAGGGGTGACTTTTTTTTTCCAATTTAATTTTTTATTGGTTCCAAAAAGAGTATTAACACGCAGTACATCACAGTTGAGTTGCACATTTTCCCCATTACATTATAGCATTACCTTTATATCATTCATTAACATTGTAATCATTTATATTCATATTATATAATATAAAAAATGTCCATGTTGCTTTTTTAGTGCTTCAATTTAATGAATGCCTTCCTTTCTGGTTTATCTTATTCTCATATATCTTACAATTGTAATATACTCCATTTAATTTGTTGCAGTATCAATTAATTTACATTTTTAATTTCCTTAACCAAAAAAAAAAAAAAGGGGTAGGGGTGACTTGAAGTTGCGCAATTTGACGCATCATTGTCTGGCGGCTCAACGCGATAGACAGCATGCTGTGAAGGTAATGTTTGGATGATATCAGCAATATCAGTAATTTTTAACACTGATTCAGATAGAAAAAAATGTAAGCTCTGGTAATCAGCCAAATCGAGAATTGGTTTATCCCTACTTTATCTAACTGTGATGAGAGGTATGACTGCACATGACTGAAGTGTGTTATGGGAATTGTATATAAGAACTTGTTGATGGCTGCATATGTGTGATTGAAGTGTACTGTTGTGTGTGTGTTGGGGCTCTCTTTCAAATTTAATTTTTTAATACTCTTTCACCTGGCTATGTATTGCTTACCTTTTGTCATGGAGGGAGCATGAACTATGTTGTCAAGCAGGAGTGTGTAATGAATGCACATCACTGTTAAAGGCACACTCAAAGCACCATAACCGTCAATGCACTGTAGTGGTCATTTCCTATTAAGTTCTATTCCCCGTGAGCTGTTATTCAGTTATGATAGCAATAATTCAAGTTCTGTTAAGGGTCCTTTCCAAATCATAAAATTATCATCAATATTCCTTTATATGTCACCAGGTTACCACACCTGGAGTAAAAACAAGGTTGGCAAAACTTGGTGCAAAGCTGGTGCCCATTTCACTACTTTTGATTTTTCAACAAAAAAGTTGTTTTGTATCAAAAATAGTTATTGGTCAAAATAAAATAGATGGCTTCTACAATAAAGTATATCTGTAGTAAATCCATCTCATGAACTTGTACAAGTACTTTCTTAACTGATTCACATCCTGACTGGTGAATATTCATATAGAATGACGTAACATCACTAGTGACCAAGATCATTACTTCTTCCCATATGAGGTCTCCTAAAAAAAAAAATAAGGATGATGGAAGTGTCTTTTTGATGGGATCTGGTCCGTGTGATATAATGCTGTAAAAAAAGAGTCAATATTTTGGAATAGATTAGAGGTAAGTGAGTTGCTTCCAGAAATAATAGGACTTCCTGGATGATTCTCCTTATTTTTGTTTATTTTCAGTAGGTAATAGAAGACTGGAATCTTCAAACAGAAAGTTGTATTCATTCTTTGTCCGGATTCCTTTTAAAGCCCTCCATCTAAGTGGCGTCTCAACCTATCCATCTTCTCACTTCGTGACAGAATCATGAAAGAGCACTTCTAGTGGTCTGCACGACATGGAAGTGCAGAATACATGCACTCAGCCAGCAGTTATATAAGACATCAAATGGGAGGATACTGGCTGCCCAAGGCTTCTTGTAGTAAGGAACGGATGTGAGGAACTTGACATAGGTAATTATGTGAGGTTGATACGACAAGGCCCTGCATGAGTATGGGGTCTAATTAGTAGGCTGGCTATACAGAATATATAATAACACAGAATTATATTACAATTAGTGATGTTGCGAACATGAAATTTTCCGTTTGCGAACGGCGAACGCGAACTTCCGCAAATGTTCGTGAACGGGCGAACCCGGCGAACCGCCATAGACTTCAATAGGCAGGCGAATTTTAAAACCCACAGGGACTCTTTCTGGCCACAATAGTGATGGAAAAGTTGTTTCAAGGGGATTAACACCTGGACTGTGGCATGCCGGAGGGGGATCCATGGCAAAACTCCCATGGAAAATTACATAGTTGATGCAGAGTCTGGTTTTAATCCATAAAGGGCATAAATCACCTAACATTCCTAAATTGTTTGGAATAATGTGCTTTAAAACATCAGGTATGATGTTGTATCGATCAGGTAGTGTAAGGGTTACGCCCGCTTCACGGTGAAAGACCATACTCCCAGTTTAACGCACCGCAAACAACCTCAAACAGTCCATTTGCACAACCGCAAACTCCCCATTTGCACAAGGTTGGATACCAAGCTAGCCATGTCCCGTTTCTTGTCCTCACTGATGTCATTGAAGGTCTCTTCCTCCACCCAGCCACGTACAACACCAAGGGTCCCTGAAACATGACAACAACCCCCTGTATTTTTTTTTAAATGTACACTACTGTTACACCAGATATGAGTTGCAATGGTGTGACACTGTGCCCTGGCAGGCCCTGAAACGCACATGTGTGAAGGAAACTGACTGCTATTATTTCACAGTCAAATTTCTAGTTTTTTTTTTTTTTTTAATGTACACTACTGTTACACCAGATATGAGTTGCACTGGTGTGACACTGTGCCCTGGCAGGCCCTGAAACGCACACGTGTGAAGGAAACTGACTGCTATTATATTACAATCAAAAAAAGTTTTGTTTTTTTTAAATGCAAGCTATTGTGACACCAGATATGAGTGGTGGCACTGGGACCACCTTCAAAATATTGGATATCATTAAAAATCATGATCACTATATACTTTCTCTACAAACCTCTTAAACGAACCAAACTACTCATCCATCCGCTATACCACTTTATCCCACCTAGAACCAGTGCCCAGTTAAAATACTTGACTCTTACTTACCCACACTCAGTCATGCCACACACATTTCACCACTACTCTCACTGAATCCCTCTGACTACGGCTAAATTCATCATCTACATCAGAACACTACTCCTAAGATTGGGTTGTATCCATGTCTCGGGTCTTTCATTTAGAATAGGGGCAGCTTTGGTCTCCTTCAACACTGACACTCCAGTGCATATTATTAAAAGATTGGGCAGATGGAAATCCTCAGTCTACAACCGATATATTCCTCATCCCGAGAAAGAAATAAGGAAAGCTTTTAAAAGTTTGGTTTTGTAAATTTGATGCAATACGTGTGTTTTTCTTTAATACCTTTTCACACTCTTTGCATGAACCCGATTTACATATATTACTAATATGTTTCTGAACATATATATTATATTATTCACTCACTCACTCACTCTCTGGGCCGGCCTAAGACCTCATGCTGCCTAGGTCAAACGATAAATGAGTATGGGGAATAATGTATAATAAACACAGGTTACTGGCTATGGGGGAGATAATGTATAATAAACACAGGTTACTGGCTATGGGAGGGATAATGTATAATAAACACAGGTTACTAGCTATGGGAGTGTAACGGGGTTTTGGGGATGCCCCCTATTGTCTTTGGGGTCCTTAAACCTAGTTAATTCACTATGCCTGACAGGCGGATCCTGAGCCTCCGCTATCTGGGAGCTGGGGTACATGTCTGCGGCAGCGCCTCCACCCAGTGGAACATCCGGGGTAGGGATGTGGGGTCCCACTGGGAACATACTTGGTGCAATAAGACTGACACAGCCTAACTGGAACTAACTTTATATGGTAAATAGCAATTGAACCGACACACATAGGAAAATACAATGGCGTAACAGATAACAATGCAAATGTGGATTTTCCCCACTCACCCACCAGCACACCTGTGTCCCACCCCCTTATCTTCGCCCTAGCGGCCGTTGGTGCACATAGGAGAGTTGGGGCCCTAATAAGTCCTGCTCCACAGAGTCACTGACACAGCCTCAGATGTGTAATGTCTGTACGGGACCTCAGAGTTTTACTGTGAGTGAGAAGACAGGTGCCCTGTGGTGATACAGGGAGAGGTTTGGCTTACCCTCACAACACAATTAACCAGGTAGTCAGTAGCAGTCTCCTCTCACTGGATTCACCAAACGTCTGGGCTCAATACTTGTCTTTGCCAGCAGGTCCCTCTCTCATCTGGTGTGATCTTGGGTGAAACAAGTTCTCTCTGCCAGGTTGCATCTCTTTTTACAGTCTCTCACATGTCCTCCATTTCAGCTCAGCATGTCATCCTTCTAGAATCCTTTTAGGCCCTCCTTCCCCAGAGCTGTGCAGGAAAACCTCCCAGGAACTGATGATGCCACACTCCTCCCACTGATTTCAGCAAGTCATGTGATCAATGCTCAATGTTTTATTAACAACATACTGGGGCCATGTGCCATCTACTGGGCATTTCAGATAATGCAGTCTGTGTAACTTCACAGGGTTACAGGAGGATAATGTATAATAAACACAGGTTACTGGCTATGGGAGGATAATGTATAATAAACACAGGTTACTGGCTATGGGGGGATAATGTATAATAAGCACAGGTTACTTTCTATGGGAGGATAATGTATAATAAACACAGGTTACTGGATATGGGAGGGATAATGTATAATAAGCACAGTTTACTGGCTATGGGGGGATAATGTATAATAAACACAGGTTACTGGTTATGGGATGATAATGTATAATAAACACAGGTTACTGGCTATAGGGGGATAATGTATAATAAACACAGGTTACTGGCTATGGGAGGGATAATGTATAATAAACACAGGTTACTGGCTATGAGGGGATAATGTATAATAAGCACAGGTTACTGGCTATGGGAGGATAATGTATAATAAACACAGGTTACTGGCTATGGGAGAGATAATGTATAATAAGCACAGGTTACTGGCTATGGGGGGATAATGTAGATTAAACACAGGTTACTGGCTATGGGAGGATAATGTATAATAAACACAGGTTACTGGCTATGGGGGGGGGGTAATGTATAATAAACACAGGTAACTGGTTGTGGGGGGATAATGTATAATAAACACAGGTTACTGGTTGTAGGGGGATAATGTATAATAAACACAGGTTACTGGCTATGGGGGAGATAATGTATAATAAGCACAGGTTACTGGCTATGGGGGGATACTGTATAATAAACACAGGTTACTGGCTATGGGATGGATAATGTATAATAAGCACTGGTTACTGGCTATGGGGGGATAATTTATATTAAACACAGGTTACTGGCTATGGGAGGATAATGTATAATAAACACAGGTTACTGGCTATGGGGGAGATAATGTATAATAAGCACAGGTTACTGGCTATGGGGGGGATAATGTATAATAAACACAGGTTACTGGCTATGGGGGATAGTGTATAATAAATACAGGTTACTGGCTATGGGGGATAATGTATAATAAACACAGGTTAATGGCTATGGAGGATAATGTATAATAAACACAGGTTACTGGCTATGGAGGGATAATGTATAATAAACACACAAAAATAATAATAAAAAAATGAATGCAGCTTCAGAATTAATCTAAATTGTATGCTGTCTAGGAGGTGGGAGGGTCTGGGAGGGAGGGTCTGCTGCTGATTGGCTAGAATGTGTCTGCTGACTGTGAGGTACAAGGTCAAAGTTTACAAAATGATGACGAATAGGGGGCGGACCGAACATCGCATATGTTCGCCATCCGTGGCGAACGCGAACACGCTATGTTCGCCAGGAACTATTCGCCAGCGAACCATTCGGGACATCACTAATTACAATATTATCCATTTTTGCTAAATGTTCTTAAAAGTCTTTTTTTACTGCCTTTTTACTGCCTTTAAAAACCATCTGCTGTAGTCAAATGAAACCTTAAATTACACCAAAGATATGTGGGACCATCTATCAAATGTGAGTGTGATCCCATATATCTTTGTTGTGTGTCCTACACTAAGTAGTTGATTATCGGCACTATTATTGGTTATTTTCTGTTTTGTTACATATGTGTTTGTTACCAACTGACGCCTGGACGATTCCAAGCCAAGATCTTTAAAATAATTGTTTAACCCCTTAACACCGTTATGGAGTTCTATGCCGTCCCCATTTAAATGGGCTTTAACGCCATTGTGGCGGCACAGAACGCCGTAACGGCTTGCAGCCCCAGGAGCCTACAACTACTCACCTCTGCCACGATCCTCTTCGGGATCCTCTTCACCTCCCCCGGCAAATCAGGCCCCCGGAGGCCATGTGATCGCTGTCAGACAGTCCCCCTGCTGGTGGGAAAGTAAAAAATAATAATAATTAAACATGTTTTAAAATAAATTCAAAGTATATATATATATATATATATATATATATATATATACATCTTATATATGTAACGTCATACGTAATGTATTTTAATATTAATATAAGTACATATATTAGTATTAAATACACTTAGAATGACGTTACATATATATAAGATATATATATATATATAATACATCTATATATATTTTATATTTATATATACACGTATAATTACAATAATAAATAAAATAAAATAAAATAAATAAATAAAATATTTAAAACAAAATAAAACTAATTTTATATACATATGTAATTTTATTCTAACTGTATTTTGTTATTAATATATATATAAATATAAATATATATTATATATATATATATATATATATATATATATATATATATATATTTATATATAGGAAACATGGGGAGGGGGATCCATGGCAAAATCCATGGGAAACATATATATATATATTGGTAACAAAATACACTTAGAATGACATTCTATATATAAAATACAAATAAATGCAAAATATATATATATATATATATATATATATATATATATATATATATATACACACACACACATTTACACATAAATATATATACCGTATATACTCGAGTATAAGCCGACCCGAATATAAGCTGAGGCCCCTAATTTTACCCCAAAAAACTGGGAAAACTTATTGACTCGAGTATAAGACTAGGGTGGGAAATGCAGCAGCTACTGGTAAATTTCAAAATAAAATTAGATCCTAAAAAAATTATATTAATTGAATATTTATTTACAGTGTGTGTATATAATGAATGCAGTGTGTGTGTATGAATGCAGTGTGTGTGTATGAATGCAGTGTGTGTGTGTATAAATGCAGTGTGTGTGTGTATGAGTGCAGTGTGTGTGTGTGTATGAGTGCAGTGTGTGTGTGTATGAGTTCAGTGTGTGTGTGTGTGTGATGGAGAGCATTGGTGGGGGGTGGGCATTTTTTTATTATTATTTAATTATTATTTTAATATTATTATTTTTTTATATTACATTTTTTTTAATTTTATTACAATTTTTTTTTATTTTTTTATTAATATGGTAAGATTGTTTATTTAACAACCTTCCAGTCTATTTGCACCATTGTTTTCAGAAATTCAATACAAACAAATAATGGTATAATAAGATTCTTCCAATCTGACTCTTAGTGTTTCTAATATTCCCCCGCTGTAAACATGGCTAATTACTTGTTTATCTATGCCTAATTATACACCCATACAGATAAAAAAAAGTTTTTAATTAATAGAAAATTATTTCTAAGTTAAACATTTTCTACTATCCTGCATCGCACATTTTTTTTTTTATTATTAATATATTTTTTTTTTTCGTCCCCCCTCCCTGCTTGTTAGCTGGCCAGGGAGGGGGGCTCTCACTCCATGGCGGTCTAGTGGATGGGCTGTAAGAGGGGGGCTGGCAGGAAGCTGTTACTTACCTTCACAGCAGCTCCTGTCAGCTCCCTTCTCTTTCCTCCGGTCCGTGCAGCTCCCAGATCAGCTCCCTCTGCAAGTCTCGCGGCCGCGCGGAGCGTTGCCACGGTAACCCGTGGCAGCGCCCTGACCGCGCGGCTCTTGCGAGACTTGCAGAGGGAGCTGATCAGGGAGCTGCACGGACCGGAGGAAAGAGAAGGGAGCTGACAGGAGCTGCTGTGAAGGTAAGTAACAGCTTCCTGCCAGCCCCCGGTCCTTGTCTGTATTATGGCAATGTAAATTGCCATAATACAGACAATTGACTCGAGTATAAGACGAGTGGGGGTTTTTCAGCACAAAAAATGTGCTGAAGAACTCGTCTTATACTCGAGTATATACGGTATATATAATTACATAAATAACTACATACGTGTACACGTAGACTTTAAATACATATATAGTTACATAGTTACATAGTTAGATAGCTGAAAAGAGACTTGCGTCCATCAAGTTCAGCCTTCCTCACACCTGTTTTTTGCTGTTGATCCAAAAGGCCAAAAAAAACCCAAAAAAAAACAACAACAAAAAACCCCCAGTTTGAAGCACAATTTTGCAACAAGCTAGGACAAAAAATTCCTTCTTGACCCCAGAATGGCAGTCAGATTTATCCTTGAATCAAGCAGTTATTACCCTACATTGAAAGATTATATCCTTGAATATTCTGTCTTTGCAAGTATGCATCTAGTAGCTGTTTGAACATCTGTATGGACTCTGATAAAACCACTTCTTCAGGCAGAGAATTCCACATCCTGATTGTTCTTACAGTAAAAAAACCTTTCCTTTGCCTTAGACGAAATCTTCTTTCTTCCAGTCTAAACGCATGGCCTCGTGTCCTATGTAAAGTCCGGTTTGTGAATAGATTTCCACACAACGGTTTGTATTGGCCCCGAATATATTTGTATAATGTTATCATATCCCCTCTCAGGCGACGTTTTTCTAAACTAAATAGGTTTAAATTTGTTAACCTTTCTTCATAGCTGATATGTTCCATTCCTTTTATTAATTTTGTAGCCCGCCTCTGCACTTTTTCTAGTGCCATGATATCCTTCTTTAGAACAGGTGCCCAAAATTGCACAGCAATATATATATATTAAAATTCTAAGTGTATATTTAAGTAATCTTTTAACATAATTATGTGATTTAATTAATAAAAATTTGATTGACATGCCTGACAACCCAGGCAGAAAGTGCAGACAATTTGACTTGAAGCACTCTATTTAACCCTGTAACTTTCCAAGACACCATAAAACCTGTACATGGGGGGTACTGTTTTACTCAGAAGACTTCGCCGAACACAAATATTAGTGTTTTTTTTTTTTTTCAATTTATATTTTTTATTGAGTTATCATATATGATATACATCATTTCCATTGTATAAGTGAACAATATGTGTATGTCCAGTAAACAGTTACTGTCCTGGGGCAGCCTTCCGGGAAGCATGCCGTGGGATCCCCCAGTGGCTATTTGCCATGGGTGTATGTCTCTGTGGACTAAAATGACTATCTGGGCTCCTACTGGCTTAGGCAATGTTATAGTCTCTATGTCTGTGGCTCGGGTGGGATTGGTTCGCTAGTTGTGTTGTAGTCTTTGGGGTCCAGCGTCCTGAGGCTCTTCCTCCTTCTGGTCTGTTCAGACTCTGCACTTTACTGGGGCAGGTTCTCGATCCGCCCACTTGGTGGCGCTTGGAGGGTGGCTCTGGTTTGGGCCTGGGCTGCAGTCCCAGGATTTTGTAGAATGTCTCGGGGTCGGATGTTGACGTCAGGGTGTGGGATGTGTCCCCCACTGTCACTGCTAGGGACCCCTCCATTCCCCATCGATACTTTATGGAGCAGTCTCTGAGTTTCCTGGCCACCAGTGCTAGTTTCCGTTTCTCCACCAGTACGGAGAATGGAATGTCTCCATAGATGGCTATGGTGCTGCCATCGAATTCTATGGCCCCCTGCGCTCTGGAGCGGCTCATGATTGCATTTCTGGCACTTACGTCGCGTGTTACCGCTATGACATCCCTGGTGGTCCCTTCTGGTGCTGCTGGGGATTTGCGGACTCTAAATGCCGTGGTTATGAGTGGCTGGGTGGCCCCCCCTTCAATTCCCAGGCTGTCTATGAGGCTCTGAGCGTATAACAGTAGCCTCTCGTTACCAATTGCCTCCGGGATCCCCCTGAATCGAATGTTCCTGCGTCTATGTCGAGTTTCCAGCACTGTCACAGTGCGGTTTAGTTTCTGGACCTGTGCGGTTAGGTCCCCCATTTTTGCCACAGTCTCTTGTAGTTGTGCCTCTCTGGCACCTTCTCTCTCTTCCAGAGCTCGGACTTTGGTGTGGACTGTCCCCACCTCAGCCTGTACCACTTTCAGGTCTTCTCTCCACACTCTCCTGAGATCTTGCAGGAGTTTCTTTATGTCCCCCTTCGTGGAAGGTGCTGAGTCTTCATCAGACTCTGATGCAGTGGAATCTCCTCCTGATCTTTGCGGTGTGGAGGGATCTTCTTCCTCTGGGGAATCGTCCGACCGTGTGTTTTCCACTCCGGCCTCGGGCGCCATCTTAGCTTGCAGCCGCGGTATGGGCCTCTCGAAGGAGAGCCGAATATCGGGTAAACGGGTCGTCTCTGTGTGCTGAGCTTTCCGATTTTTGCGCCCCATGGTTCTCTCTGGTGGGGGGTGATGTGTCTGTCTGATTGCTTTCGTTTTTTCGGCCAAAATAGCGTTTTGCTGTAGTGCGATACGGAGCCTCTCACTTAGGCGTCCGCTCAGTCTCTTGGTCGGCCACGCCCCCCAATATTAGTGTTTTAAAACAGTAAAATGTATTACAACGACGATATTGTCAGTGAAAGTGACATTTTTTTGCAATTTTCACACACAAATAGCACTTACACGGACGATATAATTTTTGTGATATGTTTTACTGTTTTGAAACACTAATATTTGTGTTCAGTGAAATCTCCCAAGTATAACAGTACAGGTTTTATGGTGTTTTCTCATGTACAGGTTTTATGGTATTTTCAAAAGTTACAGAGTCAAATATAAGGCTTGCGTTTCAGTTTTTTCACATTGAAATTCGCCAGGTTGGTTATGTTGCCTTTCAGACCGTACGGTAGCACAGGAATAAGAATTACCCCCATGATGCCATACCATTTGCAATAGTAGACAACCCAAGGTGTTTCAAATGGGGTATGTTCAGTCTTTTTAGTAGCCACTTAGTCACAAATACCGGCTAGACATATAGGGCAAATTCAAGTTTTTGTTTTACGTTTTGTTTTGATCACAACGTGTACATTTGGCTCAGTCCTTAAGGGGTTAATTAGACTTATTGTACACAGTATTTAGCATAACATGTTTGTGTTTTATAACCTGTTATTAGTAAGTCACCTAACATTTCTCAGGCCACACCCCCACTCACACCCCTAAAATTAAAATGTGCCTCTTTTGCCATATGAAAGGTTGAGCAGTATGCTGTTGGTGAGAGCAGCTGAAGCAGAGGAAGAAGTTGTTTATACGGGATATTCCATACATTTCACCTACAATGTAAGTTTCTTACTGTAACCATGATATATATGCTAAATATTTGAAAATATATGTATTTAGGCAGTGGTGATGTTATTTAAACAATGATTAATATGACATAATACAACATGTTAAAATTTGCTCATTCACTTAAAACATGTTAAGTTCTGTGTAGGTATATAGAAACACAGACAAATAGAATGTGACAGATGAGAGCCATTCGGTCCATCTAGTCCATCCCACACATGCTTAAACTCCCTCACTGTGTTAACCTCTACCACTTTAGCTGGAAGGCTATTCTGTGCATCCACTACATTATGTTTATATTATGACATTATTTGTGTATATGATAAGATTTTAGCAGTGTAATATACATTATGAAAGCCATCAAAATGTATCCACAACCTACACATAGGGTTATTAACTAGATGCAAGTGTAAATCATCGGAAATTCAAGTGCAATTCAAGGTTTAGATCAAAATAGTCAGACTGGAAGCACAAGTTACTTTATTACCTTTTTGGCCACAAAATATGAATTTCACTTTCGATTCACAGTGAATTTCAGACATTTCACACTATTTTTTAAACAGCACTGATAGTTTTGCTGTTTCATGCAAGTTTTGTTATCAATCATTTTAATATTTATACATGTTGATTTATTACTGTTTTCATATCTTTTTGTACTAAGATATAGGTATTTATAAACATGCAAGAGCCAGTGCTCTCACCCACTAAATACCAACCTCACAGCTCCCAAAATGTAATCGGTTTTTAAAATCACAATATTAGTTACAGTATATGATCATACATTGCATAAGCCTGCCACAACGTCAGTGAACCCCATTTTTGGAAGGTCCTATTCTAGCAACCTAATGCCTGCTCATAAGATTAACCCAATTGCTTGGGGAAATCCTTCCCATGTTCTCTTCAGTGCAAGGTTAAATAAGGTCCTGGAATGGGGTATCTGTGACAGCGAGGTCTGCATAACTAAGGGAGTTGCCCTGAACTCTCAAAAATAGTTACATGTGAAACCAAGAGGGCTGCACTCACCCAACCATGTACACATTATAAGTGTGCTGCTGCTGCTGCCAATTAACATCACATGCAAGATCCAGCACTCACCCACTAAACATCAACCCAAAACTTACAATAAAGTTCAAGAGTTTATTAAAGACAGGAGGCAAGTATCATCCTTAAACTTCAATACTTACAGCAGCAAAGGTATTAATAACAGATAGGTAAAACTAAAGGAAAAGAAATTCCCAATCAAGCAATGCCTTGACCAATCAGGATCAAGTATAGACTATATAACAGGTGGCTTGCGGCAGTTACTACAATTTCGTGCGACGACGATGATAGGTGTAACATTGAAGGATGACTTTAAATTAATCCAATAACGTCAGTGAGGGATAGCTGATATCGCAGGGGTCCACGTCTGGATTACCCTTTAAACTTATGGAGAGCAAAAAAAAAACGGGGTGCAAGAGTATACTGAGAACGGGCAGCAGCTGAAATAGCCTGCCCTTCAGAGAGTCACCGTTCATATCTCAAGCTGGTTTTAGCTCATCTTGTGCCATTATAGAGAGAACATCTCTGAAACATATCAGACTGGTCCCACCCATACGGGCTGTCCAGATCCAAAATGCCAGCAAGTTCCCTCTGCACGAGAGACACAGCAACCCCAGACGATCGTTTCAGCCTTGTTAGGCATCATCAGTGAGACATAGCTGATATCTCTCGAGACACTGTGAGCAAGGGGTACACATCTGGATTATCCTTTAAACTTATGGAGAGCAAAAAAACGGGATGCAAGAGTATACGGAGAACGGGCAGCAGCTGAAATAGCTTGCCCTTCGGTGGGTCACCGCTCAGATTTCAAGATGGTTTTAGCTCATCTTGTGCCATTAAAGAGAGAATATCTCTGAAATATATCAGACTGGTCTCACCCATACAGGCAGTCTAGATCCAAAATGCCAGCAAGTTGCCTCTGCACGAGAGACACAACAACCCCAGACAATTGTTTCAGCCATGTTAGGCATCATCAGTGAGGCATAGCTGATATCTCTCTAGGCACTGTAAGCAAGGGGTCCACATCTGGATTACCCTTTAAACTTATGGAGAGCAAAAAACGGGGCGCAAGACGGAGAAAATGGCAGCATAAACTTTACCTCCTCCATGGTCCCGACACTTAAGCGCAAAATTGCCCCCTGTCTTGCCGAAATGGGGAGATCTAACAAAGCCCCACAAGCTGGAAAAACCCCAGACCCCAAGAAAGGACCGCTTACCCTGTCCCTGCGCCAGTTCCTGGTGACTCCCTCGCGACCCTGCCGCATTGCGCCGACGGATCAATGGCGTTGCAGGTCTCGGCTCCCTCATCTCCGGCATCTGACCTGTACACAAGGGGCACGGATAGACCCCCATGGCTGGATCTTTTAACCCCTTAAGGACCAAACTTCTGGAATAAAATGGAATAATGACGTGTCACACACGTCATGTGTCCTTAAGGGGTTAAAGGCCTTACTTACCAAAGAAGATCTCCACTCCACGAGCTGGGAGCCGCAATCAGGGCCTGTCTGAACGAGTGAGCCACGTGGAAGCAGCCTGCGGCCCAGGACACACTAGCAGACAATGCAGACACCTGCTCAGACCAGATTCGCGGTATGGCCCTCCATATTGAGGATATAGACAAAAGGAGGCACCGCAATAACATAAGGCTACACGGCCTTCCTGAAACAGAAGATTCCGCACTCCAATTGCGGGAAAGTCTCCTGGAAATCTTCAATGGGCTGGTAGGCAGGGACCACCAGGCCCCAATAGAATTTGTTAGAGCACATAGAGCCCTCCACCTGAAGGGCCCACCAGATAGCCCACCTAGCCTTGCTTAACTTTGCCTTAAAAGAGGCCATCCTTAAAAATGCATGGGAACAGCATACAATTACCTACCTGAATCAGGACCTGCAACTCTTCCCAAACCTGTCACCGGCTACCCTGAACTACAGAAGGGCCCTTCTTGATATCATACCATCCCAGACTTCCTAAAGGTCTTCCCAAAGGAATTGGAGGAATTGTTCTAGATTTTGAGAATATGAATGGTGAGGTATGCGACTTTGTTTATACAGCCCTAGCGACACCTTCATGCATGTGACTTGCAAACACTTCCTGTAAAATTAGATGTAATGTTTAAACTTCCTTTATTGCAAATCCTATTCGATTTAGAATGTCTTATCTCCTGCTCTGTTAATAGCTTAGTAGACCTTGCAGGAGCCTCTAGTCTTACAGAGTATGAGATAAAAAAACTTTAAAGTAAGTTGACATCTGATTGAAAATGAAACCATTTTTTTCATGCAGGCTGTGTTAGTCACAGCCAGAGGCATTGTGGCTAGGGCTGCATTAACAGAAACAAAAGAGTGATTTAACTCCTAAATGGCAGAGAATGGAGCAGTCAGACTGCAGGGGCATGATCTATACATACAAACTGCTTCATTGTTTTGGTGACTATAGTGTCCCTTTAAGATGAAAAATTAAAACATATACATTTTTCAGTTGTTTTCATTAACTCACATATATGTATTGCTGTAATTTCAGATACAAGCCACAGCAGAATCATGGAGCTTGTGGCTGTTATGAAGAGGGCCTTATCACCACTGTATGAGGAGATTTTACATGCTTATCATAACCACTTGGAACTTCTAGCTGTAGTGGGAGCCTTGTACACGGCTCAGAAAGGCCTTTATTTGCTGTGCGGCTGTTACCGTGCAATCAGATTTCACATCAGCATTCGTATGTTCAGTAAAACCTTCCTGGCCAGACAATATGGAGGGTGGGCTGTTGTGACTGGTAAGTTTGTAGAAAGAATTGTATATAGCAAATCGGTTAACATTTACAAAGTATCTCTCTTTCGTCAGTAAGCCAATATTTGTTGATAACTTCAATAGGTCAATTGCATAACGTGAGAATATGTTATTTGGTATTTAATTTTAGTTAAAATCTGGTATGGATCAACACAATTCCCAAACTCTAAATCTATATTTGATTAGAAAAATTGCCTTATTATAATTTAAAATATTAAATGTGTTTTACTCACTCATAAACCTGTTTTTTGTGCTTATTTTTTCCTCAGGGGCCACGGATGGTATTGGGAAAGCATATGCGGAAGAGTTGGCAAGCTTTGGCATAAATATCATCCTGATCAGCCGCAATAGAGATAAATTACAAATGGTGTCTGAGTCCATTGCTACAACCTATGGAGTTAAAACCAGCTTCATAGTGGCCGATTTCAACAAGGGCCGGGAAGTGTTTCCTGCCATTAAGGAAGCCTTGAAAGATGTTGATGTTGGCATCTTGGTGAACAATGCTGGGGTGTGCTATGAGTACCCCCAGTATGTAACTGATGTTCCAGAGGATAAAATTTGGGAGATCATCAATGTCAACATTGCTGCAACCACTATGATGCTGCACATAGTGTTGCCGGGTATGGTACAGCGAAAGAAAGGAGCAATTATCAATGTGACCTCTGCTAGCGCCCGAGTAACATGCCCTCAATTTACCATATATGCTGCTTCCAAGGTAACTTTGTGTGTCTATTATTTCCCTAGGGATGTTTTATACATAAACAGGGCACAGCCTACTACAATAAACCTAGAGACTGTAAAGAAACAGACTGTAAACAGTCTAAAAAAATTATGAAATCATAATAAGGGGGCTGATGGGGAAGGTTCTATCAGAGAACAGCTCTATAATACCACCCCATGTAACTGGTCGGGGGCGGGCCGCCGACTGGAAGCCATGAGCTTTAGCTCTGGACCGAGCATGTGAAAGTTGCACAAAAAGTGGGTGCAGACCTCTCCAAAGACGGCTTATCTGCAGTCATGGAGAAGAGCATAACCCCAAATCCACAATGATACCCTCAAGTCTCCAATTGCATGCCTGGAGAGCAGATGCTGACATCCCGGGCCTCATGGTGATGGCCCTCACGGTGACGGGAGACCCCGCGCTGTTCCCAAGCCAATCACCTGCACTGGCAAATGCTGCCTGAAGAACAGCCTGCCAGAAGATCTGAACAGACTGACATAAATGCTGACATGGAGGAGACTACTCACCTCCATCATCAGCTGATCGTCTGCAATAAGCAAGCCTGCTGTAAGAAAGTCTGTGCTCCATCAGCTGATCGTCTGCAATCAGCAATGTAGCCTTCTGGAAGACCACACTAGGACTCTATCCTGCACAGCATCATTTATATTTAATTTAACCACCCTGTACATTTATTTTATATATCCTGTGTACATTGTATATTTTCTTGCCTTTATATCTTGTCTGTTATGCTAAAGTGTAGTTTTGCTAGCCTTGTATGTAATAGGTTTATTCACCTGTATGCATTCCTCTATTTCCCCTCTGATTTATGACTGACCTCTGACCCCTCCCTTCTTTTATTGATATGTTTGTTTTTATTTGAATAACCACCCTTCATCTCTGTGCCTAGATACATATCCCCTCCCTCAGCTTTATTGCAAGCTGAACCTCACATATCTTTATTCAACAACAACCTGATTTCAAAACTATCAAGCCACCCCATGCTCATTATTACATTTATAGATTGTCTGTCACACCCAAATTTGAGATAAGAAAAATAACAGGTGTACACATTGCCTCGTATTAGTACACTCCTGCACTTACTTAACCCATGAAACTTAATATTTACCCTACCTTTACCTGCTCTTGATATTCCAATTATTTCCAATTTACTCTTTCGCAGTTTAGCAATGATCTGTCTTCTCCTCCTCTTTATTTCCTCCTTCTCCCTCAGTATACAAATCTCTCCATACACCCACTTCACTCATCCCCCCAATCACATTTACATATGCCCCTCTCTGCTACACTCCCCCCTTCTCTCATCTCATGCCTTGTACTCATTTTTCTACTCTCTCACTCCTACCCACAATCGATCTCATACAAAACCCATTCACACCTCCTGTCACTTTCTCTCCTCCTGCTTCTAGCAGCTGGTGATGTCTCTCCCAATTCTGGGCCCTTCACCTTCTCTACACACACTAAGACAACCAGAAACCCCAGAAACCTCATCACAATACTTTACCCTCACTTACCAACATTCAGTGTGCACTATGGAATGCCGCTCCGTCTGCAGTAATTTAAAATCAACAGCCATACACAACTTTTTCATCTCAAACTCACTCACACTACTTGCACTTACAGAGACCTGGCTGGAGTAGTCTGGTTGGAGCCCAGCTGTGAAGAGGGGGTAGTAGGCTCCTCTCCCTGGACCCGGTGCTGCTGCTGGAGGGGGAGACCGACTGTCTCCCCTTTTGATAAACAGTCCTGCTGCTGGGGATCTGGACCGGCTACCCCGCACCCCTGTAGACTGGGTGCAGAGACTGCGGTCCCATCTGCCCCATCTGGGAGAATAAGGTCTCCCCTTTGGGAAATAAGCTGCCGCTGGGGAGAGGTGGTAACCGGCTCCTCTCCCTGATACTCTCTCTGATGTTGGAGAGGGGGACCGACTGTCTCCCCTTCCTGCAATACACTCTGCCACTGTGGAGAGAGGATGCTGTGATCCTCTCCCTGAAACACAGGCTGCCCCTGGAGAGGGAGACCGACTGTCTCCACTCCCGTAACATTGTCCTGCTGCTGGGGAGAGAGACCAACTGTCTCTGCTCCCTGTAGGACACACTGCTGCTGGGGGGGAAGGACGACACCTTCGGCTTCCTGGAACTCACACTGCTGCTGGGGAGGAAGGACAGCACCTTCGGCTCCCTGGAACTCCCACTGCCGCTTGGGAGGAAGGATGACACCTTCGGCTCCCTGGGACTCACACTGCCGCTGGGGAGGAAGGACGACACCTTTGGCTCCCTGGGATTCACACTGCCGCTGGGGAGGAAGAATGACACCTTTGGCTCCCTGTAACTTACACTGCCGCTGGGGAGGAAGGACGACACCTTCGGCTCCCTGTAACTCACACTGCCGCTGGGGAGGAAGGACGACACCTTCGGCTCCCTGTAACTCGCACTGCCACTGGGGAGGAAGGACGGCACCTTCGGCTCCCTGGAACACACACTGCTGCTGGGGAGGAAGGACGGCACCTTCGGCTCCCTGTAACTCACACTGCCGCTGGGGAGGAAGGACGACACCTTCGGCTCCCTGTAACTCGCACTGCCACTGGGGAGGAAGGACGGCACCTTCGGCTCCCTGGAACACACACTGCTGCTGGGGAGGAAGGGCGACACCTTCGGCTCCCTGGGACTCACCCTGCCGCTGGGGAGGAAGGACGACACCTTCGGCTCCCTGGAACTCACACTGCCGCTGGGGAGAAAGGACAGCACCTTCTGCTCCCTGACACTCACTCTGGGGTTGGGGATCTGGCCCGACTGCCCAGCATCCCTGTAGGGCTGGTAGAGAGACTTCGGTCCCATCTCTACCTGCCGGCTGGGGTTCCTCCCAGTAAACCTCTACGATATCCTTCCAGTTGAAGGGCTCTAGACCTGGTTCTGCTTGCAGTGTAGACTGGGGCTGAATGGCGCAGAGCAGGCGTTGGTAGGCCTGCTCCAGTTCCCACTCCATGGTTGTCAAGTGCATCATGTCTGGTTTCACCGCGCAGTCGACAGGCCAATCGTACATGCCCATCCTGTAGTCAAGGATGTCCCAAAATCTGAAATCCTCTGTGCTGCCGAAATCAGGCTCCTCCGCCATGGCATCCAGTAGTAGACCAGGACCATCGTATTCGTCCCCCTCAGGCCTGTCGAGCTCCTCCATCTCAGTGGTATGCTGCACTGTGTACCACCAGAGGGCCTGGTAGGCATCCTCCAGCCAAATCTCCTTCCATACCAGTCTCTCGAACTCTGTTACCCACTCGTCCAGGGGCTGCTCTCCCAGGAAAGACATTCGCAGAGCCACTTGCCTCTGGATCCGCTGCTCTTCACTGGGGAGCCTCTCACCTAGCTGATGCTGCACATCCTTCAGGGCTTCGTCCCAAAGTTCCTTTCTGGCGGCTTCCCGGTAGTCCATCATGGCCTCTTCGGATATAGGCTCCTGCAATCTCCAGTGGAACTCCTGCTCCATGTTGCTGTAGATAGGGATGCTGCACGGTAGCTAGCTCTATCCCTCTAGTTGTAACTCCACACGTTACTGGTGTCTCCGAGCTGCTTCTCCTCGCACTAGGACGCCATCCCACCGCTGCCACCACTGTAACGGATCACCTGGCACCCCGACTGGGTACCTCCATTGAAGGATGCTCCTAGCGCTTACAGAGGGCTCCAAGCGCTCTGCCAGACACCACAACCACAGTAGACCCCACGAACCACTGCAGATTGGTTGGGGTCTGTGTGTGTGTGTGTGCGTGTAGTGTGAAAGTAGCTCTCCCTTTTGTCCCTTAGAGCTCTCCCCTGCTCCTTAGTGGTCTCTCCTCTCCCCCCCACCCTCCCCTGGGGGTCTCTTCTCACACCCACCCACCCTCCCTGTGTTTTCCTCACCTCCCCTTCTCCTCACCCCCTCTCCTGTGTTCTTCTCACCTCCCCCCGTGTCTTCTCACCTCCCCCCATGTTCTCCTCACCTCCCCTTCTCCTCACCCCCCTCTCCCTGTGTTCTTCTCACTCCCCCCTCCCTGTGTTCTTCTCACCTCACCCCCCCGTGTTCTTCTCACCTCCCCCTCTCCTCACCCCCTCCCTGTGTTCTTCTTACTCCCCCTCCCCTCTTCTTCTTACCCTCCCTCCCCCCTTTCATCTTACTCCCCCCTCCCCCTTTCTTCTTACTCCCCCCTCCCCTCATCTTCTTACTCCCCCCTCTTCTTCTTACTCCCCCCTCTTCTTCTCACTCCCCCCTCCCCTCTTCTTCTTACTCCTCCCCTCCACTTGTCTTCTTCTTACTCCTCTTCCCCCCTTTCTTCTTACCCCCCCTCCCCTCTTCTTCTTACTCCCCCTCCCCTCTTCTTCTTACTCCCCCCTCCCCTCTTCTTCTTACTCCCCCCTCCACTTGTCTTCTTCTTACTCCCCCCCTTTCGTCTTACTCCCCCCACCCCTCTTCTTCTTACTCTCCCCACCCCTCTTCATACTCCCCCTCCCCCCTTCTTAGCCCCCTCCACTTGTCTTCTTCTTACTCCCCCTCCCTTGTTTTCTTCTTACTCCCCCCTCCCTTGTTTCCTTCTTACTCCCCCACCTTCCCTCTTCTTCTTACTCCCCTCCCCTTGTTCTTCTTACCCCCCAGTTCTTCTTATCTCCCTCCCCTCCCCCAGTTCTTCTAACCTCCCCCTCCCCCAGTTCTCTTCCTAACCTCACCTCCCCTTCCTGTAGCGTGGCCGAGCTCCTCTCCGGTCCGCGGTACAGGAGTTTCTGTTTCCTGTACCCGGCCGGACTGATAGGAAGTGCACACTAAGCGGACCGGAGAGGAGCTTGGCCACGCTACAGGGGAGGTGAGGCAGTGCGGCAGCTGCCTGAGTGCTCTTTATAGAGCGCTCAGGCGGCTGCAACATTTAAAGGGCCGGCGATGGGGGCACAGGGCACCCCCTCCTATATGGCGCCCTAGGCGGCTGCCTAGTTCACCTTATAGGAAGCGCCGACCCTGATAGCACATACTAAGGATCATATGGACCCTCATAGGCTTTTTTTTTTTTAGCTATTTTCCCGCTGGTTGCTAGAGCTGCGGAGAAATAGTTTTTTTAAAAAAAGTATCTTTTATCACCTTTTATCTGTTTAGTCCAGAAGCATTGTGAAGCATATTGTTCCATCTTCAAGAAGAAATATACATCTGCTTTTGCAGGAATAGTGTAATACAAATAAACAACATGGTGTAAAAGTGTTTAAATAGTCCTGATTGTATCATTAATTTTATTTCGTAATTAACCACAAATGGTCTTCTTGCTTTCAGACTTACCTGGACAATTTAACTGAAGCTTTATACCATGAATACTCTTCCAAGGGAATTTTTATACAGAGCCTGACCCCATTTTTTGTGGTTACAAACATATCAATTTCAATGAGTACATTTTTTAAGAGAAAGTCCATACTGGTTCCTCTGGCTAAAGACATAGCCTATCAAGCTGTAAGGACCATAGGACTATGCCGAAGGACAACAGGATCTTATGCCCACTCCCTTCAGGTAAGTAGAAGTGGAAGAAAAGTGAATAATGAGAGGCATTCAGAAGAACAGTTTAGATAAGGGCTGGGCAAAAAATAGATCCCTAGATGTTGTAGAACTGAAACTGCCATGATGTTTGCCAGTCTTTACACTGTCAAAACATCATGGAAGTTGCAGTTTTACCACATCTGGGCAATTATCGTTTGCGCACTCTAAGTTTAGATCATATGCACATACAGTGGCGGGTCCCGCCGGCTAAGTAATGGGCGGCCCATGCTGTTAGGGCCATCCGATGCTATGTATTTCCAGGGGGCCTGGTCAGCTCTTTAACAGCGCGACCGTGCCCCCTCTAATGAAGTCAGAAGCTGGAAGGAAGTGACTGCCCCGGTCACTTCTTCCCAGCAACCACCGGGAGCCGCGCGGAAGGAAGGAGAGGAGGCAGTCAGAGTGGGAACTCTGACTCCCATAAAGCTGAGGCACTGGACACCAGGGAAAGGTATGTGTGTCTGTATGTATGTGTGTGTGTATGTCTGTATGTATGTACGTGTGTGTGTATGTCTGTCTGTGTATGTGTGTCTGTATGTATGTCTGTATATGTGTGTGTATGTCTGTGTGTGTGTATGTGTATGTCTGTCTGTCTGTCTGTGTGTGTTTGTATTTATGTATGTGTGTGTCTGTATGTATGTCTCTGTATATGTGTGTGTGTGTGTCTGCATGTCTATCTGTTTGCATTTGTGGGGGGAGGGGGGACATATGGGAGGGGGATGGTAGATATATGGGGAAGGGTTGCAAAGGGGGGAAGATGTACAGGGGGGCCCCAAGGCAATTTTTCACACCGGGTCCCGTGGTTTCTAGTTACGCCACTCTGTGCACATAACAGAGAATATACACTGATCAGGCACAACATTAAACCTGTCACACCTCTGGCTGCCACGCAGCAATTTCAGTCTCAGGTGTGAGTTGACTGGGGGTCCGTGCCTCTTCTGACTGTTCTCCAGTTACGTCACGTGTAGCGCAGACATCCTTAAAGTTACAGGACCCTGCAAAACACTACATTTTTATTCTAACAATTGTAAGGGTAATAATTAGTGGACACTTCTCCTCCTTTCGCACAACCCTTTGTGTGATTTGGAACATGGTAATGATGCTGTCCAATAGTGTTTAGGTTCACCCTATATATATTTTCCTCTTCCTAGTATTAGGTGCCCTGTTGAGGTGTCTGTTGATTGATAGAGTGTTCTGAGATATTTTACATTCCTGTTACTAATCCAGCTTTGTTCTGGCTATTCTGTTTATCTGGTATCATTGATCCTTGACCTTGATTCTCTGTGTGTTATGGTCACCCTATCCTGACAAAAAACACTGACAAGTGAAGTGAATAATATTTATTATAATTTCCAATATGGATACCGCACCTGAGATTGGCCAATCCTCACAATGTGATTCGGCTTGAAAACGTTGTTTCAATTTTGCTCCAATAAATATGACCATTGGATTGAACTTAAGTGCCTGGACCATCATTACTTTTTTGATTATATCATTACAAAGGCACCTGTAAAGCTGCAGTAGATATTAGGCAACAAGTGAACAGTCAACTCTTGAATTTCAAGTGTTGGAAGCAGGAAAAATGGGCAAGCGAAAAGCTCGGAGTGACTTTTACAAGAGCAAACTATTAATGGATAGATGACTGGGTCAGAGCATTTCCAAAATGGCAAGTCTTGTGGGGTGTTTCCGATAAGCAGTGGTAAGCACCTACCAAAAGTGGTGCAAGGAAGGACAGCCGGCATCAGAGCCATGGGAATCAAAGGTTCATTGAGGCAAGTTGGGAGTGATGTACCTGCCACACTGCAAAACCTGTTCTGGAATAGCTTTATGAACATGGCATAGAGTTAAAGGTGTTGCCTTTGCCTCCAAATTTCACAGATCTCAATTCGATTGAGCATCTGTGGGATGTGCTGAAACAACAAATCCAATCCATGGAGGCCCCACCTCACAACTTGTAGGACTTAGGAATTACATTGATCTGCTGCTAATGTTCAGAGCTGTTTTGGATATTACACAGGTTGTTTTCATATTGTGACTGATCAGTGTAAGGATATGAATAAATTGTGAGATAATTAACTCAGACAGGACTCCTGTCTATGCTCCATGTGCATTTCATGATGTCCACAATCAGTTGATAGGATATAGCCCAGGAATTATGTAGTATATGGATTTCAATATAGAGATAACTTGTGTCCTGTATAAATGTTTTAAATCTACATAGTTATGCAGTCCTAGAAAGTGAATTGGTACATGGGGGCTGTGAAAATTAATGTTGATTATGAATTGGAGTCATGGTTTGTGGAGTTCCAAGCAGTAGAGGAGTGCAATCAGTTACACCTTCCGCTGGAAAAGTAGTCTGCTGGAGGATTAAGAGGCTTGTACTTGTGTAGGAAGTGCTTTGCAGAGGAGGTACAGGGTCCCCTTTAGGATTTAGGGTGCCTTCTATGCAAGGATAGGATTTAGGGTGCCTTCTTTAGCTTGTTGTGTAGGGCCAGAAGTTCTGATTTTGTGGCAGGATTTGGGTCCCTTTTATTAAAGTGAGTTAGAGTTCGGATAGCTTCTAAGAGGTTCGTATATTCGTCCGTTCTCCGTTTTTTGGCATGGCTAGCATGCTTTATAAAACTGCCTCTTATGACCGCTTTATGTGCTAACCAGATGTGTTCAATTGAGGAGTCAGCGGTCTTGTTTTCATTGATATAGTGTTGTAAATCTTGTGTAATTTGGGACACTACCGACGGGTCTGTTAAGAGGGACTCATTAAGTCTCCAGGAGCCTGAGCCCCTGTTGGAGAACGTCTCATTAATGCTGAACGTGATGGGAGCATGGTCTGACCACGTCATTACCCCAATAGTGGCTCCCTCTATTCGGGCCATTGATGTAGAAGGAATGAGGAATCTATCTATCCGGGAATAGCTGTTGTGGGCTGCCGTGTAGCAAGTGTGGTCTATGTCTGCTGGATGTAGAATGCGCCACTGCGAGCTGTGGCTAGCGTGGAGCATATCTTCGTTGTAAGCGTGTGCCTGTGTTTGAGTGTGCAACTTTTAACTTGAGCTGTAGATGAGGAATCTAGGGTGCTGTCTAATAAAAAATTTGTGTCGCCTCCAATGATCACCTCCCCATGTCTATACATATCAGTCAACGCTAGGATCCTTAGTAAAAATTCATTTTTATACGCAGCATTGTTCAACATACATTGTATAATTAAATAACGACCTTTCTTGTCACTAATTTTTCGAACTAAGGAGAATGCCACATCCTTACCAATCACTATGGAGACTCCCCTTTTTTTGGCCGAGTAGCATGAGTGAAAATCATGTGGGTACCACCTGGAAGTGAATTTGGGTCTAGAGCCCCATTTGAAATGGGTCTCTTGGAAAAATGCCACTTGGGCTCCACTTCTCCTTGCTTCCTGAATGGCCAGTCTCCGCTTATTGGGGGAGTTAAGCCCTTTAGCATTGAGGGACATTATTTTAATCACCATCTAACCAGTGCGTGGCGTGCTGCACCGGTGGTTCGTAAAGTTTAATCAGGTCTGTCGACCTCTCATCTAGGCCATGCTGAAGGGTGTTCATGGTATTTGTGGCCCTGGGAGGTCTGGGCATTTTGCGATATTGTGCAGGGGTTGGGTTGTGGCTGCTTGACACTCTCAGAGGGGGGGTGGTATAGGGAAGGAAAGCAGAACAGGGGGGTAGCATGTCTGGTGACATGCGGTTGCCTAAGGCAACGGAGACGAAAGGCTACTAGAGCCTTGGGGGTGTACCACACGAGGTGTAGTATCAAGGTCTCGGTGTGTGCGAGATCTATAATAACTAAGGTTAAGCATGGTGCATCCGAGTGTCACTCACCCGTAGCGGCTAGGCTTATGGCCTTCAGTTAAGCCCTGGTAGGGTGCCATAGGTTAAACAGCATTAGAAACATAAAACATAACATATAAAAGGTGTAAACCTGTACTTAATGGTGGACGACCTGGCAGTAGTCAGAGATTCTCAGGTCGGCGCCTCTCCGGGATCTGTGCGTGCTTGGGAGGCTCTAGACACTCGCGACCAGTCCTTCTGTAGTTTCTTAGGTGTTTGGGCTGGGGCTTGTTTCTTCGTGGGGCTGGTGGATAGAAAAGGTACGTCCCAGTCTTGCAGCGCCTTTTTGCCGTCCTCAGGAGTCATGATGGGTCTGTCGATGCCGTTCCTTTTAACGAGCAGTTTTGTAGGGAAGCCCCACTTGTAGGGAATATTCGCGTTTCTCAGTGCTTCCGTTATCGGTGCAAATGTGCGCCTTTTGATCATAGTCGCCGCAGAGAGATCTGTAAATAGTTTGATATCTTTGTACTGTTCTGGCCATTTATTCACGTTCCTAGAGGTCTGCATGATCCTGTCTTTGACAGTGAAGTGGTGTACTCGTGTAATTGTGTCTCTTGCAGTTTCAGGCGGGAGATGTTTAGGCTTGGGGAGTCTGTGGGTCCTGTCGAGTATGAGGTCAAACTCAGATAGCGATGGGATCAGGATTTTAAACAGGTCTTTGACATACCTGGGTAAGTCCTGTTGCGTTATGACCTCTGGTATCCCTCTTATACGGATGTTATTCCGCCTGCTTCTGTCCTCTTGGTCAGCCATCTTTTCTTCCAGAAATTTAAGCTTATGTTCTAGTTCAGTGTAGGCCTCAGCCATCACATTATGTGCTTCCACCAATTCCTCTGTTCTGTCCTCCAGACAGGCAGTGCGTTCCCCTATGCTGTGGATGTCAGCTTTGATGGCTGCAGTCATTTTTTGGATGTCAGCTTTGAATGAAGTTTGCAGCTCCTGCATGATAAGCCTGATAGAGGCATTTGTTGCTGGGCTGTTGGGTGCTGGGTGGTATTCTCCTGTCTCAGAGCTGTGGGTAGGAGAGTGCCGACCGTCGGCGCCATCTTGGATTTTCGGCTCAGAGATTTGGGGCCGTTCCAGATGCGAGTTTAGGGATTTTTGCTTAAATTTTTTTGATGCCATCTGTGATGGATGTTCACCTGCGGCTGGGTGCTCTGTCCGTTCGTTTTCCAGGGTTTAACTGGCTGTTAAAGTCGTTTTAGTGCCGCGGACCGGGAGAGCTCCATTTCTGCACGTCCGCTCACATGTGCAGTCAGGCCACGCCCCCCTGGTTGTTTTTTTAATGTTTTTGTGAACCTTTGGTAGGAAATAAAATACCGGGATTTTTTCAAATTTTATATTTAGATAGTCTTTCTCTGATTTACTTAGGATACCTGTTTCGAATCCTTGAGTAATTAAAAAAAATTTATTTCTGTTTTATGTCATTTGTTGGGTCTTTGCATAATTTAGAATAAGTTACCTGTTCATATATGTGTCACACTCACCAACGAATCTAGTAAGGGGCTCATCACCCTACTTCTTATTTTTTTAATTCATTTTATGTATTTATGTATTTTTTCCTGCATGTGGCAGATAATAAATCAATGTCATTTTTCTCTCATTGGCATTCTATTATAAGTATTCTTTAAAAGTAATACTTTAAAGTCTGTGAATTACTACAGTCATATATGCCTATATTTTCTCTATAGACAATCTGCACCATTATTGTTTTTTCTTTTTACCTTATATATATCTTGACATTGCTGGAGGATATATCATCTAACATATTTGCTGGTCTTGTTTGAGATTATACAATGTCGCGTAGTAGCGCGCAAATTCGTCTCCTATGCATTTTGAGGTATGAATCTTGGTGCCTGTTGGTGTTGTGAGATACGCAATCTTTTGAGAGGCCTGTCCTGTTTTCAACCTAGAGGCTAGGTGTTCCCTTGTGCATAGGAGTTAGCTTTGAGGCATTTAAGTGTATGTGCGGTGGCCTGTAGAGCATGTTGGTGTACAAGTCTCATCGTGGTCTGAATTTGGTCTATAAGGGATGGAGAAGGTGTTAGTTGGTTTTGTACATTCAGCACATATAGGTCTGTTTTCCAGCGTTTTAGTTGTGCCTGAGATTGTTTACGTAATGCAGCTGCTCTTTATATAAATAGTCCCCGTACCACTGGTTTGTGTGCCTGCCATCACGTTGTTTTAGTCACCTCATGGGTCTCATTTTCTATGAAATAGTTTTGAAGGGCTTTGTCTATTTTGTTTACAAACTCCTTATTGTGTAATAGAGAGTCGTTCAATCTTGACCTGTAATGTGACCGGAGCGTGGTCTGACCACGTGAGTTGGTTTATATCATAGGGTTCTATTTGGTTGAAGTGTGTTCCTGACACAAAGAAAGTATCTAAGCGGGAGTATGAGTTGTGTACATGTGAGAAGTGGGTATAAGATTTTTCCAAACTGTGGGAGGCTCTCCATGCATCATAGTAATGATGCAAGAAAAGGAGTTTTTGTAATGCCTTGCACTGTCTCTTGAGGGGTCTAAATCTAGCCCTGTGCGGGGAAAGAGTGGTATCTAATGTCGGGTCGAAGATGTGGTTGAAGTCCCCACATACGATAGTGATCCCTTGACGGATGTCTGACACCCTCTTCAGAACCTTACGGAGAAAAATTATCTGGTTTGTATTCGGTGCATGGATTGATAATATGGTGTACATCATGTGGTTAATGGACCCTACTACAATAAGGAACCGTCCGTTCGTGTCAATGTTGTAGGAGTGTGCCTTAAATGACACGTTCTTGCTAATGAGTAAGGAGGTGCCCTTCGACTTATTGGGGGAGGTTGAGTGGAACTGCGTTGGGTAGTATCTGGACAACAAAGGGGGGTGATTGTGTGTACGGAAATGGGTTTTCAATTTCACAACAATTTTTTTGTGGTAATTGCAAATGCAAATGATAATCTCTCTATGATCCCCACATTAATAAAGCTTCTGGAGTATGTTGATGAACCCTTTTTTAATCTTTAAAATTTAAGGGAGTATAAAATTTTTATGTGTTTAATTTGTGGGATATCTTGTACATAATTTGTATCTACAGAGTTAGAAAGTCTTGCGTGGAAAGAAATGCAAAAGATAGGTATAGAGTTGTATTTTCTTATATATGTTTTTTTTTTTTTTGTAAAAAAGTTTTCTTGTAAACACGAATTATATAATTCTTTATTTTTGTTGTGCAGGTGAGTACATAGGATAGTAATACGCCACAACAGCGTGTATTTATATTTGAACATAGATAGGTGAAACAGTGGCATAGAGAATTTGCACATATTTTGTTTTGAATAGCATAATAGTAAGTTAGGCAGTTATGTCTGAACTATGATAAACAATTTGCTAAGTAACTCGCTTGTTTTAGTAAACAGTAGAGGGTCTGACAGCTAATTCTGTCACATAACTAAAAGATACCTTCGCTGGCGTATCTAGACTGCTAATTTTGGATACCATAGGGTAACATTCAGTCTATGTCATACATGCTTAGTCTAACTTTTTATAAACTAAACGGTTATTTTGTCAGAGTAGGCTTGAATAAAATAGAGTAAAGTTAAGTAAAACAAAGATGCTAAACGTTTAACATTGCTAGATCGCTTATTTTAGAGTAGGTATAATGTAAACATGCTTTAAAGCAGTGTCTTGATACAATACAATGCCTGTAGTTAAATTGTGAGGTCATAGCTGGGGTTATAGCATAAGGTAATGGTATTATGCGTGTTATGCGTGTTAATTCTTATATATATTTTAATGTATTATAATGAAGGGTTATGCCCTAGGCCAGTTCTGGATATAAGTGTGTAAACTCAAAGTAGTTTCACAAACTTTTTTTAAACTATAGTTGTCCTTTAACAGAAGGTTTAAACAATGATTTCCAGACATAATTATGTTTCTTTTTAATTAGGGTAGACTGCTTCCATAGTGGTTAGCTTCCACCTAATTGTATATGATACTTTTGCAGAATTTTATACTATTTATGCATTTTTTTCCTCCAGATTTACTTTGGAAATAGCATCCCAGAGTGGGCATGGATTTCCATCTTTAACTTGGCCTGTACAGTCATACGCAGACACCATTTTGCCAACATGAAATAAAGAAGAGTGCCCTTCAGCAGAACAAGACAGATTCTCTTGTCTTTGCTCTGTGTTGCTAAGTAGATGTTGTTGATCTACCCTCAAAAATAAACTTGGTGAATGTTAGACACCCCTAACACTGTGTATGCCTTGTCTTTTAGCTATATAGCAAATAAAGTTAAATGTATGAAAACAAGATATAAAATACCGTTAGGGTACCTTAGTTGTTGTTCACGGGATGTAAGTGGTAATTTGTCTGTAGGAGTCTCTAGTATAATCCAATTTTTTGGGCTGTGTAATTGCAAAGCTACCTTTGACTCCTTTTAACCATTAATAGGAAACCTTGTGGGTTATATACAATTATTTTTAGATCTCTTTTCCATCCAAATTCTACCAGACTTGGCCATCTTACATGAATTGCTATTTTCCCCACAATATACACTAACATTTCCCGCAAGTTATTCTTTACCTTAAAGGACCACTATAGGCACCCAGACCACTTAAGCTTAATGAAGTGGTCTGGGTGCCTGGTCCATCTAGGATGAACCCTTTCTGCTGTAAACATAGCAGTTTTAGAGAAACTGCTATGTTTACCTATGGGTTAATCCAGCCTCTAGTGACTGTCTCATTGACAGCCGCTAGAGGCGCTTCCGCACATCTCACTGTGATTTTCACAGTGAGAAGACGCCAGCATCCATAGGAAAACATTCAGAATGCTTTGCTATGAGACTGGCTTGCCGCGCATGCACATTAAGACAATGACATCAGAAGAGGGAGGAGAGTCCCAGCACCGAGGGAGCCTGCGCGGGAAAGAAGGTAAGGGATTAACCCCTTTCTCTCCCTTCAGCACCACGGGAGTGGTACCCTGAGGGTGGGGGCACCCTCAGGGCACTATCATACCAGGAAAATGAATTTGTTTTCCTGGCACTATAGTGGTCCTTTAAGGATCAACCAATATCATTTTTCGAGAGTCAATACCAATTATCGGTCGTCTTTTAGGCCTATCACTTGTGCCGATATGCTTTACAGGTAATGTTTTGAAAAAGCAGCACAAATCTACCATTAACCAAACATCTTTATAGTAAAAGATTTTGTGTGTGAAAAGCCCGGGAACTGAACATTTAGAACTCTTTTTGTCTCTGCATCCTTATACTACCAGGGATCTCATCTGTGATGTCATATCCCAGCATGCACTATTCTGAGGTATACTAGAGTACAAGAGATCAGTCACAAAGAGCATTAAAGTTCTCTGTAAAAAAAAGTGTTAAAGAGTGTTAAAACGCTCATATCTCACTGCCACTCAGAGTGTGGAGGCACAACTCTGAACATCCCCACATTGCCAGGTACTAACACAATGTACTGGCTGTCTAGAAGTGGACACTAGGGCTGGCCCCAGGGCCGGCCTTAGGGGTGTGTGAGGGTGTGCGAGCTCGCACATGGCCGGTGTCTGGGGAGCTAAAACAGGGCTCCTGGGCAAAATTACCTCTTGGGCCCATTATACCAATATTAAGTAAATATTTCAAATAGCAGTATGCATTTGTTTAATTATATATGTTGTGAGGGAATGTGTATGAAGGCATCTTTGTGTCTGAGAGTTAAAATCATTGTGAACACCGTTGCACTTTGTCCACGTCAACGCATGTGCAGGAATGTAGTGTTGATGTGTGCATTAATTCTGGGGTGGTATTGTGGTTAATAAGATTGTACATTTGTTTGTGCTTTGTTAATACAAAGATTATAGGGGTGCATATGTTATATATCAAAATAATCATTCTGAATAAGACATACATAAGCAATGCATTAAAATGGAAAAGTGGATGGGCAGCAGTGGATCTGAATAGAGGACCTGTATTTGTGAATAGGGGGTTGACCCAGAACCTAATGGGGGCACTGGTAGATTAATTGCAGGTGTGTGTCTCTGTATGTATGTATGTATGTATGTATGTGTGTATTTATGTATACATGGGTAGAACAGGAGGTTGCCCGGAAACAGAAAGGACATTTTGTAATAGATAAATAAAACTTAGTGTTTAATAAGTGTTAGTTAAATGATTGTTATATTTATGAAGAAGAAAAAAGTATCTACATAGACCTAAATTTTAAAGAAAAAAATATGCTTGTGCATAAACCAATAAGAAAGAAAGTATATACATATCCTGCTAGGATTCACAGTTACAATCTCAGACATGAAAACAGCTATCCAGGTTGTCTGAGATAAGAAATGTGAAAAATTGAGAATTTAATAGTGATTTCCAGTACAGCGTATGTTATGGATTGTCTAATGCAACAAAAAATGTTAATGTTGCAATGCATGTCAAACTCAAAGGCTAACACGGACAAATAAACAAGGTTTTGGTTTATGTGGGCCGCAAAAAAACTAAAACTTCAGTTTTCATAGAAACATAGGTTTATTTTAAAAAGTACAGTATAAAAAAGTTGCCTAGATGACACTGGATGTCCTCACGGTTGTAGGGCTTCAAAACAAAAGAGCAGATTTATTTTAGGGAGATGTGCATTTCCATATAACCAATGTTTCAGTCCAACTACTTGACATAAAGATAAGTTTGGTAATGGGACTTAAATTGTGAATGTATGCACAGCTGTAAAAAACAAATGACGTTATCTTGTTGATTTTGAAGTCCTATGAGTGTGTTCTTCACTTTGGCTGAGATTATCAAACTTGATGATCTTAGCCAATCTAATGCTTTCCCATAGGAAAGCATTGGGAGGCTATTGTGCATGTATGGCAAAAAGCTGCGCGGCCAATCAGCATCTCCATGGGGAGCGTTCATCGCCTCCATGCAGACCCAATCTAATACACTGACCCCTCCCCCATTCTAATACACTGCCCTCAAATCCAATACATTGCCCCCAATGGCGTCTCCAGGATTCATACTTGGGGGGAAGGGGGGCACATAAGGGGCCAGGGACAAAAGTAGGAGGTCAGTTATAAAATGTGTGTGTGTGTGTGTGTGTATACACTGAACAAAATTATAAATGCAACACTTTTGTTTTTACCCCCATTTTTCATGAGCTGAACTCAAAGATCTAAAACTTTTTCTATGTACACATAATGCCTATTTCTCTCAAATATTGTTCACAAATCTGTCTAAATCTGTGTTGGTGAGAACTCCTCCGCCGCCGAGATAATCCATCCACCTCACAGGTGTGGCATATCAAGATGCTGATTAGACAGCATGATTATTGCACAGGTGTGCCTTAGGCTGGCCACAATAAAAAGCCACTCTAAAATGTGCAGATTTACTGTATTGGGGGAGTATGGGGGTGTCCAAAAATCAGTCAGTATGTGGTGTGACCACCATTTGCCTCACACAGTGCAACACATCTCTATCGCATAGAGTTGATCAGGTTGTTGATTGTGGCCTGTGGAATGTTGGTCCACTCCTCTGCAATGGCTGTGCGAAGTTGCTGGACATTGGCAGGACCTGGAACACGCTGTTGTATACGCCAATCCAGAGTATCCCAAACTGCTCAATGGATGACATGTCCGGTGAGTATGCTGGCCATGCAAGAACTGGGATGTTTTCAGCTTCCAGGAATTGTGTACAGATCCTTGCAACATGAGGCTGTGCGTTATGATGAATGGCACAACAATGGGCCTCAGGATGTCGTCACGGTATCTCTGTGCATTCAAAATGCCATCAATAAAATGCACCTGTGTTTGTTGTCCATAACATATGCCTGCCTATACCATAACCCCACCGCCATCATGGGCCACTCAATTCACAACGTTGACTTCACGCTGTCTGCCATCTGCCCTGTACAGTGAAAACCGGGATTCATCTGTGAAGAGAACACAGCTCTCCAAAGTGCCAGACGCCATTGAATGTGAGCATGTGCCCACTCAAGTCAGTTACAATGATGAACTGCAGTCAGGCCGAGACCCTGATGAGGACCACAAGCATGCAGATGGTCCCTTAGATGGTTTACGACAGTTTGTGCAGAAATTCTTTGGTTATGCAAACCGATTGTTGCAGTAACTCTCCGGGTGACTGGTCTCAGATGATCTTGGAGGTGAAGATGCTGGATGTGGAGGTCCTGGGATGGCGTGGTTACACGTGGTCTGCGGTTGTGAAGCCGGTTGGATGTACTGCCAAATTCTCTGAAACGCCTTTAGAGACGGCTTGTGGTAAAGAAATGAGCATTCAATTCACGGGCAGTCAGCATGCCAATTGCACACTCCCTCAAAACTTGCGAAATCTGTGGAATTGTGCTGTGTGATAAAACTGCACATTTAAGAGTGACCTTTTGTGTACATAGAAAAAGTCTTAGATCTTTGAGTTATATATATATATAAATATATATACAGGGAGTGCAGAATTATTAGGCAAATGAGTATTTTGACCACATCATCCTCTTTATGCATGTTGTCTTACTCCAAGCTGTATAGGCTTGAAAGCCTACTACCAATTAAGCATATTAGGTGATGTGCATCTCTGTAATGAGAAGGGGTGTGGTCTAATGACATCAACACCCTATATCAGGTGTGCATAATTATTAGGCAACTTCCTTTCCTTTGGCAAAATGGGTCAAAAGAAGGACTTGACAGGCTCAGAAAAGTCAAAAATAGTGAGATATCTTGCAGAGGGATGCAGCACTCTTAAAATTGCAAAGCTTCTGAAGCGTGATCATCGAACAATCAAGCGTTTCATTCAAAATAGTCAACAGGGTCGCAAGAAGCGTGTGGAAAAACGCAAAGGCGCAAAATAACTGCACATGAACTGAGAAAAGTCAAGCGTGCAGCTGCCAAGATGCCACTTGCCACCAGTTTGGCCATATTTCAGAGCTGCAACATCACTGGAGTGCCCAAAAGCACAAGGTGTGCAATACTCAGAGACATGGCCAAGGTAAGAAAGGCTGAAAGACGACCACCACTGAACAAGACACACACGCTGAAACGTCAAGACTGGGCCAAGAAATATCTCAAGACTGATTTTTCTAAGGTTTTATGGACTGATGAAATGAGAGTGAGTCTTGATGGGCCAGATGGATGGATTGGTAAAGGGCAGAGAGCTCCAGTCTGACTCAGACTCCAGCAAGGTGGAGGTGGAGTACTGGTTTGGGCTGGTATCATCAAAGATGAGCTTGTGGGGCCTTTTCGGGTTGAGGATGGAGTCAAGCTCAACTCCCAGTCCTACTGACAGTTTCTGGAAGACACCTTCTTCAAGCAGTGGTACAGGAAGAAGTCTGCATCATTCAAGAAAAACATGATTTTCATGCAGGACAATGCTCCATCACACGCGTCCAAGTACTCCACAGCGTGGCTGACAAGAAAGGGTATAAAAGAAGAAAATCTAATGACATGGCCTCCTTGTTCACCTGATCTGAACCCCATTGAGAACCTGTGGTCCATCATCAAATGTGAGATTTACAAGGAGGGAAAACAGTACACCTCTCTGAACAGTGTCTGGGAGGCTGTGGTTGCTGCTGCACGCAATGTTGATGGTGAACAGATCAAAACACTGACAGAATCCATGGATGGCAGGCTTTTGAGTGTCCTTGCAAAGAAAGGTGGCTATATTGGTCACTGATTTGTTTTTGTTATGTTTTTGAATGTCAGAAATGTATATTTGTGAATGTTGAGATGTTATATTGGTTTCACTGGTAAAAATAAATAATTGAAATGGGTATATATTTGTTTTTTGTTAAGTTGCCTAATAATTATGCACAGTAATAGTCACCTGCACACACAGATATCCCCCTAAAATAGCTATAACTAAAAACAAACAAAAAACTACTTCAAAAAATATTCAGCTTTGATATTAATGAGTTTTTTGGGTTCATTGAGAACATGGTTGTTGTTCAATAATAAAATTAATCCTCAAAAATACAACTTGCCTAATAATTCTGCACTCCCTGTATACACACACACAATTCCGCGCACTAGCTTATTCACTAAACAATGATTTCAAATCTTAAGAGATTTTAATAGTTTTATTTAAAAACACCTCACCTAAGCATACAATAATGGGGGTTTAGTTACAGTATATGATCATACATTGCATAAGCCTGCCACAAAGTCAACGTACCCCATTCTTGGCAGGTCCTACTCTAGCAGCCTAATGCTTGCTATTATGAGATTAATCCACTTACCCGTATATACTTGAGTATAAGCCGACCCGAATAGAAGCCGAGGCACCTAATTTTACCACAAAAAACTGGCAAAACTTATTGACTCGAGTATAAGCCTAGGGTGGGAAATGCAGCAGCTACTGGTAAATTTCTAAATAAAATTAGATCCCAATAAATTACATTAACTGAATATTTATTTACAGTGTGTGTGTGTGTATATATAATGAATGCAGAGTGTGTGTGTTTGTGTAGTGTGTGTATATAATGAATGCAGAGTGTGTGTGTGTTTGTGTAGTGTGCGTATATAATGAATGCAGTGTGTGTGTTTGTGTAGTGTGTGTATATAATTAATGCAGAGGGTGTGTGTGTTTGTGTAGTGGGTGTATATAATGAATGCAGAGTGTGTGTGTGTTTGTGTAGTGTGTGTATATAATGAATGCAGTGTATGTGTATAGAATGCAGTGTGTGTGTGTGTTTGTGTAATGTGTGTAAACTGGGTGGGGGGAGGGCATTTTTATTATTTTAATATTTTTATTTGTTTAACTTTTTTTTTTGTCCCCCCTCCCGGCTTGTTACCTGGCCAGGGAGGGGGCTATGGCATTCCCTGGTGGTCCAGTGGTATGTACTGAACAGTGGGGGGGGGGTGGGGTGGCAGCAAGCGTTGTCATGGTAAGTAACAGCTTGCTGCCGGCCCCCCCTAGGACCGCCGGGCTTGTAATGTAAGTTGCCATAATACAGACCATGACTCGAGTATAAGCCGAGAGGGGCTTTTTCAGCATAAGAAATGTGCTGAAAAACTCGGCTTATACGCGAGTATATACTTGGGAAATACTTCCTTACTGGCCTGGACTCCCAAATATATAAATTAAACCAAGTGGATTAATCGCATAAGAGATATTTCGCCCTGGCGCCTGGCATTTGTCAGCCCTTTGCTAAGCCATGCAGGAAACATTAAAGCCGGCCGCTGCGGGGAGCATGGAGGTGGCACGTGAGGGAGCCGTAACCTTCCTGCAATCCCTCTCTGCTCCCTTGCGTACACACACAGACTGACCCCCCACACACAGACTGACACCCCACACCCATACACACACACAGACTGACCCATAGAGACAAACTGCCCCCCCACACACAGACTGAACCCCCCACCCCAACACACACTGATCCCCCCACACACAGATGGACCCCCATACACCCACAGACTGACCCCCCACACACAGACTGACCCACCGCACACACACAGACTGAACCCCACACCCCCACACCCAGACTGATCCCCACACACAGAGACTGACCCCCCCACACCCAAACACACACAGACTGACCCCCACACACAGACTGTCCCATACACACAAACTGACCCCCACACACAGTCTGAACCCCTCACCCCCACACACAGACTGACCCACCGCACACACACAGACTGAACCCCACCCCCCCACACCCAGACTGATCCCCACACACACAGACTGACCCCCCACACCCAAACACACACAGACTGACCCCCACACACAGACTGTCCCATACACACAAACTGACCCCCACACACAGTCTGAACCCCTCACCCCACACACAGACTGACCCACCGCACACACACAGACTGAACCCCACACCCCCACACCCAGACTGATCCCCACACACACAGACTGACCCCCCACATCCAAACACCCACAGACTGACCCCCACACACAGACTGTCCCATACACACAAACTGACCCCCACACACAGTCTGAACCCCTCACCCCCACACACAGACTGACCCCCACAGAGACTGACACATACACACAAACTGACCCACACACACACAGACTGAACCCCTCACCCACACACACAGACTGATCCCCCCACACACAGACTGACCCATACGCACACAGACTGACCCCCCACACACATACTGAACCCACCACCCAACACACATAGTCTGACCCCCATACACCCACAGACTGACCCACCCCACACACACACAGACAGAACCCCTACCTCCACTCCCAGACTGATCCACACACACACAGACTGACCCCCCCACACCCAAACACACACAGACTGACCTCCCAACACAGACTGACCCCCCACACCCATACAAACACAGACTGACCCCCACACACAGACTGACCCATACACACACAGACTGTCCCATACACACAAACTGACCCCCCACACACAGTCTGAACCCCTCACCCCCACACACAGACTAATCCCCACACACACAGATCCCCCAACACCCATAGAAACAGACTGACCCCCCACACCCATACACACACAGACTGACCCCCCACACCCATACACACACAGACTGACCCCCCACACCCATACACACACAGACTGACCCCCCACACCCATACACACCCATACACACACAGACTGACCCACACACACACAGATTGACCCATACACTCACAGACTGACCCTTCCCACACACACAGACTGACCCATACACACAAATTGACCCCCACACACAGACTGACCCACACACATACACAGACTGACCCTCCCCCCTCCTACACACACACAGAGACTGAACCACACACACTGACTCACACTTACAGCAGCTGCCTGGATGCCTCTGTGCAGAGCTGGGATTCCTCTCCCTGTCTCTCCTGCGCTACTCACTATGACCCAGGAGGAAGTCCTCCCAGCACAGTGCTCCCTCTGGCCGCTTGTGGGAAAAAGGTGGAACACAGTGATTTAAGGGGGCCACGGCCCCCTCTAGCCCTGACTGCCCCCCTCCCTCCATGCTAATACACTGCCCCTCCACCTAATCTAATATATATCTTTCCTGTCTTGTGGCTGGCTATAGCCACAACACAAAGTGGGCCCAAGGCAGGTGGGTCGCAAATATATCCATTGTGGACTGTATGCGAATATATATACTTACCATTGTATATATAAGCCGCAGGTTTGACATGCTTGAGTTACAGTGTCAGCAAATTGTAGGCTCTAACTGAGACCTGACTCAGAAGCACTTGAAGATCCACAGTATTATTTAATTATACATGGTGCTCTGAGAATGATAGTAAGTAAGAAAGGTATTATTCAACCAGGCAGGAAAATATTTACATCCAAAGAGGATCTGCTTATATTACGCAAATGCTAAACTGTGCCTTCAAGGACACCTATTCTCATTGTAAGGCTGGATTGCTAATCTCCTGGCAGCTCCAACTGAAATGTTAGTTAAGGCTGCATGTTGCTCTAACAGTCTTATGGTAACGAAATTCAAGTACAGGAAAATTACATTTATATTAGACTTCAGATTTAGGTCTGGAGTGTCTAAGGCTGCTGAAAGAGTACACTGAGCAGATCCACGACGTGTGTTTCACTGGTCAGGCAGTTCTCGAGGGGGAAATTAATCCTATCACTGAAATGGAATATTTCAGGTAAAACAACTAAATAGGTTTCTTAGGTCTAACCAATCTCTTTGTCCCATTTTTGACTGACTTTGATAGCGGTCAATCAAAAGCCACAAGGGAGGGGTTAAGTAAATTGAGGGATAATTTGCAAATGGTCTAGCAGAGTGACCAATGAATAACAAATAAGATTAACCGAAAAGATGCTGAATAGACATGCTGAAAGGACAGTGGATTAACAGAATTCAGTAAGGGGTGTAACTAAATTGTCGTGTCAAGCAAATACTCGGCGAGAATAATCAGAAGATGGGACCCACTTCTCCATGTAGGGTCAGAAGATTACCGCGCAAGAAGGTCTGAAAAAAACGTAATGTCTTTGTGTAGGTCTACTAAAGAACTGTAATGGATTATACAATGGTAGAAGAAGGAAATACCAGTGCTAACTCGTTATGAAGGTGGTAAAAACGTTACCATATAAGGAATGAGTACTGATAAATAAATGCATTTTTTCATTTGGTAAGTATATATATTCACATAGTATGAAACACTTAATAAAGAGTAAGAATATGTATATGTGTTTAATACTTAACCAAAGGTCAGATTAACCACTTTAGCAAGAGCAATATTTATCTGTTTGATAATCCATTACTTTATCATTGGGAAAAAATATGGTCTGAATGGGTAAACTTCGATCTAAGGGGTATTTCTACTAAAAGTTTATTTTATAGAATTAAAAGAAATGAGGAAAGAATGAAAAGGAATAAATAGGAGAGAAATAAAAATAAATGTAGAAAAAACCCTCGTGGGTTAAGTATTGGAGGGACATGCAAATGAAAGTAACATAAAAATAATGTTTCTATTGTTTTGGGATTTTTTTGGTTCAAAAAGTATATGCAACATCTAAAATTTTTTAGCAAAACCCTCCAAGACAACCTATTGTGTCAGGTATTGGCTCAGTACTGTGTAATCTTTCGGAGTACATGGATATTCTCTTTATCCCCTATATATACTTACTCTTACTTTTTAACCATACAATATGTATTTAAAATACCAGTAATGTGCAATCATTATATATATTTTCACTCCTGGTAAATATGTTTAAATAATATGTGTTGTTTAACACCATCATATATTTCATTCCCAATTCTATTTTTTGCTCCCACTCCCTCCTATCTAGTATGTCATAGCTAAAGGTAAATAAAGGGTTAAAACCGTTGCCTTAATTAAGTCCTTCCACATCTAAAAGGGTTAAAGGTTAATCCCTTCACTTCTGCTTCTATCAGCAGTGTGACGGACCGCCTAGCACTCCGACTGGGTGCCTCCGCCAATCGCTGCTTCCCAGCTGTCGCCAATTGCCACAAGCACCGTACCAGACACCATCAGCATAGGACTCCCCACTTCCAGTGTTACAGCTTGGCTGGGGTCTCGCCGTCCTCCATCCACCCTGTACCCAAGACCAGGATCCAGCTTCCAGTGGGCAGACCTCTCCTACTCCAGAGAGTGTAGCAGACTGCTCTCACAAGAGCAAGTGATTATAACCCGGAGGAGTATAGTGATACAGCAATCCCCAGAGCAGATACAGCTGTTCCCCCCACTAATGAGATGAGACTCTATGTTGAGGTTAGGCAGAAACTCAATTATTGGTAACCACAACTGGCCTTATATGCAGGTTCCCATGCAAGGGTCACTACCCCCATGACCTGAGAGTAGACTACAGTAAAAACAACCACACAATGACATTGGCTCTCAGGTCCAGGACACTCCCATACACAAATAAGAAAATCCCTCCACTGTGTCTGGGAGATAATTGAATCAGGAACTGTACTAATCTAATACAATTATCTCCAAGTACCCCCAAAACCCATGGAAACTCCACAAAAGTTAAATCCTCTGATAGCCTCAATCTGGGTGACCAACATATCCAAAAATCACTCCGATCGTTTCAGGGGTTCAGGAATTTCCTTGAAGTCATAATTTTAAACCGACCGTGCTCGTGGTCCTATGACCAAATAGTTCCAGGGGATTAGGGCCAATGGTTGGTCTCTCTTTATGGAATACAAAATTACATAAATCACATAAGTTTTAAAAGGGCCCATAGTCTTTTGGCAGGAGGCTGGCAAGCAGGCCCCTCCAAGAACACGTGGCAGAGGCATTTCTGCCACAAGCAGTCTTTGCAGCACATTCCTTTCTCTGTTACTTTTGTTTTAGCATAGCTTAGATAACACTTTATCAAGTAAGTAATTGTTGCTTGTTTTCACGTAGACATACGCAGTAGACTAATGTCATAATAAATATGCAATGCTCTCCCAATTAAAGATGAGATGATATTGAACTACAACAAAGTAAGTCTGTGGTTTTATTATCGGTTCTCCCGAGCGCTCCTACATGTAATTTCTATATGAAGTATTGAAAAACAAGTAGCAAGAGAGGTGAGAACGGACAACAGCTCAATTAGCCTGTCCTTCGGTGGGTCCTCGCTCAGATCTCAAGCTCATCAGTGAGGTATAGCCAATATATGATATGGGCTATACCTCACTGATGATACCTTACAAGGTTGAAACGATTATCTGGGGTTGCTGTACTATTTACCATCATATCCCTGGTGGGGATTATAACACCCATGCACAGATATTTGAGCGACTTAACACTTTTAAATGTGAGTATAATGCATTTTTGTACTGCATCACATATTTATGTTTACAGTGAACATTATTGGTTATTTTCTTTTTCTTTCAAATATCTACCTGTACGAGATTCGCCTTAAAAGTTACATATCCATCAGTAGGCATTGCACCGCTGCAAGCAATTTTACTTAGAGATAGTTTAAGCTCCATAACATGTGAGTGCTACCTCATATACTACTGTTGTGAGTCCTATTTTTCTGCCTAAACAGTCTGCACTATTATTTGCCATTTTGTGTTTCTCTACATATATTTACAAGCACCTTAACCAAGAAACAACATTCCCCAAGACATCCAGAAACAGCTGGGATTGCAATATTTGAATTGTAAATATTTAGATTTTTTATATTATTATTATATTACTCTATCTTTTTACACCTTGCATATTTAAACAAATGGAGGTTATTTTGTTTCTCCAATGGCCATGAGAGACTTTAGCCCACCTGCCACATCAAGGCAAACCTCTCAGGTGGATCCTACACTAACCTTTCACCCTGCATTCTTGCACTTCTGGCAAAGATATCTCTAATGAGACAGAAAAAACTGACCCATACCGAAACACTGACCCATAAACAAACACACATACATACAGACATACACTAACTCATACAGACATGCACTGACCCATACAGACACACACTGACCCACACTGGAGACAGACACTGACCCACACTACAGACACACACTGACCCATACAGACAAACACAGACCCATACTGCAGACAGACACTGTCCTATACAGACACACACTCACCCATACAGACTGACATACACAAACACAAATTCTTCACAAATACACATTGTGATGTCCCATTCACCCTCTTACCTTTCTTGCATATATGACTGCTTTTTTCTGTGTCCCTGGCAGCTTCCGTGTGCCTGGCCCCCTTATTTCATCACAGCCCCGCCCCTGCTATGCTTCATCCCACTTGTCCCCACATACAGGGCAAGGGGCGGGAGCAAGATATTGAAACACCATAGCACTGTTGCAGCAATAGCAGTCTTTGTGGGGGGCCTGGTTGAGAAAGCTGAAGTGGATGCCGCCTGAACAGTGTTACACTGGGTGCTAGTCAGCAGACATGTAAGTACTCCCTAGCACCAGGTAACATGGCTGGTGGCACGATTTGTAGAATTTCTCCAATATAGAGGGGTGGTCAAACGAGCAGAGCAGTAAAGTTCCTGCTGGCGCCCGGCTTTGACCAGCGCCCAGATATCAAGGACTCACCAACAGCTGAGACTTCAACTCTTTATTGTCATTACCAATATGGATACTGCACTCTCCTGCATCCCAGGGTGCAATCGGGCCTGAGATTGGCCAATCCTCACAAAGTAATTTGCAAAAACGTATGATGGTCCAGGCGTTCAATGCAGTGGGCAGATTTATTGGAGCAAAGTAGAAACAACGTTTCGCCCCACAACAGGGCCTTTGTCAAGCTCTGCTTCACTATATACATAGAACACTCACTTCCATGTTCGACATGATGACTCTCAGCTTTTTGCTCCGCCTCTTGGAGCTTTCTAAAGCATGGATCGAGTCCTTCCTCTCTTGAGCTTGCATACAGCGAGGGAACAAAAATATTTGATCCCCTGCTGATTTTGAATGTTTGCCCACTGACAAAGAAATGATCAGTCTATAATTTTTATGGTAGGTGTATTTTAACAGTGAGAGACAGAATAAAAAAAAACAAAAAAAAAAACAGAAAAGCCCATGTCAAAAAAGTTATAAAATGATTTGCATGTCAAAGAGTGAAATAAGTATTTGACCCCTTCGACTAAGTACTTGGTGGCAAAACCCTTGTTGGCAATCACAGAGGTCAAACGTTTCTTGTAGTTGGCCACCAGGTTTCCACACATATCGGGAGCGATATTGTCCCACTCCTCTTTTCAGATCCTCTCCAAGTCATTAAGGTTTCGAGGCTGAGTTTGCCAACTCGAGGTCTCATCTGACTACAACACTTTCACCCAGTTCTCCTCTGAATTATTCAGATGTTCATTGGCAAACTTCAGACGGGCCTGTACGCAGGGCCGGCGCTACCAGCCCTGGGGGCGCAACATCAGGCTGACCGGAAGGAGGGAAGCGCACTGCATATATATTTATGTGTCTGTATGGCGGTATGTCTCTGTATGCATGCATATCTCTGTATGTATGTAGGTATGTGCTGTATGTCTTTGTATGTATGTTTCTGTATGCCTGTATGTCTCTGTATGCCTGTATGTGTCTATATGACGGAATACCTCTGTATGTATGCATGTCTTTATATGCCTTCATGTCTCTGTATGCATGTATGTCTTTGCCTGTATGTCTCTGACTGTATGTAACGAGTATATACCCCTACACGCAGGATCCAGCAAAACAGAAGACAGCACAGAGGAGAGATACGTCTACCGGACCTTAGAGTGGCCGGACTCGACGTAAAGGAGAAGTACAGAGTCAGGAGCGATCCGAGGTCAAGGGCACAAAGAGACAGCGTAAACGAGAACTAGCCGGGGTCTGGTACACAGGAATCAGCAAGCCGGCAAACAGTACAGACAAGGATAAAGCGAAAACGAAGTCAGAATACAAAGCCAAGGTCAAGTACGGAGAAACACAACTGAATACAACAAGCACTAAAGGGAACTGTAGCAGAAACCACGATAGGGCAAGGAACTAAGGGAAAAGGGTAAGTATAAGTAGTCTTCAAACTAACGTGATTGGCTCCTGTCACTTCCACTCCCCCAACAGGTAAGTGTATGGGGTGATTGGCGTGACAGGAGCCAATGGGAGCCTTTTTGCAATTTAGGCTCCCACTGTCTCTTTAAGAGCGCGCCCGAGATTCGCGGCGCGCTCTTAGCTGCAGGCGGGACACGTGACCGCTTCTCGCGGTCACTGCCCGCCTTCCTGTTTGAGCAGTCGGATGAGCCGCGCGCGGCTCGTGCAGCCGCAGGACCGCGCGCGGCTTGAAGAGAGGACCGCGGCCGGCCCCCGGATAAGGTAAGTACCGCTACAGTACCCCCCCCTGAGGACACGCCCTCCGGGCGGGCAGGACCAGGTCTGGCAGGAAAACGCGAATGGAAAGAACGTACAAGGCGGGGAGCATGAACAGCATCCGCAGAAATCCAACTGCGCTCCTCAGGCCCATAACCCTTCCAATGTACCAAGTACTGAAGCCGACCCCTGAGGAAACGAGAGTCAATAACAGCAGACACTTCGAACTCCTCATGACCCTCCACAGAGACAGGAGGGGGAGGGGGTGTACTCCGGGTATAGCGGTTGCGTACGTAAGGCTTCAACAACGAGGTGTGAAATACATTGGGTATACGCAGATTTTTAGGCAGACCCAAGGCATAAGAAACGGGATTAACCTTATGTATAATGCGATAAGGACCAATGAAGCGGGGAGCCAATTTCATAGAAGGCACCCGGAGGCGAATATTCCGTGTGGAAAGCAAAACCCTGTCCCCCACAACATAGGAAGGAGCCGCTCTGCGATGCTTGTCAGCCTGAGCCTTCTGGCGGGCAGCAGAGTCCACCAAAGAACGCTGAACCTGCTCCCAAGTATTACGCAAACCAGCCAAATGCTCATCCAGAACTGGCATGCCCTGTGAGGAGAATGCAGCCGGAAGAACAACGGGATGCTGGCCATAGACAACGTAAAAAGGGCTTTTGCCGGAAGAATCATGAGTGGCGTTATTCCGAGCAAATTCAGCCCAAGGGAGCAGGTCAGACCAATTGTCCTGATGGTGAGACACAAAACAACGGAGGTACTGCTCCAGAGACTGGTTGGCACGTTCAGCAGCTCCATTAGACTGGGGATGGTAAGCGGAAGAAAATGAGAGGGAAATACCCATCTCCGAACAAAAGGCTTTCCAGAACCTGGAAATAAATTGGCTACCCCTATCGGATACAATAGATAAGGGAATACCATGTAATCGAAACACTTCTTTAGCGAAGATAAGAGCCAGTTCCTTGGAAGTGGGCAACTTGCGAAGAGACACAAAGTGAGCCATTTTGGAAAACCGATCTACTATCATTAGGATGACTGTGTTACCATTCGAAGGGGGTAATTCAACAATAAAATCCATTGATAGATTAGACCAAGGTCTCTCGGGAACGGGTAACGGATGCAACAGCCCACAAGGAACTCTACGAGAGGTTTTCATACATGCACAAGTAGAACAAGCACTTATATAGTCAGTAACATCCTTACGTAAGGTATCCCACCAGAAATACCGAGAAACGGCTGACACTGTTTTGGAAATACCAGGATGTCCAGCAGTCTTAGTATCGTGATACAGTGACAGAATATCCCGTCTCTCGGGAACGTCAACGAACAATTTATCATTAGGCCTCTCGCCAGGTGCCATGCTCTGTTTCGCTTGTATGGCCTGCAAGAGGGACGAGGAAATAGACAATATAGTAGTTGCTATTATCCTGTCTGGGGGAATGACAGGAGTGACATCAATCTCCTGTTTGTCAATAGTCTCGAATTGTCTGGACAGAGCGTCCGCTTTAGTGTTCCGGTCGCCTGGCCTATAGGTTATTATATAATTAAAATGAGACAAGAACAGTGACCACCTAGCCTGCCTGGAAGACAATCTTTTAGCTTCGCTAAGGTAGGACAGGTTCTTATGATCCGTAAATATGAGGATGGGATCCTTAGTGCCTTCTAACAAATGTCTCCATTCTTTGAGTGCTAAAATGATAGCAAGGAGTTCGCGATTACCCACATCATAATTCCTTTCTGCTTTGGACATTTGTTTAGAAAAGAAGCCACAAGGATGCAATGGCTTGTCAGGAGACTCTCTTTGGGATAAGACAGCACCTACCCCTATATCAGAAGCATCAACCTCAAGTATAAATGGCAATGAGGGGACAGGATGCTGTAAAATAGGGGCAGAGGCGAACGTAGTCTTAAGAAAGTCAAAAGCCTGAAGTGCCTCAGTAGACCAGACACGTGTATTGCCATCCTTTTTAGTCATACGAGTAATAGGCGCTACTATAGACGAAAAACCTTTGATAAAACGTCTATAATAATTAGAGAAACCCAGAAAACGCTGGATGGCTTTCAGACCTTGCGGCAGAGGCCATTCTATGACCGCAGCGAGCTTCTGGGGATCCATCCGAAAACCCTCAGCGGAAATCAAATACCCTAAAAACTGGACCTCGGATTGGTCGAATAGACATTTTTCTAATTTGCAATAAAGACCATTAGCAAGAAGGGTCTTCAGAACTGTCGTAACATGTCTGTGATGAGTGTGAATGTCTGTAGAATATATTAAAATGTCATCCAAGTACACAATAACAAATGAGTGAATAAAGTCCCTTAAGACATCATTAATAAATTCTTGGAACACTGCTGGGGCATTGCAAAGCCCAAATGGCATGACGGTATACTCATAATGACCTGACCGAGTGTTAAAGGCTGTCTTCCATTCGTGGTCCTTTTTTATACGTATCAAATTGTATGCTCCTCTAAGATCTAATTTGGTGAATACCGTAGCATGTTTGAGCCTGTCAAACAATTCTGTTATTAACGGTATAGGGTAAGCATTTTTGATGGTGATTTTATTAAGACCTCTATAATCAATGCAAGGTCTTAAATCACCTTCTTTCTTCGATACAAAGAAGAACCCCGCTCCAGCCGGAGAAGAGGATCTCCTAATAAATCCCTTTTCTAATGATTCTTTAATGTACTCCTCCATGACACGGTTTTCTTGAACCGATAGGGGGTACACCCTGCCCTTGGGAGGTATAGTACCAGGCAACAAATCAATAGCACAATCGTAGGGTCTGTGAGGCGGTAATTTGTCAGCCTCTCTTTTATCAAAGACAGTCTTTAAAGTTAAATACTGAGAGGGTATAGCCGTAGATAAAGGAGGAACAGTAGGAACGTTAATAGAATTCACAGGCGTGACTTCAATAGTACATGACTCATGGCAGGCTTCACTCCATGATTTTATCTGCCCTGTCTCCCAGTCAAAAATGGGATTGTGGGCACGTAACCATGGATACCCTAATACCAACTGTGAAGAGGGAGAGGTGATGACCTGGAACCGAATGGTTTCATAGTGTAGAACCCCTGTGTACATGTGTAGCGGTGCAGTCTCGTGAGTAACAACTGGAGATATCAATGGTCTACCATCTATGGCCTCAACGGCCAAGGGTATCTCCTTCTCCCTGATGGGAATATTGTTTTTCTTTACAAAACCAGAGTCTATAAAATTCTCAGCTGCCCCAGAGTCAACCAGGGCGTATATGTTTTCAACTATACAACTCTCTCCCATATGTAAAGAAACAGGGAGAAGCAGTCGGTTAGGAGGCAATGTAGGAGACTTAGAAATCACACCCAAGGCCAGTCCCCTATAAGGTCTTAGGTGCGAGAGTTTTCCGGGAGCAGAGGACACTCCTTTACCATATGTTCTCTCCTACCACAATATAGGCAGAGTCCCTCTCTTCTCCTATGTAATTTTTCATTATCAGAGAGTTTGGCAACCCCTAATTGCATTGGCTCCTCTTCAGATACTTTTACACTCTCCGGTGGATTAACTCTGGGGTGAATAGGCGTAACAAAACTTCTATTCCTGTTCTTGGTATAGAGCCTGTCCCGAATCCTATTATCTATATCGATGAGGTAGTCAATAAGGTCCTCTAAGGCAACAGGAAGTTCCTTAGCCGCTACCTCATCCAATATAGAATCTGATAAGCCTTCCATGAAGGCAGTAGTTAACCCATTATTGGTCCAATCGACCTGTGAGGCAAGGGTACGAAACTGTATAGCGTAATCAGCCACAGACCTAGAACCCTGTTTAACCCTCATTAATGCTCTAGCGGCATTCTTAGACCTTTTCATAGTGTCAAAAGTTCTGCGAAAAGCTGTTAGGAAACTGTGAAAGTTATGCACCATAGGTCCATTAGCCTCCCAAATAGGGTTTGCCCATTCAAGTGCTTTGTCGGTAAGTTGGTGCATAAAGAACCCAACTTTGGACCTCTCTGTGGGAAATGAACGTGGATACATTTCAAAATGAAACTCTATTTGGTTAATGAACCCTCTGCATGTCTTAGAATCCCCTCCATACCTAGGAGGAGGCGTTAAATGTGCTGTAGCATTAGGCATAGTCGATACTTCAGGAAGCAGGGGTGCAGGAGGGTTAGGTGCGGTTGCTGGAATGGTTCTAGCTAAGAGCGTCTGGAGAGCCTGAGCTATTTGATCCATACGGTGATCCTGCTCTACAAATCTAGCCTCATGGGTCGCCATCTGTTGAGCTAAATCTGCGGGGTCCATGGCCCTATCGTAATGTAACGAGTATATACCCCTACACGCAGGATCCAGCAAAACAGAAGACAGCACAGAGGAGAGATACGTCTACCGGACCTTAGAGTGGCCGGACTCGACGTAAAGGAGAAGTACAGAGTCAGGAGCGATCCGAGGTCAAGGGCACAAAGAGACAGCGTAAACGAGAACTAGCCGGGGTCTGGTACACAGGAATCAGCAAGCCGGCAAACAGTACAGACAAGGATAAAGCGAAAACGAAGTCAGAATACAAAGCCAAGGTCAAGTACGGAGAAACACAACTGAATACAACAAGCACTAAAGGGAACTGTAGCAGAAACCACGATAGGGCAAGGAACTAAGGGAAAAGGGTAAGTATAAGTAGTCTTCAAACTAACGTGATTGGCTCCTGTCACTTCCACTCCCCCAACAGGTAAGTGTATGGGGTGATTGGCGTGACAGGAGCCAATGGGAGCCTTTTTGCAATTTAGGCTCCCACTGTCTCTTTAAGAGCGCGCCCGAGATTCGCGGCGCGCTCTTAGCTGCAGGCGGGACACGTGACCGCTTCTCGCGGTCACTGCCCGCCTTCCTGTTTGAGCAGTCGGATGAGCCGCGCGCGGCTCGTGCAGCCGCAGGACCGCGCGCGGCTTGAAGAGAGGACCGCGGCCGGCCCCCGGATAAGGTAAGTACCGCTACACTGTATGTGTCTGTGTCTGTATATCTCTGTATGATTATTTCTGTGTTTGTATGACAGTGTACCTATGTGACTGAAAAATGATGCCTGTGGCTTGGGAGGAAATACACACAGGTGAAGATGCATTTTTTTCCTAGCACCGGCCCTGCCTGTACGTGTGCTTTCTTGAGCAGGGGGACCTTGAAGGATTTCAGTCCTTCATGGCGTAGTGTGTTACCAATTGCTTTTTTGGTGACTATAGTCCCAGCTGCCTTGAGATCATTAACAAGATCCCCCTGTGTAGTTCTGGGCTGATTCTTCACCATTATCATTGAAACTCCACAAGGTGAGATCTTGCATGGAGCACCAGACCGAGGGAGACCGACCGTTATTTTGTGTTTCTTCCATTTGCGAATAATCGCACCAACTGTTGTCACCTTCTCACCAAGCTGCTTGGCGATGGTCTTGTAGCCCATTCCAGTCTTGTGTAGGTCTACAATCTTGTCCCTGACATCCTTGGACAGCTCTTTGGTCTTGGCCATGGTGGAGAGTTTGGAATCTGATTTATTGCACTCTTTAAGAGAGTGCTCCTAATATCTTCTCGTTACCTGTATAAAAGACATCAGGGATAAAGAAATCTTGCTGATCTTGATAGGGGATCAAATACTTACTTCACTCAATGACATGCAAATAAATCTATAACTTTTTTGACATGCGTTTTTCTGGATTTTTGTTGTTGTTGTTATTCTGTCTCTCACTGTTAAAATACACCTACCATTAAAGATGTAAACTGTTAACTTTCCTATTCTTTTCTGTCCCAATGTACATATTACCCTATGTTAAAAAAAAAAAAAATAATAACTGTGGCAGTCGGAGCAGCTGAAAAAAAAAAACTATGTATCTATGACCAACAATAAATAAATATGCATGTACAGTACTATAACATAAGCAACTGAGTAATCAACATATATAATATGTAATGTCTGGAAACTGCCACTACAAATAAAGAATTAAAAAAAATACACCTACCATTAAAATTATAGACTGATTATTTCTTTGTCAGTGGACAAACGTTCAAAATCAGCAGGGGAACAGGGGGTGGGGCCGGACCGCCGAGCTGGCTGGACGCGAGACCAGCTCCTGCAGCATAATATGAGAAACAGCGATTTTTCCACTAAATTTGGCGCAAAACTGGCCGGCAGTGGTGGCCCTGGACGGGCAGAGAGCCCTGGAATCCAGGGTGAGGCTGGCCCAACAGGCTACAGTCCCCTGGAGGAGGAATCCTGCCCGACTCTCTTAAGGCCTACTCCGGAGGCGAGCGGGGCGGACGGCCGCTGCCCTGCCGCCTACTGTTCCGGGCTCAGAGTCGGACCCGTGGGGATGCCGGCCCCGTTCCCACCCCCCTCTGGACCGGGGGGGGTGATCCCGGTCTACACCCTCGAGACCCAAACAAGCCTGCACCCTGACATCTCCCGCCCATACTGCAGACCGCATGTTGGGCCCAAGATGGCCGCCAAGCACCAAACCCTGCAACTTCGAGAAAATTTGGAAGCACAAGCATGAAAAAAAACAAAAAAAAAAAAACATCTCACGGCTCAACATACTTACCACGCATGGGAAGAAGGACGAAGCGACAGCTACTCGGCCCGAAAGGCACACAGCAAAGCGACATGCTCGCCGACGGATCCCCCGAGAAGGGAACTGCACTGCGGTACGACGCCACATACCACGCAAGTTACCCCCTCGCATCCGCACTCCTATACAGCGCTCCCACACACCTCAGAACCAACGAGAAAGTCCTGACCCAGGGGCCAGCCGATCTGGAAACCGGGTGAGCAAGCAAGGCAACCCGCAGGGGCTAATCCCTGCCGAAAACAGGGATCCCATTCTGGAAACATGCCACATGGACTGTCACAGGGTCCGGGCCCAAAAGGGGAGCCCCATAATAGAGACTACCTGCGGGGAAAACTGGGTTTCTTTACCTATAGGCATCTGTTAAGTGCTAGCCAACTTTCCTGCTGATTGCTTGATGGTGATAACGGCTTACTGCTAACCCAACGTTAAAACATACATGATTCCCACCCAGTGGTTATTCCAAGCTTATATTTACATGCTTTTCTGTTTTTATGCATTTTATTTCACCCTGCCTCCACAACCAGTGCGTAATTAATGTGTACTTCTGCCTCTCTTATTCAAACAACCACAGGCAAGATCCACTTATGCATACTCACTGTAAACTACCTGTGCAGTTTTTTGTTAATTTACATGTCCTTATTACCTCACAGACGAGCATAGCCTAATAATCATTATGTTACACACTTTTAGACTACAGCGTGCAACTCACTCTACATTCGTAATGAGTACTATTATCCTGTTCAGCTTGTTTTATTAACACTTAATAATCTGTGTACATTCTCATGCCCAAACCATGCTTTCCTCATGTCTCTTCTCTAACCAGGTCTCCATGACATGTGCAGTATGTTACCATATTCCAAACCAAACGTGAACCTTAACTGTTGTATTAGAGATCATTTAAATATTATAAAAAATGTGCCTGAATATTAGATGCCATAACGTGTAATACCATTGTTTACCTAATCTACCGGATGTCGCTGTTGTGGCACATGCCGGCTGTTTGTTCATTCCGTGCACAACCAAAATAAAGAATTAAAAAAAAAAAAAAAAAATCAGCAGGGGAACAAATACTTTTTTCCCTCACAGTAGTGGCTATGTTTTAGTAGGTTAATACTAAACCTAATAAAGATTGTATTAGGTAAATTCTGGTCTCTACGGAAGCACCATTTCTGGAGAATGCATGTTTTGGGTGTGCCCCCAATTCCCTTATTGTCTTTACAATACTAAACCTGTCATACTTCTGGCTGCTGGCAGCAATTTCAGTCTCCAGTGGGAGTCGCAAGGATCCGTGCCTCTTCTATTATTCTCCGGGTTCTGGCTGCATAACATGCTCCCCACATCACAAGTGTTGCAGGGTTGCCAGGTAACCATAGCAATCCTGCTCTTAAGGCAGGAGTCCTTAAAGTTAAAGTTACAGATCCCTTCAAAACACTACATTTTTATATTAAACATTTTAAGGGTCATAATTAGGGGACACTTCCTTCTCCCTTCACAAGTCACACACCTTTGTGCGATTTATTGCAGGGGGGTGATGCTGTCCAATAGAGTTTAAGTTCACCCCATATATAGTTTCCTGTTCCTGGTATTAGGTGCCCTGTCGTGGTTTCTGTTATCAGAGAGTATATTCTGAGATCATTACATTCCTGTTACTGACCCAGCTTTGTTCTGGCTATTCTGTTTATCTGGCATCCTTGACCTAAGCCTGTTTTCTACTTTGCCATTTTCGCCTATCTTGGACATCACGATAAGCCCATCAACTCTAAGATCCGGTGTATGTAACCACTGCTTCCTATTTGCTAATTATATTATATATATATAAATGATATAACAAGACATCAAAGGATTCCAGAGATCAGAAGAATTGAGTAAACTGACAAAATTTAGAAATCAGGAAGAGGAGATACAAGGAACGCGCTATTGGGCTACTAGAACCACAACAGGGCAACATGGAGTGGGAGAGGACAAATATATATAGACAGTGCTTACTTTCTATTTCATATAATTCCGTATGATTAGTGGGCGATAGAACAATTCATTAGACTGAAAAACGTCATCAATGTGCACCGAATTTGGTATGGCCAATTTGCAAATAGGACTCACATTCAGTCCTGCCAATTCACCATTCAGACCCGAATTTGGTTGCCCATAAAACCCAGAGGCGTGCAGCGTTGCACAGAATGACGGGGTGTCGAAGGAAGAAAAGTAGGCAACCCCAGTTATAGCCTTCTAATGTATAATGTAGTACCTGGAACAATACTTTAGAACAGGCATAGGCAACATTCGGCACTCCAGATATTTTGGACTACACCTTCCATGATTTATGGATGTAAGAGCATTATCGGTGATGTAATCCACAACATCTGCAGTGCCGAAGGTTGCCTATCCCTGCTTTAGAATATACTTAATCTAATCATGTTGAAAGACTGAAAGTACTATAGCAACAGTGTCATAGCTGACAGATGTTTGGCTGCTGGAAGGTATTTTATTTATTTTTTCATCTGCACTAGAACACATTACCACATCAGTAATAAATATACAGTTCTCAAAAGTTTGCATACCCTTGGAGAATTGGTAATATATTTTGCCATTTTTAAAGAAAACATGAGTAAGCAGGCAAAACACATTTCTTTTATTTCTTATGGGATTCATATTCAACTGTAGGTTATTACAGAATGGCGCAAACATAACAAAACATGGCAACAAAGAAAAACAATGAAATGACCCCCAAAAGTTCTTAAAACTGTGTATAGCCCCCTTTAGCATCAACGACAGTGTGCAGTCTTTTGTAATAGTTGTCTATGAGGCCTCCAATTCTTTTTTTTTTTTTTAATTCTTTATTTTTGTTTCAGCATCCGATACGGCAGTAAAAGACATTGGAAGGCCCACGCAGGGGCCTCTTATAGACATATTATACAGTGCATAAAACGGAGTATACATAGTGATGTCAAATACATATTCGATATAGTGTGCCGTTCGGCGCTGATTTTCATTTATCCGGGCTTTGTTAGCCCAAGTATTGAACATAAACATAGACAAAAACGTGAATATTGGTAAGGTCGTGGCATTTCAGTACTTAGTTTCATAACATCTGGACCGGTTAACATTGTGCGGGTCTGAGTTTCGTTCGGTGGGTAAGGCATCCCTGTGTTTGTCAATATGGTTCTTAGTACATTTCTGGTTATCGTTGCACAGTGAGCTCATACCTCCTAAGTCTTTACGTTCGTGTCAGCCTAGTCGAGGTTGTTTTGCTAGTCTGGTATGTTAACCAAGCTGGTGTACTGAGTGAACGGTCAAATAGGAAGTGGGGGAGGGTAGGGAGTGGGGTTGCAGGTTGAGGGGGGGTGGTTATAGAAGGGGGGGGTGCTGTGCTCGTCGGGGCGCCCGGCGGGTATAGGTACACCAAGCCGCAGCTCGCAATTTTCAGATTGTCTGGAGTTATTCATTGGTATAAGTTTCCCATGGTTGCCAAGTTTTTTGGAATGATTTTTCCGTATTTCTTATTTGGGCTGTTAGTTTGTCCATTAAGTATGTGTCTTTAATTTTAACTATCACGTCGTTGTCTGTGGGGATCGTGGGCTTTAGCCACGACTGTGCTAGTGCCCTTCTAGCTGCCAGTGTGAGTTTATTCAGAAGTTGTTGTTCTCTTTTAGAAAGACCGTCGGTTGGCCTGGATAGGAGGATCGCCCAGGGATCTAGGTCTATGTGTCGTGTGAGGACCTCCTGAAGTAGTGATTGGATTCTTTTCCAGAATTTGGCAACCTCAGGGCATTCCCACCACATGTGGACAAAGGTGCCTTTGCCGCCGCATCCCTTCCAACATGTGTCTGTTGTTGTTTTCCCCATTTTATGGAGCTGAGCAGGTGTGGTGTACCACCTCATGAGCATCTTGTAGGCTTGCTCCTGATGTAGCACACAAATCGATGTTTTTGCCGTCGCTTCCCATATGTCTACCCAGTCCTCCCCCTCTATTGCTCCGCCTAGGTCTGTCTCCCACTGGTGTATATAGTTTGGGTCTATGGCTCCCTTTTCTGGGGCGCTGAGCTGTGCATAAATAGTCGTGATCATCCCTTTTTGGATTGTTTCGGCGTTACACAACCGTTCATAGAATGTCATAGGGGTCTGGGCTGCTTTCTTTATGTTTGGGTGTTTGGCAAAGTCTCGCAACTGCATGTATCGGAAGACGTCCTTGGTTGTTAGGGGTGCTGTGGCTTTTAGGGTTTCGAAGGTTTTGAAGGAATCCCGTCGTACATGTGCATGTATCTTTGCATTCCTGTGCTTTCTATCCCCCTGAAGTCTCGTGCGCTCAGCCCGGGCTCGAACGCTTTGTTCCGTAGGTACGGAGTCAGCGGTGAGGGTGTATGTTTCAGGGCGTGTTTGGTGGCTGTCAGGTCCCAGATCCTTATGGAATTAAGGATCGCTGGGCAAGATGTATGTAGGGATGGTCGATCGTGTTTAGGCACCCATATCCAAAATTGAGGGAGGTCAGTGTTCATTAGTTTTGTCTCTAGATCTACCCACCTATGTGCGCCCTCCGGTGTATGCCATGCTATTATCTGGGCCAGTTGGGCTGCCAGGTAATAATGATACAGGTTCGGGAGTCCCAACCCACCTCTCGCTTTTGGTCGGTACAGTGTCTGTCGAGCTATCCTATGTCTTTTCTGTGCCCAGATGAAGTTGTCTATGTGTGTCTGGAGTGTTTGTAGGTCTTGCTTGGTTACTTTAATTGGAAGGGCCTGAAACAGGAACAGTATACGTGGGAGCAGAGTCATTTTGACTGCGTGCAGTCTACCAATCCACGATATGGGTCTCTCATGCCATTTTTCTAGGTCCCGACAGAGCGCTTGGATGGTGGGCGTGTAATTGGCGCTGTATAGCTTCTCCGGGTCAGCCGTGAGTTTGACCCCAAGGTATTTAATATCTGATCGTGCTAGTTTGAGGGGGTAGGTGTTTTTTATGTTGTCTATCCCGTCCCTGTCCATTTCTATTGGCATGGCTACTGATTTGTCTAAGTTGATTTTGTAGCCTGAGACGCGTCCATATTCCTCTAGTATGGTCACCAGTCGGGGCAGGGATTGATTTGGGTTGGTAAGTGTGACCAGGACGTCGTCCGCATATGCGGAGACTTTGAACTCATCACCTCCTGCGTGTATGCCTGAGATGTTCTTGTCTTCCCTTATCCTCTGTAGGAGAGGCTCCAACGAGAGGATGAACAGCAGGGGGGAGAGGGGGCAGCCCTGTCTAGTGCCGTTGGTTGGCGTAAACGGGGTCGGGATCGTTCCAGGTACGTTGGTCTGCGCCCTCGGTTGGGTATAAAGGGCCTTAATGCCCTTTACAAAAGCGTCCGGCATGTGCAGTCATTCAAGTAGAGCGAAGAGGTAGCGCCATTGCACTCTGTCGAACGCCTTCTCCGCGTCCAGAGAAAGGATCAGAGAAGGCGTCCGAGACCTCACCGCCCACCATATGATGTCCGCCCCCCTCCTGGTGTTTTCGTACAGTTGCCGTGCTGGTACAAAACCGACCTGGTCCGGGTGGACCAGCGTGCCCAGGACTTGGTTTAATCTTGTAGCTAAAATTTTCGCGAAAATCTTTACGTCAAAGTTAATCAGGGAGATGGGTCTGTAGTTAGCGGCTTCCGTTGGGTCTCTCCCTGAGGCCTCCAATTCTTGCAGGCGGATAGCTGCCCATTCGTCTTGGCAAAATGCCTCTAGGCCATGCAATGTCTTTGGTTGTCTTGCATGAATCGCACGTTTGAGATCTCCCTAGAGGGGCTCGATGATATTAAGGACTGGGATGGCCAGTCCAGAACCTTCACCTTTTTCTGCTGTAACCACGGGAGGGTCAACTTGGCTTTGTGCTTAGGGTTATTGTCATGCTGGAAAGTCCAAGAGCGTCCAATGTGCAGCCAGTATTTTCTGATAACATGATGCATTAATTTTATCATCAATTTTCACAAGACTCCCCAAGCCTTTAGAGCTCACCCCTCCCCTCCCCCCCAAAACACCAGTGAGCCACCACCATGCTTTATGGTGGGGGATGGTATACTTTTCACTATAGGCCTTGTTGACCCCTCTCCAAACATAGCGCCTATGGTTATGACCATAAAACTCTATTTTGGTCTTCTCACTCCAAATTACAGTGTGCCAAAAGCTGTGAGGCGTGTCAAGGTTGTTGGGCATATTGTAAACCAACCTTTTTGTGGCATAGGCGGAGTAAAGGCTTCTTTTTGGCAACTTGTCCATGCATTTTTGTTCAAGTATTGTCGAATTGTGCCCCATGAAATAACCACACTGTCTTTTTCCAGAGCAGCCTGTATTTCTTCTGAGGTTACCTGTGGGTTTTTTGGCAGTTGTGGCTAAAATCTTTCTTGGTCTACCTGACCTTGGCTTTGTATCAAGAGATCCCAGAATTTTCCACTTCTTAAAAGGTGATTGAACAGTACTGATTGCCATTTTCAAGGCTTTGGATATCATTTAAATATCGTTTTCCATCTTCATAAAGTTCCATTACCTTGTTATGCAGGTCTTTTGACAGTTCTTTTCTAAAAACGCAGCAGTACACCCCAAAGCTATTATAATAATAATGAGTGGTACAGGGTTACACCTTATCCAGAGGTCACAAATTATAGCAGAGGCCAACTATAATGGAGAGGGGCTCACCCTCTAGAAAGGCAAGAGACACAGGGTATTGCAATCCTGGTTCAGCCTTAGAGACACCAGCAGTGTCCGAGTTAAGGGTAGACCAGTGTAATGAATACGAAGAGAGTCACAACCATGTGAGAGAGTGTAAGGCAGCAGGGGCGCCGTCCTGCAACACAGCCAGCCCTTAGGAGAGCGAGCAGGGGTGATCCAGCACTGCAAGTTAACCCCTCCCGGTCTCAGCGGGCCGGTCGGGGATCAATGAGATAATAAGGAAATAGGGGGGGAATGCCCCCTACGCCCTCCCGCATGTGGCATAGATGGCTACTGGGATCTCGTGCAAAATGGCCACTGCGAGCGCTCATGAGATCGGCGGGACGATCACCATGGTCCCAGAGCTCAGGGAGACCAGGGAAGGCAGCCAAGAGGAGCCTTTTGAGGACCTGAGCTGGGATGAAAGGCAAAAACACCAGAAAAAAAAATACCAAATCAGTAATATAGCAGATTATAAACAATATACATGCCCAATAACCCAAAAGGGAGCAGGGAAAGTTATAACAGAAATAAAGGGAAAGTACCTATAGCAGTAAATGAGGGGGTGGAGGGAGACAAGGTACTGAAGAAAAGACAGGCATACAATGCAAATAAATCACACATAAAAACAGGAGGCAGTGGTACTCTGACCTGTGCTGTGTGAGGAGCAGCAAAGAAAGAGGAAGTGTTAGAAAGGGAGACCTATTGTTTCTGTTTATTTCTGATTGTTTGAATTCTCTCTGTAAAACAAATGCTGCTGTGAGTTGTAGTAAATAGAGACTTAAGCAAAAATATGAAGCCTCCTGTCGTGATAAAATTAACCTTTAATTGCCATTTTAACCTGTGTGTGTCATCTTGTGTGTCTTAAAGTGTTTGTAAACTTTTGATCAGGGCCATTTGGGTGATTTCTGTTAACATTAGGATTTAAAAAGGAGCCAAACGGAGGGAGGGGTCTGACCGCTGAGCTGAGCGGTCGCAGGACAAAGCTACTCCTGCTCTAATCGACAAAAATACAATACACCAGCCAATTAACGGTGGGCAATCAACACCAAAGTGCCACACACTGTCACGTTTAACATTTGTTATGAAGGAACACAACTGCAGATTTCTTAGAGCTTGAATATTTATTAGAACAATTAGAAGATATTGTGACTTTAAGTCCAGAATTACAGGCACTGTAGCTTTAAATAATAAACGGTTGCTTAAGTCCAGAATTACAGGCACTGTAGCTTTAAATAATAAACGGTTGCTTAAGTCCAGAATTACAGGCACTGTAGCTTTAAATAATAAACGGTTGCTTAAGTCCAGAATTACAGGCACTGTAGCTTTAAATAATAAACGGTTGCAATTAGCAGGTTCTGAATCATTTAGAGTCTGTTTGTTGAGTTAACAAGTTAGGTGATAAGCAATTACAATAGTTTGTTCCATTAGCATTTATCTGAAGCAAGACAGGTGCAGCTAAACTCGAATAGTGGATAGGTTGAAGATAGCTGTAGCTGGGTTGTTTGATAATGAGACTTTGGTAACAGGCAATAAAGGCTTTAGATATGTAACTCTTATCACAGAGGTTTAATGTTACTTAGCTTCCGGTAAAGAGAAAACAGGTTCCCTAGTTCTCCTCAGAGGCGGTTATATCCAATGATATGTGTGTAGAGAGTTCAGGCTTTCGTCGAGGATGAGGAGAGGTGAAGGGGACGTGAGTAGTCTTCCAGTCCGGTCCGGTAACAGATGGCTTTCACAGACAAGTTTGTAGCCGGTTCGTGAGTGCAGTACGTAGTTCAATAATCCAGCGTCTATCAGCTGGTGCGGTCGCATTAAGTAAGGAGACCGTGTCATGAGGGTGTGTGGCTAAGCTCCGTGGAACCCGGAAGTAAGAGGATACCAGAATTAAGGCATGACAGTACCCTCTCCGTAATGAGCAACCTCTGGGTGCTATTAACATGGTTTAGAAGGGTAGCTTTGTGGAAAGCGGAAATTAATTTGTCAGCATGAATGACAGAGGAGTTTTCCCAAGTATCTTCATCAATTCCATATCCTTTCCATCTAATGAGGTATTGTAAAGAGCCACGACGAATCCTTGAATCCAGAATTTTTTGAATTTCATATTCTTCTTCACCCTGGACTAATACAGGATCAGGAGAAGTAGTGACATTTCTATGGAAAGGGTCAGGATGATGAGGTTTAAGCAAGGACACATGGAAAACAGGATGAAGTTTCAAAGTAGGTGGAAGCTTCAATTTTACAACATTACGGTTGATAATCGATATTATTGGAAAAGGACCAAGAAAAAGGGAGCTTAACTTCTTTGATGGACGGGTTGTGGAGATGTTTTTTGAGGAAAGCCAGACAAGATCACCAATTACATAAGCGGGAGGAGGTTGTCTTTTTGTATCAAAAAACTTCTTTTGCTTGGATGACGCCAATTCCAGATTTTCATGTAATTTCTTGAATAAAGAGGACATGTGAGAGATTTGATTCGAAACGGAGGGGTTAGATGAAGAAACTGTCTGAGCAGGAAATGAGGAGGGATGAAATCCATAATTGGAAAAAAATTGAGTCATTTTGCTACTGGTATGAAAAGAGTTGTTGTATGCAAATTCTGCCATGGGTAACCATGTTATCCAATCATCTTGTAAGTGAGAACAATAACATCGTAGATATTGCTCTAAGCATTGGTTAACTCTTTCAGTTTGTCCATCAGTTTGAGGATGGTATGCGGATGACAGTTTACGTTGGATATGAAGAGAAGCACATAATGCGTTCCAAAATTTGGAGGTAAACTGAGTTCCTCGGTCTGAAATGATTTCGTCTGGCAGTCCATGAAGTTTCACTATATTGTCGAGGAATATTTTTGAGAGTTCAGAGGATGAGGGTAACTTCTTTAAAGGAATATAATGAGACATTTTCGTGAAGCGGTCCACTACCACTAAAATGGTGGTATGATGTTGAGAAGGGGGTAGTTCCACCAAGAAGTCCATAGAAATGGATTGCCAAGGCCTTTCAGGAATCGGTAGATTCAATAATTGACCGAATGGGTGATGATGTTCATGTTTGGATCTTTGGCAGGTAGAACAAGATTTGACATAAGATTCAATGGTTTTGTCTTGGCGAGGCCACCAATAGTATCTCTTAGACAATTCAAGGGTCTTTTTTATACCTGGATGACCTGCCAGAGGAGAATCATGAATAAATTCGAGTATTTTAGTTCTGAAAGAGGGAGGTACGTAAATCCGGTCATTAAAATAGTAGAGACCGTCTTTCTTAGATAGTTTAACTGATTTAGGAAGTTCAAGAGCATCTTCACTGAGGTCTTTAATGTCGTCAATAAGGGAAGATAAGATTCCAACGACTGTATGTGGAGGAGGTTCCAATTCAATGTCTTTATGGATCCTGGAAAGGGCATCTGCCTTTTTGTTCCTAGACCCAGGTCTAAAGACGATTTGGAAATTGAACCGGGAAAAGAAGAGATTCCATCTTACTTGTCGAGCAGAAAGAGTCTTGTTGGAGTGAAGATATTCAAGGTTTTTATGGTCAGTATACACAATTAAATGGGTTTGAGCACCCTCAAGAAGGTGTCTCCAAGTTTCTAAAGCTACTTTGATACTTAATAATCCTTTTTCCCCTATAGGATAATTCTTTTCGGCAGGAGATAATGAGCGTGAGAAGAAGGCGACTGGATGAAGAGGTTCTTGAGGAGTTTTATGTTGAGAGAGGACAGCTCCAATTGCAGTTTCCGAAGCATCTGTTTCAAGGACATAAAGATATGAGGGGTTTGGAAGTTGAAGAACAGGAGCTGTTGTAAACTTTCTCTTTAATTCATCAAAGGGAGTTTGAGCCTTCTCGTTCCAATTGAAGGGATGTTTTTTACTGTTAAGTTGATTGAGTGGATGAGCTACCTCCGAGTAGTTTTTAATAAATTTTCTGTAGAAGTTGGCGAACCCTAGAAACCGCTGCAATTCTTTTACTGTAGAGGGAACAGGCCAATTGATGATACAATCGATTTTTGAATTATCCATGCTTATTGAATGAGGGGAAATAACGTAACCTAAAAAGGTTATTTCATTGACGTGAAAAATACATTTTTCGGGTTTAGCGAATAGTTTGTGAGTTCTGAGTCTGGATAACACCCATCTGACATGTTTTCTGTGTTCGTCAGGAGTGTTGGAGTATATGAGAATGTCATCTAAATAAATGATAACACAGACGTCCAGTAGATCTCTAAAGATGTCATTTATAAAATGTTGAAAAGTTGCAGGGGCGTTGCAGAGGCCAAAAGGCATCACCAGATACTCGTAGAGGCCATATCTTGTTCGGAAAGCAGTTTTCCATTCATCATTAGCCTTTATTCTGATGAGGTTATATGCCCCGCGAAGGTCAAGCTTAGTGTAGATGGTAGCAGTTTTTAATCGTTCAACCAGTTCATTGATCAGGGGAAGAGGATAACGATTTTTAACTGTTATTTTATTTAAAGCTCTGTAATCAATGATGGGACGTATTGTCTGGTCCTTATTTCTCACAAAAAACATACTTGAGGCAGCAGGTGAACTGGAGGGTCTAATGAACCCTTTCCGTAGGTTTTCATCCAGGTATTCTTTGAGAATTTGTAATTCAGACTCAGAGAGAGGGTAGATGTGCCCGAAAGGTACGGGGGCACCAGGTATGAGGTCTATAGGACAATCGTAGGAACGATGAGGTGGGAGCGTTTCAGCTTCCTTTTTACTGAATACGTCTGAAAAGTCTGAATAACAAGAAGGTATAGTTGGTTCTTTGAAGATCTAAAAGATTGGAATTTGTTGTAAGCATGTTTCCTTACAATAATTGGAGTTAAAGGTGAGAGAGAAGGGAGACCAAGAAATTTGAGGGTTGTGGTTCCTTAACCAGTTGATCCCTATTATAACGGGATAAAGGGGTGATGGAATAACATCAAATATTAGATATTCAGTATGAATATGATTGGTGGTTACTTTTAGAGGGATGGTTTCATGAAGAATCGGTCCCGAGGAGATGAGGGAGCCGTCAATCACTCTAACAGGAACAGAAGTGCTTTTACGAACACAAGGAATTTTATTCTTTGTTACAAAGGTTGAATCGATGAACACCCCATTTGCACCAGAATCGATGATGGCCTCAGTCATAATTCTTTCCTTATCCCACTGTAGTATGAGAATTATAGGAGTGAATTGAGTGGTTGGTGTAGAGGGGAGTGCACTTAGGATAGTAGAGGCATAGGCTTGCCTACCGCCCTTTGTCCGTTTCAACAAGGGACAATCAGGGACCAAGTGATCTTGAGAGGCACAATACATGCAGAGGTTTAATAGACGTCTTCGGTTCTTCTCTTCAGGAGTGAGAGGACTTCTTATTACCCCTATTTCCATAGGTTCGCTTGGTAAGGATGTTTTTTCAGGAGTCTTTGAAGGAGTGAAAGGTTTTCTTTCTTTTGAACTTGAGAGGGCTTTTTCGGCCTTTCTTTCTCTAAGTCTTCTGTCAATGCTGATTGATAGGTGAATCAGAGCGTTCAAAGTAGTAGGGAGTTCTGTTCTGGATAGTTCATCTTTTACAGCTTCAGATAAGCCAATTCGAAACTGGTTGCGCAATGTGATGTCATTCCATTGCGTTTCAATTGCCCATCTTTTAAATTCAGCAATGTAATCTTCAACGGGTCTATGTCTTTGCTGTAGGGTTCTGATTGTTAAATCAGCTGTAGCTTGTTTGTTAGGATCTTCATAGAGAAGAGACATGGCTTCAAAAAATTCATCCAGTGAGTCTAAGATGGGGTCATCGTTTTCCAAAAAGGAATGGGCCCATGACATAGGTTCACCTCTTAGAAAGGTGATAACCGAACAAACTTTAGTTCTTTCTGTAGGATAAGATCTAGGTTTTAAAGCAATTAATAATTTGCAAGAATTAAGGAACTCCCTATATTTAGAATGATCTCCAGAGAACTTTTCAGGGTTACATACAGCAGGATCGCTAGCTGAGTGCAGAACAGTATGAGGAGTATGAGTTTGTAAGTCTCTGACATAAGTGAGAATTCTTTCATTAGTAACTTGCAGGTCTTGCACACCTTGAGCTAGTGTATCGACTCGTTGATTCAGCGTAGTTATTGTAGAATCGAAATCTGCTGGATCCATTACAAGGGCTGGATTATTCTGTCACGTTTAACATTTGTTATGAAGGAACACAACTGCAGATTTCTTAGAGCTTGAATATTTATTAGAACAATTAGAAGATATTTTGACTTTAAGTCCAGAATTACAGGCACTGTAGCTTTAAATAATAAATGGTTGCTTAAGTCCAGAATTACAGGCACTGTAGCTTTAAATAATAAACGGTTGCTTAAGTCCAGAATTACAGGCACTGTAGCTTTAAATAATAAACGGTTGCTTAAGTCCAGAATTACAGGCACTGTAGCTTTAAATAATAAACGGTTGCAATTAGCAGGTTCTGAATCATTTAGAGTCTGTTTGTTGAGTTAACAAGTTAGGTGATAAGCAATTACAATAGTTTGTTCCATTAGCATTTATCTGAAGCAAGACAGGTGCAGCTAAACTCGAATAGTGGATAGGTTGAAGATAGCTGTAGCTGGGTTGTTTGATAATGAGACTTTGGTAACAGGCAATAAAGGCTTTAGATATGTAACTCTTATCACAGAGGTTTAATGTTACTTAGCTTCCGGTAAAGAGAAAACAGGTTCCCTAGTTCTCCTCAGAGGCGGTTATATCCAATGATATGTGTGTAGAGAGTTCAGGCTTTCGTCGAGGATGAGGAGAGGTGAAGGGGACGTGAGTAGTCTTCCAGTCCGGTCCGGTAACAGATGGCTTTCACAGACAAGTTTGAGTGCGGTACGTAGTTCAATAATCCAGCGTCTATCAGCTGGTGCGGTCGCATTAAGTAAGGAGACCGTGTCATGAGGGGGTGTGGCTAAGCTCTGTGGAACCCGGAAGTAAGAGGATACCAGAATTAAGGCATGACACACACGGAGAGGTGAACCCAAGGGGCACCTGCTGACACCTGGTGAGACTCAATGGAAAGAAACCTGCGGCCTACAGGCAAGGACGGCATGGGGAGGCGGCCGCTCCCCCGCAGCCCTCTATGGCAAGAAACGGGACCATGAGACCTTGTTCCCCCCCATGGACCGGTGGGGGTTATCCCGGTCCCGGAGTGCCCACCCGAGACTCAGGACAGCATGCACAGACGGAGCTGACGAACTCCAAAATGGCGGTGAAGACAAATAGCCGACCCGACACATTACCCAGGGATGACACGGAAGCACGGCTGAATGCCATCTTTGCAGCCTTCTGGAGAAAACTCAACGCGTATCAAACCAGAACGCGAGCCCCAGAAGTGAGAGCACCGACACCGCTGTCCACACGCTCCCCCCATCAAGGCAAATCATACAAAGAGAAACGAGCAGGGAAATGGTGCCGTCACAAATGCCCGCCAAAAAAAACAGATCAAGACGAGGAACCCTACTGAGATCAGCTATGCACGTGAGCACAAGCCGACTACAAACTGTGTAGGAACCGGGCCAGAGGGACGCCAACTCGGAGAAAAGCAAGCTCCCCCTCAGGCGCAGCCCCGGGACAACATCGAGGAGCGCACAGCAATTGAACCCCCACGAAGGTTATACTACAGAGTACCAGCCCATGCAAGCATGGCACCTCAGAAACGGTACTCTGCTGGAAAGCTTCCCATACCTTCACTCCCAACGCACTTGGCAAATTTCCAGAGTCTGCATCGGATGAGCAGTGACAACGTGTTGATGGCACCCGGCGCTAACGATAACGACCCCCACACCACACCGGACTAAAGATTGCACTGACTTTACAAGCACACTAACGGTTCCAGGGGAAAGATAACAGCCACTACTCCTCACAGGCCAGTGCCCATCTGAGCTAACAGAGCGGGACTTCTTATATGAACACAAGGTTTTTCTTTGCTCTACACCTGCGCATATCACTTTAGTTCCCATAGCAACTGTTTATACACAGCAACTGTTTAGTCATGCATGTCTTACCCATCTAATTATTAACATTTAAAATTGTGCAGACTCCCCCAAATGCCTTCAAATGTTAGCCCTTGCCACACTTGCACATGAGGTCATTGCAAACGTGTACAGTATATCTATGGCGAAATCTTATAACCTACACTGTCTTGCATTTCGCTGTCTCGCTTTTCTGGGGATTCATGTGCCTCATGTATTATAGGCGACTCAGCCTAATCCTTACCTGGTTGCTCCAAAATCAATGGTCTAACTAGTGGCATTTCCCTTAACATATGTATTATCCAAGATCCATATGATCCCGATTGTAAACTCTGTCAGATTACGCAGCCCGACTATATAGGAGGTTTTTAACGTCCACCCAGCTACTAACTTATTCTACTTAAGCATGTTTATTAGCCAGGATCCTTATGATCCCGATTGTCCGTTCTGTCAGACCACGTAGCCAGAGTATAGTTGTTAATATTGACCAATCCGCTACGGACTCATTTTACCTGAGTATGTTCATTATTATTGTTCTTTCGGTCAGCCACACTCCGCAGGCAGGTTTTATTAACCCACTTTAAATGCTGTAATATCACATTAAGAAACAAACCTGCTTACAATGAGTCTTTTCTATGCATGTATAAGCGTTCCAATTGTAATGTGCCTAGCATAAACTATAAGCACTGAACTACCTAAGCCTCTTCATATATAAACGTTAAACGTATAACTTGACTAGCATGTTCTATAACTGTTGAACTTTTAAGCCTACTCAGTTACATATTGTTGATCACCATAATATAAAAATGTGCATGGCGCGGAGTCTAGCTATTGAAGCGATCAGACGCATGGTCGAGGAACTCCGGGACGAAAAGAGCAAAACCGGTCGATAAAGGTGGGATACACCACCCTAATCACACAACAGGGGGTACCCCAACATCCCCCAAACCACATGGGTCGTAAAACAAAAAATACAAAAGCCCGACAAGCCTCGGCAGGGCATGAACATCGGGGACCTATGGGCCCTGAGAGCACCAGGCCCCAATATGGCATTAAGTAGGTAAGACAGTCAGCTGTTCCGACTTGGAGGATGGAACATCGGACGAAGCAGAGGAGGAGTACTTACCAGAACTGCGGGGGCCCTCGACGACACAACAGGTACCTCCGCTGCCCGCAGCAGCCTCCACGTCGGTAACAATGGAAGCGATCGGCAGGCTAATGGAGGACCACCATCGAAAAATTTCGGCAGAGGTGACCGCAATCCGAGATGACCTGCGCGGTCTGTCTAGCCGACTGGGAGTGGTAGAAAACCACTCTAACACCCAGGCCACCCATATCAAGGAGCTGCAACGGGCGGTCTCAGAGCTTCAACAACAAAATCTCCTCCCGGAACGAAAGCTTGACGCCCAGGAAGATAAACGGCGCCAAAACTATCTGAAAGGGCGGGGGAGTAGCAGAAAACATTTCAGAAGCTGAACTACCACACTTCACTAGGTGGCTCCTAACAGCACTTCTGAACCCCAAAACGGCCAAAGCGACCTAACTAACCGGTATATTCCGTATACCAAAATCAATCAAGGCACCAACTTCAGCTCCTGGAGACCTGATTATTCAATTCCTCAGCCACACGGACAAAGCAGCAGTACAAGCAGCCATCAGAGGCCAACCAACCTACCTCTTTGAGGAGATGGATCTCTCGGGAGGAACGTTAGCGTGGAGGAGGGCACTGAGACCATTCACCTCCCTACTACGCACACATCAACTCTGATACCGTTGGGGCCCAGCCAACACACTGCACGTCACCAAAGGAGATGCAACGCATGTAATACACGACATGCAAGAAGCCGCAGCAGCACTGAGAGACTTAGATCTCCCCTCGGACTCCCTTGGAAGGGCAACACCTGCAAGCTCTCGAGGCCTTGACCCTGTACATGCTGCAGAATTCAAGCCCAGACAGAGAGCCACGGAGACCTATGCAGCGGCCACAACTTGAACCTGACAGGCCCCTTACCCGGACAATATCTTCTATTGTACAGTTGAATTACAATTTCCTTTTTTTTTTTTTCAAGTTTAATGCTCCTCTATAAAACCATGTGGGGGATCAATGGGATGACGGAGGGCTCACACCCAGACTACAATACCGCCACCACGGCCCCCCACCAAAATAAACGGAACCGGAACCTGACCCGGACCCCACTGTCAGTCCCCTGGCAACATAGCTCCCTCCCGCACCTCGAGGTAACTCAGATGCAGCATACAACAAGACGAGGCCCTAAACCCATCTGGCCAGAACTAGACGGACAGACACTCACTACTAACCCATATAGCCCAGCCCCAGACTGGTAAACAATGCCTAACACAACTTACTAGTTAGGCCTTACTTTAACCTAACACAATTCACAGAGACCTCAACGTCTGCTTAAATTGTATAAGTTTTATCACATGCTACAATCGATATTAGAATTGTTCCATCGTAATTTACAGCTACCGTAATTATAAACATGACTTAGCAATGTTTTTAGCCCTTCAGAGCCCTACAGCCTATGTAGGTACAGCATAACATGCTTATCACGAGCCCAACAGGTCCTATGCAAGTGACACTATAGTCACAGAAAACCAGGCATGCAAGAGTCTTACATAACGCCTTGTGCATATTACAAGCACGAAAAGCTAACTCAGTTTACTCCTATATTACTCAATACCTGCCCGGGTGCAATTTTGTACCCTCCTCAGGGAGCTACTGATTGTTCAACCTATATGCATGACTTTAACTTAATTATCGCTTGCTTCACGTATTCACACTACATACTAGCTACTAGCAATAGAACCGACCTCACTCATCACTATAAATTGTGCAAGTATTACCATGTACCTGTCAGGGTACCTGGAGTCTCTACCTCTGAGAGAGGTAGAGACTTAGAAGGTTATCCGTCCGGACGCCATGTCTCCTCGGTCTCCCGCGGTTCACTCGGTCTTGCTAACGCCGGCCGCGAGGGAGTCACTTCCTTTTATAACAGAAGGACCGGAGGTAGACGTCATGACGCTAACCCGAAACATCCTGCCACTCAAATCTCGGGAGACGAATCAGGACTCGCCGGAGGCGTGTCCCCTCTCCCTAGCCAGGATACTTAACGGTGGTTCTCTCATTCACTCATTGCCCTGTCGTGGTTCTAGTCCGCCTAGTCACACAGTGCTTTGTGATTCACTTGTCTTTTGGTTCTGACCCGGCTTTGTTGTTTACTCTCCTGCCTTTCTGTTATCCTTGACCCGGCTTGTCTCTCGCTTACCTGTCCTCTGTTATCCTCGACCTCGGCTTGTCTCTGACCATTCTATTGTAGTTCTACGTTAGTCCGGCCATTCTAAGGACCGGTATACGTATCAGCTACTCTTTGTACTCTGCGTGTTGGATCCCTGACCCGATCCTGACATTACGACAGGGCCATGGATTCTGCAGGTACAAATTGTCAGCTTGGTTCTCCTGATCCTAGGTTTGACGCCATGGATCATAGGATGGATCAGATGGCTCTAGCACTACAGGCGCTGCTGTCTCGCCCTATTAATCCACCTGAGGAGAGCCGTAACACTTCTGCTTCTTCTGTGGGTTCGGGGTTAGAGGTAGCTACTGTAGGTGCTTCTTCCCAAGTTACCCCACCTGTACGTTATGCTGGTTCTCCTGAGAGGTGTCGTGGCTTTTTGAACCAGATCAGTATTCATTTCGAGCTACAGCCCCGTTCATACCCTACTGATAGGGCAAAGGTGGGATTTATTATTACCTTACTCATTGAGAAAGCTCTGAGATGGGCGAATCCGTTGTGGGAGAATGATAATCCATTAGTCTATAACTATAATTCCTTTGTAGCTGCTTTTAAAAGAACTTTTGACCCCCCTGGCAGGAAGGCCAATGCAGCCAGATTACTGTTGCGCCTTAGACAAGACAACCAAACACTTGTGGATTATGCACTAGAGTTCAGGTCTTTGGCGGCAGAGGTAAAATGGAATGAACAGGCCTATATAGACGTATTCTTAAATGGATTATCTGATGTAATACTTGATGAGGTAGCGACAAGAGAACTTCCCGAGAATCTGGAGGACTTAATTTCCTTTATCTCTCGTATTGACGAACGTCTAAGGGAGAGACAGAATACTCGAGATAGAACCGCTAAATCTTTCTCTAGACTAGTACCATCATTTCAAGTTTCTGAAACCAAAGATCCACAGGTTTCAGAACCTATGCAGTTGGGCCTTACTCGTCTCTCAGAGGAGGAGAGACAGTACAGGAGAAGAGAGGGACTTTGTATGTATTGTGGGTTCAGAGGTCATGTACGTTTGAGCTGTCCCAGCCGTCCGGGAAACGCTCGCACCTAAGTTTCTCTAGAGGACAGACCTTGGGTGTTTCGATTTTGTCCTCTACTCATAACTACAAAGAACATAGACTCCTATTACCGGTCTCTTTAACTTGGGAGAAGGGAACTTTAGAAACTATGGCATTGATAGATTCCGGCGCTGCTGAGAGTTTTATCGACCAAAAGTTTCTCACCAAACACACTATCCCATCCCAGTTAAGGAAGACACCCTTGGCTGTTGAAGCCATTGATGGTAGACCTTTAGTTGAGCCTGTGATTTCCCGGGAGACCACACCTCTTTACTTAACTACTGGTATTCTACACAAGGAGGAAATATCCCTACTACTCATTTCATCCCCTTCTGTTCCCATAGTCCTGGGATACTCCTGGCTTAAGAAACATAACCCCGTTATAGATTGGAGATCAGGGGAAATAGTTTCATGGGGCCAGAATTGTCAAGAGAGTTGTTTAAAGAAAGTGTCACCTCTTTGTAGTGTCAACTCACTTAATAACGCTACTGACTCTACCAAAGTACAGATACCGTCCTTGTATCAAGATTTAAAGGCAGTTTTTGACAAAAGAAAGGCTGATACCTTACCACCACATAGGCCTTTTGATTGCAAAATTAATTTACTTTCTGGTACCATGCCCCCCAGGGGTCATGTATACCCTTTGTCCACGAATGAAAACTTAGTTCTAGAAGAGTATATTCGTGAAAACCTAGACAAGGGGTTCATTAGAAGATCCTCCTCCCCTGCTGGGGCTGGATTCTTTTTTGTTAAAAAGAAGGATGGTTCTTTAAGACCTTGCATTGACTACCGGGGTCTTAACAAGATAACCATCAGAAATGTTTATCCGATTCCCTTGATCACGAGCTTTTTGACCGATTAAAAAGTTCTAAAATTTTCACTAAGTTAGACCTTAGAGGTGCTTATAATTTGGTGAGAATCCACGACGGTGACGAGTGGAAAACTGCATTCAATACTCGATATGGGCACTATGAGTATACTGTAATGCCTTTTGGTCTCTGCAATGCTCCGGCAGTATTTCAGGATCTTATTAATGAGGTTCTTAGGGAGTTTCAAGATGACTGTGTAATTGTATACCTTGATGATATTCTTATACATTCCAGGGATATTGAGACTCACCACAGACAAGTCAGGAGGGTTTTACACAAACTTCTTCAGCATGGCTTGTACTGCAAACTAGAGAAATGCAGCTTTGACCAATCCCAAACTACGTTTCTTGGTTATGTGATTTCTGGGGAAGGGTTTGAAATGGATCCGGAGAAGCTCCAATCCATATTAGACTGGCCTTTACCTCAGGGTCTCAAGGCTATCCAGAGATTCATTGGTTTCTCTAATTACTACAGACGTTTCATTAAGGGATACTCCTCTATCATTGCTCCCATCACCAACATGACCAAACAAGGGGCTGAGACTAAGAATTGGTCTACTGAAGCTCTTCGGGCTTTTGAGACACTCAAAGAGCTGTTTGCTTCCGCACCAATTTTAGTTCACCCTGATACTACTCTACCTTTCCTACTCGAAGTTGACGCTTCTGAGACAGGTATAGGTGCTGTTCTGTCCCAAAGGTTGGGGGTAGATAAACCATTACATCCTTGTGGATACTTTTCCAAAAAATTGTCCGGTACTGAAAGCAGATATGACATTGGTGACAGGGAACTACTAGCGGTTATAATGGCCTTGAAGGAGTGGAGACATTTATTGGAGGGTACTTTGCATCCTGTTACTATTTTGACAGATCATAAAAACTTATCCTATATTGGGGAGGCTAAACGACTATCATCTAGACAGGTTCGTTGGTCCATATTTCTCACTCACTTCAACTACGTACTCACATATAGGCCAGGTTCTAAGAATTCTAAAGCCGACGCCTTATCTCGCCAATATGAACCTGCTGCCGTATCTGAGCCGGTTTTGTCCTCTATAGTACCCAAGTGTAACATTATCGCTAACACTACTCTCAAAGTTCATTCCCCGCTACTTGATCAGATAAGGAACTTGCAGCATCTGGCACCTAGACTGACTCCGGCTTCCAGACTTTTCGTTCCCCCTGAACTTCAATTGGAGCTCTTACAGTGTCTTCACGAGAGTAAGGTGGCTGGTCATCCGGGTGTTCGCAAGACGTATTCTTTGATCTCCAAGGATTTCTGGTGGCCGTCGTTACGGAAGGATATTAAGGATTTTATCGGGGTTTGTGTGGTCTGTACTAAAACCAAACTACCGCATACGCTTCCTTGTGGCCTTCTACAACCGCTGGAGATTCCTGACAAACCTTGGTCCTGTGTGGCAATGGACTTTATTGTGGATCTGCCGGTTTCTAAAAAGCACACTGTTATCCTCACCGTAGTCGATAGGTTTACCAAGATGGCACATTTCGTACCTTTGCCTAAACTCCCGACTTCTCCTGAATTGGCGGAGGTCTTTGCTAAAGAGATTTTTCGTTTGCATGGGATTCCTTCGGAGATCACTTCTGATAGAGGCTCCCAATTTGTTTCACGTTTTTGGAGGTCGTTCTGTTCTCAATTAGGCATCAAATTGAATTTTTCGTCCGCCTATCATCCTCAGTCTAACGGAGCTGCTGAACGAACTAACCAGAAGATTGAGCAATACTTACGTTGTTTTGTTTCCGAACACCAGGACGATTGGGTCGGTTTGATTCCTTGGGCAGAGTTTGCGCACAACAATCTCGTTTGTGACTCCACGCATTCAAGTCCCTTCTTCATGAACTATGGCTTTCATCCATCCATTCTTCCCCCGGTTTCTCCTTCCCAAGGAGTGCCGTCGGTTGATGTCCATGTGGCCAATTTGAGGAAGTTGTGGGATCAGACTCGACAGATTCTTCTACACAATTCTGTACTGGTAAAGAAACATGCTGACAAACGTAGAAGGGCGGCTCCGAATTTTGTTCCGGGCGATAGAGTGTGGTTGAGCACTAGGAATATTCGTCTTAAAGTTCCTTCCATGAAATTCGCTCCTCGTTATATTGGTCCCTACAGGATCTTGACTCGAATTAACCCAGTGGCATATCGTCTAGCTCTTCCAGCTACTTTACGCATCCCGAACTCCTTTCACGTGTCATTGTTGAAACCTCTAATCTGTAACAGATTCTCCTCCACAATCGCCCCTCCGCGCCCTGTTCAGGTGGAGGGTCAGGAGGAATATGAGGTTAACTCCATTATTGATTCTCGTGTCTCCCGGGGACGAGTACAATATTTAGTTGACTGGAAGGGATATGGTCCTGAGGAGAGGAGTTGGGTACCACAAGAGGATGTTCATGCTCCTCGTCTTCGCAGGGCATTTCACTCCCGCTTTCCATCTCGCCCCGGCTCCTTCCGCCCGGTGGGCGTATCTGAGGGGGGGGGTACTGTCAGGGTACCTGGAGTCTCTACCTCTGAGAGAGGTAGAGACTTAGAAGGTTATCCGTCCGGACGCCATGTCTCCTCGGTCTCCCGCGGTTCACTCGGTCTTGCTAACGCCGGCCGCGAGGGAGTCACTTCCTTTTATAACAGAAGGACCGGAGGTAGACGTCATGACGCTAACCCGAAACATCCTGCCACTCAAATCTCGGGAGACGAATCAGGACTCGCCGGAGGCGTGTCCCCTCTCCCTAGCCAGGATACTTAACGGGGGTTCTCTCATTCACTCATTGCCCTGTCGTGGTTCTAGTCCACCTAGTCACACAGTGCTTTGTGATTCACTTGTCTTTTGGTTCTGACCCGGCTTTGTTGTTTACTCTCCTGCCTTTCTGTTATCCTTGACCCGGCTTGTCTCTCGCTTACCTGTCCTCTGTTATCCTCGACCTCGGCTTGTCTCTGACCATTCTATTGTAGTTCTACGTTAGTCCGGCCATTCTAAGGACCGGTATACGTATCAGCTACTCTTTGTACTCTGCGTGTTGGATCCCTGACCCGATCCTGACAGTACCCCATTGTTATAACTGTCGTTGAAACGTACGTGGATTGCCGTTGGGGCACCACATACGCGTTGTTATATCTTTATGCACTACAAAAATAAAGAATTTAAAAAAATGTTTTTTTTTAAAATGTGCATGTCCAATCTCACACCCCAAATGTAAAGCTTGTACAAAGAGGATTGCCGTTGGGGTATCTCGAGCCTGATTGTACTTATCCTATGCACTGCAAAAAAAAAAAGGAGCCAAACAACTATGTAATAATAAATGGCTTCATATGATCACTATCCTTCAATAAAAAAATATTTTTGTATGTTATGTCATATATTCAAAGCCAATCCCATAGTTTCACAATATATGCCAGGGTAAACTTTTGAGCACAACCGTTAATTGTTATTGTTCTAAATTACATTGTAGTTACATAACCTGTTATTAGTAAGTCATCTATAATTTCTCAGGCCACACCCCCACTCACACCCCTAAAATTAAAGTGTCCCTCTTTGTCCATCTGAAATGTTGAGCAGTATGTGGTTGGTGAGAGCAGCTGAAGCAGAGAAAGGAGTTGTTTATATGGGATATTCCATATAGTTCACCGACAATGTAAGTTGAGTTTCTCGCTGTAACCGTGATATAAATGCTACATATTTAAAAGTATACGAATTTAGGTAGCAGGGATGTTACTTAAACAATGATTATGTTTATATTATGACATTATTTGTGTATACAATAAGATTTTAGCAGTGTAATATTTATTATGAAAGTCATCAAAATGTATCCACAACCTACACATAGGGTTATTAACTAAATTCAAGTGTAAATGGGAAATTCAAATCAAAATTCAAAGTTTAGGTCCAAATAGTCAGACTGGAAACCTAAATAACACTAAAGCAAACGGATAACTTGGGATCTGGTTAGTGTTTCCACTCACCAGGTCTCAAATTGGAGTGCAGCGCTTAATGTATAGTATAGATAACTTACCCCAATGTTAATAACTTGAGGGGGTATATATGAAAAACAAAAGAGAAAAATACAGAATAATGGTGCAATATTGTATGTACAAAGTGTATAGTATTTGATGTGAGTACAAAATTACTCACATTATTTAGAGCCTTTTTAGTTATTAGGCTCTAAACTTCCAGGCTTCCGTGTCTTTAAGGTAGACAGCACAGCCCCTCTTTTTTCTGGATTCTTTTTCCTATTTATCTCGCCACCATATGGGTACAAAGAAGAAAGAGAGAAAAACGGGTTTCTGGGTGTAGTATTTTAACAGAAACTCCCTTTAAATTATGTCCAAATACAAGCAAATGTGCTCACCTTGTTTAGAGCCTATTAGTCCTCGGCTCTAAGTTTGTAGGCCTAGTGTCAAATTGGGGTGACACCTCCCCTTACCGGACAAAGTGCAGGATGCAGTAGTAGATGTAAAGAAATTTATTATTAGCTGTAATTAAAAAGATACATAGAATAACACAGTGCTAGAAAATAAAAATAGTTGATTTAAAATAAAGTGCAGTAGTACATCTATTCTCCTCCGCCAAGACGCGTTTCGCTGTGAACAGCTTCCTCAGTTCGCCGTGGACTGTATTCTGACGGTTCCGGTTTTTGTGTAATCGAAAAGCCCGCCTGTTTGTCAATTATCCAATCGGCTCTCTTCTTTTCCGGCGTTTCGGTGACGTGGCGTCATTTCCTGTTTCAATGAACTTCAAGTCCCATAATGCTCTGGGTCACCTTCGTAGGTTCCGGGTTAGTCCGTTTTATGGTGAAAAAAAGTCCTTTCCGCAAATTAAAGTCTCTATGTGATATTACCTCCAAATAAAACACACATATCAGAAGAAACATTTGTTATTTTCTTTACTGTTTTAGATAGTGGTTAATTTAATATAAACGATCTATGTACTTAGTCGATATAAAGGGCATATATTCATCCATGGGTGGTGAGATTTAATGGAAAGTTATTTTGCATAAATGAAACAAATATTGTATGAATATATTTGCATAAGGTTTTATTTATATATACCAATGCCTAGATAGTTTTTTTATTTAATATAATTTAATATAAATGAGCTATGTATTTGATATGTATAAAAGACATATATTCATCCATAGATGGTAAGATTTAATGAAAAGCTATTTTGCATGAATAAAATGGATAGGTTATAAATATATTTGCATGTAGTTTTATTTATATATACCAATGCCCATAAATATACTGGTCTCAAATTGAAAATAAAAATAAATATATTACACAGATGATATACATTATTTTTCTATGTACATTTAAAGGTGTATATGGACAGCCTTATGGTTCTGGATGGCAGGAAAATTCCATATACATAAAAAAGGATAAAGTGAAATGAAATATATATACCTCTACCTATAAAAATGTAAATCTATAAATCTAATTGGTGTGTTTAACGTGTATAGGGATAATCCTATAAAATAAAAATACATAGAGATCCTCATAGAGTGACATATCTAAAAGAGAGAAAAAGAGGTTATAAAAAGTGGCATAATTTGAAATCGGCATTGAGACCAAATGGAATCAGTGTTCAAGTTAAAAATCCATTTGGTCTCAATTTTCCCTAGCTTCTGGATCTCATCCTCCCCCCGCCAGTTTAGGTCTACTTTCTGTATACCCAAAAATTCTAAAACTTGAGGATTACTTCCATGTGTTTCTTTAAAATGTGCTGAAACGCTGTGTTTCTCAAATCCCTTTCTAATGTTTCGTATATGTCCGTTTATTCTGACTTGTAGGGGTCTTTTTGTCCTTCCAACGTACATAAAGTTACAGGGGCACTTCAGTATGTAAATGACTCTTTTCGAGAAACATGTGATCATATCTTTTATTTTGTATTCTTTTTTGTTTTTCGGCTCCTGAAATTTCGTCAGATGTCTCTTTCCATCTTTATTGCTTCTACAAGTCAGACAATTACCACATCCAAAAAAACCTTCCTGATGAAAGAAGGTGCTGGATTTTTTGTCCCTGATATGATTGCGTGTTAATTTCTGTTTTAGATTTGGAGCTCCTCTGTGTATGATTGTTGGTGCATCTGATAGTATGGTGTGTAACAAAGGGTATTTTCTTAGAATAGGCCAATGTTTTTTTAAAATTTGTTTAATTTGTCGGCTGTTTTGGTTATAATTACAGATAAAATGGATAATGAGAATTTCTTTCTTATCTTTTGGCTTGTATTTTAAAAGTTGAGCTCTATCTGTTTTCTCTACAGTTTCCAGTACCCCTTGTAGATGGTTTTCCTCATACCCCTTCTCTATGAATTGGTTCTTTATTCTCATGGCTTGACTTTGGAAGGTGCTTATATCTGTACAATTTCTCCTCATTCAGAGAAATTGAGATCTAGGGATATTCCTCAGCCATGGGGAGAAATGGCAGCTGTTGAGATAAATATCATTGTTGACGTCTACTGATTTAAAATAGGATTTGGTTTTAATTTGGTTCTGCTCTATGTATATGGTGAGATCTAGAAAATGTATGCTCTTGCTGCTATATTCTGTAGTCAAACGGATACCCCAATCATTTGAGTTTAAAAAAGCTAAAAAAGAGATGAGGCTTTCCTCACTGCCCTTCCAGATAAAAAAGATATCATCTATATATCTTTTGTAGGTGACCAGGTTCGCTTCCCAGTTGGTGTTGGATAAAATAAAATGGTTCTCCCAAAAGGCCATAAATAAGTTGGCATAACTGGGAGTGAACCTGGTCCCCATTGCTGTGCCAACTTTTTGAAGATGAAAATTGTCATTAAACCAAAAATAATTGTTGGATACAATCAGTTCTATTCCTTCCAAAAAAAAATTAATTTGTTCTAGGGGATAAGCATTTGTTTCTTTTAAAAAGAAGCTCACTGCCTCTATGCCTTTTGAATAGGTGATAATCTTGTACAGGGAGCTGACATCTGCAGTTACTAGAGAAAAGGTGGACTCCCAATTTATTTCTTGTAATACCTGTATAATGTTTAGGGTATCTTTCAAATAACTTTGTGTTTTTTGAACAGTAGGTTGCAGGCATTTGTCCAGGTACTCCGACAGTCTACTGGATACTGACCCTATCCCTGAGACTATCGGCCTACCTGGAGGATTAATTAAGTCCTTATGGATTTTTGGGAGATGATAGAACACAGGTATTCTGGGGACAGAAATATTTGAATACCTGTATTCATCATAGTTTAGAATCTCCTCCTCTTTTCTTTTGTCTATCAGGTTTATACATTTCTGTTTTCTGTGTCTTGTAGGGTCACTTTTTAGTATTTAGTATTAGTGATGTACCGAACTGTCCGCCGGCGAACAGTTCCCGGCGAACTTAGCGTGTTCGCGTTCGCCGCGGCGGGCGGACACATGCGCAGTTCGATCCGCCCCCTATTCGTCATCATTGGGCAAACTTTGACCCTGTGCCTCTCGGTCAGCAGACACATTCCAGCCAATCAGCAGCACTCCCTCCCTTCCACACCCTCCAACCTCCCTCCCAGCATCCATTTTCGATTCATTCTGAAGCTGCATGCTTAGTGAGAGGAGGGAAAGTTTAGCTGCTGCTGATTAGATAGGGAAATTGATAGCTAGGCTAGGGTATTCAGTGTCCACTACAATCCTGAAGGACTCATCTGATCTCTGCTGTAAGGACAGCACCCCAAAAAGCCCTTTTTAGGGCTATAACATCAGGCTGCTTTTTTTTTTTTTTTTTTCCTGTGTAATGTAATTGCAGGTGCCTGCCTGCCAGCTCCTGTGTGAGGTTCACATTGGATACTGTGCCTACTTGCCCAGTGCCACCACTCATATCTGTTTTTACAATAGGTTAAGCTTTAGATTTAAAATAAATATTTTTTTTTCACTGTAATAGAAGAGCAGTTGCCTGCCTGCCAGCTTCTGTGTCAGGTTGGATGCCTTGCCCATTTGCACAGTCAGTGCCACCACTCATATCTGTTTTTACAATAGGTTAAGCTTTAGATTTTAAATAAATATTTTTTTTTCACTGTAATAGAAGAGCAGTTGCCTGCCTGCCAGCTTCTGTGTCAGGTTGGATGCCTTGCCCATTTGCACAGTCAGTGCCACCACTCATATCTGTTTTAACAATAGGTTAAGCTTTAGATTTAAAATAAATAATTTGTTTTCACTGTAATAGAAGAGCAGTTGCCTGCCTGCCAGCTTCTGTGTCAGGTTGGATGCCTTGCCCATTTGCACAGTCAGTGCCACCACTCATATCTGTTTTAACAATAGGTTAAGCTTTAGATTTTAAAGAAATAATTTTTTTTCACTGTAATAGAAGAGCAGTTGCCTGCCTGCCAGCTTCTGTGTCAGGTTGGATGCCTTGCCCATTTGCACAGTCAGTGCCACCACTCATATCTGTTTTAACAATAGGTTAAGCTTTAGATTTAAAAGAAATAATTTGTTTTCACTGTAATAGAAGAGCAGTTGCCTGCCTGCCAGCTTCTGTGTCAGGTTGGATGCCTTGCCCATTTGCACAGTCAGTGCCACCACTCATATCTGTTTTAACAATAGGTTAAGCTTTAGATTTTAAAGAAATATTTTTTTTTCACTGTAATAGAAGAGCAGTTGCCTGCCTGCCAGCTTCTGTGTCAGGTTGGATGCCTTGCCCATTTGCACAGTCAGTGCCACCACTCATATCTGTTTTTACAATAGATTAAGCTTTAGATTTAAAAGAAATCGTTCTTTTTCACTGTAATAGAAGATCAGTTAGTTGTCTGCAAGCGTCTGGGTGTCAGGCCTACTTCAGCGTGTGCTCTGCAGACCTGTGCCAGCGTGCTTTGACAGTTGCCAATCATATCTGGTGTCTCTTTAGCGTGCTTTTACAAAGAAAAAAGGTTTCCAGTGTAAGCTAATAGCAGCCAGTCAGTGTCCTTCAAGCGGCTCTGTCAGGCCTTCCTTCAGCGTGTGCCCTGCACAACCCTGCCAGCGTACTTTGACAATTGCCACTCATATCTGGTGTCTCTATAGCGTGCTTTTACAAAGAAAAAAGGTTTCCAGTGTAAGCTAATAGCAGCCAGTCAGTGTCCTTCAAGCGGCTCTGTCAGGCCTTCCTTCAGCGTGTGCCCTGCACAACCCTGCCAGCGTACTTTGACAGTTGCCACTCATATCTGGTGTCTCTATAGCGTGCTTTTACAACCAAAATTTTGTTTCCACTGTAATAGAAGAGCAGTTGCCTGCCTGCCAGCTTCTGTGTGAGGTTCACAGTGGATACTGTGCCCTCTTGCCCAGTGCCACCACTCATATCTGTTTTTACAATAGCTTAAGCTTTAGATTTAAAAGAAATAATTTTTTTTCACTTTAATAGAAGAGCAGTTAGTTGTCTGCAAGCGTCTGGGTGTCAGGCCTACTTCAGCGTGTGCTCTGCAGACCTGTGCAAGCGTGCTTTGACAGTTGCCAATCATATTTGGTGTCTCTTTAGCGTGCTTTTACAAAGAAAAAAGGTTTCTAGTGTAAGCTAATAGCAGCCAGTCAGTGTCCTTCAAGCGGCTCTGTCAGTCCTTCCTTCAGCGTGTGCTCTCCAGAACTGTTCCAGTGCACATTGCCAATCATATCTGGTGTCTCTATAGCGTGCTTTTAAAACCAAAATTTGTTTTTCACTGTTATAGATTGAATAGCAGTTACTTGTCTTCAAGCGGGTGTGTCAGGCCTACAGTGTGTGCTCTGCAGAACTGTTACAGTTCACATTGCCAATCATATCTGGTCTCACAGTAGCTTGCACGCATAGTACCACTAATCCCCCAAAAAATGACAGGCAGAGGCAGGCCACCCCGCAGGGGCCATCGTGGTCGTGGTGCTGTGATTCCCTTTTGCCCTAGAATAATGCCCAGTTTTCAGAAGCCACGTACCCTGAACTTGAAAAGTTCTGAGGACATAGTTGACTGGCTAACACAGGACACCCAATCTTGTACAGCCTCCGCTCGGAACCTTGACGCACCATCCTCCTCCAGTTTAGCTTCAGGCACCTCTCAAGATACCACTCACCCGCCTGCCGCCACCACCAAAACTAGCACCACAGCCGCTTTACTTGGTATGTCAGAGGAGTTATTCACACACCCGTTTGAAGAAATGAGTGATGCGCAACCATTATTGCTAGAGGATGTAGATAACAGGGATATGTCTCAGGCAGGCAGCATTAAACACATGGAGGTACGGTGTGATGATGATGATGTTGTACCCGCTGCTGCTTCCTTTTCTGAGTCAGATACAAGCGAAGCGGTTGATGATGACGATGCGTCCATGGATGTCACGTGGGTGCCCGCTCGGCAAGAAGAAGAACAGGGCGAAAGTTCAGATGGGGAGACAGAGAGGAGGAGGAGACGAGTTGGAAGCAGGGGGGGGGTCGTCGCAAGGAGCTAGTGGCACAGTCAGGCAGCATGCATTGGCACCCGGGGTCAGCCCGACAGCACGCCAATCAACGCATGCTGTGTCCACCACCAGAATGCCGTCATTGCAGAGCTCAGCAGTGTGGCATTTTTTTTGTGTGTCTGCCTCGGACAACAGCGATGCCATTTGCAACCTGTGCCAAAGGAAACTGAGTCGTGGGAGGTCCAACACCCACCTAGGTACAACTGCTTTGCGTAGGCACATGATCTCACATCACAAACGCCTATGGGATCAACACATGAGTACAAGCAGCACGCCTACTCTAAGCCGCCATCCTCCTCCTGGTCTAGCATCTTCAGCCACGTCAACCACTGCTGTCCTTCTTGCCCCCTCTCAACCATCCGCGACTCCGTCTCCCGCCTTGAGCAGTTCCCGCTCATCTGCCCACAGTCATGTGCCTGTCAATGACATGTTTGAGCGTAAGAAGCCAATGTCACCAAGTCACCCCCTTGCCCAGCGTCTGACAGCTGGCTTGTCCGAACTATTAGCCTGCCATCTTTTACCATACAATCTGGTTGAGTCTGAGGCGTTCCAAAATTTTTTAGCTATTGGGACACCGCAGTGGAAGGTACCCGGCCGGAATTTCTTTTCACAAAAGGCAATCCCCAACTTGTACACGATTGTGCAAAAGGAAGTCATGGCATGTCTGGCACACAGTGTTGGGGCAAGGGTCCATCTGACCACTGATACCTGGTCTGCAAAGCATGGTCAGGGCAGGTATATCACCTACACTGCGCATTGGGTAAACCTGCTGACGGCTGACAAGCAAGGAATGCGTGGCATTGCAGAGGAGTTGGTGACACCGCCACGAATTGCAGGCAGTCCTGCTGCCACCTCCTCTACTCCTCCTACTCCATCCTCTTCCATAACCTCCTCGGCTGAGTCCTCTTGTGCTGCTGCGTCTTGCTCCACATCCACGGCACCCCCCCAGCTCCCCAGGTACTATGCCACATCCCGGATACGGCAGTGTCACGCCGTCTTGGGATTGACTTGCTTGAAAGCAGAGAGTCACACCGGACAAGCACTCCTGTCCGCCCTGAACGCACAGGTGGAAAAGTGGCTGACTCCGCAGCAACTGGATATCGGCAAAGTGGTGTGTGACAACGGAAAAAATTTGATAGCGGCATTGAAGTTGGGCAAGTTGACACATGTGCCGTGCATGGCACATGTGTGTAATCTGATCGTACAACGCTTTGTGCATAAGTACACAGGCTTACAGGACGTCCTGAAACAGGCCAGGAAGGTGTGTGGCCATTTCAGGCGTTCCTACATGGCCATGGCTCACTTTGCCGATATCCAGCGACGAAACTACATGCCAGTGAGGCGCTTGATTTGCGACAGCCCTACACGTTGGAATTCCACACTCCTAATGTTCGACCGCCTGCTCCAACAAGAAAAAGCTGTTAATGAATATTTGTATGACCGGGGTGCTAGGACAGCCTCTGGGGAGCTGGGAATTTTTTTGCCACGTTACTGGACGCTCATGCGCAATGCCTGTAGGCTCATGCGTCCTTTTGAGGAGGTGACAAACCTAGTCAGTCGCAACGAAGGCACCATCAGTGACATCATACCATTTGTTTTCTTCCTGGAGCGTGCCCTGCGAAGAGTGCTGGATCAGGCTGTAGATGAGCGTGAAGAGGAAGAGGAAGAGTTGTGGTCACCATCACCACCAGAAACAGCCTTATCAGCATCGCTTGCTGGGCCTGCGGCAACGCTGGAAGAGGATTGTGAGGAAGAGGAGTCAGAGGAGGATTGTAGCTTTGAGGAGGAGGAGGAGGAGCAAGACCAAACACAACAGGCATCCCAGGGTGCTCGTTGTCACCTATCTGGTACCCGTGGTGTTGTACGTGGCTGGGGGGAAGAACATACCTTCAATGACATCAGTGAGGAGGAGGAACGGGAAATGAGTAGCTCGGCATCCAACCTTGTGCAAATGGGGTCTTTCATGCTGTCCTGCCTGTTGAGGGACCCTCGTATAAAAAGGCTGAAGGAGAACGACCTGTACTGGGTGTCCACGCTACTAGATCCCCGGTATAAGCAGAAAGTGGCGGAAATGTTACCGAATTACAACAAGTCAGAAAGGATGCAGCATTTGCAAAATAAATTAAAAAGTATGCTTTACACAGCGTATAAGGGTGATGTCACAGCACAACGGGAATCTAACAGGGGGAGAGGTGGAAGTCATCCTGCTCCTCCTCCCACGACCACGCCGGCAAGGACAGGACGCTTTAAAGACGTGTTGTTGATGGAGGACATGCGGACCTTTTCAAGTCCTATGCAATGCCACAGCCCTTCGGGATCCACCCTCAGAGAGCGACTCGACCGACAGGTAGCAGACTACCTCGCCTTAACTGCAGATATCGACACTCTGAGGAGCGATGAACCCCTTGACTACTGGGTGTGCAGGCTTGACCTGTGGCCTGAACTATCCCAATTTGCGATAGAACTTCTGGCCTGCCCCGCTTCAAGTGTCCTGTCAGAAAGGACCTCCAGTGCAGCAGGAGGTATTGTCACTGAGAAGAGAAGTCGCCTAGGTCAAAAAAGTCTAGATTACCTCACCTTTATTAAGATGAATGAGGGATGGATCCCGAAGGGACTGACAGTGGGCGATACATTCGACTAAAAAAGGCCTGATGAGATGAGCTGCCTTGGGCTAAAAATGGTCCACACTCTGCTGTATTTTAGCTCTGAATGCCGGTTGACTTGCGTGACTTATCCGCCACCAACTAGGGTTCAAGCCGCAATGTTTTAGGGCACTTTCTGCCTGGGAAACATCATTTTTTATGGCCGCTGCTACAGCAGCGGCTGCAACAATACCTAATTTTTCAGGCATGTGTACATGCCTAATTTTTCGGCCCTCTGGTGCTGCACTGTGGCTTCAAAAACCAAACCAAAAAAAAGGCACATAACAGGGATTAAACTGATAGGAGTGGTGTGTTAAGTAGTACTATTCCTATCTGGTGGCACATTAGATTGCACGCGCAGTGCCCCAAATTTGAAGTAGGAGGACCGACCAAGCATCTTTTTCCATCTCCCGGTTCCTAAAATCGATGCCATATACACGTCCCCTGATAGGGCGCCAGCTCGTTATTCTCTTGGGCGCCAGTTCGTTATTCTCTTTTTCACTTCACTAGGGACACTTTACTGCACTATGGGCACTTAGGCCCACTCTTTGTCTTGCACACTGTTATTCCTAGCCAGCATCTGTGATGGGAAATCAGGCAGTCATCTAAACGTTTAAATTGAGCTTTAGCGTAGAACACCCTTGAAGGTGTTTAAGGAGATTAGGGCTAGTTTAGAGGATTCTTCTTGGAACTCTCTGAGTCTTTATAGCCCTTCTACCTATCCAGCATTTCTGGAAACTAGCTAAGAGAGAGGGTGGCTGTGTGTCTGTGATACATTTAACTTTATATCACCTTATTGACACTTTATCACTATTTAGAGGGAATTTCCTTTCCCCTGCCAATATTATATAATAGGTAATAGTATTACCATTATTACACAATTAGGTCTCTGAGGACAGGTGTCAATCCATATCTGCCAAGTGACCCTATGTAGGGGGAACAGTCTCTATTCTGCTCTGTGTCAGTGTGTATCATGGTCTCTGTGGACGGGGAACAGTCTCTATTCTGCTCTGTGTCAGTGTGTATCATGGTCTCTGTGGACGGGGAACAGTCTCTATTCTGCTCTGTGTCAGTGTGTATCATGGTCTCTGTGGACAGGGAACAGTCTCTATTCTGCTCTGTGTCAGTGTGTATCAGGGGCTTTGAGGACAGGTGTCAATCCATACCTGCCAAGTGACCCTATGTAGGGGGAACAGTCTCTATTCTGCTCTGTGTCAGTGTGTATCATGGTCTCTGTGGACGGGGAACAGTCTCTATTCTGCTCTGTGTCAGTGTGTATCATGGTCTCTGTGGACAGGGAACAGTCTCTATTCTGCTCTGTGTCAGTGTGTATCAGGGGCTTTGAGGACAGGTGTCAATCCATACCTGCCAAGTGACCCTATGTAGGGGGAACAGTCTCTATTCTGCTCTGTGTCAGTGTGTATCATGGTCTCTGTGGACGGGGAACAGTCTCTATTCTGCTCTGTGTCAGTGTGTATCATGGTCTCTGTGGACGGGGAACAGTCTCTATTCTGCTCTGTGTCAGTGTGTATCATGGTCTCTGTGGACAGGGAACAGTCTCTATTCTGCTCTGTGTCAGTGTGTATCAGGGGCTTTGAGGACAGGTGTCAATCCATACCTGCCAAGTGACCCTATGTAGGGGGAACAGTCTCTATTCTGCTCTGTGTCAGTGTGTATCATGGTCTCTGTGGACGGGGAACAGTCTCTATTCTGCTCTGTGTCAGTGTGTATCATTGTCTCTGTGGACAGGGAACAGTCTCTATTCTGCTCTGTGTCAGTGTGTATCAGGGGCTTTGAGGACAGGTGTCAATCCATATCTGCCAAGTGACCCTATGTAGGGGGAACAGTCCCTATTCTGCTCTGTGTCAGTGTGTATCAGGGGTTTTGAGGACAGGTGTCAATCCATATCTGCCAAGTGACCCTATGTAGGGGGAACAGTCTCTATTCTGCTCTGTGTCAGTGTGTATCAGGGGTTTTGAGGACAGGTGTCAATCCATATCTGCCAAGTGACCCTATGTAGGGGGAACAGTCTCTATTCTGCTCTGTGTCAGTGTGTATCAGGGGTTTTGAGGACAGGTGTCAATCCATATCTGCCAAGTGACCCTATGTAGGGGGAACAGTCTCTATTCTGCTCTGTGTCAGTGTGTATCAGGGGTTTTGAGGACAGGTGTCAATCCATATATGCCAAGTGACCCTATGTAGGGGGAACAGTCTCTATTCCGCTCTGTGTCAGTGTGTATCAGGGATTTGACTATCTTTATTCAGAATCAAAAATTATAATTCCAGGAAAAAATTTAACAAACATTTACAAGAACATGTTATGCACATCATAGAAACAACGTGAACCTCTTTAAAGCCACAAACTTAAGACAAAAAGTACGTACACACAATGTGTAAGGGTTTGAAAGAATATTCAGAATCCTTACATGTTTACTTTATCGTTTGTTTGATTTTTGTGAACCATATATAAACTACAAGCAGCGTGAAAACTCAAGTGGCCATGCTGATCAAATTAAATAGTATGCTTTACACAGCGTATAAGGGTGATGTCACAGCACAACGGGAATCTAACAGGGGAAGAGGTGAAAGTCATCCTCCCCCTCCCACGACCCCGCCATATCTGCCAAGTGACCCTATGTAAGGGTAACAGTCTCTATTCTGCTCTGTGTCAGTGTGTATCATGGTCTCTGAGGACGGGGAACAGTCTCTCTTCTGCTCTGTGTCAGTGTGTATCAGGGGCTTTGAGGACAGGTGTCAATGTTAGGTGATTTCTGCCCTTTATGGATTAAAAGCAGACTCTGCATCAACTGTGTAATTTTCCATGGGAGTTTTGCCATGGATCCCCCTCCGGCATGCCACAGTCCAGGTGTTAGTCCCCTTGAAACAACTTTTGTGGCCAGAAAGAGTCCCTGTTGGTTTTAAAATTCGCCTGCCCATTGAAGTCAATGGTGGTTCGCGCGGTTCGCCGGTTCGCGAACATTTGAGGAAGTTCGCGTTCGCGAACCGAAAATTTCGGGTTCGCGACAACACTATTTAGTATGTGTCAGGGTCTTCTACCAGTCGTTTCCCTTCCTGTATGTATCTTGATGTTTCCATGATTACTATACCCCCTCCTTTGTCGGCTGGCTTTATTACTATTTCCTTGTTTCTTTGCAAAATTTTTAATGCCAGCCATTCCTCTTTAGTGAGGTTCATCTGCTTTTTATATATTGGTTTAATGTTATTTACTCAAATATAGTTATAAAGAGAGCGCAAGTTGAAAATAAACGGCCGACGTAACAAGTCAATAGCCAATCAAGATAATATAATAAATGTAGTACCTCAGGTACTCAAACAATAATAGCTGCTAAAACAGAAAAAGAATTTTCCCAATTCTAAAAAACAAATATGCATATAAGTTTCAGCGCTTAGTGAATAATCCCCTTAAAATTAAAAAAGGTGCATTTATATGCCAAAATAGAAAAGTCATATAACAAAGTATCCAAAAAATATGGAAAAAGTAATATGTATACAGTTCTGTAACAAAGTCCTGAAAAAAAGGAAGTCCAGATAACGTAGTGAATGTAGGAGCTCAGAGAAATGCAGAAATACCTTTAAAAAAGAAACAAAGAGAGATACATAGCGTAATTCTGTATCACAATTTATTATCTAAAAGACAGGAATAAGTAAAGTCCCCCCCCCCCAACTTAAAACTCTTACACTGTAATAAATCTTTTACTCATCGTATACATTGTTGCAGAACAGAGTCTGTAGCAGCCACTTATGGGTCCTCCAGTGACAGCTCCTCTCCTGTGCACTCGGGAAGGCTGTCTGTTGATCTTTGTGTGGAGAAAGCTGGCTGCAAAGCTGCAGAGCTGCAAGTCCGACTTCTGCTGAGCACTCTTACTTAAAACAGATGTTGGTAGAAAAAAGAATAGCACCCTATCAACGCGTTTCGCCCTTCTGCCGAGGGTTTTTTCAAGATAGGTGCTTAAAATCCTGTTCGGCAGTTTTATAGCTTGCGGGGCAAAAATAATTCAAATTTCTTAAAGGTACATACCCTTTTTAAAAACCATACGAATAAAAAATGTAACAAACTCATGGAAACAGGACTTTGTTACAGAACTGTATACATATTACTTTTTCCATATTTTTTGGATACTTTGTTATATGACTTTTCTATTTTGGCATATAAATGCACCTTTTTTAATTTTAAGGGGATTATTCACTAAGCGCTGAAACTTATATGCATATTTGTTTTTTAGAATTGGGAAAATTCTTTTTCTGTTTTAGCAGCTATTATTGTTTGAGTACCTGAGGTACTACATTTATTATATTATCTTGATTGGCTATTGACTTGTTACGTTGGCCGTTTATTTTCAACTTGCGCTCTCTTTATAACTATATTTGAGTCCATTCCTATTTTCCCATTTAAGAGTAGCAGCAGACAGTAATATTAACATGTCCCTGTTCACGTTCAGGGAACAATGTAAAATTGATCTTGCCTTAAAAAACGACCATAATGATTGTGTCATGGTAAAAGACACACATTGGAGAAAACAGGTATTCCAACTAGAGAAACTGATCATTAAGGAAATCAAATTAAAATTGGAAATAGCCTCTCTGGAACAATACTGGGATAAACGAATTATTCCGAGAGGTTTGCGTTTAATGTTAAAATCAGCAACAGATAAAGAGGATGAAGAATTTAATATTGTTTGGGACAGAATTCTGGACCATTGCTCTTTTGAGCTTATGAGCCATATCATTTGTAAACGGAAACGTATGCTGGCAGCTCTAGATGAGGAGATAAACAATATAAAGGAAATTCTTTCTCCTCACCTGGCACTGCCAGAATGCATACAACTCATGGAAAAAATAAAGGGAAAGTTAAGCTCTACATTTGAAGAAACAGTGTCCCTGAAAAAACGTAAATTTGAGAGGGACAAAAGAAGATTTTAGAGACAATAAGGTCAGAAACTATAAGAGAGTCCACAAGGAGAGACCCTACAAATCTACACCTAGAGGCAAAAAGTATATTGCACCTAAGAATCCGAGAGACTATAAAAGCACATATGCTCCGGTTAGAGGGACAGGTCACAACTACATTGAAAGGGGAGACCTCAAGCAGAAACAATATACACCCAAGAGGGATGTAAACAGTGAGTGGACTACAGTCACCCACAACAAAAGAAGGGATCCCCAGAGACTACATGGCAACCAATATAATACAACACCAAGGGCTGCATACTACAAACAGAACTGGCGTTCATACAACCGGTTTGAGGCACTCCATACAGAGGAGACTGACCACAGAGCTGGAAAAGAAAATGAAAAAGAAGCTCAACAATCTTCGAATGATTTTTTAGGACCACGAAGTCAATACTTCAGTCGATATCAACCGGAGCCCCCAGAACCCAGCACCAGAAAGAGACCTCTTCTAGAGGATGCAGGGGGGGGGGGGGGGGAGAGATACCGTAGGAGACAAAAGAATGAGAAAGTAGAACAAATAGGAATTTTCAATTTATCTGAGGTCAATCTAACCAAAAACCAGATTAAGGTGCTAAACAAGGGACTAAAGTATGCTCCTACAGTGAGATCAGATCCCTTCACAGCATTTTTAGATGTACAAAAATACATAAGAAAACTGACACTAAAAAATTTTTTTCTGAACAACCCGGTCCCTGTGGCTCCACAAAAACCAGAGGGCAGCACTTTTCACCACACAACCTTAAGGAATAATTCTACTTTTTGTCCGACAAATCAAATTAGCGGCCCCATGTCAGCTTTCAATCTGGCAGTAACCACAGATATAGAAAGGTTACCTAAGAGAATAGCCAAACACAAACAAAATCTGAGTGTATGGGAACGCACGGCACTTAAAGAGCTTAGCGACAACACTGAAATCACAATTAAACCGGCAGACAAGGGAGGGGGTATAGTAGTCTTAAACACCAAAGACTATGACATTGAGTGTAGGAGAATTCTCAATGATCCCCTAACGTATAAATCAATCAAGGGAGACCCCACACTGGATACCAAACTACGTTTGTTCAATATACTGGAGAGGGGGAAATTTTTAAATATATTAACCAAGAAAGAACTGGAGTTTGTTATGGTTACACATCCGAAAAAAACAGTATTCTATCAGTTACCAAAGATACACAAAAGCCTCTCAAATCCTCCAGGTAGACCCATTATCTCTGGGATAGGATCTCTTACCTGCAATTTATCCCAGTACATAGATGCAATATTGCAACCACTAGTTAAAAAGCTAGATCCTATCTAAAAGATAGTGGAGACCTCCTAAGACATATAGAAGGTCTAAAATGGGATCAGGATTATTTTATGGTAACTTGCGACGTTACATCGTTATATACAGTTATTAAACACAATTGGGGTTAGAGGCAATAAGAAAAACGCTATATGAAGAACCTACGATGTTAATGGAACAAGCAGAATTTTTAGTTGAATGCATTGATTTTATATTGAACAACAATTTATTTTGGTATGGCAGTGACATATACCTACAAACTAACGGTACCGCTATGGGGACCAGGTTCGCCCCTAGCTATGCGAACATTTTTATGGCTCACTGGGAAAATATGTTTGTCTGGCAAGGACACCAGTGGGGGGCGAACCTGGTCTTCTATAGACGGTACATCGACGATTGTTTCTTTGTGTGGAAAGGGAAGGAGGTGGATCTCATTGATTTTTTAACGTACATCAATACCAACACATACAACTTATCGTTCACACATAAATATAGCACCACAGAGATAGACTTCTTGGATCTGGTTCTCTATATTGATGCGCAGAACACACTAAAGTCTAAAACTTTTTTTAAGAGTGTGGACGTAAACAGTTACATCTGGACCTCAAGCTGTCATTATCCATATTATCCATCGTGGCTGTCGAGTGTCCCATTTGGACAATTTTTAAGGGTCAAAAAAAACTGTACAGATCCCGAGATATATGAAGTACAATCACAAAAAGTCAAACAACAGTTTATGGAGAAGGACTACAACGAAGAAACATTGGAATTAGCTCTCCAGAAAGTTAAAACCATAGAACGTACTACCCTTATACAATTGAAACAGGAGAAAGCCAAAGGGGACAAGGATACGGAAAACATGTGCCCTGTAGTGTTTAATTATAGTGCCCAAGCTCACTATTTGAAAAAAAAGTATATTAAAACACTGGCACCTACTTCAGCAGGATCCGGCTCTAGCCACGCTTCTACCTACACTACCGAGGGTAATATTCAGGGGGGCTCCCACACTGCAGGATAGACTAGTACATAGCTATAGTAAACCCACAAGACCAAACCATTTTTTAAATGGGCAAAAGGGATTCTACAGATGTGGAAATTGCAATATATGCAAATTGAGCTCCAGAGGGAAAAACCAGACCACCTTTCAGTCTACGGCCACAAAAGAAGTATTCAACATTAAGAACTGCATCACTTGTAACACCAAACAAGTTATATACAGATTGGAGTGCCCTTGTGGCCTCCAGTACGTGGGCCAAACCAAAAGGACACTCAAGGTTAGACTCAGGGAACATGCCTATAACATCAAAAGGGGTTTCAAGAAACACTCCCTCTCCAATCACTTCAGAACACATCACAATGGTGATCCAACCCTCCTCGCATATTGTGGAATAGAAAAGGTGGAAATACCATGGAGGGGAGGAGAATTAAGTAAAATCTTAACGTACCGTGAAATGTTCTGGATCTATACCCTTAAGACTCTGATACCTTTTGGCCTCAATGCGGAGCTAGAATTAGCCAATATACTATAATATAAAATCAGAACCTCCTTCAGTTCATAATAGATGTAATTCTTGGCGAATTGCATTAACCCTTCAGCATTTAGAGAGTAATAGGGATCTATATCCCCTAGCAATTGAGAACCCCAGACAAATAGCGTTCGACCATTACACACACAAAAATAATAGTTTAGCCATCTTTTAGATTAATATATGTCACTATCTAAGTTGTATTTTGGAAGTGTAGAATTGTTATGTTTTATAAATATGACTACTATGAGCGTTGGTAATATTTTTGTACCATACAGAGATTCCAAGTTCAAGACTTATGTCGATTTTGTACTACTGATATATTTTCCCTTTTTTATGTAGAGATCATCATGCTTTGAGATATAGGCTGTTAGGAGGTCTCTGTCCTGATGGGAAGACCTCAAACATATCTATATACCGTATAGCTACTAATTTACCACTTCTATTTATTAGGAGGGAGCACGTCAGTCTTGAAATTTATATTATTTGAATTTTTGCTATGTGTTATTAATGATATAACACCTATAAGTGACTGTATGTGACCGTGGGGGGGGATGTCGGCAGCAATCACAATCTTTGTGACTGCTTTACACTGCACCTTTAATTATGAAGCCAATGGTCCTAGCTATCATTAGAATCATTTCATGTTTTATGTTTTAAATCTATACAACATCCATCTTATACTACAGTATAGATGTATAATTTAATTTGTACCTGTCTCCATGAGCTTGTCACATTTTTATATATATATATTTTTTTTTATATGTTTTAAAAAATAGGGTATACACCTTTAAGAGATCTAAATTATTTATACTACATCTAATCCATAACATAGTTTAGGTGCATGATTCTATTTGCACCTGTTTCCATGAGTTTGTTACATTTTTTATTCGTATGGTTTTTAAAAAGGGTATGTACCTTTAAGAAATTTGAATTATTTTTGCCCCGCAAGCTATAAAACTGCCGAACAGGATTTTAAGCACCTATCTTGAAAAAGCCCTCGGCAGAAGGGCGAAACGCGTTGATAGGGTGCTATTCTTTTTTCTACCAACATCTGTTTTAAGTAAGAGTGCTCAGCAGAAGTCGGACTTGCAGCTCTGCAGCTTTGCAGCCAGCTTTCTCCACACAAAGATCAACAGACAGCCTTCCCGAGTGCACAGGAGAGGAGCTGTCACTGGAGGACCCATAAGTGGCTGCTACAGACTCTGTTCTGCAACAATGTATACGATGAGTAAAAGATTTATTACAGTGTAAGAGTTTTAAGTTGGGGGGGGGGGGGGGGACTTTACTTATTCCTGTCTTTTAGATAATAAATTGTGATACAGAATTACGCTATGTATCTCTCTTTGTTTCTTTTTTAAAGGTATTTCTGCATTTCTCTGAGCTCCTACATTCACTACGTTATCTGGACTTCCTTTTTTCAGGACTTTGTTACAGAACTGTATACATATTACTTTTTCCATATTTTTGGGATACTTTGTTATATGACTTTTCTATTTTGTCATATAAATGCACCTTTTTTTAATTTTAAGGGGATTATTCACTAAGCGCTGAAACTTATATGCATATTTGCATTAATGTTATTTACGTCTTTCATGACAGATTGTTCAAATGTAGTTATTTCTTTAGATATAAAATATCTGTGGGAAGAATGTTGATTTCTCTTTAAGATTAGCGTGGATATATTTTGGAGTGATCTCTTGCTCTAGATGTCTGTCTACTCGCATAAAACATTTTTTTAAACATAGATGCCTTTTAAATTTGTTTAGGTCTATGAATAGCTCAAATTTATCTAGTGGTTTCGTTGGAACAAATTTCAATCCTTTATTTAGTACCTTCTGTTGGGCTGCTGTAAGGTTATTTTTAGTCAGGTTAAAGATCATTGATTTTGTCTGAGATATATTTTTCATTCGATTCAATTTCTTTCCTCCTCTACTTCCCCTCCTCTTAAGTTCCGTTGACGTTTGTATGGGGACCTTTGTGGTGGAGTAGTATCGTGGGTGCATTGATTGGTTTTGTATTTGCCTTTCTATCGGCCCTCCTGAAAAAAATCATCATCTCATCTTTGGGTGTCTGTCAAAATGTTAAACCTGTTGTGTGTTGAGGTGTAGTTGTTGTGGGGTTCTTTTCTGTTTCTAGTAATTATGGGTGACCTTTCACTTCTTTTTCCTCCCCTCTTATTCTCCTCCTCTCTATTTATTTGAGTTTGTCTGACAGGTCTATATTCATTTCTTGAAAACCTAGCAGGTGACATTCTACTCTTAGAGAGATATCTTTCTCTTTGGGGTATTTGCCTTTTGTTGGATGGTGTTCTGTCTTTTTTTGGGGGGGTTGTCCTTTCTGACTATATCTGCAGAACTTTTTGGTTGCGTGTTCCTAACAGTTTGGTTCTGTCTAAAATATGCTGGATATTGTGTATCTGAACGATTGTATTTGGTGTTGTATCTTCTCACTTGGTGATTGTCATAGTCGTATCTGTCTCTTTTATATTTCTTTCTTTTTATCTCTATAGTTTCAGTTTCAACTTTCTCTATTTGTTTTTGTATGTTTTTGGTTATTGTCTCATACTCCTCTGCGGATGTATGGTTCAATAATTCATTTTGGATATCATTAATGTCCTTGTCTAGTGATTGTAATGTAATTTTCCTTCTTTTAATTATTTTTTCCATGGTTATAAATGAGAAGGATTCCAACATCTCATGCACTCTTCCATGAAGTCCTCTTCCCCTTTATCAAAAGTGGGATATTTATTATATCTTAAACCTCTTGGGGTAATTTTCTCCCTTATATATTTTTCAAGTGTCGCTACCTCCCATATTATACGGACCTCTTTGCTCATTGATCTCGTCAATCTAATTTGACATTCTTGTAGATCATAATTATTGGGTCTATTATCTGGATGTAGGTTCATGGAAGAAGTGTCAAACATGGCATCGATATTAGTGCAATAGTTCTTTCTTTTTTCAAAGATAGACATATTTTCAGCTGCCCTCACACCAAATAGGGAATAGGTACAAATAAAAATATAAACAACAAAAAGGTGTGGAAATGTATGGCGCTTAGTAAGGGATTTTTTGGTTTCAGTAATTTTAGCTGCTGTGAACACTCTGTGGGTATTCCCAATATCCCACCATAAAATAACATCAAAGCAAACGGATAACTTGGGATCTGGTTAGACCTATGCAGCGGCCACAACTTGAACCTGACAGGCCCCTTACCGGGACAATATCTTCTATTGTACAGTTGAATTACAATTTCCTTTTTTTTTTTTTCTTCTTCCAAGTTTAATGCTCCTCTATAAAACCATGTGGGGGATCAATGGGATGACTGAGGGCTCACACCCAGACTACAATACCGCCACCACGGCCCCCCACCAAAATAAACGGAACCGGAACCCGACCCGGACCCCACTGTCAGTCCCCTGGCAACATAGCTCCCTCCCGCACCTCGAGGTAACTCAGATGCAGCATACAACAAGATGAGGCCCTAAACCCGTCTGGCCAGAACTAGACGGACAGATACTCACTACTGAACCATATAGCCCAGCCCCAGACTGGTAAACAATGCCTAACACAACTTACTAGCTCGGCCTTACTTTAACCTGCACAATGCACAGAGACCTCAACGTCTGCTTAAATTGTATAAGTTTTATCACATGCTACAATCGATATTAGAATTGTTCCATTGTAATTTACAGCTACCGTAATTATAAACATGACTTAGCAATGTTTTTAGCCCTTCAGAGCCCTACAGCCTATGTAGGTACAGCATAACATTCTTATCACTAGCCCAACAGGTCCTATGCAAGTGACACTATAGTCACAGAAAACCAGGCATGCAAGAGTCTTACATAACGCCTTGTGCATATTACAAGCACGAAAAGCTAACCCAGTTTACTCCTATATTACTCAATACCTGCCGGGTGTAATTTTGTACCCGCCTCAGGGAGCTACTGATTGTTCAACCTATATGCATGACTTTAACTTAATTATCGCTTGCTTCACGTATTCACTCTACATACTAGCTACTCGCAATAGAACCGACCTCACTCATCACTATAAATTGTGCAAGTATTACCATGTACCCCATTGTTATAACTGTCGTTTCAACGTACGTGGATTGCCGTTGGGGCACCACATACGCGTTGTTATATCTTTATGCACTACAAAAATAAAGAATGAAAAAAATTTTTTTTTTTTAAAATGTGCATGTCCAATCTCACACCCCAAATGTAAAGCTTGAACAAAGAGGATTGCCGTTGGGGTACCTCGAGCCTGATTGTACTTATCCTATGCACTGCGAAAAAAAAAAAAAAGGAGCCAAACAACTATGTAATAATAAATGGCTTCGTATGATCACTATCCTTCAATAAAAAAATATATTTGTATGTTATGTCATATATTCAAAGCCAATCCCATAGTTTCACAATATATGCCAGGGTAAACTTTTGAGCACAACAGTAAATTGTTATTGTTCTAAATTACATTGTAGTTACATAACCTGTTATTAGTAAGTCATCTATAATTTCTCAGGCCACACCCCCACTCACACCCCTAAAATTAAAGTGTCCCTCTTTGTCCATCTGAAATGTTGAGCAGTATGTGGTTGGTGAGAGCAGCTGAAGCAGAGAAAGGAGTTGGTTATATGGGATATTCCATATAGTTCACCGACAATGTAAGTTGAGTTTCTCGCTGTAACCGTGATATAAATGCTACATATTTAAAAGTATACGAATTTAGGTAGCAGGGATGTTACTTAAACAATGATTATATTTATATTATTACATTATTTGTGTATACAATAAGATTTTAGCAGTGCAATATTTATTATGAAAGTCATCAAAATGTATCCACAACCTACACATAGGGTTATTAACTAAATTCAAGTGTAAATGGGAAATTCAAATCAAAATTCAAAGTTTAGGTCCAAACAGTGGCGTACATACCGGGGTCGCAGGGGTCGCGGCTGCGACCGGGCCCGGCCCACCAGGGGGCCCGGCCGCCCCTGCGACCCGGTATGTACCCACAGGGCCAGCCTCTTCTGCTGGGGGGCCCAGGAGCCGGCCACCTCCGGGCCCCCCGAGGCTGGCCCTGCTGTCACCCGGCTGGCGGGCGCGCGAGGGAGCACTGTCCCCTGGGTGCTCCCTCTTCAGCTCCCTCGCGCACCGCACTGATACCGGAGCCGGAAGATGACGTCATCTTCCGGCTCCGGCATCAGTACGCGGCGCGCGAGGGAGCTGAAGAGGGAGCACCCAGGGGACAGTGCTCCCTCGCGCGCCCGCCAGCCGGGTGACCAGCAACACCACTGGACCCCAGGGAATCCCCCCAGCTCTCACACAGGTAAGGAGGCTGGGGGGATTAAATTAAAAAAAAAAACCCAGAAAAAACGTGTGTGTTTAGTGAGTGTGTGTGAGTGTGTGTTAGTGAGTGTGTTAGTGTTAGTGAGTGTGTTAGTGTTAGTGAGTGTGTTAGTGAGTGTGTGTGTTAGTGTTAGTGAGTGTGTTAGTGTTAGTGAGTGTGTTAGTGAGTGTGTGTGTTAGTGTTAGTGAGTGTGTTAGTGTTAGTGAGTGTGTTAGTGAGTGAGTGTGTTAGTGTTAGTGAGTGTGTTAGTGAGTGTGTGTGTTAGTGTTAGTGAGTGTGTTAGTGTTAGTGAGTGTGTTAGTGTTAGTGAGTGTGTTAGTGAGTGAGTGTGTTAGTGTTAGTGAGTGTGTTAGTGAGTGTGTGTGTTAGTGTTAGTGAGTGTGTTAGTGTGAGTGTGTTAGTGAGTGTGTTAGTGAGTGTGTTAGTGAGAGTGTTAGTGAGTGTGTTAATGTGAGTGTGTTAATGTGAGTGTGTTAGTGTTAGTGAGTGTGTTAGTGTTAGTGAGTGTGTTAGTGAGTGTGTTAGTGTTAGTTTGTGTTAGTGTGTGTGTGTGTTAGTGAGAGAGTGTGTTAGTGAGTGTGTTAGTGGTAGTGTGTTAGTGTTAGTGTGAGTGTGTTAGTGTGAGTGTGTTAGTGTGAGTGTGTTAGTGTGAGTGATTGTGTTAGTGATTGTGTTAGTGATTGTGTTAGTGAGTGTGTTAGTGAGTGTGTTAGTGTTAGTGAGTGTGTTAGTGTGTGTTAGTGAGTGTGTTAGTGTTACTGTGTGTTAGTTTGTGTGTGAGTGAGTGAGTGTGTTAGTGAGTGAGAGTGAGTGTGTGTTAGTGAGTGAGTGTGTGTTAGTGAGTGTGTTAGTGTGAGTGATTGTGTTAGTGAGTGTGTTAGTTTTAGAGTGTGTTAGTGTTAGTGTGTGTGTCTGTTACTGAGTATGTTTGTGTGCGTCTGTCACTGAGTGTGTGTCTGTCAGTAAATGTGTGCGTCTGTTCATGAGAGTGTGTGTGTGTGTGTCTAAAGCACTTACCTTTCTCCAGCGCCGGGCTCCCTTGGCGCTGGGGATCTCTCCGTCCCGATCCGCCTCTCAGCTCCGAATGCACATGCGTGGCAAGAGCCACGCGCGCATTCAAACCGCCCATATAGGAAAGCATTACTCAATGCTTTCCTATGGACGTTCAGCGTCTTCTCACTGTGATTTTCACAGTGAGAATTGCAGAAAATCCTCTAGCGGCTGTCAATGAGACAGCCACTAGAGATGGATTAACCCTCAGTGAAACATAGCAGTTTCTCTGAAACTGCTGTTTTCAGCTGCAGGATTAAAACTAGAGAGACCTGGCACCCAGACCACTTCATTGAGCTGATTTGATCTGGGTGTCTGTAGTGGTCCTTTAAGTGTATGTGTTTATGCATGCACTGGCGTACATACCGCGGTCGCACGGGTCGCAGCCCTGCGACCAGGTGCCCGCCCGCCATGTGTTGCGGCCCCAGCCCTCGCAGAGTAAGGGGGGGGCCCACAGATCAGTTTTCGCACCGGGGCCCCATGGGTTGTGTGTACGCCACTGGGTCCAAATAGTCAGACTGGAAACATAAATGACTTTATTCCCTTTTTGGGCACAAAATATGAATTTCATGTTCAATTCACGCTATGTTTTTAAATAGCCCTGATAGTTTTGCTGTTTCATGCAAGTTTTCTTATTATCAATAATTTTAATATTTTAACATGTTGATTTATTACAGTTTTCATATCTTTTTGTACTAAGATATAGGTATTTATAAACATGCAAGACCCAGTGCTCTCACCCACTAAATACCAACCTCACAGCTCCCAAAATGTAATCGGTTTTTAAAGTCACAATATTAGTTACAGTATATGATCATACATTGCATAAGCCTGCCACAACGTCAGTGAACCCCATTTTTGTCAGGTCCTATTCTAGCAACCTAATGCCTGCTCATAAGATTAACCCACTTGCTTGGGAAATCCTTCCCATGTTCTCTGCAGTGCAAGGTTAAATAAGGTCCCAGGAATGAGGCACCTGTGATACGGGGGGCTGCATAACTAAGGGAGTTGCCCTGGACTCCCAAATATAGGTACATGTGAAACCAAGAGGGCTGTACTCACCCTACACATGGCTGCTGCTGCCAATTAACATCACATGCAAGATCCAGCACACTCACTTACTAACCCACTAAATATCAAATCAAAACTTCCAATAAAATTTAAGATTTTCCTAGCCAAGGGGGCGACAGAAAATCTGAGTTTTATTAAAGACAGGAGGTGAGTATTATCCTTATACTTTTATAAATTATTAATAACAGACAGGTAAAACTAAAGGGGTAAAAGAAAAATCACAATTAAGCATGAATAGGTAAACCACTTGACCAATCATCATCAAGAATAGACTATGTAACAGGTAGTCTGTAGCAGTTACTCCTCTTTCGTGCTGCGACGATGATAGATGTAACGTAACGTGGAAGGATGATTTTAAAATTAATCCAATAACGGTGGAGAACAGGGATGAAGAAACTTGGACTCTGACTGAAAAACAAAAAGACCAATGAGGGTGTCATTTTGTTCTTTTAAAATTTGAAGAAAGAATCAATAAGGTGGGTTAATAGGTGGGATAACACTCACCTCCTGTGTTTAATAAAACTCTTTTTTTGTTGCCCCCCTGAGCAAGGAAAATCTTGAATTTTATCGCAGACAGGAGGCTCATATTATGAATATATTTACAAAACAACCAGAGAAAAATAAGAATGAAGTCTAAAATAAAATTATATAAAGGTAGATTCTGATGATGTAGTTTTTAGAATATCTAGTAATAAACCCCTTGCATAATATGTCTTGGTGGACAAAGGTCCCCTAGTGGAGTAAGCACAACATTTAGCTTAATCTATATATACATGATAATCACATGATTTTGCTATTTTATGACGAAAAGTCATGATTTTATGAAAGGCGAGTATTGCTTAACCCTTTCTTTACTGTCCACCAATAGCAGCAAAGAACACAAACAGTAAGAAAAAACGGTAACCATAGTGATAGACCACTTCCATACCAAGTCCCAGTATAATAGTCAGCACCTCCCCACACAATTCCTCTTTCTTTGGAGATGCAACACCGAACCAGCCAACAGGAACCGAGGAACAGTCCAGAACATAGAAGGGCAAAACGTCCCGAAGTCCAGCCGGATACTGTCAGGAACCATCTGGGAACTGGAACTAAACCAACAACAAGTGACGAAGTGTCAACGATAGGGAGTCCATCACAGCACCATCCATAGATCTCCAGCTAACGTGGTGAAGTCTTGGGAAGAAGTGAGGATCTCTATACAGCACCAACAGCGCAGGATCAACCTGTGAAAACATAAGAACAGGAGCCCAAATGTTAAATCGGTACTTAAACCAATTGCGCATGCCAAGACACAATATATTGGAAATCAAAAAACAACATAGTGTCCTTAATGCCGGACTAAGAAACCCCAGGCATACATAACGTAAAAAGTTCAGATGCACATAGCAGGTCATATAATGTGGAGCACAATGCAATACTTACCGACCTGGGATATGAAAACAACAGGGGGGGAAATACGAAGATAGTAAAAATAATTTATAGGGTGGGACAATACTCGCTTCCGTGTCTTTCATAAAATCATGACTTTTCGTCATGAAATAGCAAAATCATGTAATTTTATGTCAAGACACGGAGGCTCATATTGCAAGTTTAAAGCTGAGCAATAACTGAAGAGAAAACATGTGGCGGAGGCCGAAAGTAAAATTCCCTGAAGGTGGATTCTCTGGACCAGTCCGCCATCCTCATCAGGTCTTCCAGGCGCGCCCCCGAAGATGCCATAGATGTGGCAGATGCCCCTCTCATGGAGTGAGCGCTAAAGATGGATATATCCACACCAGCCAGGAACATCACCCATTTCACCCAACGAGCCAAGGTAGTGCTTGATACCGGGGCGAAGGGTTGACGTATCGAGAGAAAGAGCTGAGGGGACAATGCCGACCGATGGGCCTTCTTCCGAAGTTCATATTCTCTCAAACAAGTCACTGGGCATAATATTGGGGTAGATGGAAAGTTTGGATACGAGACTGAACGTATGGCTGTCTTAGTCCGTCTGGAGATGTTAAACGTCACTCCGTCCGGGGTGAAAGACCTAGCATCGTAGTCCAGGGCCCATAGATCCGAGACCCGTTTGCACGAAATGAGGCAGAACAGGGAAACCAATTTGGCCGACAGCTGTCGCAGGGTGAGGTCTGAATTAGGAGGCCAGAAAGTAAACAGTGACAGGACACAGGAGACGTCCCATGTAGCCGTGTATCGGGGCCTGGGGGACGCGACAGGCATGAACCCCTAAGTAAGCGGCACACCAAGGGGTGTTGGCCTGCAGGACAGCCGTCAAAACCTTGGTGAGCAGAAGAGATGGCTGATCTATACAGATTAATCGTGTGATATGCCGACCTGCTTCGAATAATGAAGTGAGGAACTGGAGTATCGCCATCACAGGAGCCGAAACAGGATCCAAGTCCCGAGCAAGGCACCAGCCAGTCCAAGCTCTCCAAGCGGTCCCATATGATCGTCTAGTGCCGGGAGCCCATGCATCTGCCAGGAGGCATCGAGTTGCGTCCGAAACACCTTGGATTTCCCAGGGGCCCCTGAAATCCTCCAAGCGAGTAGCCGCAACGATCCGTCCAGTAGGAGGGGGTGTTGTTGGCCCAATGGGTCCAGCAGAAGGTCCTGGTAGGATGGCAGAAGTCAGGGTGTGTCTATCGCCAGTTCCAGGAGTTGTGGGAACCATGACCGGGTACCCCAGAATGGGCTCAGCAAGACCAAGTCGGCCATCTGGCATCGTACTTGGAGTAGAACCCGAGGGATCATGGCAAATGGAGGGAAGGCGTAAAGGGGTGAGCCGGACCAGTCTTGCAGGAAGGCATCCACTGCTTCCGCGGCCTGGTCTGGGCGCCAGCTGTAGAGCCGGGGCAGCTGGGTGTTGAGCCTGGAAGCAAAGAGGTCGATGGCAAAAGGTCCCCAGAAGGACGAGATAGCGGAGAACGCCCCTACATCCAATTTCCTGGACCATCAGATCACTGTCCAAACAATAGGCCCAGAAGTCCTTCGCCAAGCAGGCCAGCATAGCTGAGTGCGTGCCGCCCATGTGATTGACATAGCGAACTGCTGAGATGTTGTCCATGCGCAGTCTGATGCACGCACTGGTGGTCCCGTTCGCGAAGCTCCGGATTGCGAAGGAGCCGGCCAGGAGTTCCAGGGCATTGATGTGGAGCCGGGATTTGGCCTCTGACCAGCGTCCCGCGGGAGTCACACCGTTGCAGTGGGCACCCCAACCGTGGAGACTTGCATCCGAATCCACCGTGAATTCCAGTTGTGAACCGAGGAACTCCATGTGTCGGGAAGGGGATAGGCAGGATTTTTCACAATTGAGGAGGAAACCCTGGCGAGAGAGTAGATCCATCGTCCACTGTAGGTGTTTCATGAGGACCCCACGGTCCTGTGCCATGAGGAGGATGTCGTCCAAATAGACTAGCAGTCGTACTCCTCGGCTGCGCAGCCAAGCCATGGCAGGGTGCATCAATTTGGTGAAGCACCACGGAGCTGACAAGAGCCCGAAGGGGAGGCATGTGAATTGCCAAGTGTCGCCTTGCCAGAGGAAGCGTAGTAAGTCCCTGGAAGTCTCGGTCACTGGGACCGTTAAGTAAGCATCTTTGAGGTCTAATTTCGCCATCCAGTCTCCTCGTAGGAGTAAAGATGAATGCCCTCCATCTTGAAGTGGCGGTAGCGCACTAGGGTGTTCAGGGCCCGAAGGTTGATAACTGGGCGCATCTGGACGCCGATCTTTTCCACAAGGAAGATGTTGCTGAGAACACCTGTGGAACACCTGTGTGGATAGGCAGGATTTCTATCGCTCCCTTCGAGAGGCGGGCCGATAGCTCCTCATCTATTAAGGCGCGGTCTGCCCTTGAAAGTACAATAGGGTGAGGGGGAGGAATCAATTCTATGTGAAACCCCCTCACTGTGGACAGAACCCAGGCATCTGAGGTGAAGTCTAACCAGGCATGGAAAAAATGACAGAGTCTGCCCCCTACACAGATATTGGAAAAAGCATGAGGTAGGTGTAAGCTTACCGTAAGGGTGTCTGGAACCGGGGTTCCCTCTGAAGCCTCTGGAGCGCCATGGTCTTCCACGAGAGGGGAAGAAAGGGGACTGGTGTATGGTCTCCTGGTAAGGTGGTCTCTGGATGGTAGTTTGACCGGCCGGACAGACGGCCCCTGAATCTGCCGGCCCTTGTAGAGACCCGTCCCTGAAATACCCTCTTCATGGAGGATTGGGTCTTGTCCAGGGCTGTGAAAGCACCCACAAAGCGCCCCAGATCCTTAATAAATGATTCTCCAAATTCTCCAAATGCCCTGGGCATCTTTGCCCGCCTCAGTGAGAGCGAGGCTAGCCAATTTGGGCTTAATTTTAAAGAGGATGGCTTTACGCCGCTCTATAGACAGGGAGGCGTTCACACTGCCTGCTATGCAGATCGCCCTCTGCACCCAGCCACGGAGTTCTTCCGGGTCAACCTGCCTGTTTTCAGCTCTGGCTAGTTCAGCCAGGTCAAATAATTTAGCCAAAGGACCAAAAATGGCCATGTGTTTGTCCTGGCAGGACTTTAGCGCGGAATCCAATCCCTTTCGGGGGTTCCAACCCATCTTGGAAAGAAACTGTGTCATTTTGTGGTCAACAATGGGGGTCTCACAGACTTTACTGGGAATCAGGGGTCTAGGACATTCTGCCCTGAGTTTGTTGCGCGCCGCCTTGCTAAGGGGGCGCCGTACCCAGTTCTCAAGGTACTTTGCTACATGGGCGGCTGGGAGCCATTCTGCCGACCTCGGGTGATGGAGAGCATCCGGGTCAAACATAGGTTCCCCAGACGGATCCATGAGGGTGGAACCCGCGGCAGTGGAGGAGTCACTGCGAGAGCCACTCATTACCAACCCTGATAGGGCAGGGGCAAAAGGGTCAGTGTCCTGCCCGCCAGTCTCATCATTGGAGTCATCGACGGACTCAGGTTCAGCCTCCTCACAAGACCCGATTTCTGAGTCGGAGTCGCTCTCTGCATGTGCTCTGGCACATTTCCAGTGCCGCGCCCGTTCTGCCTGGCGCGGAAAGGCTCTCTTGTGTGACATAGGCACGCTGTCATGGGTGGATATATTCACACCAGTCGTATTGGTTCTGGAGGCAGGGGGGCTTAAGTGTCTGGATTTGGCCTTTCTAGGAATGTCCCCTGTAGGGTTTAAAGCAGAACGTGCTAAGCGCGTCGGCGTGGCCGATCCCTCTGCGGGCACAGGGCGTGCCAGTAAGGCCTGATAAATAGTCTGGGAAAGGGCCGAGAACATAGATCCCATGGCGGCCATAATGGCGTCCGTAACGCAGCGTTGCAGTGCCAGGGCTTGGGCATCATCAGGTACTGACATAGGGTCACCTGCAGAGGAAGGGGGGCCAGAGTTGGCAGAGTTGGGGTTATCCAGCACATGGGGTACATCCATTTTCCCCAGGGGAAAGTGGGGTGGTAGACCCTTTAGACTTGGGCATAATAAAATAGCTGTGAGAATTATCCCAATGACACAAATATAAATAAGTGATATAAAATATTAATATATGCTGCTGAAAAGAATGTTAAGTTTAAACTGACAGAGATAGCATCAACTAGCAGGAGTTAATCACCCCAGGCTAGCTATACCTTTTAGTAGGGTACAGTTAGGGAGCTCACCAGGGTCCAGACCGGCAGACATGAAAAGGACACGAGGAATAGCAAAGAGATTGTGAGACAGGATGTTAGAAAATGGCCGCCGGCAATCTCGCGAGATTCGCTGCAAAATTCTAACAAATCCTTGAATAAAGAGCCGAACGTTCGGCAGAAAAAAGCGAATTCGTGTTGATAAAATAGATGAAAACCATAGAAAGGAAAACGAATTAGCCGGCCGTTCGCATGAAAAGTCGAACTCGGCAATAGGTGAACCAGGTAGTGAATGAGGAAAACTAACGAATAGTAAGGTATTCGTGAGAATAGCCGAACGGCATGATACATACATGAAGGAACTGCCGAACGGACTGAAGAAAGACAGGCGCAAAGGGCGCCAAAGAGACAGGAGAAAGAGTAATGGAGGCACAAACAGCCTAAGAAATATAAGGGAACACGGAGGGAGTTCAAGTGATAGGTGATTCAGGAAATAATGCCAAAAGGGGGTCTTGAACCCTGGGCTCAAGGATAACATACACAATAAAATCCACAATATGATAGAAGTAGATTTAGAAACATAACAATATGGAAAAACAAATAAGTAAATAATGAAACTACAAGCAATAAGACAAATTAATGGTACAAGAAACCAACTGAGATGATGTCAATAATGCAACTAAAACCGTATACATAACCATAAGGCAATGATAATAAGGAAGAAAATTAGTCATGTACTTATCTGTTTGGTAGCAGAAAAGAAAGAGGAATTGTGTGGGGAGGTGCTGACTATTATACTGGGACTTGGTATGGGAGTGGTCTATCACTATGGTTACCGTTTTTTCTTACTGTTTGTATTCTTTGCTGCTATTGGTGGACGGTAAAGAAAGGGGCGGTCAGAGGCAGCTGAAATCCTGGGCCGATGCAGGCAGGGGTCCAAGGAAATTGAGCTAACCCCCTGTTACCTCATCCCCATCCCCGATGGGGGTAATTTGGTTTTCACCCTGACAGCTCCCCTGCTCCGGCAGAACTGCTGAAGTTTGCAGTAATACCGAATGAGGCACATACAATATGGCTGATGCCAAGTCTGCCCCGGACTTCATCAGAGAACCATCCACCATTCTACATTGCCCGGAAGCACTATTTGAGGCCCTGTGGAGGAAGTTGTGTGGCAAGAGATCCCTACCAATGCCTAAAATTGCAAAACCACCTCCGCTTCTCTGATGCACCGCACATCACCCAGCGAACCTGAGACTTCAGAGGCCTCACCGTTAAACCATGAGGAAGGTGGTGGCCAGACCAGCTTTGGCACTGAGCAAGTAAAGCATGGGGAGGATGAGGTGGGATGCAGGCCAGAGAGGGAAGCAGTTTAGCACACAGGGAAACTTTATCTGACTCACTCTGTACTGTGCCTGTAGATTATTGGCATTGGCTAGGACTGTATTGCATCCATGTAGGGAATAGGCTGACTGCATGGCTGAGAATCTTGCTGTATGTTTACACATTAAAGACAGACCTTTATTGAAGAACCTTCATTGTTATTTTATTTTAATTTGTTTTTTTCTAACATAGAAAATTGTACTCTTTTCCTGGCTTGGATGATGATTGTTTCCGAAATGCTTGCACCCACTGTTGTGGCGTTGCAAACCTGTACAACAAAAATAAAGAATAATAAAAAATAAAACAATTGTAAAGATGATTTCAATTTGTGATTCATATGTTTGTTATCAGCGAACCACACAAAGATTGTAATGATCAGGACATGAAGGGTAGAAAACAGTTTTAAGATCAGTTTTCGCACGCCTGGAGATGGAGAATTGAACCCCATTAGGAATGTATGATCGTTAAGTCTAAAGCTTTTACATCACCCTTTTGAAAGAAACAAGATAAGGTAAAGCAGTTAACGTACAAGATAGCAATTTTAAAGATAGCAATTTATTATCATGCCAAGACTTAAACATTTGGAGAACCAAGTTAACGTCCCAAGTATCAGTATATTTGGTATGAGGAGGTCTTTGAAATCTAATTCCCCTCATGAGTTTACAGATTAAATGATGTTTAACTACCTTAAAAGAGTCAACAGGGGAATGACTTGAGGAAATGGCAGAGCGGTGTGCATTTATAGTGCAAATGCTTTAGATGAGTTAAAAGCATGTGCCAAAAAATTTAGTATGGTCGAGGTAGATATATGTATGGAACCCAGATCCCGTTCCATGCACCAATGAATCCAAAGTTTCCAGGCTGATCCATAATTAGCTCTGGTACCTAGGGCCCATTCCTAATTCTGAACCAGAATCAAAACCATCTATGCAACCAGAGTCAATTGATTGGATAGCACAAGCGGATGAGGGGTGCCATAGGGGTCTAAAACAATCAAACGGGATGTTGGCAGAATTCTCAGATAATCTATTAGGTCAGGAATTGAGAGAACCAGGGTTGAGCTGGCCACAAAGGAATTATCTCTGAAGATATAGACCAGAGATAATCTCTGAATCATTGAAGTAGAACTGGTGATATCACGATGAAGAGGGGAAACTCATAATTGGTTCCCATGGCCATGTTTGAAGGAATGCATCTATACCCAATGCTTCTGGGCCTGGACGCAAACAGAATGTTTTAAGTTGACGACTGAAGCATGACACAAAAAAATCAAGTTCTCCAAAGTGAAAGAAGTTGATGAAAAATTGAGGGATCTAATTGCCAATCACTGAAGTTGACTAGGAATCGAGAGTTCCAGTCTGCTATCGTATTTCAGAAACCCGGTAGGTATATTGCCTTCAATATTATGTCTCTTTCTTTTTTTTTTTAAATTCTTTATTTTTATTGTGCACAGGAATTGACAAACAGCCTTGATTCGCCACAACAGCGTGTCAAGGTATGAGTAATTTCAATTTGCAGTACATGTTGTGACATTTATTACTCAGGCACATTTTTAAGTTTTTTAGTTGCTAACAATCAGCAGATACATCATAGCGTTAGTGAAATATATATGAGAAATTACTTCGCTTAACTGTAGAGTGAGTACTAGATTATCTAAGATCTGGCTAATGTTTTGTTCACTTACAAGAGTGCAGTTAAAAGATTAATAAAAGGAGTAAACATCGCAAATTAACAGATTAACAGAGCAAGCCATATGTCTAGTATTCAACATTTATAAATCTCAGTGAGTATACTTGTTAGGTTAATGTTGTTATAAGCCTCTAGAAATAGGCAAGATTTTGCACAATTTTTGTATCTATAAGCTTAGCTAAACATTTATTCCAGCAAAGTAAGATTTAGTTAAAATAACTAATGTGAAGAGAAAACATAGATGATTAACACGTTTAGTTGCATCGCCTTTATACCATGCTATTTCAATAGAGGGTTATTATTCTGGAGAGATTAGTGGCATGGTTGTGGCTGAGACAGTGGTTCCAGCTAAGGTTAATGTAAAGCTCCCTAACTACATTAGCATCGTAGCTTAATATGCAGACCGCCATGTTGGCTGCGAGTGATGGGAGTTGTGAGAAGCAAACCTGAACATTAAATAAACAAATTTTTAAAGCAAAAATAAACAGGAAGATAGGGCTGGTGAAGAGTCCATAGTTAGTCTTTTAGTCCCAGTGGTTCATCCGATGCCTTGTATGGGCTCCCCCTGCACAGTCTGCTGCAGCTCTGTTGCGGTCCGTGTTGCACCCGGTCCGGCAGTGCTTGGGTGAGGCATCTGAGCCTGGGCTAGCATCTGTCGTGGCAGGTAGGAAGCAGCTCCGGTGTTGGGCTCTATCCATCTCTGTGTCGGCAGGCTGGGTCTGTGTTCGTGGCGTCGTGCTATTGCGGCCCCTATGGTTTGCTTTGTGGTCAGTTGTTTGCTGGCGTAAATGGGGTGCTTCATACCTCTCTGCATCTTGGCCGGGCGGGGATTCTGGTTTCGGCGCCACCAGCTTACTGCTGCGCCCCCGGTATGTTTTACCCGGGTCCGGCTGTGGTTGCCCTTAGTGAGGCTACGGGTCTCCGCTAGCAGGGCGGTCTTTCTCGGGAGCCTGTGGGGTCTGGGTAGGGAGCCGGCGGTATATGCCGGGATTCCCACTGGGGTCTTACGTGTTGGTTCTCTATGCTTGCCGTCCGACTTGATCCCCGACTCCGAGGGCCACGCCAGTTTCTCCAACTGCTCCCAGAAGGAGTTGAATATGCGGGTGAGCCGGAGCTCCGTGTCTCGTCTGGCCTTGTGGAAGGCTGAGGCGTGGTTGCTGTCCGCCATTTTGTCCGCCTTTTCTGCATCTGCTATGTCTCGTGGTTGTTTCAACCGCTCATCTCCTTTCGTGGGGATCGTGAGAGGGTGGACCGGGGGGGGGGGAAACGAGGGCTCGGAGGCCGGCACCTGGCTGGTACAGGCAGCAGGAAAGGGGCCGTCTTCCCCGCGCCCACCATGCTGGTAGGCCTCGTCTGGATTCTGGGTGCGCCTGAGGGGTATCTTCGCTTATGTGGTGTCCACTTGTGCGCCCCAGTATCGCCTGTCGCTTGGTGGCCATGAGGGATCATTGTGACGCCGTTTTGGTGCCCCAAATTAGCTTTGGTTGCCCTGAATTGCAGGAGCCGGTGACGCATGCTTCCTCACAGTTCAGCGGTCAGGCCCCGCCCCCAATATTATGTCTCTTTCAATGACAGAAATGCCAAAAATTTGGCAAGGTCCGCTAGGGTATTTAACCCCTTCCCGCCGTTACGACGTGCTATGCCGTCACGGTTTAAGTGGGCTTTAAAGCCGTTGTGACGGCATAGCACGCCGTAACGGCTTTAAGCCCTGGAGCACCCAGGATACTTACCTTCCCGGCGCTCCGCTTCGGGAGGACTGCCTCACAGCCCAGGCAGCCCTCCCACGGCAAATCAGGCCCCCGGGGGCCATGTGATCGCTCTCAAAGAGCGATCACATGGCCCCTTATAGCTGGCTGTGGATCTGCCAGCAGGGGGACTGTCTAAAATATCAGACAGTCCCCCTGCTGGTGGGAAGTATAAAAAAAAATTATTAAACATGTTTAAAAATAAAATAAAAGTATTTATATATATATAATATATGTATATATATTATATATATAATATATATGTATATTATATATATTTAACGTCATACATAGTGTATTTTAATACTAATATAAGTACATATATTAGTATTAAAATACACTTAGAATGATGTTACATATATATAATATACATATATTATATATATAATAGATATATACACATATATTATATATATAAATACGTATAATTACAATAATAAATAAATAAAATAATAAAATTAATAAAGAAAATATTGAAACAAAATTTAATATATATTATATATACATATGTAATTTTATTCTAACTGTATTTTGTTATTAATATATATATATATATTGGTAACAAAATACACTTAGAATGACATTCTATATATATATATATATCTATATATAAAATGCAAATAACCGCAAATATATATAAATAGATAAATACATATAATTACATAAAATATTACATTAGTATACACGTAGAATTTAAATACCTATAAATGCATATGTATTAAAATTCTACGTGTATATTTAAGTAATCCTTTAACATAATTAGGTGATTTGATTAATTAAAATTTGATTGACATGCATGACAACACAGGGAGAAAGTGCAGAGAATTTAATTCGCAAGCACTATATTTGACCCTGTAACTCTCCAATACAACATAAAACCTGTACATAGGGGGTACTGTTTTACTCGGGAGACTTCGCTGAACTCAAATATTAGTGTTTCAAATTGGTAAATTGTATTACAACGATGATATTTTAAGTAAAAAAAGTCCACTTTTATGGACTATATTATTGTTGTAATATGTTTTACTGTTTTAAAACACTAATATTTGTGTTTAGTGAAGTCTCCCGAGAATAACAGTACCCCCCATGTACAGGTTTCATGGTCTTTTGGAAAGTTAGAGAGTCACATATAAGGCTTGCATTTCATTTTTTTGACATTGAAATTTGCCAGATTGGTTATGTTACCTTTGAGAGCGTATGGTAGCCCAGGAATAAGAATTACCCCCATGATGGCATACCATTTGCAAAAGTAGACAACCCAAGGTATTGCAAATGGGGTATGTCCAGTCTTTCTTAGTAGCCACTTAGTCACAAACACTGGCCAAATATTCGTTTTTTTGCTTTTTTAATACAAAAACAAATATGAACGCTAACTTTGGCCAGTGTTTGTGACTAAGTGGCTACTAAAAAAGACTAAACATACTTTTTAAAATGGTATGCCATTATGGGGGTAATTCTCATTGCTGGGCTACCACACCGTCTCAAAGGTAACATTACCAATCTGGCAAATTTCTATTTGAAAATGGAACGTTCTATATTTGACCCTGTAACTTTCCAAAACACCATAAAACCTGTTAATGGGGGGTACTGTTGTACTCGTGAGACATCGCTGATTACAAATATGTGCATTTTTGTGCAGTAAAACCTAACAGTATTATGACATTTACAGCTAAAATGTCAGACGGAAATACAAATTTTAAAAAAATCTTATTTTCTCACATTTTTTTTTAATTTTATTCATAATGAATTATGTTCCATATATGAATAGTTAATGGTAAATTAAAGCCCTGTTTCTCCTGAACAAAATGATATATAATAAGTGTGGGTGCATATATTTTGAAAGAGGGGAACTACGGTTGAACAGACATGTAGCGCAAATTATAGTTTTTGTTTACGTTTTGTTTTGATCAGAACGTGCACTATTGACTCCGTCCTGAAGGGGTTAATTAAGTTTGTACCTCCACGTTTGTTGATGTACTGAACTGCTGTTATATTGTCCATTTTGAGAAGGACACAACAACTGGTTTTGTGTTTCACAAAAAGTTTTAGAGCAAAAAAAACCTGTTAATAATTCCAAGTAATTTATGAGCAGAAAGGATTCGGTTGGAGATCAATTTACTCTTGTGGACTCCATGACACAGTGAGCTCCCCAGCCCATAAGACTGGCATCTAATTTAATGGTAATATCATAAAACAAAATGAATATCGTTTTCCCATTCCATGATTGAACCCGTGATGTAACCACCAAAAAAAGTATTCTTGGATCTCTGGTTTGAATGAAATTTCGTCTGAGTAACTAAGTCTCTTTCTCAAATATTTCACTTTGCGATATTGAAGAGCTTGATAAAGGAGGGGTGCTAGAAAAATAGCTTGAACAGACACTGAAAGCAGTCCTACTATCCTTACTAAAGATCGGAGAGAAATTAAGTGTTTATTTAAAACTGAATGTTTTTTGTAGTAATAACAAAAATTTCAATATAGTAGTACAATGTTACAACTCAACAAATCGAGTGGCAGGGTATACATAGCAATAGGTTCTGGTTTGTTCTGTGCAGTTCACATTGGCTATCATTACAATAGTAGATACTTGAGTACTTCACAGCCATGTTCAAGTTGAACAATATTAATAAAAAAGAAAGGGAACAGTAAAAAAACAGGTATAACGAGAATAACAACATGATATATATAACCTACAGTATCTCACAAATGTGAGTACACCCCTCACATTTTTGTAAACATTTTATTATATATTTGCATGTGACAACACTGAAGAAATAACGCTCTGCTACAATGTAAAGTAGTAAGGGTACAGCCTGTATAACAGTGTAAATTTGCTGTCTCCTCAAAATAACTCAACACACAGCCATTAATGTCTAAACCGTTCACAACAAAAGTGAGTACACCCCATAAGTGGAAATGTCCTAATTGGGTCCAAAGTGTAAATATTTTGTGTGGCCACCATTACTTTCCAGCACTGCCTTAACCCTCATGGGCATGGAGTTCACCAGAGCTTCACAGGTTTCCACTGGATTCCTCTTCCACTCCTCCATGATGACATAACAGAGCTGGTGGATGTTAGAGACCTTGCGCTCCCCCACCTGCAGTTTGAGGATGTCCCAAAGATGCTCAATATTGTTTAGGTCTGGAGACATGCTTGGTGTCAGGGTACCTGAGGTCTCTACCTCTGAGAGAGGTAGAGACTTAGAGGTTTATCCGTCCGGACGGCATGTCTCCTCGGCCTCTCGCGGTTCACTCGGTCTTGCTAACGCCGGCCGCGAGGGAGTCACTTCCTTTTATAACAGGAGGACCGGAGGTAGACGTCATGACGCCAACCCGGAACGTCCTGTCACTCAAATCTCGGGAGACGAATCAGGACTCGCCGGAGGCGTGTCTTCTCTCCCTAGCCAGGATACTTAACAGTGGCTCTCTCATTCACTCATTGCCCTGTCGTGGTTCTAGTCCGCCTAGTCACACAGTGCTTTGTTATTCTCTTGTCTTTTGGTTCCGACCCGGCTTTGGTATTTACTCTCCTGTCTTTCTGTTATCCTTGACCCGGCTTGTCTCTCGCTTACCTGTCTTCTCGTTCCCTCGACCTCGGCTTGTCTCTGACCATTCTATCGTAGTTATACGTTAAGTCCGGCCATTCTAAGGACCGGTATACGTATCAGCTACTCTTTGTACTCTGCGTGTTGGATCCCTGACCCGATCCTGACATTACGACAGGGCCATGGATCCTGCAGGTACAAATTGTCAGCTTGGTTCTCCTGATCCTAGGTTTGACGCCATGGATCATAGGATGGATCAGATGGCTCTAGCACTACAGGCGCTGCTGTCTCGTCCTATTAATCCACCTGAGGAGATGCGTAATATGTCTACTTCTTCTGTGGGTTCAGGGCTAGAGGTAGCTACTGTAGGTGCTTCTTCCCGAGTTACCCCACCTGTACGTTATGCTGGTTCTCCTGAGAGGTGTCGTGGCTTTTTGAACCAGATCAGTATTCATTTCGAGCTACAGCCCCGTTCATACCCTACGGATAGGGCAAAAGTGGGATTTATTATTACCTTACTCATTGAGAAAGCTCTGAGATGGGCTAATCCGTTGTGGGAGAATGATAATCCATTAGTCTATAACTATAATTCCTTTGTAGCTGCTTTTAAAAGAACTTTTGATCCTCCTGGCAGGAGGGTCAATGCAGCCAGATTACTGTTGCGCCTTAGACAAGACAACCAAACACTTGTGGATTACGCACTAGAGTTCAGGTCTTTGGCGGCAGAGGTAAAATGGAATGAACAGGCCTATATAGACGTATTCTTAAATGGTTTATCTGATGTAATACTTGATGAGGTAGCGACAAGAGAGCTTCCCGAGAATCTGGAGGACTTAATTTCCTTTATCTCTCGTATTGACGAACGTCTAAGGGAGAGACAGAATACTCGAGATGGAACCAGTAAATCTTCCTTTAGACAAGCACCATCATTTCAAAGTTCTTAAACCAAAAATCCACAGGTTTCAGAATCTATGCAGCTAGGCCTTACTCGTCTCTCAGAGGAGGAGAGACAGTACAGGAGAAGGGAGGGACTGTGTATGTATTGTGGGTCCAGAGGTCATGTAGGTTTGAGCTGTCCCAGTCGTCCGGGAAACGCTCGCACCTAAGTTTCTCTAGAGGACAGACCTTGGGTGTTTCGATTTTGTCCTTTACTCATAACTACAAAGAACATAGACTCCTATTACCGGTCTCTTTAACTTGGGAGAAGGGAACTTTAGAGACTATGGCATTGATAGACTCCGGCGCTGCTGAGAGTTTTATCGACCAAAAGTTTCTCAACAAACACACTATCCCTTCCCAGTTAAGGAGGACACCCTTAGCTGTTGAAGCCATTGATGGTAGACCTTTAGTTGAGCCTGTGATTTTCCGGGAGACCACACCTCTTTACTTAACTACTGGTATTCTACACAAGGAGGAAATATCCCTACTACTCATTTCTTCTCCTTCTGTTCCCATAGTCCTGGGATACTCCTGGCTTAAAAGACACAACCCCGTTTTAGATTGGAGATCAGGGGAAATAGTTTCGTGGGGTCAGGATTGTCAAGAGAATTGTTTAAAGAAAGTGTCACCTCTTTGTAGTGTCAACTCACTTAATAACGCTACCGACTCTACCAAAGTACAGATACCGTCTTTTTATCAAGATTTAAAGGCAGTATTTGACAAAGGAAAGGCTGATACCTTGCCACCACATAGGCCTTTTGATTGCAAAATTAATTTACTTTCTGGTACCATGCCCCCCAGGGGTCATGTATACCCTTTGTCTACGAATGAAAACTTAGTTCTAGAGGAGTACATTCGTGAAAACCTAGACAAGGGGTTCATTAGAAGATCCTCCTCGCCTGCTGGGGCTGGATTTTTTTTTGTTAAAAAGAAGGATGGTTCTTTAAGACCCTGCATTGACTACCGAGGTCTTAACAAGATAACCATCAGAAATGTATATCCGATCCCCTTGATCACCGAGCTTTTTGATCGATTAAAAAGTTCTAAAATTTTCACTAAGTTAGACCTTAGAGGTGCTTATAATTTGGTGAGAATCCACGACGGTGACGAGTGGAAAACTGCATTCAATACTCGTTATGGGCACTATGAGTATACTGTAATGCCTTTTGGTCTCTGCAATGCCCCGGCGGTATTTCAGGACCTTATTAATGAGGTTCTTAGGGAGTTTCAGGATGACTGTGTGATTGTATACCTTGATGATATACTTATACATTCCAGGGATATTGAAACTCACCACGGACAAGTCAGAAGGGTTTTACATAAACTTCTTCAGCATGGCTTATACTGCAAACTAGAGAAATGCAGCTTTGACCAATCCCAAACTACCTTTCTTGGTTATGTAATTTCGGGGGAGGGGTTTGAAATGGATCCTGAGAAGCTCCAATCCATATTAGATTGGCCTTTACCTAAGGGACTCAAGGCTATCCAGAGATTTATTGGTTTCTCCAATTACTACAGACGTTTCATTAAGGGTTACTCCTCTATCATTGCTCCCATCACCAATATGACCAAACAAGGGGCTGATACTAAGAATTGGTCTACTGAAGCACTTCTGGCTTTTAGGACACTCAAGGAGCTGTTTGCTTCCGCACCAATTTTAGTTCACCCTGATACTACACTACCTTTCCTACTCGAAGTTGACGCTTCTGAGACTGGTATAGGTGCTGTTCTGTCCCAAAGGTTGGGTGTAGATAAGCCTTTACATCCTTGTGGATACTTTTCCAAAAAATTGTCAGGTACTGAGAGCAGATATGGCATTGGTGACAGGGAACTACTAGCGGTTATAATGGCCTTGAAAGAGTGGAGACATTTATTGGAGGGTACTTTGCATCCTGTTACTATTTTGACAGATCATAAAAACTTATCCTATATTGGAGAGGCTAAACATCTGTCATCTAGACAGGCTCGTTGGTCCATATTCCTCACTCACTTCAACTACGTACTCACATATAGGCCAGGTTCCAAGAATTCTAAAGCCGACGCCTTATCTCGCCAATATGAACCTGCTGCCGTATCTGAGCCGGTTTTGTCCTCTATAGTACCCAGGTGTAACATTATCGCTAACACTACTCTCAAAGTCCATTCTCCGCTTCTTGATCAGATAAGGAGCTTGCAGCATCTGGCACCTAGACTGACTCCGGCTTCCAGACTGTTCGTTCCTCCTGAACTCCAATTGGAGCTCTTACAGTGTCTTCACGAGAGTAAGGTGGCTGGCCATCCGGGTGTTCGCAAGACGTATTCTTTGATCTCCAAGGATTTCTGGTGGCCTTCGTTACGGAGGGATATTAAGGATTTTATCGGAGTTTGTGTGGTCTGTACTAAAACTAAACTACCGCATTCACTTCCGTGTGGCCTTCTACAACCTCTGGAAATTCCTGACAAACCTTGGTCCTGTGTGGCAATGGACTTTATTGTGGATTTGCCTGTTTCTAAAAAGCACACGGTTATCCTCACCGTAGTCGATAGATTTACCAAGATGGCACATTTCGTACCTTTGCCTAAACTCCCGACTTCTCCTGAATTGGCGGAAATCTTTGCTAAAGAGATTTTTAGCTTGCATGGGATTCCCTCGGAGATCACTTCTGATAGAGGCTCCCAATTTGTTTCACGTTTTTGGAGGTCGTTCTGTTCTCAATTAGGCATCAAATTGAATTTTTCGTCCGCCTATCATCCTCAGTCTAACGGAGCTGCCGAACGAACCAACCAGAAGATTGAGCAATACTTACGTTGTTTTGTTTCCGAACACCAGGACGATTGGGTCGGTTTGATTCCTTGGGCGGAGTTTGCGCACAACAATCTCGTTTGTGACTCTACGCATTCAAGCCCCTTCTTCATGAACTATGGCTTTCATCCATCTATTCTTCCCTCGGTTTCTCCTTCCCAAGGAGTGCCGTCGGTTGATGTCCATGTGGCCAATTTGAGGAAGTTGTGGGATCAGACTCGACAGATTCTTCTACACAATTCTGTACTGGTTAAGAAACATGCTGACAAACGTAGAAGGGCGGCTCCGAATTTTGTTCCAGGCGATAGAGTTTGGTTGAGTACTAGGAATATTCGTCTTAAAGTTCCTTCCATGAAATTCGCTCCTCGTTATATTGGTCCCTACAGGATCTTGACTCGAATTAACCCAGTGGCGTATCGTCTAGCCCTCCCTGCTACTTTACGCATCCCGAACTCCTTTCACGTGTCATTGCTGAAACCTCTAATCTGTAACAGATTCTCCTCCACAATCGCCCCTCCGCGCCCTGTTCAGGTGGAGGGTCAGGAGGAGTATGAGGTTAACTCCATTATTGATTCTCGTGTCTCCCGGGGGAGAGTACAATATTTAGTTGACTGGAAGGGATATGGTCCTGAGGAGAGGAGTTGGGTACCACAAGAGGATGTTCATGCTCCTCGCCTTCGCAGGGCATTTCACTCCCGCTTTCCATCTCGCCCCGGCTCCTTCCGCCCGGTGGGCGTATCTGAGAGGGGGGGTACTGTCAGGGTACCTGAGGTCTCTACCTCTGAGAGAGGTAGAGACTTAGAGGTTTATCCGTCCGGACGGCATGTCTCCTCGGCCTCTCGCGGTTCACTCGGTCTTGCTAACGCCGGCCGCGAGGGAGTCACTTCCTTTTATAACAGGAGGACCGGAGGTAGACGTCATGACGCCAACCCGGAACGTCCTGTCACTCAAATCTCGGGAGACGAATCAGGACTCGCCGGAGGCGTGTCTTCTCTCCCTAGCCAGGATACTTAACAGTGGCTCTCTCATTCACTCATTGCCCTGTCGTGGTTCTAGTCCGCCTAGTCACACAGTGCTTTGTTATTCTCTTGTCTTTTGGTTCCGACCCGGCTTTGGTATTTACTCTCCTGTCTTTCTGTTATCCTTGACCCGGCTTGTCTCTCGCTTACCTGTCTTCTCGTTCCCTCGACCTCGGCTTGTCTCTGACCATTCTATCGTAGTTATACGTTAAGTCCGGCCATTCTAAGGACCGGTATACGTATCAGCTACTCTTTGTACTCTGCGTGTTGGATCCCTGACCCGATCCTGACACTTGGCCAGTCCATCACCTTTACCTTCAGCTTCTTTAGCAAGGCAGTGGTTGTCTTGGAGGTGTGTTTGGGGTCGTTATCATGTTGGAATATTGCCACGTGGCCCAGTATCCGAAGGGAGGGGGATCATGCTCTGCTTCAGTATGTCACAGTACATGTTGGCATTCATGGTCCCCTCAATGAACTGTAGCTCCCCAGTGCCGGCAGCACTCATGAAGGCCCAGACCATGACACTCCCACTACCATGCTCGACTGTAGGCAAGACACACTTGTCTTTGTACTCCTCACTTGGTTGCCGCCACACACGCTTGACACCATCTAAACCAAATAAGTTTAGCTTGGTCTCATCGGACCACAGGATATGGTTCCAGTAAAGCTTGTCTTCAGCAAACTGTTTGCGGGCTTTCTTGTGCATCATCTATAGAAGAAGCTTCCTTCTGGGATGACAGCCATGCAGACTAATTTGATTCAGTGTGCGGCATATGGTCTGAGCACTGACAGGCTGACCCCCACCCCTTCAACCTCTGCAGCAATGCTGGCAGCACTCATACGTCTATTTCCCAAAGACAACCTCTGGATATGACGCTGAGCAAGTGCACTCACCTTCTTTGGTCAACCCTGGCAAAGCCTGTTCTGAGTGCAACCTGTCCTGTGAAAACACTGTATGGTCTTGCCCACTGTGCTGCAGCTCAGTTTCAGGGTCTTGGCAATCTTCGTATAGCCTAGGCCATCTTTATGTAGAGCATCAATTTGTTTTTTTCAGATCCGCAGAGAGTTCTTTGCTATGAGGTGCCATGTTGAACTTTCAGTGACCAGTATGAGAGACTGATAACAAATTTAACACACCTGCTCCCCATTCACACCTGAGACCTTGTAACACTAGCGAGTCACTTAGGGGTGTACTCACTTTTGTTGCCAACAGTTTAGACATTAATGGCTATGAGCTTAGTTATTTTGAGGGGACAGCAAATTTCCACTGTCATACAGGCTGTATACGTACTACTTTACATTGTAGCAGAATGTCATTTCTTCAGTGTTGTCACATGAAAAGATATAATAAAATATTTCCAAAAATGTGAGGAGTGTACTCACTTTTCTGAGATATAGTAGGTGTGTTATGGCATTTAATTGAAGATAGCCTTGTAAATTGCTTCCGGGACGACCCCTGTTTGGGATGTTGTGAAGTGACAATAGAAGCGTGGTGGTTGAGAGTGGACATATCGGTAAACAAAGAATTTGGTATTACCAAATCACGGTCTCCAGTACATCACGTAGATGGGGGTCATGAAAGACTGCACTGTGTTTTTGTGAGCAAGGCCTACTAGAATAATAGTGGATTGTGATGATAACAAATCTGTGAGCATAGCTAATGAATTAGTCACTAGAGGTAAAATGCCAGTAACACAATAAAGGAAACCTGTATTGGTGGGGGATTTAAATAGAAAACCTTGGATGAGCGTGAGTAAAAAAGTTATGAAGAGAAAGGTGAGGTAAAGTTGGGAAGGTGTGAGAAAGGGGCAGAAAAAGCTGTAGTCCACTCGTGGATGAAAAGGGAAATTGGAGAGTGGGAGGGTGAAATCATCCCCACCATTGCCGGAACAGAACCCTCTAACTAGAAATTGGAAATTCAGTAAGTCAGGAGTCCCAAATTTTGTTGAAGTGTTTGGTGGTATCGTGAATCAAGGTGGATAGTTTATCCATTTACATTCCGTCCTCCACCTTGTCTTTCACTATCTCCAAAGTGGTAATATTAGTCCTTCCCCATCGCTCTGCAATTACTTGTCACATGGTGTTACGGTTACCCCCAGGCTAGCTGGAAGCTGGACCGCTTGGATCCCAAATGCAGAGAGAGAGAGAAGCCACTTCAGCTAGTCGACCATAAGAATCCTGTAAATGTAGAACAATCCCACTAGCTATAGTACAGCTAGGATAACCTTTTCCCCACAAAACGAGTCGAGGCTGCGATTTGCAGGTCAAGCAAGAACTGGCTTTAATGGCACATAGGTATCGGTATTTATGCAAAATCTCAGGTCCAGGGACAGCCCCCCCTGGACCTGATGGGATACAGGGACAATACAAGTGAACAACCAATAAGAATAAAGTGTATCGTTTGAATTTGTTACCGCCCAGCTTGGAGATAATGAATCCAACGGTTATGACAATACAATTATCTCCAAGCGCCCAAAATACTACGTTTTATTGCCACATAAAAAAAACAGGTTAAAAATACATAACTTCAACATTTTCAGATACAATTCGTGTCTTCCACCATTCATTCTGTAGCCCCGGTCTGGGCGAAATAGTTAACTGAAGAGCGCCCAAAATCCACGAACTATACGCTTGTTTCCTCGTTACAAAGTCCGTTCGTATATTTGGTCCCGAGCTTGAGATGGCGGCCATGTTTTTAAGTGAGTCAATAGGCAGCGGGACCTCGACCTCAAACTCGTGGAACGAGTAATGGCTAGAATTGTGAGCGAATCCCCGCTCTATTACTGGATGTTTCAGTTGTTCGGGAGACGAACGTAGACCGCCGTGAAGGGGGTACTTAACCTGCGGTTAACCGCAAAACCCAACATTCTAATTGAGGCCACACGCCAGGCTGTAGGTGGTCCCCGTTCGTGCCCCTTTCGGTAGTTTGAGTATCGGGAGCTGAGGCACAAACGGTAATGCCCTGAGGCCGACAATTAGGTTGCGGTTAACCGCAGACCGCAACTCCACTCGCAGGGTGGTCGGCCATTCGGTTGTTAGAAAGGTGACCGGGGTTAAGTGGCGGCACACGCCAGGGACCGGGTGGTCCGTTGTTCGTTTAACGAATAGGTGCAATTAATCCGTTCGTGAGTTGGGCACAAAAGTAGAGTACCGAAGCCAAAACATAGCAAGGAAACAACATATCGCTTGTCTGTAGTGATTTTGTAACACATGGTTAGTGCTATTTTGGCTATTGATTTGTTTTGTGCTCTAGGTGTGTCTTTATGTGGTTTAGAAAGGAGCCAGATCCAAGGGTCCAGTGGTATGTCTGAGTGCAGCATTTGGAAACCAAATGTGAATCTTGGAGCCATAGCTGTGCTATTTGTGTGCATTCCCACCAGCATGAGTCGGAATCGGACTTCCCCACTTGTTCCAGCCTGAGCGGGGTGAGATACCATTGCAAAAAAGTTTTGTATGCCTCTTCTTTGTGATTTACACAAATATAAATCATGGCATCGCAGATCCCAAAAGATGTTATGGCGGGACAGCTGGCTCGAACACTGAGGCGGGCTATCAGGTGGCCTATGTGCTTAGGGACACCCGCTGGCATTGTATCTTTAGGGGCCCGGTCAGCGCTGCGGCCCTTGTGATGAAGTCAGCGCAAGGAGGAAGCTAACACCATGCACCGAGTGAGAGATAAGGAAAGGAGGAGAGCAGAATGAGAGCTTCTGACTCCTAATATCATCAGCCAGGCACTGGACCCCAGGGAGGCCACCCTCCTGCACCTAAAAGGTAGGAAACAAGAGGGGGTTTACATTTTTTTTTACTTTTTGCATGTTTGTCAGATTGTGTATGTTTTTATATGTGAATGTGTGTCTGTATGTCTACATGTGTGTCTGAATGTGTATCTTTGTGCCTGTATGTGTATCTGTGTGTCTGTATGTAAATGTGTGTCTGTACGGAAATGTGTGTCTGTACGTCTATCTGTATGTCTGCATGTGTGCCAGTATTTTTCTGTTTATCTGCATGTGCCCGTATGTGTGTCTTTCTGTGTATCTGTATGCATATCTTTGTATATGTTTATCTATATGTGTATCTTTGTGTCTGTATGTTTAGGTGTGTTTGTATGTATATCTGTGTCTGTATGTGTATCTGTGCATCTATTTGTGCGTATTAAGTATGTCTGTGTATCTGCATGCATCTGTATGTGTATCTATTTGTTTGTGTAGATCTGTGTCTGTGTGTCTATGTATCTGCATGTGTGTGTGTGAGTATCTGTTTGTCTGTGTGTGTTTCTGTCTGTGTATCTATTTGTTTGTCTGTATGTATATATCTGTGTGTACTGAGGAGTATATGTCTACATGTGTACCTGTGTGTTTGTGTATCTGCATGTGTGTCATTGTGTGCCACTGTGTGTCTGCGTGTGTTAGTGTTTGTATCTGAGTTTCATTCTGTATAACTAAATGTTGTTTTTTTTTTGGTGTGGGGGGTAGTGGGGGGCAGGGTCCAGGGGACCCAAGAAAAAGGCTCGCACGTGGTCGAATCACTATTAAAGAAGACCCTGCCCCCAAACTGTTTGATCTTCCGCAGGCCCCAGGTCCCTCTCCCAAGACGCATGTATGATAACAATCCTTCATTAAAGGATTTGTCCATTAAAGAATACACTATAGAAATCTGTCGCTTTTGAATTGGTCGTTGTATACAAGATTTTTCAAAGAAGGTGTGAGCAGCTTTGAATCTGGAGAAAACAAAAATTATTAAAAGTGTTTAGTGGGTTGTATTGTGGAAGTTCCAAGAATGGTATCAGTTGTTGGATTTAAAAAAAATGGTGGATAGTACCAAGTCATTGTCCTCATAATGGCAAGATAATGGGTGGACAATCCTGGGGCAAAGTGTTGCTGGATATCAAGGAGCACTTAGATGTTATTTTATCCCAAATTTTGATGGAGGTAAGTAAGACGGTGTGGTGTTTGGCATTGGAGGTCTGGCCTCCTTTGGCAGCCAGATATATAGTAAGGCGGAATCCATTCTGAAGATGACATGTTCCAAGTCTACCCATATTTTGATCCCATAGGGGTCATGTAAGTGTTGAACCTGTGTCATCTGGGCTGCATGAAAGTATTGTGTGAAATTAGGTAAACCCAATCCTCCCAATCTATTTGGGATATAGAGAGTTGTTCTTTTAATCCTGGCCCATTTGTTGGACCAGATACATTTATTGATATGTGTTTGTTAGGTTTTGAACTCAGATTTGGAGATGCAAATGGGGAGAGATTGGAATAAGCATAAAAGCAAAAGCAAGGGAGTGTGAAAACCGGAGCCGATCTATGCCTTTCATCCAGCCGGCGAGAGGCAAGCGGCTGAAACGCAAACCCGGGGCCTACACGCACTCCCGGAGCCCGAACTGGTCTGACCTGCTGGATTGCTGGCAGCCCCACGGTGACCCGGAGGCTGAAGATTTCGCTGACACCTCCCAACTACCCTTCACACAGATGGGCAGACGATCACAGAAGGCCCCCCTGGAGCCACAACCAGGTTCCAGAGACATAGGGGCCTTACTGCAACGAAACCAGGCAGCTAAGATGGCGGACAAAGCAGACCACAGACCAGCAATCTCTCCTGCAGAGTCTGCTCGCCCAGACCCACTACCAGAGCAGGTACAGGGCACAGCTGAGAAGGTGGATGGCTCGGCGCCGGTTACCCAGCGGGATTTCCACAACCTGGTGCAGGAAATCAAGTCCCTCCTGGCAGCAGACGTGGCAAGTATTAAGGCAGACATACAGGCGGTGGACACTAGGGTGAAGGCCTCGGAAGAGGATATAGGCACACTTAAGCAGGGACTCTCAGACCTCCAAGCCACAGTCTTGGCCATGCAAACGCATCAACAAGCACTCTCGCTGCATTACACAGCCCTAGATGACAGGTCTCGGCGAAACCACCTGAAAATTAGAGGGATCCCTAACACAATCACGCCGGACGAACTACCTCATTATATGAGGCGCCTGGTGGCCTCCATACTACCCCAGCCCCAAGCCAAGAAATTCTCTATAGACGGGATATACCGCCTACCAGCTGCAGGTGGCGCTACCTCTACCATGGTGAGGGATGTGATCGTCCGCTGCTCCACCTCACAGGATAAAAGGCTCCTGATGACAGCGATGCATGGCAAGACACCACTACCCTTTGAAGGGACCAACCTCTCATTTTTCCAGGACCTTACGAGGTCCACACTACAATGGCGTCGATCCCTACAATCAGTCACCAGCCAGCTAAGGGCAGCAGGGTTGGAATACCACTGGAGATCCCCCAGGTTCTTAGTGGTCACTCATACAGGGACTGTCCATAAACTTTCTTCGCTGGCCGAGGCGCCTCAATTCTTCAAAGCCCTGGGTATCCAGGCCCAGCAGACCCACCCGGAAGGACACTCCGGAACCAGAACAGCGGTACCCTCAACGACCATGGACCACCCGACTCTAAGATCCGAAACCTGAATACCCCGGGGGATACCCCGATGCCATGAGGCTCATACACAGCTGTTTAGTTCTGTTAAACCCTATTACTATGTTATTCCTATAAACATGACTACAAGGCTCCTAGGTCGACATGACAGCGACTATACACCCACCACAGACGCACCCTGGAAATACCAAAATAAGACGCAGCCTAATGTGACTGTACGGACATAATGCACACGCCATGGATTACACTCCACACCCCCCCGCCACCCCCTTGGTTAGGGGCACATATAGAAGACGGCCTGACTCCATAACCTTGGAATTGACGCACTAGACCGCATGGCTGATCTCCCTAAGCCAACCATACTCCCATGACTACATATTAATGCACACGGACTTGGCGCAAAGACACATACCACAACTTTGACTAATGTGAAAGCTTATCTCGTATATCTATGTATCCCCCACCCTTCCTTTCTATTCTGTAACCCAAAATGCGTTGATATGAAAAAAAGAAAAATTTCAATAAACAGAGATTGACAAAAAAAAAAAAAAAAAAAAAAGCAAAAGCAAATACGTTTTAATGAATGCCAGTCTCCCTAACCAGTCCACAATTTAAGGTCCTGTAAAGCCTTTTGAAGAAGTGGAATACAGTTAAGCCGGTAGGTTTGGGAAAGCACAGCAGGTAGGTGGGTACCCAGATAGTGAATACTGGTAGTTTGGAAGTTGAACGGGTATGTTTGTTTGAGATCCACGAGTTGTTGAGCATAGATGTGAAAAGGTAGAATATTCGTTATGGGTTATGATTCTGACATGCTTGCTCTACGTTATACGTGAAGTCCGGGCACTCTAAGGTCCGGAAATACATCTTGTACTTCTGTAAAGGGTAACTTTCTTCACTGTTTGCAAGTTAGGGTACTAACTCCTGACACAAAAAAGGAGGATTTGCTCAGACCAAAGGTGCAGATAACGATTAAAAATTAACTTTTATTGATTCTGAATAAAAAAAGAGAATAACTGTGAAAAAATAAATAAAGGAAATCTGTATATACACTCCCTTATACAGGTGTTCCTTGAGGTGTTCGCCGTTGCAAGTTTTCGGCAATGAATACTGACACCTAGGATATTATTATTATTATTATATGCCAAGTTCAAGCGCCCAGAGCCCTTCTGGGACATTCAGTCCTTAGCATTATATATTTATTTCTTTATCATTATTGTATTTGGTGGTAACAGAATGAAATATAAACTATCCCTGAATAAGGGATGCCTTAGAGAGTACACAATAAAATGCTCTATTCGGCAATTACATGATTTTGCTATTTCATGACGAAAAGTCATGATTTTATGAGAGACACGGAGGCGAGTATTGCTTAACCCTTTGTTTACTGTCCACCAATAGCAGCAAAGAATACAAACAGTAAGAAAAAATGGTAACATAGTGATAGACCACTCCCATACCAAGTCCCAGGATAATAGTCAGCACCTCCCCACACACTTTCTCTTTCTTTGGAGATGTGAAACCAAACCAGCAAACAGGAACCGATGAACAGTCCAGAACTCAGCAGACCGAACCATCCCGAAATCGAGCCGTATACTTATCAGGAACCATCTGTGAACTGGGACTAAACCATCAACAAATGACTAAGCGTCAACAACAGGGAGTCCGTCACAGCACCATCCATAGATCTCCAGCCAACGTGGTGAAGTCTTGGGAAGAAGTGAGGATCTTTATACAGCACCAACAGCGCAGAATCAACCTGTAAAACATAAACAAACAGGAGCCTAACCATTAAATCGGTACTAAAACCAATTGCTCATGCCAAGCCATAATATATTGATATACTGAAACCACATAGTGCCCCTAATGTCAGACAAGACCACCATTAGGCCAACATAACATTAACAGTACGGATGCACATAAAAAGGCAATACCATGTTGAACGCAGTGCAATACTTACCAACCTGAGATAGAACACAACGGGGGGTGGGGGGGGGAAACACAATGATAGAAAAATAAAAGGGTGGGACAATACTCGCCTCCGTGTCTTTCATAAAATCATGACTTTTCGTCATGAAATAGCAAAATCATCATGCCCGGGGCTGGAGGGAGGACGTACCTCACCCCCGTCAAACAGCCGCCTATATACCCACCTCTGCGGCAAGAGCGACCAGTCGGGCACAATGACCAGAGCGATCCGTACAGACCAAGCACCCACCTCCCAACGAACGGTGGACAAGCAGCTATAACACAGTCTTCCCAGCGCACACTGGAGAAGGGGGCTACGTGGTATACCACATCAGTCCAGAAGCAGACCCTCATGGTCCGAGCATATGGCGGTGCAACAACCGGGAAGATGCCGAGCCGTGCCACTGCACAACCTACCCACAGGCACATACCAGAGGCATCGGCTGAGATCAGTGGCCATTCCGGCACCAACATTCAGTCTGTTTTCCCATACAGGACTTACTTAGCTGGACACTCAGAAACGCAACCGCACCTACCCACGTAACTAACCATAACACACTTTACTACCTATGCAGCCTTTGATTTAGCGTCATCGTCTCTATTTTGCCTAACCTATATGATTTTGTTTTATATGTACCAACGCTAAAATATGGCCAGGCTGGTCTAGAAACCTGGCTAACAATGTATATCTCCTTACCAAACATGTGTGATTTACCCATGTCTCTCACAACTAAATTGTCAGGCAGAGTACCCAGTTTTTTTTTTTTTTTTTTTAATAGTTTTTATTAAGGTTTTTTAATACAAAAGACAGGACAAATATGACATAAAAAATACACTACAGCACCGAAGGAGGAATTACCACACGGACATCCTCTTTCGGATAAACGTACAAAGCACAGAGTATTTTGGTTGGGTCATATACATATGTTGGATAACTATTACTATACCTAAAAAGTTAGACTTAGAATGTCAGTATATCAAGTCATCCCATATCTAAAGTATCAATACTCATTAAGAAGACACAAATACAAACATATATATATATAACCGGACAGAAATAACGGAGATAGGTCATCGAGTCTAAAATTCCACATTCGGAGAAGAGTGAAGAATAAAGATCAATAATTAATCTACTATCAATATCAAATAGGTATATGGTCAGGGAGCGAATGTTCACATTTCATGCCAGCCCCTTAATCCTATCAATAAGCTTAGCGTATAACATCAGAGTATCTACATTAGGGTAGTCATTCATAAATATGATCCCTTTTTCCATCTCCAATTGGTATAACAATTGAGCTAAAACTTGGTCTCTATTAGGGGTCAAGATGCTTTTCCAAGATCTCGCAATAAGAATTTTAGTAGCTAGTAAGCAGTGTAGAGTTACGATTTCATGAACACCATGTAATTTTTCCCCCATAATGTGAAGGAGAGCAATTTCTGGTTTGTGCTCTAATCTAAGCCCCCCAATCCTGTATATTAAGTTAAATGAGATACTCCACAAAGGCTTAATTCTAGGACATGCCCACCAAATATGAAGCATAGAGCCATCTTGTTGAAAACACCGCCAGCAATTTGGTGGGTTGGAAACCGATATTTTTGCTAGTCTAGTCGGTACCAAGTACCATCTGTACATAATTTTAGTAAAAGTCTCTAGAATATTCAAGCAATGTATAACTTTTTTAGTCATCAAAAAGGATTTGCACCAACTATCAAGCGGAATATAGATTGCCAAGTAATTTTCCCATTTAGTTAAGGCATTAGGGATAACTGGGATACCTTTTAGTTTAATTAATTCAGTCGCCAAAGAAAACACCTTTTTAGCCCTTAAATTGGAGAAGATTTTTCTAAACAGTTTTCCCGCTTGACCATTAAGGACTAATAGATTGTCTTTAAAATAGCTCTTTAAGCGGAGGTAATTAAATATTTCTCTGGAGGGTAGATCCAACAGAGCTTTGAGTTCTTCAAAGCTTTTAAGTTGTTGATCACTATAAAGATCTTTTATCTTGAAATTAGGATCTTTGTACCAATTTACTAACTTAATCTCCATAAACATTTCCATAGAGCTTAAATCTAGATTTTCGTATATTTTTTTATTAATTTTTAGTTTTCTCTTTATAGTATTCCATTCTTTTAATGTTTGAATTAAGGGTAAAGGGTAATGAGAGGGGATCTCAGCTATTTGATTATTCTGGCTGGCTTCTCTCCATAGGAGAAATTCAAGGTTATCCAGTCCAGTTCTGGCTGTTTCGATCTTATACCAGGCTTGATTTTTAGACTCACTTAATTGTAAATTGCTGGCGTGTATCAGCATATTAGCCTGATAAATTTGGGAAATTAAGGGATATCCTAATCCCCCCTGTTGTGTTTTCTTGGAAAGGGTATACGTATTAATTCTCGGTCTCTTTCCTCTCCATATATAAGATGTAAAACTATTTTGTAACATGGTTAACCAATGAATAGATATCGAAAGTGGGAGCATCCCAAAGAGGTAAGCCCATTTCGGGATTATATAGGCTTTAATAGTGTTGATCCTTCCCCACCAGGAGATTTCATGTACTCTCCATTCTTTTAGTAGAGCGTTAGTTTCTTTTAACAATTTCAAAAAATTAGTTTCCATAGTCCTTTTTGTATCTGAAGATATAATCACCCCAAGATAAGGAAACTCTTTTTTTGTCCATTTAAAATCAAACTCTTTCTTTAACATTGTTAAATTATCCCTTTGTATATTAGTAGACAGAGCTATTGTTTTATTCATATTCAGACTATAATTTGAAACAGTACTATAATTGTCAAATTCTTGCATTAGGTATGGGAGCGAAACGTGAGGCTCTGTTATAGAAATTAGGATATCATCTGCGTACAGACATATTTTCCATTCATCATTGCTTGGACCCATTCCTCTAATCTCCTTATTTTGTCTAATATTATTCGCTAAAGGCTCTATCGATAATACATATAGAAGGGGGGAAAGAGGACACCCCTGCCTTGTCCCATTATTTATACTGAACCATTCTGAACAGATATCACGGGTTACTATGCGGGCCGACGGGTTTGAATATATAGCCCCAACTGCATCCATAAACCACCCCTCAAAACCAAATTGAGAAAGAGTTCTCCTCAGGAACCCCCACCCGACCCTGTCGAAGGCTTTTTCTGCATCCAGAGTACCCAGTTTTAACGCCTAGCATAATTACCCATCCACTGACATACCCAGCATAAGCGTGTTCCACTAACTTAACAGTGTGCAGTACTAGCCAGTTATATTTTGCTAGCAGGATGTATTTTTATTTTTATTTTAGTAGTTAATAAGCATGGAAGATCCAGCCTGCTCCAGTTATTTGTTAGCAATGTTTTGCCTAGTGATTCCCTTTTTATTACTAACTCACGCAAACAAACGATGTGCCTTAGCTAATTATACTGTTAGCACTAGCACCTCCATATGTCAGCCTGTTAACCTGCATCAGGGCTTCGCCTGCCTTACCTTACAACAGACGTGTTGGTTTAACCATTGTTGAAACTACAGGGAGTGCAGAATTATTAGGCAAGTTGTATTTTTGAGGATTAATTTTATTATTGAACAACAACCATGTTCTCAATGAACCCAAAAAACTCATTAATATCAAAGCTGAATAGTTTTGGAAGTAGTTTTTAGTTTGTTTTTAGTTATAGCTATTTTAGGGGGATATCTGTGTGTACAGGTGACTATTACTGTGCATAATTATTAGGCAACTTAACAAAAAACAAATATATACCCATTTCAATTATTTATTTTTACCAGTGAAACCAATATAACATCTCAACATTCACAAATATACATTTCTGACATTCAAAAACAAAACAAAAACAAATCAGTGACCAATATAGCCACCTTTCTTTGCAAGGACACTCAAAAGCCTGCCATCCATGGATTCTGTCAGTGTTTTGATCTGTTCACCATCAACATTGCGTGCAGCAGCAACCACAGCCTCCCAGACACTGTTCAGAGAGGTGTACTGTTTTCCCTCCTTGTAAATCTCACATTTGATGATGGACCACAGGTTCTCAATGGGGTTCAGATCAGGTGAACAAGGAGGCCATGTCATTAGATTTTCTTCTTTTATACCCTTTCTTGCCAGCCACGCTGTGGAGTACTTGGACGCGTGTGATGGAGCATTGTCCTGCATGAAAATCATGTTTTTCTTGAAGGATGCAGACTTCTTCCTGTACCACTGCTTGAAGAAGGTGTCTTCCAGAAACTGGCAGTAGGACTGGGAGTTGAGCTTGACTCCATCCTCAACCCGAAAAGGCCCCACAAGCTCATCTTTGATGATACCAGCCCAAACCAGTATTCCACCTCCACCTTGCTGGCGTCTGAGTCGGACTGGAGCTCTCTGCCCTTTACCAATCCAGCCACGGGCCCATCCATCTGGCCCATCAAGACTCACTCTCATTTCATCAGTCCATAAAACCTTAGAAAAATCAGTCTTGAGATATTTCTTGGCCCAGTCTTGACGTTTCAGCTTGTGTGTCTTGTTCAGTGGTGGTCGTCTTTCAGCCTTTCTTACCTTGGCCATGTCTCTGAGTATTGCACACCTTGTGCTTTTGGGCACTCCAGTGATGTTGCAGCTCTGAAATATGGCCAAACTGGTGGCAAGTGGCATCTTGGCAGCTGCACGCTTGACTTTTCTCAGTTCATGTGCAGTTATTTTGCGCCTTGGTTTTTCCACACGCTTCTTGCGACCCTGTTGACTATTTTGAATGAAACGCTTGATTGTTCGATGATCACGCTTCAGAAGCTTTACAATTTTAAGAGTGCTGCATCCCTCTGCAAGATATCTCACTATTTTTGACTTTTCTGAGCCTGTCAAGTCCTTCTTTTGACCCATTTTGCCAAAGGAAAGGAAGTTGCCTAATAATTATGCACACCTGATATAGGGTGTTGATGTCATTAGACCACACCCCTTCTCATTACAGAGATGCACATCACCTAATATGCTTAATTGGTAGTAGGCTTTCGAGCCTATACAGCTTGGAGTAAGACAACATGCATAAAGAGGATGATGTGGTCAAAATACTCATTTGCCTAATAATTCTGCACTCCCTGTACTTTATAACAAAAAGTGCAATGTTCAGAAACGCCAAACAATTGTCTTTAAATATTGACTTCAAAACTGTCAATAGCTGTTGTGGCATTGCTTGCTTCTTTGTATTATTCGTGCACGACAAAATAAAGAATTTAAACCCCCCCCCCCAAAAAAAAGAAATAGCAAAATCATGTAATTTTATGTCAAGACACGGAGGCTCATATTGCAAGTTTAAAGCTGATCAATAACCGAAGAGAAAACATGTGTTGAAGGCCGAAAGTAAAATTCTCTGAAGGTGGATTTGCAAGACCAGTCTGCCATCCTCATCAGGTCTAACAGGCGTGCTCTCGAATACACCATAGACGTGGCTTAAGCCCCTAGTGCAGGGTGAGCGCTAAAGATAGATGTATCCACACTGGCCAGTGACATCACCCATTTCACCCAACGAGCCAAGGTAGTGCTGGACACCGGGGCGAAGGGTTGACGAATCGAGAGAAAGAGCTGAGGGGACGCGGACAAACGATGGGCACTCGTCCGAAGTTCATACTCCCTCAAACCGGTCAAAGAACATAGCACCGGTGTAGTCTGAAAATCTCGCATATGAGACCGAACGTATAGCCATCTTAGTGCATCTGGAGATGTTAAATGTCACTCCATCCGAGGTGAAGGACCTAGCAACGTAGTCCAGGGCCCATACATCCAAGACCCGTTTGCACGAAATGAGGCTGAACAGGGAAACCAATTTGGCCAACAGTTGTCGCAGGGTGAGGTCTGCATTAGGAGGCCAGGAAGTAAACAGTGACAAAAGTAAATCGTCCCATGTATATCGAGGTCTGGGGGGACGCAACAGGCGTGAACCCCGAAGTAAGCGGCACACCAAGGGGTGTTGGCCCGCAGGACAGCCATCGAAACCCTGGTGAGCTGAAGAGATGGCTGATCCAGGGCCGGCACCACCTGTAAGGCGACCTAGGCAGCTGCCTAGGGCGCACCTTAGCAGGGGGCGCTGGATCCCTGTGCCGGGTTTGAGTGACCGGCAGGAGGGAGGCGCAGAGCGCTCCTTCCTGCCGGTCTCTCAATGTAGCGTGGCCGGGCGGCACGGAACGCGGGACAGGAACCTCTGTTTCCTGTACCCAGCCGCCGGCGGAATGAAGGCACAGTCGCAGTTTAGAAATTGCCCTTCAAATTTGAGCTGGCAACGGTGGAGTTTCAATGAATGTCAATGAACGGCGTGAGTTGCAAACAAATGGTCATATTGTGAAAACTATCAGGACTATGGCTTAGCCATGGACATTTTTAGTGACAGCAGGGATAGCTGAATGTTTTGATATACATTTGTGTAGGTGGGCTTGAAAATGAGGGAGTAGTGGCAGTTTAGAAATCATGTCCTGATTTTTCAGCTTTTGCCAGCTCCCACTCTAGTTTTGAACATTTTGCCATTCATTGCTATGGGACCAATTTCACCACAAGAACGACGATATTCCGTGAACCATTTGGCAAAACGTTCCACAAAGTAATGGCAATCCAAATCGGGTACAATATATTTCTGTCCATGTAGTGTAAAAACTGTGGGAGGAGTTGGGTGGCAAATTTGGCTATAATAAGAATAAGAATAACTAGAAAAGCTACAATTTCTGGGGAAATTGTGTGAAGTGTTCTTGCCTCCACCAGTAGTCTACAACTGGAGTGGACATAGTAACTGATATTATTTATTTATATAGCACATTTAATTGCATCGTTGTTGCCCAAAGTGCTTCACAGTTACATTAACCCTTTCAGGACCGCTGACGGTTCAGGACCGTCAGCGGTAAAACGTGCGTTTGGACCGCTGACGGTCCTGAACCGTCATAACGGTCTGGGGCTACTTACCTGATCGCCGTCGGTCCCACGGCGGCGATCAGTGCTCCACCCGGTCCAGGGGGGTTGCCTGTCTGCCCGGGCAGTCCCCCCTGGGCAGATCAGGACCCCACGGCCATGTGATCACTCGATCACATGACCGCAATAGGTGTCTGTGTATCTGCCTGCAGGGGGACTGTCTGTGCTGACAGGCAGTCTCCCTGCAAGTGAAAAATCTAAAAAATAAAGTTAAAAAAAAACAGTGTAAAATCAGTGTAAAAAAAAAATAATAATATGTGTATATATATATATATATGATATATATACATGTATTATATCTATATATAATATATGTATATGTATCATATATATGTCATATTAAGTGTATTTTTATATTTATATATACGTATATTAATATAAAAATACACTTATATTTAAATTACACACGAATATATACAATATATATAATTGCTATATATATGGTATATATATATTATTATAAAATACTAATAATATGTTAATAAAAATAAATAACAAAATAAAAATAATTTTTAATAATTATAAAAAAATATTTATATATGCAATTTTATTCTAACAGTATTTTGATATATATATATATATATATTTATATCAAAATATACTTAGAATGTAATGATATATATATCTATGTATAAATAAATAAATAAAAACAATACGAAATATACATATGTCCATATACATAATTACATAAATAATTTCATAAATATACACGTAGACGTCAAATATATAAATATGTATATATATTAAAATTCTACATGTGTATTTATGTAATATTTTTACCTAATTAAGTAATTTTAATGATTGCAATTTGAGGGACCTGCCTGCCAACCCAGGCCGAAAGTCCAGATAATTTAATTTGCTAGCACTGTGTTTAACCCTGTAACTTTCTATGACACCCTAAAACCTGTACATGGGGGTACTGTTTTACTCGGGAGACTTCGCTGAACACAAATATTAGTGTTTCAAAACAGTAAAACATATCACAGCGATGATATTGTCAGTGAAAGTGAAGATTTTTGCATTTTTCACACACAAACAGCACTTTCACTGAGGATATTATTGCTGTGATACATTTTACTGTTCTGATACACTAATATTTGTGTTCAGCGAAGTCTCCTGAGTATAACAGTACCTCACATGTAGAGGTTTTATAGTGTTTGTGAAAGTTACAGGGTCAAATATAAGGCTTGATTTTACTTTTTTTTTATTGAAATTTGTCGGATTGGTTAGGTTGCCTTTGAGAGCGTATGGTAGCCAAGGAATGAGAATTAGCCCCATGATGGCATACCATTTGCAAAAGAAGACAACCCAAGGTATTGCAAATGAGGTATGTTCAGCCTTTTTTAGTAGCCACTTAGTCACAAACACCGGCAGGGCCGTCTTTAATATTGATTGGACCCTGGGCAAAGCATTTGCTTGGGCCCCCTGGACCCTGTACACCCTCCCCTGTCGTGCACTCATGTTATCACCCTTAATACAGTGGCAACCTAAAGTAGAGAGGTGCAAGAATATTTTTTTGGGCCTCCCTATTGCAAGGATGTTTAAAAGGTAGATCCCCATCTGTCGTACAACTCCAGCAATGCCTTGACAGCTGGGGCTCTACCATTTACCCATGTTTGCAGGTTTGTATTTAACACTAAGCAGTTTTTGTATGTTTCAATGTAAACAGGTTTTTGTATGTGGTGTTGGCGTTTAAATGTAAGCATGTATTTATATCTAGTGTTGGTTTTTGAATGCAGGGGTGTGTATACATATAATGTTGGTGTTTAACACAGACGTGTATTTGTATGTAGTGCTGAAGCTTGAATGCAGGGGTGTATTTGTGTGTAGTGTTAGCGTGTGAATCTTGAGATGTATGCACATATACACACACAAACACACAAGTAGATATAGACACACTGACACATAGATACACAACCTGACACAAATTCCGATACACAGACACACATACCAGCGAAATACACAAAGACAACATACAGATACACACTGACACACATACAGACACACCGATACACATCCTGACATACACAAAGATTCAAACACTGACACACATGCAGTTACACAGACACACATATACACACCTGACACACTGGCAGATACACAGATACACACACAGACTTCATACAGATACACACACAATGACAACATATAGATACACACACAGATATACAGACACATAGAGACAGACATACTTACACAGACACATAAACTGACAGACATACTGACACACACACTGACAGGCATACAGACCCACATACTGACACACACACTGACAGACATACTGACACATTCTGACAGGCATACTGACACAAATACTGACACTGACACATACACTGACAGACATACTGACACATACACTGACAGGAATACTGACACACTGACACATACACTGACAGGAATACTGACACACACTGACACATACACTGACAGACATACGACACACACACTGACAGGCATACGGACACACACTGACAGACATACTGACACATACACTGACAGGCATACGGACACACACTGACAGACATACTGACAGGCATACTGACACACACTGACAGACATACTGACAGACACACTGACAGGCATACTGACACACATACTGACATACACTGACAGACATACTGACACATACACTGACACACACACTGACACACACACTGACAGACACACTGACAGACACACTGACACAGACTTACTGACAGACATACTGACAGGCACACTGACAGGCACACTGACAGGCACACTGACAGGCACACTGACACACACACTGACACACACACTGACACACACTTACTGACAGACACACTGACAGACACACTGACACAGACTTACTGACAGACATACTGACAGGCACACTGACAGGCACACTGACACACACACTGACACACACACTGACACACACTTACTGACAGACATACTGACAGACATACTGACACACATACTGACAGACATACTGACAGGCACACTGACACGCACACATACACACACACTCAAAATTTACATTATAAAACCCACCCCCCAGTTTTCTACCTTAGAGGGTGGCTGAAGCTGCTGGGAGTTGGGGTCTGGCTAGCTCGGCCCAGACCCCCTCTGCTCTGCCTCTTCCTCCTCCCGCGCGGCTCCTCTCTTTATGGGAGGAAGTGACGCGCAGCCGTCACTTCCTCCCAGCCGGCTGCTGAAAAGCAAGAGGGCCCGGTCGCGCTCTTAAAGCGCCAGAGCGCAAGACCGGGCTCCTGCTGACAGAAGCCCACCGGGTGGCCCTTAGTGCATGGGCCACCCGGTGGGCCTCCTTAGTGTGTGGCTGCCCTGGCCGGTGGGAGAAATGTTTGAGGCAAGTGGGGCCCCCGGTGCAGCTGCTTCGGGCCCCCAGGAGTAACTGGGCCCGGGGCAGCTGCCCCGTTTGCCCCGCGGTAAAGACGGCCCTGAACACCGGCCAAAGTTAGCGTTTCTTGCATTTTTTTTTTTTTTTTTATAAATTCTTTATTTTTTGGTATGCAGGTAGGTACAACAGTGCCTGTTTCGCCCCAACGACATTCGCAGGCTTGTTATTCATATACATAATATAACATTTGTGGCTGATTGAGTATGCATACATTTTTAAATGGGTATGTTAACATCACAGTGAACGTATAATAAACAAATTATAGCTTGCATGCTAGGGGAAAAAAACGGAACAAAACATTAGTATTTAAGATGCGTTCGCTTCATTTTTCACGCCATTTATGCAGGAAAAAAAAAATAAAAAAAACAACAAATAGTGAATAATCTATTTACGGCATGTCGCCCGCTGGGTTAGTATTACTAACGTGTAGTCACAATGGTAGCATTCGGCTTACGTCCTTAACCACCTAGTTCTGTTCTGAGTAGTGTTTGTCTGTCTGTTTACATCTCAGCTTCTGTTAGTGTAAATATTCTAGTGAGTGAGACCGGCTGGCTCCAGGTTTCCTAAGTTGGCTTGCTGGTCAGAATGAGTATGATAACAATACAGTGAACGTATAGTGAACAAATTATAGCTTGCATGCTAGGGAAAATTACAAAACCTTAGTAGTTAAGATGCGCTTGTCTCATTTTTCATGCCATTTATACAAAAAAGAAAAACAAAACAGTGAATGAGCCATTTACGGCATGTCGCCCACTGGGTAAGTATTACTAACATGTGTAGTCTCAGTGGTGGCATTCGGCTTATGTCCTTAACCACCTATTTCTGTTCTGAGTAGTGTTTGTCTGTCTGTTTACATCTCAGCTTATGCTAGTGTATATATTCTAGTGAGTAAGACCGGCTGGCACCAGGTTACCTAAATTGGCTTGCTGGACGAAATGAGTATAATAACAATACAGTAAACGTATAGTAAACAAATTATAGCTAGCGTTCTAGGGAAAAATACAAAACATTAGTAGTTAAGATGCGTTTGTCTCATTTTTCATGCCATTTATACAAAAAAAAAAAAAAAAAAAGAAAAACAGTGAGTGAGCCATTTACGGCATTTAACCACCTATTTCTGTTCTGAGTAGTGTTTGTCTGTCTGTTTACATCTCAGCTTATGTTAGTGTATATATTCTAGTGAGTAAGACCGGCTGGCTCCAGGTTACCTAAATTGGCTTGCTGGACGAAATGAGTATAATAACAGTACAGTAAACGTATAGTAAACAAATTATAGCTAGCGTGCTAGGGAAAAATACAAAAATTAGGTTTTAAGATGCGTTTGCCTCATTTTAAAAAAACAAAAAACAGTGAATATATTATTTACGGTATGTCGCTCGCTGGGTTAGTTTAAAGACTGTATTTCACTTCAAGCTGTGTGGCAAAAAGAAAAGCAGGCACAGAGAAAAACAGTGGGAGATGTTGGGTGCTTATCTCAGATGTAGTGCCAAATGTCCCGATCATCCGGCTCCTGCTGGAGGTACAGTGATTTAAAGGCCTCTGTGAACACAGACTGGCAGTGTTCGGTATTCAGGGTTAACTTCGACAGACTGTATAAGGGCCTTGCAGCCGGCCGTGGTTTGGGGTCTGATGTGGCGGTTGGAGTTGTCTCGGCTTTTGGGCGGGTAAAAATGTGGTATCGTATGCGGTTGTGGCTACTGTGTGTAGATGTCCTCCCAGTGCCTTGTAAGATATCAGATTCACCTTGGGGTTAGTGAGGTCTCGTCCTTAGGAGGTAACTGCCGCATAGGAGATCGGCGTGGAGCCCCTGGGAATGAATGTCACGGACTTGTCCGGTGTCCAGGCATGGGCAGCCGGGGTGTTATTAGCTGGACCGCCCTGGGTGGTCGGATCCTGATGTAGACCCAGAGTCCGCATCAGGGCCTGGGCTTCTTGTATGTCCTGGATGATGTGCGTGGTCGTCCCTTGTGCCACCGTCAGTGCCCTGGAGGATCGCCATCGGTATTCAATGCTTTGGCGCCGTAGCGCTGCGGTGAAAGGCTTAAGCGACCTGCGCCATGCTAGGGTGCCTCCGGACAGGTCTGAGTAGAACTGCAGATCCATGTTTTCAAAGCGAAGGGGGGTTCTTCCCCTTAGGGCAGAGAGGATCGCCGCTTTTTCTTTGCTGCTGTGGAGAATGAGGATTATATCCCTCGTGGCTGTTGCTGGAGCGTTGGCCAGTTTGGGGACTCTGAAAACACCTTCTGGGGTTGGCATTTCGGCTTGCCTGTGTATCAGAATTGCTGGCAGTAGGCGCCCCATTACTTTCGGCAAATCTGTATCCGGGATTTCCTCAGGGACCCCCCTAATCTTAATATTATTTTGCCGCCTAGAGTCTTCCTGTGCCGCGAGGCGGCGTTCATGTTGCTGGTTCTGCCTTTGTAGGTCGAGTATGGATTTTTGAAAGCCGGATAAGTCTTGGGCCTGGGCTTGTGAGGTTCCTTCTAGAGCAGTGATGCGGCCTGTCAGGCCTTGTATGTCCGCGCGGAGCGCCGTGACATCGTCATGGATGTGCCTCTGTAGGTCCGCCAATAGGGTTTTAAGGACCGCTGTGGTTACGGGTTCTGAGTCTGTATCGGCTCCACGCCGCATCCCTCCCGGTTTGCGGCGTGGGGTAGGCATATAATCTTCACCTACATCATCAGAGAGTTCCTCGGAGAAGTCCGAGCACCCTCCGTGCAGCGCCTCCATGTTAGATTCGCTGTCGCCACGTGTTTGCTTCCACATCTCCCCTATCGTGAGCCCTGGGGTGGGCTTGTGTGGGGTTGTTTTCTTCCCCTTCTTCCCCATAAGGTCTCGGGGTAGTTTCTGTTGGTCAGGGTGGAAGGGGGGCTATTTAATTTCGCTTTGTCGTCGTTTAGGGTACGGAGCTGCTCTGTCTTGCGACTGATCACCTCGGCGTTCAGGCTCCGCCCCCGTTTCTTGCATTTTTAACACACAAACAAATATAAATGCTAACTTTGGCCAGTGTTTGTGACTAAGTGGCTACTAAAAAAAACTGGCCATACCCAATTTTGAATACCCTGGGTTGTCTACTTTAAAAAAATATGTACGTGTTAGGTGTGTTTCGGGGATTTATGACAGATAACGGTGTTACAAGGTCACTATTGATACATTTAAAATATATATATATTGAAACAGCAATTTCCTACTTGTATTTATAGGCCTATAACTTGCAAAAAAAAGCAATAAAGCATGTAAACACTGGGTGTTTTTAAACTCGGGACAAAATTTTGAATCTATTTACCAGTTTTTTTCATTAGCTTTTGTAGATAAGTAAAAGATTTTTCAAGTAAAAGTCCAAAAACATGTTTTTTTTTTAATTTTTCACCATATTTTATTATTTTTTTTAAATACAATATTGGACATAATACAAATAATGGTATGTAAAGAAAGCCCCTTTTGTCCTGAAAAAAACAATATATAACTTGTATGGGAACCGTAAATGAGAGAGCGGAAAATTACAGCTAAACACAAACACCACAAAAGTGTTAAAACTGCTCTGGTCCTTAACGTACAAACATCGCAAAGACAGGCCGGTCCTGAAGGGGTTAAAACATACATTTATAAAAACATTAGCAGGTGTACAAAAGGCCCTGTCTATGACATCACTTGCTGCTCCAGCCTGGCACAGGTCAGAGTATTATAGCGGTTGCCATCTTCAAACGGTCATATTTTAATAACTATACATCCTACAGCGAAGAGCTTTATATTGTGAGAATCACAAGACCCAGACCTACATTTTGATGCATAGTATGTCGCTGAGATATTAACAATAAAGGCACAGTTGCAGTTTAAAAATTGCCCTTCAAATGTGAGTTTGCAGAGTGGAGTTTCAATGAATGTCAATGGACTGCGTGAGTTGCAAACAAATGGTCATATTGTGAAAACTATAAGGACTATGGCTTAGCTGTGGACATTTTTAGTGGCAGCAGGGATAGCTGAACGTTTTGATATAAGATTTGTGTAGGTGGGCTTGAAAATGAGGGAGTGGTGGCAGTTTAGAAATCATGTCCTGATTTTTCAGGATTTTTTGCCAGCTCCCACTCTAGTTTTGAACATTTTGCCATTCATTTCTATGGGACCAATTTCACCACAAGAACGACGATATTTCGAGAACCATTCGGCGAAACGTTCCACAAAGTAATAGCAATCCGATCGGGAACAATCCGCACGTTTCGGTATATTACTGTCTATGTAGTGTAAAAACTGTGGAAGGAGTTAAGGTGGTAAATTTGGCTATAATAAGAATAATAATACATATGTGAGATAACAGTAAGTGGTCTTGCTATGCAAGAACACTTAATAATATATATGTGAGATAACATTAAGTGGTCTTGCTATGCAAGAACACTTACTAAGTCAATGATAATATGGAAGAAATTAGTCATGTACTTATCTGTTTGGTAGCAGCAAAGAAAGAGGAAATGTGTGGGGAGGTGCTGACTATTATACTGGGACTTGGTATGGGAGTGGTCTATCACTATGGTTACCATTTTTCTTACTGTTTGTATTCTTTGCTGCTATTGGTGGACAGTAAAGAAAGGGTTAAGCAATATGAGCCTCCGTGTCTTGACATATAATTATGTAGCAATAAGACTCCTAAGGTAAAATAATTGCTATTGCTAGCAGGAAAGGAACAATGTTTCACTTTTTAGCTTGCTAATGAAAGACAATTGCTATGCTGACATAGGACAACTGGGTAAATATCACTTATTGCACACGTTACTTATCAAACCCAGTGTGATCGTTGCTGACTGGGACAAGTGAATATATATCTAGATATTGGTCTCGTAAAGCCCAGATTTACGAGACTGGGACGAAAAATGTGACTGACAGATTGAGTGTTAGTTTTGATTAGTTCCAATGGGAAATGGATACAGCTTTCTGAAAAATGCAATAGTTTGGCAGAAACTGTTGCTATTACCTGGTAGAGACTAATTTATATTTATGACTCTTGCCGTGCAAATAGCTTAGCACACCCAATCTAATTGTTACTGTCGGAGACTTGTCGAATGAAAGTCTTTATGTCTGTCTCTTCCAGCCCATATATTGGATACTGGGAGGGTTGGTCACTGTGCTGAGTATTAGTAATAGTCAAACTTTAATCAGCTAGGTGGTCCTTGATGACAGAGACAACTAAGGTATTGGTCTCTTGCAATTATTCAATATAGACCTATTGTTCTATGCTGATAAAGGCTTAAAATAACTAATTTTATGCAATGTACACAGTGTTGGACCAATGATTATAGCATTAATTGAGAGACTAAGTATCTAGATATAGCGCCAAACGGTCTGGATTGAGAGGTGCAGTAGATTGCTATTAGTCCTGCCGGAAACACAGGAAACTAATGAATGCTGGATTTAACAGCTGCAGACATAACCTTGACAATCTATGTCGTTAACAGATTAGCAAATATAGAGATGTCTAGACTGTGCCTTCGAGGGCACCCGGACTCACCAAAGTGAGCCAAAACTCCCTGTCTTGGTATGGTAGTGCAAAAATTGATTCTGCCCAAACGGCAGGAAACTAGTAAGTCCTCTCTTTGTCAGTATGAGAGGGAACCTTCCCTACGCTGTGCCTTCAAGGGCACACAAGTCATGCAATCTATGCTGGCTGTACACTTAACACCTGCTAATTCCTGTAGATTGAACTACCGTGTTTCCCCGAAAATACACCCTAGCTGAATTTTCGGGGTGGGCTGCAATATAAGCCCTACCCCGAAAATAAGACCTAGGCATTGCACCTTTGTGGCCCGGCGGGACTTCCTTCTTCTATGACGAGGAGGGGTAGGAGCGTTGCGGGCCGCGGCATTGCGCAACGTGATGACGACGCGCGCAGCGCCATCAGTCTGCCTTCACGGATCTTCAGCAGAAGGATCCATTTCTGGGCGGTGAGGCACCCAGTGGTCGGACTCGGCGGGCAAGGAAGGCATCTTTGAAATGTGAGTAGATATTTTATGTCTGGGACTGAATTAATTAAAGGGGGTGGTGAATTAATTAAAGGGGGGGTGAATTAAAGGGGGCGGTGAATTAATTAAAGGGGGGGCTGGATTAATTAGAGGGGGGTAGATTCATTAAAGGGGGGTGGATTAATTAGAGGGGGTGGATTAATTAGAGGGGGTGCATTAGAGGGGGTGGATTAATTAGAGGGGGTGGATTAATTAGAGGGGGTGGATTAATTAGAGGGGGTGGATTAATTAGAGGGGGTGGATTAATTAGAGGGGGGTGGATTTATTAAAGGAGGGGTGGATTAATTAGAGGGGGTGGATTAATTAGAGGGGGTGGATTAATTAAAGGGGGGGTTCAATGTACATACCGGTACCGTAAATAAATAAGCCCTACCCTGAAAATAAGCCCTAGTGTGTTTTTTGTGACTAAAATTAATATAAGACCCGGCCTTATTTTCGGAGAAACACGGTAACAGTGCTGACTCTGTGTCTGGAGTACAGTTTAACACTTGCTTTTCTCAGAGAGACTAGGTAAATAACCCAAGATTCTTATTGTCACCCTTCTGGAAATGGTGAGTGAGGTGAATTGATGAGAGCGATATGTTAGTGGCTGATCCAAGAATTAGTGAGCCCCGACGCGCGTTTCGTCGGTTTTGGCGGCTCTTCAGCGGCCATGGACCCTGCAAACTTGGGGCAACAAATAGCATCGAATATGGTTAGAGTGGGAGGTTTAGATCACAGGATTAATCAGTTTGCAATAGCTTTGTAAACTATCCTAACGAGAACAGCTTGCCTCCAGCAGGACGTTAATGAGGTTGGGGCACAGGCTGTTGCGTCAATTCTATATACATTTCACCATGCTCCTTCTGTACATTTAAATCTTCCTCCTCGTCATTCTGGGGATCCCTTTTTGCACAGCGGTTTTCTGAATCAGGTGGTAATACAATTTGAGATGGCTCCCAATTAATTTCCTACTGACAGGTCTAAAATAGCATTGATTATGAACCTATTAGAGGGCAAATCATTGTCATGGATAAATCTTCTATGGGAACGTAATGATGAACTTGTATTTGATTATGTACATTTCATGGAGACTTTCAAAAAGGTTTTAAATCCTCCGAGTAGAAAGAGACTTGCCGCCACTAATTTATTAAGAATAAAACAAGGTTCTAGATCTGTAGCTGAAAATGCTATTAAGTTTCGTACTCTAGCTTCAGAAGTTACCTGGAACAATAGTGGCCTGACTGCAGTCTTCTTTGAAGGACTTACTGAATTTTTGCAAGATAAAGTAGCCACTAGGGATCTTCCTGAAACCCTTGAGGATCTAATTCAATACATGTCTGATATTGACATCAGAGTCAGACAAACACCTCACTCTAGATAGAAAAAGAATGGCACTGGCACATCTAGCCCCTGATTCTTCTACTTTGCCATACTTGCACCTGATCCTGAACCCTTGAAATTAGGCACTACCAAGTTATCTGAGGAAGAAAAAATCTATAGAAAAAAGGTGGATTCATGCTTGTATTATGGCAAAAAAGGACACTTGTGTAACAACTGTCATACCTGTCCAGAAAAATCCAATATCGAAGTTTGTTCAGGGAACCGGTCTGGAGTGTAATGTCTTTGTCCCATAAACCAGCTCCATATAGATTCTTCCTACCGGTGACTTTTTATAGGGATTTCTTTTGTCACCACACTATAGCCCCTCATTGATTCTGGATCTGCTGGCAACTTCATTGACCAGAATTTTTCTACATCTGTTTCTCTTCCTCTAGAAGTGAAAGAACCACCTTGGCCGTTAAGGCCGTACATGGTAGGCCTTTAACACAGTTCCATTGGTCACCTACCAATTCCAGGCGATTATACTATTGGAAGGCATTCCAAATTATTTCCTCTCCATCTTGTTATCTGGTTCTTGGTTTTTCATGGTTAAATTAAACATAACCCTACACTTGATTGGAGATGAAGACAGATAGTCTCTTGAAGTCCTTTATGTAACATTAAATGTATCAACCTTTTAAACATATTTTTCACTTAAGGTTCCTATTGCTCCTTCCCTATATATTATTGTTCCATCTCAATATGCAGATTTTAATAACGTGTTTGATAAGATAGTGTAGTAACGCCTCCCTTCTCATAGACCATGTGATTGTGCAATCAACTACTACCAGGTACTATGCTACCTTCAGAAAGTAATACCCTCTGAAATTATTTATCTCATTATTGTATTTGGTGGTAACATTTCGCGACTGGGGCCGTCTTCCAGGTCCCCCCCAAGCAGCCAGGAAGTGGACTGGGCAGAGGAACTTAGTTGGAGTACAGGAACTCTGTCACACTAGTAAACTATCATCTACCCTTGAGTGGCCAATACTTATTGGATGGAAAGCAATTTAACCCCTTAAGGACCAAACTTCTGGAATAAAAGGGAATCGTGACATGTCACACATATCATGTGTCCTTAAGGGGTTAAAGATTCATTGACTTCACAAATTACTATAGACAATTGATCAAAAACTTTCTCAAATCATTGCTCCTATCACTACCATGAACAAAAATGGAGCAAATCACCTTGACTGGTCTGACTGGTTCTTTACTCTTTTAAAAAAATGCTTGGCATCTGCCCCTGTTTTGGTTCATCCGGCTTCTCCTAGGCCTTTTATAGTGTTGACATTTGATTTAAAAGAAAAACATTTTTTTCATGCAGGCTGTGTCAGTCACAGTCAGGGGCATTGTGGCTAGGGCTGCATAAACAGAAACAAAAGTGATTTAACACCTAAATGGCAGAGAAATGAGCAGCGAGACTTCAGAGGCATGATCTATACATAAAAAAAATCAAAGTGGTTTGGTGACTAGTGTCCCTTTAAGATGAAAAATGAAAACATATACATTTTTCAGTTTTTTTTCCATCAACTCACATATATGTATTGCTGTAATTTCAGAAACAAACCACAGCAGAATCATGGAGCTTGTGGCTGTTATGAAGATGGCCTTATCACCACTGTATGAGGAGATTTTACATGCTTATTATAATCACTTGGAACTTCTTGCTGTAGTGGGAGCCTTGTACGCGGCTCAGAAAGGCCTTTATTTGCTGTGCGGCTGTTACCGTGCAATCACATTTCACATCAGCATTCGTATGTTCAGTAAAACTTTCCTGGCCAGACAATATGGAGGGTGGGCTGTTGTGACTGGTAAGTTTGCAGCAAGCAAAGAATTGTATATAGCAAATTGGTTAACATTTACAAAGTATCTCTCTCTCGTTTGAGTACTCAATAAGAACATGTTATTTGGTGTTTCATTTTAGTTCAAATATGGTATGATTAGTAAGGATCAACATAATTCCCACACTCTAAATCTATACTTGGTTACAAACATTGCCTTATTAGAATTTAAAACATTAATGTGTTCTACTCACTCCTAAACCTTTTTTTCTTTTTGCTTATTTTTCCCTCAGGGGCCACGGATGGTATTGGGAAAGCATACGCGGAAGAGCTGGCAAGCTTTGGCATAAATATTATCCTGATCAGCCGCAATAGAGATAAATTACAAATGGTATCGGAGTCCATTTCTACAACCTATGGAGTTAAAACCAGCTTCATAGAGGCCGATTTCAACAAGGGCCGTGAAGTGTTTCCTGCCATTAAGGAGGCCTTGAAAGATGTTGATGTCGGTATCTTGGTGAACAACGCTGGGGTGTGCTATGAGTACCCCCAGTATGTAACAGATGTTCCAGAGGATAAAATATGGGAGATCATCAATGTCAACATTGCTGCAACCACTATGATGCTGCACATAGTGCTGCCGGGTATGGTACAGCGAAAGAAAGGAGCAATTATCAATGTGGCCTCTGCTAGCGCCCGCATAGTATGCCCTCAATTAACCATATATGCTGCTTCCAAGGTAACTTTGTGTATCTATTATTTCCCTATTCATTTTTATTTTATAAACTACATAAGCAGGTACAGCCTACTTCAATAAACATAGAGACTATAGAGAAAATCTGATAAGACAAATAGACTTAGATTAGAAAAATAATGAAACTGTAATAAGGGGGCTGATGCGGAAGGTTCTATCAGACACACCTCTACCATACCACCCCAAAATGTGACTGGTCCTCAATCCAAAGCTGCTCTCTCTCCATCAGTGGAGTCCTCCTCTTACATGGGAATTTAATTTTATAAATGACCCTACTCCTCATTTCTTCTTTGTTTCTATCTATACAGGTAGGTTCATAGCTAAAAGTTAAAAGTAAAGGACAAGACCACATGTACAAGGAACATACTCAAGACAACCCACATTTAAGAGACCTAAGAGACTTTTTGTGCTGCAACAATAACCAAAGCAGGCCTCGATTTAATTTTGAACAAAAACTGTTGATAAATATCAGCTGTTTTTGGTTGTTTATTTTTTTAATTTAATTTAAAAAAGGAATTATTTAAGCAGCTGTTCCCGATAAATGGGTTGGGTGTTTGAAATGAAACCAACAATTAATGCGCTTTGCAAGCACCAGAGCAGGATTAACTATAAAGTGACAATAACAGTGGTTAGGCAATTAGCAAGGGCCCTTGGGTTAAACAAGGGTGACGGAATAAGGAATTTGCTTTTGGCACAAGGGATACTCTTTCATGCCCAACCCACCATGCCATAGGGGGCGGCAAAGCTATTAAACAGCAAGCAACCTTTGACTGTTCACTGCAATTTATAAACTAGTAATTGGGTAACTATTGCTGCTCAGTCACTTTAAGATACAGGGGGATCTGGCACAGGTGAAGGCTTCATATTAAAGAACAATGACAGATCACTTAGAAGTGACAAATCACTTGGAAGTGAGATTTGCCTGTCAGAAAACCTACAAGCCAACCAATCCAAGCACTCTGACTGAGATTTCATAGCATGAGCAAACTCTCGATAGGCCAACATGGATTAGTTGTTTTTTTGCATCAGGCGTTTATTTTTTGTATTATTTTATTTTAACAGTAGCGGGACTTTAGGAATTTTTAAGGGCAAAATAAATAAATAATACGTTTTAAGAAAAAAGAAGCCGTCTAATGAAAAGTTTTTTTTTTGTTACAGTTATTAGGTTTATTGGACCTAAAGACCCAACCCACCGCTCATGGCTGGGAGCTGGACAGGTAGAACATTCCAATTTTGAAAATCAAACCCATCCACTTACCATAGTTGGGGGCTGAGGGGGCACCAAGTTTTCCATGTTTATTATCTTATTAATAGACCCCACTGTGGGTGCAGAGGTTGTCAAACCCCCTTCTCCTCCCCCCCCCCCCCCCCCCCTTGATAAATTACATTAATCAGTCACTAGTCTTTTATGACAGAAAGCAACCGCTGACAGCTGGCTGCTTAGTGAACATGCACCGGCCAGGACATGGCAAGTTTGAGGCATAGGGTATGTTTAAAAAAATCCAATGAGGGTTATTATGACCCTTAGTATAAGCAAAGTTTTAAACTTTTTTCCCGATGGTTGCTAGATCTGCGGACATCTGTTTAATCTGACAGCCCCATTTTTTCGGTTGTTACATTTTATAACAAAACTACAGTAGTGTGTGGAGCACATTAACACATCTTCACAAGCAAATGTGGATAAATATATCTGTTTTTGCAGGAACATTGTAATACAAATAAACAACATGGTGTAAATAGTCCTGATTGTATCAGTAATTTTATCTCTTAATTAACCACAAATGGCTTCCTTGCTTTCAGACTTACCTGGACAATTTAACTGAAGCTTTATACCATGAATACTCTTCCAAAGGAATTTTTATACAGAGCCTGACCCCAGTTTTTGTGGCTACAAACATGATAAGCCCAATGTGTACATTTTTTAAGAGAACGTCCATACTGGTTCCACTAGCAAAAGACATAGCCTATCAAGCTGTTAGGACCATAGGACTATGCCGAAGGACAACAGGATCTTATTCTCACTCACTCCAGGTAAGGAGAAGTGGAAGTAAAATAAACAATAGTGGTGACTGATGGAGGCATTCACAACAACAGTTTAGATAAGGGCTGGGTAAAAGGTAGATACCTAGATGTGGTAGAACTACAACCATGATGCTGTGCAAGCCTATTGCTAATTATATCCCTATTCTCTATATATTAGGCAGGAAGTGAACAGTCAGCTCTTGAATTTCATGTAAAAAATAAATTTATAGGGATCCATAGGGTGTATTCAGGTAAGGGCAGCCACTACCATAAGGATCACTCCAAAATCCCATAAGCACCCAACATAAAAGAATATATATATATATCGCCGAAGATTTGGGGGTGTATTCGACTCCTGAAGAAGTCGACCCAGACATGCATAGAGCAAAGGATCTCAGAAACAATCCACCGTTATATTGGACAGCCATTTGGGAAAACTTGTGGACTTCATGGACGTTTAGTTGGACTGTCATTTGGAATCCCCGACTCCCTGCGGATTTAGCTGATGGGAACAAGTCTAGTTCAGGCTGAAAGGTGCTTTTGCACAGTTAAAATTGATTTTGTGCCACGTTTTTTGTGTGTTCCATTTGTTATTTTTATTAATATGAAAGTGTTACCCTATGAGCTCCCTTCTCCCTTTCTTCCCTTTTTTGAGGTAATGTTTCATAAAAGTGGTAACTATATCACTGTGTGTGTTTTGTGGCACCCCTTGTATAAGTGTTTCTTGAATTCCATGTGTTGGAAGCAAAGAGATCCGAGTGACTTTGACAAGGGCCAAATAGTAATGAGTAAATGACTGGGTCAGAGCATCTCCAAAACGGCAAGTCTTGTCAGGTGATTAGTACCTACCAAAAGAATTACAAGGAAGGACAACCAGTGAACTGGCATCAGGGTCATAGGCACGCAGGGAGCAAAGTCCAGCCTATCTGGTCCAATCATACAGAAAAGCTACTGTAGCTCACATTGCTGAAAAACTTAATGTTAGACATGATAGAAAGGTGTCAGAACATACAGACCGGTCAGAGTGCCCGTGATGACCCCTGTACACCTCCAAAGCACCTTCAATGGGGACGGAAGCTTCAGAACTGGATGATGGAGCAATGGAAGAAAGTAGTCTGGTTTGATGAATCGAGTTTACTTTTAAATTGGGTGGATGGCTGGTTGTGTTTCTGTTTAACTGGGGAATAATTGGCTGAGGCAGTAAAATGCTGTGGACAATGTTCTGCTGCAAAACCTTGAGTCTTGGCATTCATATGTATGTTACTTTGACACGTATCTTGATGACAAAGAGTCCAAGATGTTGCCTTTGCCTCCAAATTCCCGAGATCTCAATCAGATTGAGCATTTGTAGGATGTGCTAGATCAACAAATCTGATACATGGACACCACACCTTTCAGGACTTGCAGGACTTAAAGGATCTGCTGCTAGTGTCTTGGTGCCAGATACCATAGGACACGAGTCCATGCCTCGACATATCCAGGCTGTTTTAGCAGCACAAGAGGGACCTACATAATATTAGGCATGTGGTTTTAATATTGTGGTTGAAGAGTGTAATGTAATGAGAGAATGAACTGATAAACATATCTCCTGTCTACGCTATATGTCCACTTCAGGGTGTGCAAAGTTGGTTGATAGGATATAACCAATTAATTATGTAGTATGTGAATTTCAATATACAGATAAGTTATTTTCTTGTATAGATGTTTTAAATCGGCATGGGGACACGGTTGTAGAAAGTGAATGGGTGCATGGGGGCTGTGAAAATTAATGTTTATTATGAATTGGAGTCATGGGCTCTGGAGTTCCAAACAGTAAAAGAGAAAATTATATATTTTTTCCATTTAATTGCCATGAATCCAATTAATTCATGTTAAAGGGACACTATAGCCATCTAGTCCACTTCCTCTCAATGGAGTGGCCTGGGTGCAATAACCTGTTCTTATAACTGAATTGCAAAACATTGCCGTTTACATTGTGTATCTGCTGCCTTGTCCGAGTTGATTATCATGCTTTTTATGGGGACGTTTGAATGCGCGCGAGGCACTTTAAGTTTGTATTCCTAACACTTTGGTTGTCCTTTAACATACAGAAGTTTTAAACCATGATTTTCAGCCATAATTATGTTTCTTGCGAAGTTTTATATTAGCTGTTACACATACCCTTTTACTCTACCAGGATGAATTGGGGTAGCCTGTTTCCTCTGGCCAGTCCATAGTGTTTAGCTTCCACCTAATTATATATGAGAGTAATTTTGCAGAATTTTATACAATTCATGTATTTTTTCCTCCAGATTTTCTTGGGAAATACTCTTCCAGAGTGGGCATGGATTTCCATCGTAAACTTGGTCTGTAGAGCCATTCGCAGTAGCCATTTTGCCAACAAGAAAAAGAAGATTGTCCTCCAGCAGAACACGACAGATTCTCTTCTCAGCAATATTAAGTAGATGTTGTTTATCTACCCTCAATAATAAACTTGGTGAATGTTAGACACCCCTAACACCACGTATGCCTTGTCCTTTATCTATATCGCAAATAAAATTAAATATATGAAAACAAGATATAAAATATTGTTTTCTTTAACGTGTTCACTAACTCTAGAACAGATTTTTTTCAGGTGTGGCCACCAGCGATGTGGCATCTTCCATTTACCCACAGAAAGCCCAATTTTCAAGGTATCCTGTAGCCTTCTAATGCAGAACCTAGAATGTCACCTTGGAAGTTACAATAACCAATACTTTAGAATATACTTAATGTAATATTTCCTACAGTTATGTTGAACCGCTGGATGTACTATAGCTACAATGTTACACCTGACAAACGTTTGGTTGAAGAAAGGTATTTTGATAAAAACTTGTACCATACAGTACACATTATCACATTAGCTGTTAAATATACCTCTTGCAGAGTCTACATATACAATGACTTTTCTATCTCTTTCACAAGTCTTTACCATCCAAATTCTACCAGACTTGGCCATCTCACGTGAATTGCTATTTTCTCCACACTATGCACTAAAATTTTCCCGCGAGTTATCCTTGAGGAATAGACCAATATAATTTTTCCAGAGGCGATACTGATGATCAGCTGTCTTTTTGGACGATTGGCAATAACTGGTACCGATATTCTGTACAGTAAAAGTTTTGAAAAAAAAACAAAATTTCTACACAAATCAGCCATTAACTGAACATGTTTATTCCTTAATACATTTTTTTGTAAAAAACCTGAAAAACTGAACATTTAGAACTTGTTTGTGCCTTCACACCCTTACACTACAAACTATTACTAACCCTTTACAAGAGATATGGACACATACATACATTGTAATAACAAAATAATAATAATAAATGTAACAATTAAAGCATTATGCTCACACTGAGCTACTCACTGTTTTGATTGTGTGTGATATTGTGATGGTTACTTCACTCAGATTAAATTATGAAAATGCATGTAAGTATATGTGTGAATGCAGATGTGTATTTTTGCAGTGTCAAATAAACACAGTTCCACAGTCACATGCACCCAGTAATACACATATACTCTCAAATATAGGCACATGCACACAGTTAAAGGCAGACAGTCACACACTCACAGTTACAGGCAGAGAGTCACACACACACACACACTTTATCACTTACAGACAGTATGGGCTGGAGGGGGAGCAGGGGCACTGCAGTCTCACTGGCACAAACAAACATACACAAGCAAGCTCAGACTCACAAGCTCTGTGACACGCACAAGCTGACTACACACAATTTCACTACAGCCAATTTCACTTATGTGCAGTAACACTCAAGCTCACACTGACACACTCAAGCTTACTACAGACAAGTTTACACTGATCTACAGACAGGCTCACTATAGGCAAGCTTATACTGACACACATCCAAGCTCACAGTGATAAGCTCACACTGACCTACCGACAATCTCACACTGATCTACAGACAAATTTACTGATGCACACACACTCACTGACAGTCAAACAGTCAAACACTTACCTCCCTGGGGTCCAGTGTGGGTCAGCTCCTCATTCCTCCAGTCTGCTGTTTAGTATGCCGGGCCGGAATGACATCATATTCCGGCTCCCGGGATCACAGAGGGAGCGCGACGGAGGAGTGAGAGGCCAGCTCGCCCATCCCTGCGGCCCCAGACATGGGCAGGCATCCCACCAGGAAACATCCCAGTGGGCACCCCCAGCAGGCCCGCGCCCTAGGTGAACGCCTAGTTCGCCTAACTGTTGCGCCGGCCCTGCTTCTAGGGTAGATACTGACACCGATCTGCCTTCCAGCCCCACTTCCTTACTTGAGCCCTCCCTCTCATCTCCCCATGTACAAGCAGGGGGCGGATTGCATGGACGTTGTGCTGGCGTACTGCCGGATGCAATGGGAACAGATTCAGTCAGTGTAGGTTTACCAGGGATAGAAGATAGAGTTCAGCACTGTGTGAGTAACGTCAGCACAGCGACCATTGGCGAATGGCTGCATTCCTGATCACATTCTGAGTTTTATTGTGTCTCCATTACTGGGTCTGCCTGTGTGGCCCAATCGCCCAGACAGACCTAAACACCATTCCAGCTGCAGGGTTACCTGCTCTGCTTGAGTGACACACCTGCCCACTCCAGGCGACACAGTATCGCAACACATAGCTTGGAAAGCACTGCCTTAAGGTGTATGCGGTGTCTTAATCAGTGGTCAGAGTGGTACTTCGGGATCTCCAGATTTGGAGGCAGGCAGTCCTTTCTATTCATATAGAGGCATTTAGTAGGTTACCAAATAATACAAAAGAAACCAAAAACGTGTGAACAAAACAGAAACTAATGGTCGTGTCATTCAGAGGTAGGTCATGCTGAAAGCTGCCAGCCAGTTGAGTCATTTGATGCGGGAGGTTGATGTGCTGGCCCTTGGAGTAAAGGGCTCAACGGCAGTCAGATCTCAAGTCGCCATTGGAGTTTCGGCAGGTTGGCCAGTGGTAGGTGCCATAAGGCCTCAAGCCTCTTCCTTAGATCTGATGACATGGGTAGTGACATTCTGGGTCACAAGAAGTGTGCCAGAGGATCCACATCGGCAAGACATACCAGTGGTTCGCAGATGAGAGGTTATGGGGCCCACAGATCAGCGCAAAGTGGCCTTTGAGAGGTCTTGATAAAAAAGATAATAGAGTCCATAAGGTTTCTGACAGAGGAAGAGGAGCATCGCAAAATAACATCCCGTGTGGAAGAGACCGAACGCTTGGCATGTCTAGTCCTAACCTTCCAATTTCTGTAATCTGCGACCCATGTTCGAAAAGCGTTCTGATGATGCGGCTGTGATAGGTAGGCTTCGCTACGTCCGCTGTGTGCTTGGTAGCCGCCTGTAACAGTCACCTGGGGACTTATGCAACAGTTTAACAGGAGTTGGAGCCCAGCTGCAGGTGATGGCACAGGGAGGAGGCAAAAACCAGAAGTGCAGTACAGATTAAGTGGAAATCCAAAGGCAGGGTTAGACAAGAAGCAGAAGTCAGGGCTGGCAGCGCTGTATCATAGTCGGTAAAGCAGGCAGAGGTCAGAGTCCAGGAAATCAGTCAGTAGCGAAGCAAAGATCCGTCAGGAAGCACCAAACAGGCAAAATGACCGGATGCTAGGTTTCAGGCAGGGCTGGCTTTTACAGCCTGCTAATTAGATGCAGCTGACCCAAATTGGAAAAGGGCTACAGGTTGATCAGCACTGCTTAAGCCAGACAATGAGTCAGGAAGCAGAATAATGGTAACAGAAACTGAAGCCACCTGGTGGATATCATGGCAGAGAACCTGACTGGGATGCTGGACAACTTATGGCGTCTAATCAGTCCCTTGTGCAAGCTCCGCTCCCAAGTAAAACCTTTTTATATTATTTTTATTGCACCTTTGTGACAAACTCCCCTTTTTAAGGGAGTTTGCCATGAGTTTTTGGAGGGGCCTGCTTGCCAGCCTCCTTCCCTGCGACTATGGCCCCTGGGGTGTATTTCCCTGGGGCTTACTGGATTTGAAAACACTTTTTCTGCTCCTTTAAATTCATGGGAAAATGGGCCTCTTCCCCTCCCTCTTTTTCCTGTCGTATTGTTTCTCCAGCAGGGCATTGTCCCAGGACACTGCTAGACCAGTTTAAACTGGCTGCTTTGTTCCACCCCAATCTTCGATCAGCCCTTGCTATTTTCTGACCTCACCCTACTATAGTGCACTTTTAACATTGAAAATAGACCGGCTGCACAGCCAAAATCTGTGGAACTATTTTGGGCATGAAAGTCATGCTTGCGGTCGGTCAAAAGAGACAACTTTAACCACATGGCGATCCAACTGTATTTGTGAGTTCTGCTCTGATCTGGGTGATTCTTGGATATGTTGTTCACCCAGATCAGGGCTACCCAGAGATGTAGGATGGGGATGTGTTGTTGTTTTGGGGTGTTTCTGGACTTTGGGTAAAACTGGATATTTTCTGCCTGTGGTAATTTAGTTCGTCCATTGTGTTTGGTAATTGTATCACAGGCAGAGGGGAGGGTTTGTGTACATTAGCTGGGAGTGTCTAACTGTACAATACTGTGATGATTGGTTGTTGTGACTTTGTGTCCTGTGCTCCACAAGGCGCTTGTGGGGAAAACTGTATATAAGAAATGCCTTTGTGCTCATTAAACAAGTTCTACTTCACCCTCAATTTAGAGTCCTGTGTCTTATTGGAGGAAACAGCTACAAAGGATTGCGATGCTCTTCATGCTCCCTTGGATAATCACTAAGCTCTTCTAAGAACTTGTTCCTGCTTCACTCTCTGGAGAAAGAGAGGCACACCTACTGGAACCTGGAGTCTTGTCGTAGGTCCAGGGTGAGTAGGAGACGGCGAGACACCAGCCAAGCTGCATCGGTTCGTGGAGTCTGTGTTGGTTATGGTCTCTGGTGGAGTGCTTGGAGCCCTCAGGAAGCGCTAGGAGCATCCTTCAACGGAGGTACCCAGTCGGGGTGCCAGGTGATCCGTTACAACCTTATTGCATCCTCTAATCTAACTATGGATTAGGGCTTGATAGTCCTAGTAATACAAACCCGTATTCCGAACACTATAGTGTTCTTTTAACACATTATGATAATGAATAAGTAATCAAAAAAAACAATGACATGTATCAATAATGTAGATTTGCATAATGTTAAAAAGCATTTTACAACAACATATTGGCAACAACATAAATAGATGACGATTTCTGATTTCCGAACATTGCTTTAGAAATGCTGATCTGTTTTAAAGACTGGTAAAAAAATAAAAATAAGAACACACTTGAATAAATACGAATCCCAGAAAATATACGTCATATTTAACACAGAGAAATTGAGCTACTGGTAATTACACGCTGTGAATACTTTACCTCTTCAGGACTTCACGCATAATGACATAAAGATAACATCCATTCGTTAAATGGGTGAAGCATTCCATTTTGATATGGGATATTTAAAGAAACACACCAAAGGGGCCTACAGGCACCAGTCTCCGGTGACTTGGACCCTGCAGACCCTGCGTAAGTTATCAAACCTTTTTGGGTGTCCCGGAAAGCCATGTTTAAATTAATTGTGTTGTTTCAGCATGCTTAGGCATAATAATGAAAATAAATTTCCCCAAAAGATTTTACAAAGAAAAAAATTTCCTTTAACAAATAATTAAATTACAGATAAGAAAACAGTCAGGAAATAAATATATTTGTATTGTACAATTCTAATATACGTTTTGATATTGGCATGGGATTGCCAATACCATATCATCCTGATTGCAAAGTTACCTCTTTGGACACACACATATATACACATATGCACACAAACAGAGACATAGATATTCCAGACACATTCACTAATACCACTGCCAGATAAACAGACACACACAATTAATCAGTGACACACAAAGACTCACGTTCCCAGGTAAACAATGTCAGAGACAAACATACTGTACACCCACACCAAAATATAATAAAACAATATACGATTTGCTGCATACCCCGGCAACCATGTATACAAAAAATCTGAAGTGAATGGGTTAAGAGGCAGAATTTACCAAACCTGAGTATGTCATATACTGTAAATCAGGGGTGCCCAAAAGGTAGATCCCAGATATTTTAAGTCTACACTTTCCATGATACTTTGTCAATCTAAAGGCAGGCAAAGCATTATAGGAAATGTACTTCTACAATATCTGGGGATCCACCTTTTGGGCCCTGCTGTAAATTAATTCAAATTGTGAAGAATAACCTTCATGAGGTTACTGAACCAGAAAAAAAATTGGCTGAAAAATCCATTTCAGTTGTACTCAACTCGGCCGAAGGTGGTTTAATTTGAAATTAATCTCTTCCAAACTATACATTAATAGATACACAAGTCCTAACACATGTTTGGATAGTTTGTAAATGATAAGTGAATACATAGCTAGAATTGGGAACATTTATTGAAGGTATGTCCACATATGTTCACACCCTGTCAAACAGTTTGACTTGATTACTTAGTGATGAAAATAGTATGATGAACGTAACCCTGAACGTGCTTTGAAATCATAGGAAGAAGGGCAAAGGGCCACTAGCATGGTAGGGCTGGCAAGAGGAATGAGGGGCTACAGTCTCACACCATTATTCTGCAGAGTAAAATAATGATACCGGAGAAACTGACGGAAGCCAAGCACAGAGAGATGGACACAGGTTTCTTCAGGAAGGAAGAGATTCTTTATTCGGTTCACCGATCAGGACTCAGAGGGACTAATGTCACCAAAATACAACAAGTTCTGAGCCCCGGACAATAGTGTAGGCTCCTTATATAAGCATGTAACTCCACCCATAAGTAGCTCCACCCACACATTCTCTTACCCAATCAATCGAATAAGAACTAACTTCCCGTTTGACCGCATGGCTTGCCCAGCACAATGGAGGAGGGGAATACTACATCCGGTATTCTCGCACATGCTCCGTACACTACTGATTGTATCTTTGCCACGTGCAACCAACCGACCGATACACCAGTATATGCACGTACACATGCCACGTGGTAATCTCGGCCTATTTTTACAGAGATTCCACCACATTCCCCCCTTGGATGCCTCTGATATTTTCACAATTACGGAGGCATCACTTAACCTTAGTTTGCATATACCTCAGGTTGCCATGAACCAGACCAGACTTTGCGACTAATGACGTGAATCCCTCAACATTCTTCTTCCTGCCCTAGTTCTCCCTGATTTAGAGCCTCATATCTATATATGGCCATTATCTGTGCAGCAGCCTTTCTTTCTGCTATATTTTCTATAATGCCCTGCACAGACCTAACTACCAAAGGAACAAGACATGGTAGGAGAAGACACAGCATTAAGATTAGCATGACTCCACCAACCAATGCCTTAAGTCCTCCAAACTGCTCATACCAATTACCAAACCAACTACTTGGATTATACCCTTTCCATACCTGAGTAGGCACATGCGCTAGTTTAACCATATGGCTAGTAAGCTCAGCTATTGCTTGCCCTTCATCATCTATTTGAAGACAGCAATTGCTTAGGTTAAACTTCCCACATACACCTCCCTCTACTGCCAATAGATAATCCAAAGCTAATCTATTTTGGTAAACGGCTGTCCTCATCCTAGTATTATGCTTCGCTAGGAGATTGAGCGCTTGTGATGTCTCATTGGTAATTATCTCAACCACCGCCTGTAACCTTATAATGCGGTTGAGCATATATATTGGGGTTCTATATCCGAAAGTACCATCTTCTGCCCAAGTGGCTGGCCCATAATAATCTATAATACGCTGGGGAGGCCATTCATTATCTTCCCAGGTACCTATCTCTAGGGGTCCCCTTTTCTTCCTATGATTCACATCATATACTTTAACTCCCAAAGTCTCTCCTGTTTCAATAGGCAACAAGAAGAAGGATGGTTTGAGCATACCTAACACACATGCCCCTTCCCAGTCCTGTGGTAACTCCGAATAGGCCTTCTTACCACAGATCCAGTACAAATTTGCTGGGGCTTTCCAACTAGATGTGATAGATAGATCAAACCACACGTCCTTTAAATTGGCATAATTTGCAAACGGGTTAGGTGGTTCTGAGACATTTGAAGCCGACCACCAGGTTGTATTCTTTGTATTATCATCATAAGCTTTTTGCCCTAGACAAGTTAGTTCTCCTACAGATGTGTTAAACATTATTCCTTTTCTTGCTATGCAAACATAACCTATGATGGAGGTCTTTAATCGCCACTCAGATTTACCTCTAACAATCATTTGATAATCGGCTTGTGAAGATATTATTTGTTCAACTGTCTCAGAACCGGACATTACCTCCTTTGCTTCCCAGGGCCATTGGTCTCCCATGTTAGAACCTCCACATACATAGCAGTTGGTCACATTAAGACTACCAGCAATACTTTCAGCTAAATCTATAAACAGGTGTTTAGCATTATGGGGGATCTTATTTTCTACACTCATCTCTTCATAAAAAGAATGGAAAACCTGATGAGTTTGGGATGCTACGGTATCGGTCTCTATCCCTTTAAATAATATTGTCCCAGGATCTAAACCCGTCCCATATATCTGGAACCCAAATAAGTTATCAAACCTATCCAAGAATTGTTCAGGATTATTAATAAGTATATGGACTGGGTTACACTCCATAGACTTACAATACGGTTTGGTAGGCAACTTAGTAACAATCATATCCTTATCTACTGTCTGTCCCCAAGTTGCCCACCCCACACAAGACCAATATGGGCAATAATTATAATCCCTATCTGGGCATTTTGGACTTACGTACTTATTTTTACTACTGGGACAAATATACTTATCGTTAGACCCATACGTTCTCTCCCATTTAAGATCCCCACATACATTCCACGGCTTTCTACCACTTGATATCGCTTTACATGCATCAAACAGCAGAACACCCGAAGAATGTACGGTTTCTAATACTGTTTTATTTATTAGGGTCCCCTGTGGATCTCCATTCCGGAGGGTCAACCAAATCGTACGGGGTTGATACTCTGGATTGAAGCACTTAGGGTCTCCTACTCCTAAATGGCATACACTATATTCTATACCTAAGTATCTACACCTAGACACATATCCTTTACACTCATATTGTGAATGCCAAATTAGGGTCTGGGAAATATGATTACCTGTTATAGTAGTCTTAATGCAAACCTCACAGCTAGGTGTGTCGGTACCTCTACCTTCCTGAATATTTAAAAACACAAAAATACACATTATCAAAAACACTTCTTTCGACGTCTTCATCCTCAGTCTTCGTCCGTGCGATGGCACCTCAGCTTCCAGGATCTAAGGGCTGCAAGGAATGGAGTTCTGCTCTTCTCTTCACAGAGGTCCCTTCGAGACACCCTGGCTATGACACGTGGGTAAGTGGTCAGGCTTTATTATGGCCGTCAAAACACTCACTTACTGATCTCTTTCAATACAATTGTAATCCCAATATCTCCTCGTCACTCCGACTGAGTCGTGCGCTTTAACCGGATCTTGCAGGGATTCTCTGGATCTGGTGTAGCTTGCCAAGAATCTACTGCTGCTGGTTTAACCCTGGAGTGATGAATCCACGGAGTCACTTCAGCCACCTTTATTGCTGTAGGGGTAGACAAAAGAACAACATAAGGACCCCTCCACTTAGGCCCTAACGGTATACTGTTCCACTCTTTAATCCACACTTGATCTCCTGGATGATAGCTATGAACAGGGGGATAAATATTCACAGGTAATCTATCTTGTACCCATTTCTGTACCTCCTCCATAGTTTTACCCAACTCTACAACCTGCTGCCGGGTAATTCCTTCTCCCAACTGACTCAAATCCCCCCTTAAGTACGGGAGGTGGACGCCCATACATAATTTCAAAAGGTGAGAGACCCATCTGTCAGGGTACCTGAGGCCTCTACCTCTAAGGGAGGTAGAGATTTGGTGGTTTGCCCGTCCAGGCGAGCTGTTTCCTTCGTTCCTCGCGGTTCATCCAGTCACTTAAACACCGGCCGCGAGGAATCCACGTCCTTTTCTAGCGGGACGCTCAATACGTGACGTCATGACGCTATCACGAGCAACCTGTCACTCAAGTGTCCGATATCCAATCGGTACTTGTCAGAGGCGTGATTACCATCCAGAGCCAGGGTATTTAAGCTTACTTCTCTCTTCAGCTCATTGCCCTGTCGTGGTTCTAGCTTGTCTAGTCACTCAGTGCTCTGGTATTCTAGTTTACTCTATTTGGTTTTGACTCGGCTTGTTGTACTACCCTGCTTCTCTGTTCTCCCTTGACCCGGCTTGTCTCTCGCTTATCTGTCTTCCCGTTCCCTCGACCTCGGCTTGTCTCTGACTATTCTCTATTACTCTCGGTACGTTAGTCCGGCCATTCTAAGGCCCGGTATACGTACCTTTCCACTCTTTGTACTCTGCGTGTTGGATCCCTGTCCCGATCCTGACATTACGACAGGGCCAATGGATCCTGCAGGTACAAACAGTCAGCTTGGTTCTTCTGATCCCAGGTTTGACGCCATGGAGCATCGGATGGATCAGATGGCTCTAGCACTACAGGCACTTTTGTCTCGTGCTAGTAACCCACCTGAGGAGACACGTACTCCTTCTATTTCTCCTGCAGTCTCAGGTCTAGAGGTAGCCACTGTAGGTGCTTCTTCCCGTATTACCCCACCAGTACGTTATGGCGGGTCACCGGAGAAGTGCCGTGGTTTTCTGAACCAGATTAGCATCCATTTCGAATTACAACCCCGCTCTTATCCTACAGATAGAGCGAAGGTTGGATTTGTTATTACTTTACTCATTGAGAAAGCTCTGAGATGGGCCAATCCTTTATGGGAGAATGATAATCCACTAGTCTATAATTATAATGCCTTTGTAGCTGCGTTTAGAAGAACTTTTGACCCTCCTGGTAGAAAGGTCAATGCAGCTAGATTACTGTTGCGCCTTAGACAGGACAATCAAACACTTGTGGACTATGCACTAGAGTTCAGGTCCTTGGCGGCAGAAGTTAAGTGGAACGAACAGGCTTATATAGATGTGTTTCTGAATGGGTTATCAGATGTAATTCTTGACGAGGTCGCTACTAGAGAACTCCCTGAGAATTTGGAGGATTTAATTTCTTTTATATCTCGTATTGATGAACGCATAAGAGAGAGGCAGAACACTCGAGATAGGACCCGTAGACCCTCCTTTAAACTAGCGCCTACCTTTCAAAATTCTGAGTTCGAGGACTTACGTATTTCTGAACCTATGCAGATAGGCAGTACTCATCTCACAGAGAGAGAGAGACAGTACAGAAGAAGGGAGGGTTTATGTATGTATTGTGGAGTCAGAGGACATTTACGCCTAAATTGTCCTAATCGTTCGGGAAACGCTCGCACCTAAGTTTCTCTAGAGGACAGGCCTTGGGTGTTTCTACTTTGTCCTCTATTCACAACTACAAAGAGTTCAGGCTTCTGTTACCCGTTTCTTTGAGGTGGGAGAAGGGAGTAGTAAAGACTATGGCACTAATCGATTCTGGAGCTGCTGAGAGCTTTATAGATCAGGGTTTTGTTGCCAAGCATGCTATCCCATCCCAGTTAAAAGAGACACCACTGGCTGTTGAGGCCATCGATGGTAGACCGTTACTTGAGCCTGTTATTTTCCATGAGACCATACCGATTAACTTAACTGTTGGCATCCTACATAAAGAGGATATATCCTTAATGCTCATTTCTTCTCCGTCTATTCCCATAGTCCTGGGGTACTCCTGGTTGAGGAGACACAACCCTATTATTAATTGGGAGTCAGGGGAGATAGTTTCGTGGGGAAAGAATTGTCAAGAAAAATGCTTGCGGAAGGTCTTACCTCTCGGATTAACTAACACATCGACTACCTCTGACAATCCTACAGAGACACAAATTCCGTCTCAGTATCTAGATTTAAAGGCAGTATTTGACAAAAAGAAAGCCGATACCTTACCCCCACACAGGTCCTTTGATTGCAAAATTAACCTACTCCCTGGTACCATGCCTCCCAGAGGTCATGTATACCCATTATCTACGAAAGAGAACTCAGTTCTAGAGGAGTATATTCACGAGAATTTAGACAAGGGATTCATCAGGAGGTCCTCCTCCCCTGCCGGGGCTGGATTTTTTTTTGTTAAAAAGAAAGATGGTTCTTTGAGACCTTGTATTGATTATCGAGGCTTGAATAAGATAACCATTAAAAATGCCTACCCGATTCCCTTGATCACCGAACTCTTCGATCGTTTGAAGGGCTCTACAATTTTCACCAAGTTAGACCTCAGAGGGGCATATAACTTGGTGAGAATCCAGCAGGGACATGAGTGGATGACGGCATTCAATACTCGCTATGGTCACTATGAATATACGGTTATGCCTTTTGGGTTATGCAATGCACCAGCGGTATTCCAAGATCTGATAAATGAGGTTCTTAGGGAATTTCAGCAAGAGTGCGTCATTGTATACCTAGATGATATACTTATACATTCTAGTGAGATTGAGACTCATCACAAGCAAGTCAGGAGGGTTTTGCACAAGCTTCTTCAGCATGGTTTGTACTGCAAGTTGGAGAAATGTAGCTTTGATCAAACCCAGGTAACCTTTCTCGGCTATGTGATCTCTGGGGAGGGATTTAAGATGGATCCGGATAAACTCCAGTCCATTCTAGAGTGGCCTTTACCCAAAGGTCTTAAAGCCGTACAGAGATTTATTGGTTTTTCCAATTATTATAGGCGCTTTATTAAGGGCTATTCTTCAATTATCGCACCTATCACTAATATGACCAAACAGGGGGCTGATACTAAGAATTGGACTACTGAAGCTCTTCTTGCGTTCAAAACTCTCAAGGAGCTTTTCGCTTCCGCTCCAATTTTAGTTCACCCCGACACTTCCCTGCCTTTTCTGCTTGAGGTAGACGCATCAGAGACTGGTTTAGGTGCTGTCCTATCTCAAAGGTTGGGTGTTGATAAACCATTACATCCATGTGGATTTTTCTCTAAAAAATTGTCCGGTACTGAGAGCAGATATGACATTGGTGACAGAGAATTACTAGCGGTTATCAAAGCTTTGAAAGAGTGGAGACATTTATTGGAAGGTACTTTACATCCTGTTACCATTCTAACAGACCACAAAAATTTGTCTTATATCGGAGAGGCCAAGCGTTTGTCCTCCAGGCAGGCTCGTTGGTCATTGTTTCTTACCCATTTCAATTACGTTCTGACTTACAGACCTGGCTCAAAGAATTCTAAAGCCGATGCGCTATCTCGCCAATTTGAGCCTTCTGCTTCAGTTGAACCACTTGTGTCCTCCATTGTACCCAAATGCAATATTATTGCCAATACCAGTCTTAAAATTCATTCTCCGCTACTTGACCAGATCTTGAAGTCACAACATCTAGCTCCCGGAAACACTCCTGAGGGAAGAAACTTTGTTCCTCCTGAACTTCAACTGGAGCTCTTACAATGTTTTCACGAAAGTAAGATAGCTGGTCATCCTGGTATTCGCAAGACATACTCTCTGATATCCAAGGATTTCTGGTGGCCTTCACTTCGAAAAGATATTGAGGAGTTCGTCGCAGCTTGTGAGACTTGTGCCAAGACTAAACTACCTCATGCTTCTCCATGTGGCCTGTTACACCCCTTGGACGTTCCTGAGAAACCTTGGTCCTGTTTGTCCATAGACTTTATCGTTGATTTACCTGCTTCCAAGAGACAAACTGTTATTCTCACGGTGGTGGATAGATTTACTAAGATGGCTCATTTCGTACCATTACCTAAACTTCCGACTTCTCCTGAATTGGCGGAGATTTTTGCGAGAGAGGTTTTTCGCCTACATGGGATTCCTTCGGAGATTGTTTCTGATAGAGGTTCTCAATTTGTCTCACGTTTCTGGAGATCCTTTTGTTCTCAAATGGGTATCAAATTGAACTTCTCCTCTGCCTATCACCCTCAGTCTAACGGAGCTGCTGAACGTACTAATCAAAAGATCGAACAGTATCTACGTTGCTTTGTTTCCGAACACCAGGACGATTGGGTCGGTCTGATTCCTTGGGCGGAGTTCGCACACAATAACCTTGTTTGTGATTCAACTCGCTCTAGCCCTTTCTTCATGAACTATGGCTTTCATCCTTCGATTTTTCCTTCGGTTTCCTCTTCTCAGGGGATACCGTCGGTTGATGATCATGTCGCCAACCTGAAGAGATTATGGGATCAGACTCGGCAAATTCTATTACATAGTTCTTCGTTGTTCAAGAAACACGCTGACAAGCATAGAAGAGCGGCTCCTGTTTTTGTTCCTGGGGATAGGGTATGGTTGAGTACTAAGAATATTCGCCTAAAAGTCCCATCTATGAAGTTTGCTCCTCGCTACATAGGTCCTTACAGGATTCTCACTCGTATCAACCCGGTTGCGTATCGCCTTGCTCTGCCACCTGCCTTACGCATTCCTAACTCTTTTCATGTCTCCTTGTTGAAACCTCTTATTTGCAACAAATTCTCCTCTAAGGTTTCCTCCCCTCGTCCTGTTCAGGTGGAGGGTCGGGAGGAGTACGAGGTCAGCTCCATCATTGATTCCAGAATTTCAAGGGGAAAATTGCAATATCTGGTCAACTGGAGGGGATATGGTCCTGAGGAGAGGAGTTGGGTACCTCAGGAGGACGTTCATGCGTCTCGCCTTCGCAGAGCATTTCACCTCCGCTTCCCATCTCGCCCCGGTTCCTTCCGCCCGGTGGGCGTATCTGAGAGGGGGGGTACTGTCAGGGTACCTGAGGCCTCTACCTCTAAGGGAGGTAGAGATTTGGTGGTTTGCCCGTCCAGGCGAGCTGTTTCCTTCGTTCCTCGCGGTTCATCCAGTCACTTAAACACCGGCCGCGAGGAATCCACGTCCTTTTCTAGCGGGACGCTCAATACGTGACGTCATGACGCTATCACGAGCAACCTGTCACTCAAGTGTCCGATATCCAATCGGTACTTGTCAGAGGCGTGATTACCATCCAGAGCCAGGGTATTTAAGCTTACTTCTCTCTTCAGCTCATTGCCCTGTCGTGGTTCTAGCTTGTCTAGTCACTCAGTGCTCTGGTATTCTAGTTTACTCTATTTGGTTTTGACTCGGCTTGTTGTACTACCCTGCTTCTCTGTTCTCCCTTGACCCGGCTTGTCTCTCGCTTATCTGTCTTCCCGTTCCCTCGACCTCGGCTTGTCTCTGACTATTCTCTATTACTCTCGGTACGTTAGTCCGGCCATTCTAAGGCCCGGTATACGTACCTTTCCACTCTTTGTACTCTGCGTGTTGGATCCCTGTCCCGATCCTGACACCATCCTTCTGGTAGGTGTACTACGAATACGTAACAGAGCTATAGGCAAAAGAACATTCCACTTAAGCTGAGTCTCTTGACACATCTTTGCCAACTGGTTCTTAATAGTTCTATTCATTCTTTCTACTTTACCAGAGCTCTGAGGTCTATATGCCGTATGAAGCTTCCACTTAATACCAAGTATATGAGTCAGTTGTTGTAGGCACTGATGAACAAAGGCTGGACCATTATCCGATCCTATAGAGCATGGTAGTCCATATCGGGGTATTATTTCTCGTAACAGGAATCGTACAACTTCTCCTGCTTTCTCTGTACGAGTAGGACATGCTTCTACCCAGCCTGAATAGGTACACACAACTACTAGTAGGTAGCGATGTCCACCGGATTTAGGCATTACTGTGTCATGCCTTAACTATGGTATCCTCTTACTTCCTGGTTCCATGGAGCCTAGCCACACCCCTGTATGACACGGTCTGCCTATTTAATCTGACTGCACCAGCTGATCAAGGCTGGATTATTGAACTACGTTCCTTACTCACAACCCGGCTACAACTTCGTTGTGAAAGCCTCTGCTACCAGACCGGACTGAAAGACTCTGCAAAGTTCCCTTCACCTCTCCTCATCCACGACTAAAGATTAAACACTCTTCATACGCCTCTGAGGAGATCTCGGGAAACCAGTGTTCTATGTGCCGGAAGCTAAGTAAAACCAATGTGATAAGAGTTTCATCTAAAAGCTGTTATTACCTGTCTCCAAAAGTCCTTCGGTAAAAACAATTCCGTTACAGCTAACTTCAACTCATACTTCATATCAGTTATCTGCATCTGTCTTGCTTCAGTTAAAGTATGGAACAGCTATTGTAATTACTTATCACCTAAACCGTTAACTCTACTAAGAGACTCCTTATTGATTCAGTGTCTGCAATTTATTATCGTTTACTACTTAAAGCTACAGTGCCTGTAATTGTGGACTTCAGTTATCGTTTACTACTTAAAGCTACAGTACCTGTAAATTGGAATTAAAGTCTTTACCTTTTACTTTCTTTAATAAATATTCAAACTATACGAAATCTGCAGTTGTGTTCCTTCATAACAAATGTTTAGACGTGACAGAATAATCCAGCCCTTGTAATGGATCCAGCAGATTTCGATTCTACTATAGCTACGCTGAATCAAAGAGTTAATGCACTAGCCCAAAGTGTGCAAGACCTGCAAGTTACTAATGAAAGACTTCTCACTTATATCAGAGATTTACAAACTCATACTCCTCATACTACTCTGCACTCGGCTAGTGATCCTGCTGTGTGTAACCCTGAAAAGTTCTATGGAGATCGTTCCAGATACAGGGAGTTCCTCAACTCTTGCAAACTTTTAATTGCTTTGAAACCTAGATCCTATCCTACAGAAAGAACTAAAGTTTGTTCGGTTATTTCCTTTCTAAGAGGTGAACCTATGTCATGGGCTCATTCCTTTCTGGAAAACGATGACCCCATTTTAGATTCACTGGATGAATTTTTTGAAGCCATGTCTCTTCTCTATGAAGATCCTAACAAACAAGCTACAGCTGATTTAACAATCAGAACACTACAGCAAAGAAATAGACCAGTTGAAGATTACATTGCTGAATTCAAAAGATGGGCTATAGAAACGCAATGGAATGACATCACATTGCGCAACCAATTTCGAATTGGTTTATCGGAAGCTGTAAAAGATGAATTATCTAGAACAGAACTCCCTACTAATTTGAACGCTCTAATTCGCCTATCAATCAGCATTGACAGAAGATTAAGAGAAAGAAATGCCGAAAAAGCCCTTTCACATTCAAAAGACCGCAAACCTTTCACTCCCTCAAAAGCTCCAGATAAGACTTCCATACCAAGTGAACCTATGGAAATAGGGATAATAAGAAGTCCCCTCACTCCTGAAGAGAAAAATCGAAGACGTCAATTAAACCTATGCATGTATTGTGCCTCTCAAGTTCATTTAGTCTCTGATTGTCCTTTATTGAAACGGATAAAAGGCAGAAGGCAGTCTCATGCCTCTTCCATCCTAAGTGTACTTCCCTCTACAGCAAATACTCAAATGTCCCCTATCGTTCTTGTATTACAGTGGGACAATAAAATAATTATAACCAAGGCTGTTATCGATTCCGGTGCAAATGGAGTATTCATCGACTCAGCCTTTGTAACAAAGAATAAAATTCCTTGTGTTCGTAAAAGAACTTCTGTACCTGTTAAAGTGATTGACGGGTCCCTCATCTCATCGGGACCAATACTTCATGAATCCATCCCTCTAAAAGTAACCATCAATCATACTCATACAGAAAGTCTTATATTTGATGTCATCTCATCACCATTATTTCCTATTATATTAGGTATCAACTGGTTAAGGAACCACAACCCTCAAATCTCATGGTTTCCCTTCTCTCTTGCATTTGATTCTGATTATTGCAAGAAAACATGCTTGCAACGTATTCCAATTCTCCAGTCTACGAAAGAACCAGCTAAAACCTCATGTTGTTCTGACACCGAACTGGAGTCTCCTCCTCCTACAGTCATTGGAATCCTATCTTCTCTTATCGACGACGTTAAAGGTCTCAGTGAAGACGCTCTTGAACTTCCTAAATCAAGTAAATTATCCAAGAAAAACGGTCTCTACTATTTTAAAGACCGGATTTATGTACCTCCCTCTTTCAGAATTAAAGTACTTGAAATTATTCATGATTCTCCTCTGGCAGGTCATCCAGGTATGAAAAAGACCCTTGAATTGTCTAAAAGATACTATTGGTGGCCTCGTCAAGACCAAACTATTGAATCTTATGTCAATTCCTGTTCTGTATGCCAAAGATCCAAACATGTGTCATTGCTAAAGCCTTATCATCCTGACCCTTTCCAAAGAAATGTCACTACTTCTCCTGATCCCATATTGGTCCAGGGTGAAGAAGAATACGAAATTCAAAGTATACTGGATTCAAGGATCCATCGTGGCTCCTTACAATACCTCATCAGATGGAAAGGATATGGTGTTGATGAAGATACATGGGAAAACTCCTCTGTTGTTCATGCTAATAAATTGATTTCCAAATTTCACAAGCATAACCCTTCTAAGCCAACTCAATAGCACCCAGAGGTTGCTCATTAGAGAGGGGGTACTGTCATGCCTTAACTATGGTATCCTCTTACTTTCTGGTTCCATGGAGCCTAGCCACACCCCTGTATGACACGGTCTGCCTATTTAATCTGACTGCACCAGCTGATCAAGGCTGGATTATTGAACTACGTTCCTTACTCACAACCCGGCTACAACTTCGTTGTGAAAGCCTCTGCTACCAGACCGGACTGAAAGACTCTGCAAAGTTCCCTTCACCTCTCCTCATCCACGACTAAAGATTAAACACTCTTCATACGCCTCTGAGGAGATCTCGGGAAACCAGTGTTCTATGTGCCGGAAGCTAAGTAAAACCAATGTGATAAGAGTTTCATCTAAAAGCTGTTATTACCTGTCTCCAAAAGTCCTTCGGTAAAAACAATTCCGTTACAGCTAACTTCAACTCATACTTCATATCAGTTATCTGCATCTGTCTTGCTTCAGTTAAAGTATGGAACAGCTATTGTAATTACTTATCACCTAAACCGTTAACTCTACTAAGAGACTCCTTATTGATTCAGTGTCTGCAATTTATTATCGTTTACTACTTAAAGCTACAGTGCCTGTAATTGTGGACTTCAGTTATCGTTTACTACTTAAAGCTACAGTACCTGTAAATTGGAATTAAAGTCTTTACCTTTTACTTTCTTTAATAAATATTCAAACTATACGAAATCTGCAGTTGTGTTCCTTCATAACAAATGTTTAGACGTGACATACTGTATAATCTATTTGAAGATCGGACATAGGGAGTCCCCCCATATACTGGACTCCCGGTGGTTTCACTGGTCCTTGCCTTGTTCTTAGCACATATTACACATCTTCGTACAATGGCTTGAGTCAAGTTGGACAATCTTGGTATGTAGAAATGTTTTCTGAGAGATTCTTCCATACTATCTCTTCCAGAATGTGTCCCGTTGTGATAGTTCTGGACAATTTCTACAGCTAGTGAAGCTGGAATAACTATTCTTCCATCTTCTAACTGATACCATTTGTTCTCCAGGTACTTCCCAGCTTCAGTCTTTAACCACTCTTCTTCTTGAGCTGTATAAACTGGAGTCCATTGAGTCAGTGGAGTCGGTATAAGAGCAGCTATATGTTCCACATATTCCTGTCTTCCTGATTCAGCGGCACGCTTAGCTGCATTATCTGCCATCCGATTTCCTTTGGTTACATCACCATCTCCTTTCAGATGCGCCCGACAATGTATAATACCAACTTCTTTCGGTTCCCACACGGCTTCCAGTAGTTGTAATATTTCAGCTGCGTACTTAATTTCTTTACCCTCTGAATTCAATAGTCCTCTTTCTTTATACAAAGCTCCGTGGGCATGAGTGGTTAAAAATGCATACTTGGAGTCCGTGTAGATCTCTTAAACCTTCAGCCAATTGTAACACTCGTGTTAGTGCAATTAGTTCTGCCTTCTGTGCCGATGTTCCTTTTGACAATGCCGAGCTTCTATCACCTTGTCTATGGTTGTTACTGGATATCCTGCATAGCGAATCCCTTCTTTCACATAACTACTGCCGTCCGTATAGTACTGGACATCAGGGTTCTGGATGGGAAAGTCACGAAGATCTGGTCTACTTGAAAATACTTCATCCATCACCTCCAGGCAATCATGTTGACTTTCAGTAGGTTGTGGCAAAAGGGTAGCTGGATTTAAGGTGTTAACAGTCTCTAAATGCACTCTTGGGTTTTCACACAACATAGCTTGATACTTAGTCATGCGGCTGTTACTAAACCAATGATTGCCTTTATAGTCTAGCAACGTCTGTACTGCGTGCGGGACTCGCACATAGAGTTCTTGACCCAGAGTGAGTTTATCGGCTTCAGCTACCAGCAGGACGGCGGCAGCTACGGCTCTTAGACAAGGTGGAAGACCACTGGCCACTGCATCCAGTTGTTTTGACATATATGCAACAGGTCTTTGCCATGATCCCAAGTACTGTGTCAATACTCCCACAGCCATTCGTCTGTGCTCGTGTACATATAAATAGAATGGATGTGTATGATCAGGTAGACCTAATGCTGGGGCACTCATCAAAGCCTTCTTCACATCTTCAAATGCCTTTTGCTGTTCAGGTGTCCACAGGAAGGGATCGTGTTCTGTACCTTTTATAGCTGCATGAAGAGGTTTCGCCAATATCGCATAACTGGGAATCCATATCCTACAGAAGCCTGCTGCCCCCAAGAATTCCCGCACTTGTCTTCTATTCTTGGGTATTGGTATTTGGCATACAGCTTCTTTTCTCTCTGGCCCCATTATTCTTTGACCTTCAGAGATATGGAATCCCAGATACTTGACAGTTGGCTGACACAACTGAGCTTTCTTCCTGGACACCTTGTATCCTGCCTTCCAGAGAATGTGTAGTAGATCATGTGTTGCTTGCTGACATATTTCTCTTGTAACTGCCGCTATCAACAAATCATCCACATATTACAATAGTACACACTCTCCTGGGATGGACTTGAAATCCAGTAAGTCTTGACGTTATCTGCGCTTGTAATTTTGACAACAAGTCACGTCCTAGCAGTTGGACTGGACATTCAGGCATATAAAGGAATTGATGTTTTACTACGTGGCCTCCCAATGTACAGAGTCGACTTTTAAGAACCGGTTTAGCAGCACTCCTTCCAGTTGCTCCTATTACAGTGATAGTTCTTCCAGATGGAGGAGCAACTAGGTCAGTCACCACCGAATGTTCAGCACCAGTATCGATCATGAATGCACTCCTTTTTCCCCCTATTGATACATCGACCATAGGCTCCGCTCGGCCAAGGGGGATAGAGCCCGGTCGGTATCAATAGTCCTCCATGACCGTGTCAGCCAATCCTACAAAGTCCCTATCTTCTCTATCGCGGGATCTCTGCGCTGCTGGATAATACCTGTCTTCTCTAACACTTCCTCTATTGCTACCATTATTCCCTCCAGGACCTCCTCTACCTCTCGCTCTGCCTCTATAATTACCATATCCTGCCCTAGGTCTGTCTCTCTCACACTGTTCCCTTTGTGGACACTCACTTCTCCAATGCCCTTCTTCCCTACAGTACGCACACTGATTCCTACTCAGGGGTTCCCTATTCCACTTACTATCGCCTTTATCTGCTCCCCTATACACCTCTTTCTCCCTTCTATCTACGCCTGCGATCGCTACCGCTAGCATATCTGCCTTTCTACGCATCTTGCGCTCTTCCTCTTTCTTCGTCTCTGTTTCCCTGTTCATATACACCTTATTCGCTACCTCCATTAGTTGGGTTATGGACATCCCTACGAACCCTTCTAATTTTTGTAGCTTGCGCTTTATATCCCCGTAGGCTTGGCTGACAAAGGCAGAGTTAACCATCTAGGAATTCTCAGGGGCCTCCGGATTAAAGGGGGTATACAAGCGGTATGCCTCCAATAATCGGTCATAAAAGACACTGGGTGATTCATCACATTTCTGCAATACCTCAGCCGTCTTAGACATGTTAATCGCCTTCTTTCCTCCAGCTTTCATGCCAGCAATTATAGCGTCCCTATAAGCTTTTAAATGAACCAAGTCTGCGCCATTGACATTCCAATTTGGATCGGCATTTGGATAATGTGCTGTGGCCCATGCTGCTGGGTTGGCCTGATTTTGTGTACGGGCCTCTTCTTCCAGCGCTTTAATTGCCGCTTGATTTATCCTAGTCCTTTCCTCGTTATTAAACAATGTCATTAATAATTGCTGGCAATCAGCCCAAGTAGGATTGTGTGTCTGGACTATTGAAGTAAACAGATCCGTCATTGCTTGAGGCTTTTCGGTGTAAGAGGCGTTATGGGTCTTCCAATTAAAGAGATCAGTAGTCGTAAAAGGAACATAAACGTAGACTGGATCAGCGTATTGTATCTGGCCGTCATCGTTAATGTGTGTCGGGCCAGGAGTCAATCGAAGTGGCATTTGATAATGTTGGGATTGGAGAGTACCGGTCAGTTGTCGGGTTAATATGGGGCTTCGTAGAGATGCGTCAGTTAGGGGTTCCGGTCGAGGGGTAGTAAGGCAAGGGTATGGGGAAGCTTTACTATGGGGAAGGTTGGTGAGTAAAATATTCCGGGCCGGGCTAGGGGGAGCCTGACCGGAAGCTAGATATGGCGCCAAATCTGGGTATGTGGAGTTAACGGAAGCAGGTATCGGAAGGGGAGGTTTTGAAACAAGAGGGTTGGGCTCTGAGCTAGAGGAGGAAGTAGGTGGGGACAACGGGGAAAGGGGAGGAGCGTTTCCAGTAGCACCTCCTCTTCCTCTTCCTGTGGAGGAGGAGTAAGGGGGCGGCATAGGAATCTCAGACTCAGGGGGCGTGTCCAAAATGGGCGTTATTACGGCCTTAGTGGACAAGCGAGTCCTGGCCACCATGAGGCGACATTGTTCCTCGTGGCATACTCGGATCCATTTTGGCGAGTCATTTACGGCCTGCCTCCAACAATCAATATATGGAAACTGGCCGTAAAGTTCAGGCCTACCTGATACAGCCAAAGTAGGCCATCCCCTACTACACAAAGTAATCAGGCGTGCTGGAGACATCTTTACCCCAAAATCACATGCTTTATATCCCTTTTTAAAATTCTTTATCATGCATCCTAAGGGATCCAAAATCGTCGAATCCGATGCGCCCATACTTAACAATGGAGCGTCGTTTCCAACAGAAACTATACAAACACTCTACCAACGGTCACACCCGTTCCCTCGGCAACAGCACCACGTGGTACAGTTACTAAGTGAAACGCACACAACAAAACACTCAGGGAATTCCCGTACACACACAGCTGTTACACTAAGTAACTAATACTGTGCCCTTTGGCAAAACTATACGGTCACCCACGCTATAATTTCCTATATTTGAATTACCCGTCTATAACATACCCCAGTAACATCGTCTTTACAAACAGTAGTTACAGTACGGTTATCATAGGTTAAAGTACAATTTAAAGTCACAGTACAATTAGTAGTGGTTTTGGTGTTAAACATGCAACATAGACGACAATTATTAGTACTTATTTACAGTGTCAGTAATTATACATGGTTATGGTACCGTGCGCTATAATACAATTACACACTATTCACACTCTCCTAGACGGCAGAGCTCACGCTATCTAGCAAGATATACACGCTACTACAACAATCTTTAACACATATACAATTCCCAACTAATCTATTGGCCAGTACCTTGATGGACTACCTAAAACTATCTACATACGTTTTGGTTAGCCACACTGCCCAAGCACCACATATAGCGAACTAGAGGGCGGAAATTACAACAGTACCCTCTTAGTCTATCTACTCTATCAATAGTCTAGTGGGTTCCAAATTTACACGCCTTCCCACTTAGCCAAGATAGGTTGAGATCTAGCGAACCGAATTTACACAGGCGCCGCTTAGTCTCCCGGTCCCTCCGACCTAGCGAACGAAATATACACCCTAGAACGCTAGTCTAGACAAGACACCGGTGTCCGGCTAGGGCTATTTACACCAGAACCCCGCCTGGCTCCAAACCAAAATTAAACGGGCTTACTAAAGGGCATTTAATTGAGCGGTGCGCCTTCGTTCCTTCCCTCCACTGGAGGGGGCAGATTCCAAATAACCCCTTATGGGCCTACCGCACAATCGGTATCCAATACCCCTAGGCGGTTCGCCGTCTAAAACAGCGGTCGTCTTACCTCCTCGTTCCTGAACCTGAGTTCACACTCATCGACGGGGACACCCCAGCACTTACTACGTAGAGGCCGATGATCTCCTGAACAACAAACCAGTGGCGCCGAGACGAAGGGAGGTCCACGCAGAAGTTCAGGGGTGCAGCCGTAGAGAACGTGGGCAAAGATAGACCGTCTCACGCCTCTGCTTCTCAGCTACCGTTGAACGATGAGCTTCCCGGCCAATGCACCAAATGATACCGGAGAAACTGACGGAAGCCAAGCACAGAGAGATGGACACAGGTTTCTTCAGGAATGAAGAGATTCTTTATTCGGTTCACCGATCGGGACTCAGAGGGACTAATGTCACCAAAATACAAGTTTTGAGCCCCGGACAATAGTGTAGGCTCATTATATAAGCATGTAACACCACCCATAAGTAGCTCCACCCACACATTCTCTTACCCAATCAATCGAATAAGAACTAACTTCCTGTTTGACCGCATGGCTTGCCCAGCACAATGGAGGAGGGGAATACTACATCCGGTATTCTCGCACATGCTCCGTACACTACTGATTGTATCTTTGCCACGTGCAACCAACCGACCGATACACCAGTATATGCACGTACACATGCCACGTGGTAATCTCGGCCTACTAAATTTATTTTTACCGAGATTCCACCACAATAACAGTAGGTGCATTGAGATGTCTGTTGTCAGCAGGAGAGAAGCAGCAGGCAATAATAGTACAGGGCCTTTGCCCGGTCAGCACTGTGTAGGTTTGTGCATGGGCTGGTATCCTGCAATTATCATGTTTTCAAGGACTGCAGGGATGCTTCCAGATGGGCTGCAGTATCTGGGGCTGAACGGACTGCCAGTTTGGGACATGTTTACTGCAGGCCAGGGCCAACCATGCCATGGCTCCAGGCGACACTGACAGGGGCGGCATTTTGCCGCCCCTGTCATTATCTAATACGATAATATCCATTTGGGAAAAGCCTTTGTTTTTTTTTATGTGTTTTGTTAGCGCGGTTGTGGTGGTGGTGGGGGGGGGGTCTGAGAGAGTAGAGGGCAGGAAAGCATAGGGGCTGTGGTAGGAGAACAGGAAGAGATAGAGGATGTGGTGGGTGCAGGAAGAGATAGAAGATGTGGTGGGTGCTGGGGGTATAGTGACTGTAGTGGGTCAGGTGGGTGCATAAAGGCATTAGGGCTGAATAAAATATTTACCAGAAGCATACATACCTGCTGAGTGCGGTCTCTGCCAGGCTGCTCCTTATCTCCATCGAGATCGCAGGCCACGAGCACTATGCAGATTCTGCAGGACAGGAGAGAGCAGGAAGTGATGTCACTTCCCATTCCCCAGACTCCGCTCTTCCTCTCACACAGAGCTCCGCACAGTCAGAGCATAGAGGAGACCTGGCAAGAGCAGCAGGATGTGGAGGGTCACTTACAGTGCGATGGCTTGTATTGCAGGAGCCTCAGCCTATCGCTGGAAAATGTTTTATTTTAGGAATACGTGAGGAATTATGTTTTTCTGGCTGGGGAGATCTCAGCCAGAGCATGATTGTTCAGCAGTGCCCCTCTGTGTCCATGACTGATGAGCCCAAGGGTCAATTTGCCCCTGAGCTCCCATGTGGTTCCCAGAAATTATTCAATGATGGAGAGCCGTGCTGCCGTGGGAGCTGGACCCAATATAAGTGTAGACTAAAATTCTCCCTTGCAATAATGAATTGACTACAACAGTCTTTGCCCCTGGGGGAACAGATGCCCCTTTCATGTCCATTAAATACACAAGGGTTTATTTACTATACAGTTAAATGTACTAAATTGAAACAAACTGCAAATTAATCCAAGTTAAAATAGCCACAGCTATGACTATAATTGAATTTATTAACCCCTTAAGGACACAACTTCTGGAATAAAAGGGAATCATGACGAAATATTTCCATCATGTGTCGTTAATGGGACACTCAACGCACCAAAACAACGTAATCTAAATTAAGTTGTTATGGTTCAAGGAGGCACTGTTCCCACAAAGTTGCCTCTTGGCACCATAACAACTTAATTTATATTAGGTTGTTTTGGTGCCTAGAGTGTCCATTTAAAATAACTATATAGTGAACAAACTCTACAGCAACACATAATGGAGAGCTGACAAATTTAGCAAAATAATTGAGTTGAAAAATAATCTGGATTTTCCAATTCAGCTATATTGGCCACCAACATGCAAGCCACTGGCCAGTTCCTGAATGTATTTGTAGATGTGTGTTTTGTGTAAATACAAAGCATCAGTGTATGTGTGTAAAATAGTGGTCTAGTATCAGATGTTTTGGACTACACCTCCCATGATGCTTTGCCAGCATTATAGCTGTAAGAGCATTATGGTAGATGTAGTCCACACTGGAGAGCCAAAGGTTGCCTACCCCTGGTAAAGTAGCTCAGTTCTTTATCTTCAGCTTGTTTCTCCCTTTAACCCACACTTGTGTCTCTCCCTCCATCTTTATTCTTGCCTGATATCCCTGCAGTGTGATGCATGCTGGCTGACATGTTTCTGGATCCTCATGGTCTGGGCACAGCCTTAGCAGCTCCCTAGCAGGGTCAGTGTGTGGAGTGGCAGGGCTATGATGTAAGATCCTATCCCCACCTCCCTCCCCATAATGCAACAGAGGTAGAGAAAACTCCTAACTAAACTTCAACATGCTTTTGAGCCTCCCTATGGTTCAGAGAGGCCCTCCTCACAGACAGAGACCCTTGTGACTTCAGAAAGGCTCTCACTGGGGCCAAAACGTTGCCTCTGTTTCAATAGAAGTCTGCCTTTGGATTTAACCCTTTGAATGCCTGGACAGCTTTCAGTTCTATATATTGTATTAACGTGTATGTAGCCACCCAAGTCTGGTAGGAACCATTGGAACATGCCTCTGCTTGGTGTGTGCAGACAAATTGTTGGAAAACATAACTCATTAAAGGGACATTTAACAGCAGAGAAACTGCAATGTCTGCATTGCGGGGTTAAGACTGTCTCTGGTGGTTGTCTCCGGACGGACGTGACATTGGAGAAGGCGGAGAGTAATCCAGCGCTGAAAATCAGGTAAGCGAATAAAGTTTGATTTAACCCTTTATTTGCCCGGGGGGTTTAATTGTGGTAGATAGTATAGAAAGGAGATGGAAAACAGCTGAAGTCCAGGAAGGTTGAGATGGGGGAAGTGGAAAGATTAGCAGACACAGTAAGAAGGTATTAAATACATGTTCAAATAAAGTTCAATGAACAAATGGTAACTTTAAATGTCTGGTAATGCAAGAAGCTTGTGTAAGAAAATGAGGGAGCTTGATATATTTATTGGCATACAAGCAGAAGTATTACATAATTGGGATTACTGAGACGAATCACTTAATTGGGCTATTAATTTAAATGGATATACATTATTTAGAAAGGATGGAAAAGGGTCCAGGATATGCCTTTATAGTGAACCTGATTTGAAGTCAAGTGATACTCCAAACGCCATTAGGTTTACTGTAGGTGGAAGGCTTAAACTCCATTATGGCTGCATAGCCTGATACCGTGATCACTGTTACAATGTGACACTGTCTCTATCCCTCTTTTTAATCTGAGGCAAGAGAGACAGAGAAATCGATGTCAAATGTCAAAAAATGTGTTTACAAAAACAAACCTTTTTTTTTTAACCCTTTCAGTGCTGATCACAGCATTAACCCTGATAATGAAATTACCCCCTTAATCACATAGTTTAAAGTAATCCCTCTAAAATGGCATGTTTTTTTTACAGCAGAGGAGACATATGCCGTTCTGGCAGGCTCTGTCACAGAAAGTGACGCTGCGACATTAAACCCTTAAGTGACATTTAACCCTCCAGTGAGTGGTGCCCCACAACTATCTAAAAGAAGGCAGTGCCAGAGCAAAACTGGGTATCCCCAAACTTTACTGCCCCAGAAATACCCCTGTTCATGGCTACACCTGGTATCACTATAACGGTAGATGTTTGTGATCTTTTGAATTTTAGCCTTGTTAAGTTGGATAACATATTTAAGCTGATGGGTGAGCAAACCCACTTGTTTGCCAGCCAGTATCTTTCTGTGAATCCATGGTCACATTACAGTAGAAAAACCATGTGGTACTTAACTGATGTAGCAGAATTTTTTTATTTTTTTATTTTGGACTTCAACCCTAGTATAGGGTATTGTGAAAAAGTCAAGTAACGGGTCCTACTGGCACAAGCACCCCATCCTGGCTACCCCTCTTTTCCCAGGAGTTATGATGAGGGATCGCTACGAGTAAACACAGTGATTGTTTGACAGGCTTCAGAAAATTCTGTACCTTATTCAACTCCTGCCTGATACATTTTTCCAAAAATGTGTATACCAGACCATACCATTTGTATTGACGAATCACTTGTGAAATTTAAAGGTAGACTGCTTTTCAAACAAAATATCCCATCGAAGCAGTCACGATATGGCATCAAATTTTGTAAATTATGTGAATCCACTACTGGCTATACACAGGCGTTTTGGATTTATCAAGGGAAGGATAGTCCTCTCCACCCACCAGGATACCCTGATTCTGTGCGCACAAATAGCAAGATTGTGTGGGATCTGATCCTTCCTTTGTTAAATAAGGGTTATCAGGGTTTGATAATTATTTTACCAGTATTTTTTTTTTTTTTTATATATATATCCTTTTTATTAATTTAATTGTTAAAAAATACATATAACATACATTGACAAAACAAGCTATTTTAATGTACACTATTGCATTATACCAGTAATTACAAATTAAATATAAGACAAACATTAAGCATACCAGTATTGATTTATTTTGTTTTAAAGCCCTAGCATGTGTCACAGTGTGTAAAACTGAGGTTTTCGCCAAATTCTGACAAGCGGCAGAAACAGTAGAGGCTCCTATTCAGCTCTACACCAGGATGTGAAGCTGGCCCTTCAATTCACATATAGGAAAGATGTATACATGCTGTCTACAATGTACTACGAAAATACAGTGCCCGTGTCTATCAGGACAAACTGAGCTGCTGGAAAAATTCAAGCGCCATGTAGACTAGATTAAACACTAAAATAAAACTTTAAGGGAAACTGACGCTAAAATAATACATATAAAACCCAGTGCAGCTAGAAATCATCACCCAAGTTTATTATCAACTATACATTTATAACATAACCAAAATTAAAAAAAACAAAAAACATTCAAGATGATAGCCAGGAAACATGTCAATAAAATGGCTACCTCTATTGAAGGTAGTAAAGATATTTATTCCACGGTGGGTCCTTGGTTCCTGCTGTTGATTCCAGCTATCCTGCATTATTGGATAATTGTTGATGTGCCTAAGTAGCTCAGAGCCGACTACCAATCAGCTCTGAAAAGTGTGAGTTTTCCCACACAATTATTCTCACTACATCAACATTGCACTTTATACTGGTGATACTCGAAAAATTAGAATATCGTGCAAAAGTTCATTTATTTCAGTAATGCAACGTAAAAGGGGAAACTACTTTATGAGATAGACGCATTACATGCAAAGCAAGGTAGTTGAAGCCGTGATTTGTCATAAGTGCGATGATTATAGCTTACAGCTCATGAAAACCCCAAATCCAAAATCTCAGTTAATTAGAATATTACATGCAATCAATAAAACAAGGAGTGTACATAGAATAATATTGGACCTCTGAAAAGCATAAGCATGCATATGGACTCAGTACTTGGTTGGGGCCCCTTTTGCAGCTATTACTGCCTCAATGCGGCGTGGCATGGAAGCTATCAGCCTGTGGCACTGCTGAGGTGTTATGGAAGACCAGGATTCTTAAATAGCGGCCTTCAGCTCTTCTGTATTGTTCGGTCTCATGTCTCTCATCTTTCTCTTGGCAATGCCCCATAGATTCTGTATGGGGTTCAGGTCAGGCGAGTTTGCTGGCCAATCAAGCACAGTAATTCCACGGTCACTGAACCAGGCTTTGGTGCTTTTGGCAGTGTGGGCAGGGGCCAAGTCCTGCTGGAAAATGAAGTCAGCATCCCCATAAAGCTCGTCTGCGGAAGGAAGCATGAAGTGCTCCAAAATCTCCTGGTAGATAGCTGCGTTGACCCTGGACTTAATGAAGCACAGTGGACCAACACCAGCAGATGACATGGCTCCTCAAATCAACACAGACTGTGGAAACTTCACACTGGACTTTAAGCATCTTGCAGTGTGTGCCTCTCCATTCTTCCTCCAGACTCTGGGTCCTTGGTTTCCAAATGAGATGCAAAAGTTGCTCTCATCAGAAAAGAGGACTTTGGACCACTGAGTAGGTCTGTTTTTCTTTAGCCCAGGTAAGACGCTTCAGACGTTGTTTGTTGTTCAGGAGCAGCTTGACAAGAGGAATCCGACATCTGAAGCCCATGTCCAGGATCTGTCTGTGTGGTGGCTCTTGATGCACTGACTCCAGCCTCAGTCCACTCCTTGTGAAAGTCCCCAACACATTTGAATGGCCTTTTCCTGACAATCCTCTCCAGGCTGCGATCACCCCTACTGCTTGTTCACCTTTTTCTTCCACACTTTTCCCTTCCACATAACTTTCTATTAATGTGCTTTGATACAGCACTTTGGAAACATCCAACTTCCTTCACAATTACCTTTTGAGGCTTTCCCTCCTTATGGAGGGTGTCAATGATGGTTTTCTGCACAACTGTCAGGTCAGCAGTCTTCCCCATGATTGTGATTACTACTGAACCAGACTGAGAGACCATTTAAAGGCTCAGAAACCCTTTGCAGGTGTTATGGCCTACTTAGCTGATTAGAGTGGGACACTGTGAGCCTAGAATATTGCACCTTTTCACAATATTCTCATTTACTGAGATTGTGGATTTGGGGTTTTCATGAGCTGTAAGTCATAATCATTGCCCTTATGACAAATCACAGCTTGAACTGTCTGTAATGCGTCTATCTCATATATTAGTTTCCCCTTTTACGTTGCATTACTGAAATAAATTAACTTTTGCACGATATACTAATTTTTCGAGTATCACCTGTATGCTACACTAGATGTCTTTTTTTTACTAGGGATGCACCAAAATTTTGGCTGAAAACGGGTAAAATCTGCCAAAAATTACACCTCCCCTCCATTCCCCTGCGTGCGGTACATTAAACAGGTAAACAAAAAAAGGGAAAGTGCATAAATCTAATGAAAGCCTTGAAGAGTTAACACAACTCTGAGTAACTGTTGCTGTGATATTTCCTATGTGGTGGAAACGGAACGCAGAAGAAGGCGTTGCATGCGGTCTTTTTGTCATTCTATAGCACTCAATACTCTCAACCTCTGGAGTACTGGAGTCCAGTTACCTCAACTCACCCCATCTTGCTCGGGGCTGTGCTGTTTCTCACCATTATAGTAGAAAACAGTGGATTGGATTCCCAGGCAGAGGTCCCTGCCCCGGACACTTGTCTTAATCAAGCACACGTGAGAAAAGTAACAAAATTAAGTACAGGGAAATAAAGGCAGGGGAGCAGTAGAATGTGTCTCTCTGAGCCAGGCAGAGAGTAGCCGTTTTATGCAGACCAGTGGAGTGGAAGCCAGGATGCTTGCCTTGCAGCTGGCCTGCCAAGATAATAACAGTATAAACTGTACATTTCTACACAGCACGGATGCACATTAAATGCTCCCCAGCTAATTCTCCATACATTCTCAGAGGTTTTGGTTGAGGAAGCTTCAAGCTTTATCCACAGCTGTGCCGGGTAGTCAACTCACCCCTTATTCAACTCTGCCATGCAAACTCGATCCTGGAAAGGTGCACTGCGCCCAGGCACTCTCTGAGTAGAGGCGCATTGTTGCGGTAGGCTTTGCCCCTCTTGCTAAGCCCCTCCCTTTGGTTTAAGCTCCACCCCCTGCCTTAAGGCCATCAGAGCTCCTGGAAGGCTGGGATGGAAGGTAAAGCTGGAAGGTGAGCACACACAGGTAAGGGTGGGAGGGGGACTACATAAGGGCACAGGAAGGGAAGGGGCTAAAGATGGCACAGGAGAGTAGAGGGCTAAGCGGGCACAAAAGGGGGGTTACATAAGGGCACAGGAGAGTAGAGGGCTAAGCGGGCACAAAAGGGGGGTTACATAAGGGGACAGGGGGGAAGAGGGGCTAAAGAGGGCACCGGAGGGATGGTGGCTGGAGGGGGCTAAGGAGGGCACAGGAGGGAAGGTGGGCTACATAAGAACCCAGGAGGGGAGGGGGGTAAAGAGTGCTCAGGAGAGGAGGGGGCTACATAAGGGAACATGAAGAGAGATGGGCTAGAGAGGGCACAGAAGGGGAGAGGGACTACAGAGGGGACAGAAGATGAGAGGGGCTAAAGAGGGCACAGAAGGGAAGGGGGGCTATATAAGAGGACAGGAGGGGAGAGGAGCTAAAGAGGAGACAGGAGGGGAGAGGAGCTAAAGAGGAGACAGGAGGGGAGAGGAGCTAAAGAGGACACAGGAGGGGAGAGGGGCTAAAGAGGACACAGGAGGGGAGAGGGGCTAAATAGGACACAGGAGGGAAGGGGGCTAAAGAGACACAAAGAGGGGCTAAGGGGAGACAGAGACACACACACAGATGGGCTTGGGGGCACATAGACACACAGAAGGGTTGGTGGAACAAAGCAGAACATAGAAGCACTTAGGAGCAGAGAGACACAGAGGGGCTGGGAAAGGGGAAAAAGAGAAAAACAAAGGAGTTGGTGGAGAAACAGATGCACAAATTGGCTGGGGGAGAAAAAGACACACAGAAGGTCTGGGGGTGAGACACACAGAAGGGAGGGGGGAAAAGAGACACACAAAGGGACTGGTGGTAGAAATAGATGTCTGCTGGTGGAGAAAAAAGGCCAGCCAGCCACAGTTGCCAGCAGCAGCCAGCCGACTAGCCACAGTAGCCAGCCTGCCTGCCAATCAGCCAGCTGGCCAAAGCAGCCTGCCAGTCACAGCAGCCAGCCAGCAACAGTAATTAAGGTGAGAAGAGACAGCTTGAACTGGGTATCACAGACCTTTGTTATATCACTATATTGTGAATAGGGGCCAGTATTTTAGAGAAAATCCTCTCCAGGGCCCATTAGACTCCATTGTAGTCTCTAATGGTGCCTTGAGGGGACTTTTTTTTAACATAAAGTTTACATATTTGTAAAATATAAAATATATATAAATGAATTGAAAAGTCTAATAATAAAATTATAGAAAAAACCTATTTTAAATTTGGGGGGGGGGGGGGGGGGGATAAGTCATTTTCGGTATTCGTCCATGGGCATCCTGAATTTTCGGTTTCGGCCCATTTCGGTGCATCCCTACTTTTTACCTTTTGTATTATAGGATCCTTTATCAATTTGTATTGCGTGGGTCTCTTTAACATTGTATATTGTGAGATAAATATACCACTGTGTGCGCAATCACCTCGTATGTTGTTCGGGTTCCTTGTGTTTATCATAGGGAAGCACAGCCTGGGGATGCCTGCATGTGGTTGGGGACCTTCCCCATAGGGATCCTCCTCTCTCCTGTAGTTTAAACGGCAGGCGATGTGACTCCGCCCCCTTTTATGACACGTGTGTGCGTGCCAACATCATTACGCCGATGACTTCACAACCTGGCAAATGTGACCTTTTTGGGAATGTGACTATAGAGTTACATTGTAACTCTGGTTTTGTATTTCTGGTTTTTAATCTTAGCTTTTACTGACTATTCTCCCATCTATACTCCTTGACTTGACTAGTGTACGCAGCTATTCCATGATTGTGGCTTGTCTCTGACTACTCTCTCTCGTTTTACACATTAAGACTGGCTGCTCTAAAGTCCGGTATAGTTTATACTTGGTTATATATTTAAACACTGTTTGTTGGGTCTCTCAGTATTCCTGACTCTATAGCAAGTATATGGGGGAAGTAGAGTTGGCTGATCAACGTGTACATCCTTATCTGGTGAAATGAAAAAATAGGTCCTGGTACAAGAAAATTGCAATCAATTTAAACCAGGTTGCAATTTTGAATTCCGTGCTGTATAAAATAGCAGCCATTGGGAAGCAATACCCATTTCTTGATTTTTATGTTGAAACTTAAACGTTTGTCTGATATTTTAGTTACCCAGTCCTCCAATCCTCCCTCTTTGGAATCCGATGTCCAAATAATTCTTCCCGAATTCCCCTCACACCCTGTAAAAACTCACCCAAAGAAATTGTCATGTTTGCTGATAAAAAAAAAAAGTGTAGAAGAACTCTCTCTACCTGCCTGCTGCATAACAGACTGTTTGAGAGACTACCATAGAAAACTGAACTATTCACTTACTTTGTCAGGTTTTTTAATTTTTCTGGATTTCTGACCTCAGCTTGAGCTGATTACACCTGTACCGACCTATTGGCTTGTTATACTGATTACTCTGACTTCTGGATTTCACTGATCTTGGTCTGTCCTTGTTTATGTTAAGCCCAACCATTAAAAAGTGGCTACACCAAACAACTCAAGATACATTTAGAATACTTGTTAAAATGGGGTGTCTTCTTTGGGGCATTTTTTCTTCTTAGGGTGTCATGTTCTCTCAAAGCCCTGTGACTTACCGAAAAAAATCTGGGGAAAGAAATATGGTACATGGTGTTATTTTCGTGAGGCCATGTGTAATAAAAATACAGAGGCTTTATTGCACCAACTCGTATCAGGTTTGTGGAATTTCCTGTGAAAATGGAATTCATGTGTGTAAAAAAAAAACACTAAAGAAAATATGACCACTAAATGGGGCCAGTATTTGTGATAAAGTGGCAAGACCAAACAACTTAGATTATGTCATTTGGAATACCCTGGGTTGCCTACTTTTAAAAATGGTATGCCATCAGGGGTAGTTTTCTTTCATGTTCTCCCATACAGTCTCAAAGAGGACATATCAGCGCTGGGACATCGGCACTAGATTTAGGTAAGTGACGGAAGGAGTTTTAACCCCCTCGGCGGCGCCGCAGGTGGGGAAGCGCGAGAGAGGGGGACACTGTAGGGAACTATAGTGCCAGGAAAATGGCTTTGTTTTCCTGGCACTATAGGATTCCTAAGTAAAAATATTGAGACTTTATTACACTAACGCACATGGTTGAACAAACATATATAGTTCAAATTTCTAGGTTTTGTTTTGGTCAGAACCACAGTTTCCTCTAAGGCCACTCGTGCCTATGCCCAAACACCGGGGTCCATAAGTGTGCAGCCAGACGAGCGGTATCGCTGTGGTGGATTGGGATGACTCCAACCGATCCGGGGGGGGGCAGGAGGGGCATCTGCAAGGCCAATCAGGACGCCGAGGCTGGGAGATCGACCGCGTCGCCCGTCCCACATAGATCACCATCCACTACACTTGCATTGAGAGAGTCCATGATGCCCCAACTTTGCTCCCATGAGAGCACTAAGGAGAAGGTTGCGTAAGACACCTGAGCAGCCCGGCTGAGAAATACGAAATCTGCCTTCTTCCCCAGCAGCAGATGGAAACCCAGCAAGTGGAGGTAGAGGCAGTTGGTCTCCGTCCACAGCGGCAGAGTGCAGCCCCCTTTGTCACTTAACTGATTGATGTCTGCAAATGCGCATCGATGGCAGTACTCACATTAGTACTTCTCCATAGGAAAGCATGTATCATTCTTTCCTGTGGGATTTTACATGACACTGGGTGTTCTCATGCATAGCCTGAGGATGTCCAGCGTCAGTCAGGCGACCAAAAGTACCTTTAGTGGCTGTTAGGCGAGAGCCACTAGAGGTGGAGTTTGCCATGCAACATTTCTGCTTATTAAAAACTGCATAATTACCTTTGCAGGGTTAAGGTACCTGGGGCAATGCACCCTGGGACAGTGAGCTGAAGTGGCCTGGGTGCCTATAGTGTCCCTTTAATTATTGTCTTCCCCACTCCTTCATAAATATGTTCTTCTAAGTCTCTGCATGTTATATATTATATTGAGTTGTCACAGAAAATGTTATAGTATGCACATACAGGCTAGTCCTGAGTTAAAATAGTATGTTCCTGTGTGAATTTGTTCAGGGATCCCAGTAACAGAATCTTCTGATCTGTTGGCTGGCTGCTTGGTCAGTGTAGCCCAGGGCAAGTCAAGAAGAGCTAAGCATAAAAGCACACAAGTGCCTATGTTAAGTCAGTAACTGATCACAATATAGGCAGAGGTGTAGCTACCTTCCTGGGAAAGGAGCTGAAGAGGAAAAAGCAGAGGAGATGATATTTGTCTGGAAGGAGAGAGCTGCAGCCTGGTCGGGGAGAAGAGCTCCTGGGAGACCCCAGTCAAGCTTCGGCAACTGGGGCTGAAGTGTTCCAGGGTCCCTGTAAGCGGCTAGGAGTGGACTGGGTGGAGGTACTGAGTCAGAGTATGGAAGCTCCGTCGCATCTGGTGGCAGTGGTGGGATGGCTTCCAAGCTATTTTGGAGATATCTCTGGGACCCCACTTCTTCAGGAACCCAGAGTGAGGGATAGAGCTAACACCCGTTTTCTGTGGAGGAATTCTAGAGGCGAGTGTCTTAGGAATCAATTGACTTTCTTCTGAGCCACTCAGTCAGCAGAAGTGGTGCAACTGATCTGGAAAGAGAAAGCTGCAGCCTGGTCAGGTGGAAGAGCTCCGGAGAGACACCAGTCAAGCTTCGGCGACTGGGTCTGATGTGTTCCAGGGTCCCCTGTGGAAGCAAGGAAGCGGACTTGGCGGAAGTACTCGGTCGGAGTGCAGGAGCTCTGTCACACCCTGATTGAGTATAAGGGGAACCTTTGAACTCCGAGTGCAAATTACGTGGACTAATAGGGCTCAACCTGCTGGGAGGTGGTTAATGATCAAAAGATCCAACCTTTACCAAAGTGGTTACAATGGTGAGACCCAGCCTACTGTGAGGTTATTACAGATGGACAAAAACCCAACCTATAACAGATGGGTCCTGTCCCTATAACAATCCTGTCCTGATGAAAAGCTCCATGTTGGAGCTGAAACATTGATATTTTATATGGAATAAATAAAAGCTAAATTTGACTACTTCAACCAAGTCCCAGGAGTGCGATTGTTTCTACACACACATATATATATATATATATTTATATTATTTTTGGTTACCTTTCATTAGACTGTTCCATTTTTGTTTTATATTGTTTTTGTCTTTTTATTTTCATTTATTTTCTATATTTTTCATTTACCATTACTATTACAATTAATCTGTGGGTGTGAGTGCTATTTGACTTACTATTATTCCTCTGTCAATTATAATTCAGTAACTGGAGGATAGCAGGTGCCTGGCAAATATGTATGAAATAGTTACACTATATACTAGATTAGACTAGATTAGGGAACAGCCAGATTGCCCCCTTTTGTTTAACCTTTCATTTGATTTTTACCTATCCCTGTTATTTACTTATTTAACTATTTTTCACTATTACTGTAAGAATCCATCCAAGAGTCAACTCTTTTCTTTTTACTTTGGGTGGATCACTAGTGACCCCTAGTGATTGATGGATTTAACTACATGCACTATATTATATCATGTTAATGGTGTTTACATAGTTACATAGCTGAAAAGAGACTTGCGTCCATCAAGTTCAGCCTTCCTCACATATGTTGTTGCTGATGATCCAAAAGAAGGCAAAAAACCTAGTCTGAAGCGCTTCCAATTTTACCACAAACTAGGAAAAGATTCCTTCTTGACCCCAAAATAGCAGTCAGATGTCTCCTTGGATCAAGCAGCTATTACCCCACTAATTAGAAATTATATCCCTGTATGTTTTTGTAAGTATTTATCCAATTGCAGTTTAAAAATCTGTAGTGACTCTGACAAAACCACCTCTTCAGGCAGAGAATTCCATATCCTTATTGCTCTTACTGTATAAAAACCTTTTCTTTGCCTTAGATGAAATCTCCTTTCTTCCAGCCTAAATGTTAGACCTCGTGTCCTATGTATAGTCCTGTTTATGAATAGATTTCCAGATAATGGTTTGTACTGGCCCCGACTATATTTGTATAAAGTTATCATATCCCCTCTCAGGCGCCGTTTTCCCAAACTAAACAGATTTAATTTTTTTGAACCTTTCTTCATAACTAAAATGCTCCATTCCTTTTATCAATTTTGTAACTCGTCTCTGGACTTTTTCTAGTGCCATGATATCTTTCTTTAGAACAGGCGCCCAAAATTGCACAGCATATTCAAGGTGTGGTCTTACCAGCGACTTATAAAGAGGCAAAATTATATTTTCATCCCGAGAATTTATGCCCCTATTTATACATGACAAAACCTTACTGGCTTTAGCAACTGCAGATTGACATTGCATATTGCTGCCTAATTTATTGTCTATAACAATTCCCAAATCCTTCTCGTGTGTGGTTATCCCTAATTCACTACCATTTAGTGTGTAAGTTGCTTGTGCATTCTTAACCCCAAAGTGCATAACTTTGCATTTCTCTACGTTAAATTTCATCTGCCATTTTAGTGCCCAGTCCCCCAATCTATCCAAATCCCTCTGCAGCAAAGCAATATCCTGCTCACATTTTATTACTTTACAAAGTTTTGTGTCATCTGCAAACACTGATACATGGCTTTCAATGCCTATTTCAAGATCATTTATAAATATGTTAAACAGAAGTGGTCCCAAAACAGAACCCTGAGGGACACCACTTACCACTTTTCTCCAGCCTTTTCTCCAGTTTGCAGTTAATTTAAAAACGTCAGTGACTCCTGATGGACAGGAACCATAGTACTTAAAACTAATCCTAAACTGGATCTTTTTGAGGCACACAGTTTGGGCATTATTGTCAGGATCGGGTCAGGGATCCAACACGCAGAGTACAAAGAGTAGCTGATACGTATACCGGTCCTTAGAATGGCCGGACTTAACGTATAACTACGATAGAATGGTCAGAGACAAGCCGAGGTCGAGGGAACGAGAAGACAGGTAAGCGAGAGACAAGCCGGGTCAAGGATAACAGAAAGACAGGAGAGTAAATACCAAAGCCGGGTCGGAACCAAAAGACAAGAGAATAACAAAGCACTGTGTGACTAGGCGGACTAGAACCACGACAGGGCAATGAGTGAATGAGAGAGCCACTGTTAAGTATCCTGGCTAGAGAGAGAAGACACGCCTCCGGCGAGTCCTGATTCGTCTCCCGAGATTTGAGTGACAGGACGTTCCGGGTTGGCGTCATGACGTCTACCTCCGGTCCTCCTGTTATAAAAGGAAGTGACTCCCTCGCGGCCGGCGTTAGCAAGACCGAGTGAACCGCGAGGGACCGAGGAGACATGCCGTCCGGACGGATAGACTTCTAAGTCTCTACCTCTCTCAGAGGTAGAGACCTCAGGTACCCTGACAGTACCCCCCCTCTCAGATACGCCCACCGGGCGGAAGGAGCCGGGGCGAGATGGAAAGCGGGAGTGAAATGCCCTGCGAAGGCGAGGAGCATGAACATCCTCTTGTGGTACCCAACTCCTCTCCTCAGGACCATATCCCTTCCAGTCAACTAAATATTGTACTCTCCCCCGGGAGACACGAGAATCAACAATGGAGTTAACCTCATACTCCTCCTGACCCTCCACCTGAACAGGGCGCGGAGGGGCGATTGTGGAGGAGAATCTGTTACAGATTAGAGGTTTCAGCAATGACACGTGAAAGGAGTTCGGGATGCGTAAAGTAGCAGGGAGGGCTAGACGATACGCCACTGGGTTAATTCGAGTCAAGATCCTGTAGGGACCAATATAACGAGGAGCGAATTTCATGGAAGGAACTTTAAGACGAATATTCCTAGTACTCAACCAAACTCTATCGCCTGGAACAAAATTCGGAGCCGCCCTTCTACGTTTGTCAGCATGTTTCTTAACCAGTACAGAATTGTGTAGAAGAATCTGTCGAGTCTGATCCCACAACTTCCTCAAATTGGCCACATGGACATCAACCGACGGCACTCCTTGGGAAGGAGAAACCGAGGGAAGAATAGATGGATGAAAGCCATAGTTCATGAAGAAGGGGCTTGAATGCGTAGAGTCACAAACGAGATTGTTATGCGCAAACTCCGCCCAAGGAATCAAACCGACCCAATCGTCCTGGTGTTCGGAAACAAAACAACGTAAGTATTGCTCAATCTTCTGGTTGGTTCGTTCGGCAGCTCCGTTAGACTGAGGATGATAGGCGGACGAAAAATTCAATTTGATGCCTAATTGAGAACAGAACGACCTCCAAAAACGTGAAACAAATTGGGAGCCTCTATCAGAAGTGATCTCCGAGGGAATCCCATGCAAGCGAAAAATCTCTTTAGCAAAGATTTCCGCCAATTCAGGAGAAGTCGGGAGTTTAGGCAAAGGTACGAAATGTGCCATCTTGGTAAATCTATCGACTACGGTGAGGATAACCGTGTGCTTTTTAGAAACAGGCAAATCCACAATAAAGTCCATTGCCACACAGGACCAAGGTTTGTCAGGAATTTCCAGAGGTTGTAAAAGGCCACACGGAAGTGAATGCGGTAGTTTAGTTTTAGTACAGACCACACAAACTCCGATAAAATCCTTAATATCCCTCCGTAACGAAGGCCACCAGAAATCCTTGGAGATCAAAGAATACGTCTTGCGAACACCCGGATGGCCAGCCACCTTACTCTCGTGAAGACACTGTAAGAGCTCCAATTGGAGTTCAGGAGGAACGAAAAGTCTGGAAGCCGGAGTCAGTCTAGGTGCCAGATGCTGCAAGCTCCTTATCTGATCAAGAAGCGGAGAATGGACTTTGAGAGTAGTGTTAGCGATAATGTTACACCTGGGTACTATAGAGGACAAAACCGGCTCAGATACGGCAGCAGGTTCATATTGGCGAGATAAGGCGTCGGCTTTAGAATTCTTGGAACCTGGCCTATATGTGAGTACGTAGTTGAAGTGAGTGAGGAATATGGACCAACGAGCCTGTCTAGATGATAGATGTTTAGCCTCTCCAATATAGGATAAGTTTTTATGATCTGTCAAAATAGTAACAGGATGCAAAGTACCCTCCAATAAATGTCTCCACTCTTTCAAGGCCATTATAACCGCTAGTAGTTCCCTGTCACCAATGCCATATCTGCTTTCAGTACCTGACAATTTTTTGGAAAAGTATCCACAAGGATGTAAAGGCTTATCTACACCCAACCTTTGGGACAGAACAGCACCTATACCAGTCTCAGAAGCGTCAACTTCGAGTAGGAAAGGTAGTGTAGTATCAGGGTGAACTAAAATTGGTGCGGAAGCAAACAGCTCCTTGAGTGTCCTAAAAGCCAGAAGTGCTTCAGTAGACCAATTCTTAGTATCAGCCCCTTGTTTGGTCATATTGGTGATGGGAGCAATGATAGAGGAGTAACCCTTAATGAAACGTCTGTAGTAATTGGAGAAACCAATAAATCTCTGGATAGCCTTGAGTCCCTTAGGTAAAGGCCAATCCAAAATGGATTGGAGCTTCTCTGGATCCATTTCAAACCCCTCCCCAGAAATTACATAACCAAGAAAGGTAGTTTGGGATTGGTCAAAGCTGCATTTCTCTAGTTTGCAGTATAAGCCATGCTGAAGAAGTTTATGTAAAACCCTTCTGACTTGTCCGTGGTGAGTTTCAATATCCCTGGAATGTATAAGTATATCATCAAGGTATACAATCACACAGTCATCTTGAAACTCCCTAAGAACCTCATTAATAAGGTCCTGAAATACCGCCGGGGCATTGCAGAGACCAAAAGGCATTACAGTATACTCATAGTGCCCATAACGAGTATTGAATGCAGTTTTCCACTCGTCACCGTCGTGGATTCTCACCAAATTATAAGCACCTCTAAGGTCTAACTTAGTGAAAATTTTAGAACTTTTTAATCGATCAAAAAGCTCGGTGATCAAGGGGATCGGATATACATTTCTGATGGTTATCTTGTTAAGACCTCGGTAGTCAATGCAGGGTCTTAAAGAACCATCCTTCTTTTTAACAAAAAAAAATCCAGCCCCAGCAGGCGAGGAGGATCTTCTAATGAACCCCTTGTCTAGGTTTTCACGAATGTACTCCTCTAGAACTAAGTTTTCATTCGTAGACAAAGGGTATACATGACCCCTGGGGGGCATGGTACCAGAAAGTAAATTAATTTTGCAATCAAAAGGCCTATGTGGTGGCAAGGTATCAGCCTTTCCTTTGTCAAATACTGCCTTTAAATCTTGATAAAAAGACGGTATCTGTACTTTGGTAGAGTCGGTAGCGTTATTAAGTGAGTTGACACTACAAAGAGGTGACACTTTCTTTAAACAATTCTCTTGACAATCCTGACCCCACGAAACTATTTCCCCTGATCTCCAATCTATAACGGGGTTGTGTCTTTTAAGCCAGGAGTATCCCAGGACTATGGGAACAGAAGGAGATGAAATGAGTAGTAGGGATATTTCCTCCTTGTGTAGAATACCAGTAGTTAAGTAAAGAGGTGTGGTCTCCCGGAAAATCACAGGCTCAACTAAAGGTCTACCATCAATGGCTTCAACAGCTAAGGGTGTCTTCCTTAACTGGGAAGGGATAGTGTGTTTGTTGAGAAACTTTTGGTCGATAAAACTCTCAGCAGCGCCGGAGTCTATCAATGCCATAGTCTCTAAAGTTCCCTTCTCCCAAGTTAAAGAGACCGGTAATAGGAGTCTATGTTCTTTGTAGTTATGAGTAGAGGACAAAATCGAAACACCCAAGGTCTGCCCTCTAGAGAAACTTAGGTGCGAGCGTTTCCCGGACGACTGGGACAGCTCAAACGTACATGACCTCTGGACCCACAATACATACACAGTCCCTCCCTTCTCCTGTTCTGTCTCTCCTCCTCTGAGAGACGAGTAAGGCCTAGCTGCATAGATTCTGAAACCTGTGGATTTTTGGTTTCAGAACTTTGAAATGATGGTGCTAGTCTAAAGGAAGATTTACCGGTTCTATCTCGAGTATTCTGTCTCTCCCTTAGACGTTCGTCAATACGAGAGATAAAAGAAATTAAGTCCTCCAGATTCTCGGGAAGCTCTCTTGTCGCTACCTCATCAAGTATTACATCAGATAAACCATTTAAGAATACGTCTATATAGGCCTGTTCATTCCATTTTACCTCTGCCGCCAAAGACCTGAACTCTAGTGCGTAATCCACAAGTGTTTGGTTGTCTTGTCTAAGGCGCAACAGTAATCTGGCTGCATTGACCCTCCTGCCAGGAGGATCAAAAGTTCTTTTAAAAGCAGCTACAAAGGAATTATAGTTATAGACTAATGGATTATCATTCTCCCACAACGGATTAGCCCATCTCAGAGCTTTCTCAATGAGTAAGGTAATAATAAATCCCACTTTTGCCCTATCCGTAGGGTATGAACGGGGCTGTAGCTCGAAATGAATACTGATCTGGTTCAAAAAGCCACGACACCTCTCAGGGGAACCAGCATAACGTACAGGTGGGGTAACTCGGGAAGAAGCACCTACAGTAGCTACCTCTAGCCCTGAACCCACAGAAGAAGCAGACATATTACGCATCTCCTCAGGTGGATTAATAGGACGAGACAGCAGCGCCTGTAGTGCTAGAGCCATCTGATCCATCCTATGATCCATGGCGTCAAACCTAGGATCAGGAGAACCAAGCTGACAATTTGTACCTGCAGGATCCATGGCCCTGTCGTAATGTCAGGATCGGGTCAGGGATCCAACACGCAGAGTACAAAGAGTAGCTGATACGTATACCGGTCCTTAGAATGGCCGGACTTAACGTATAACTACGATAGAATGGTCAGAGACAAGCCGAGGTCGAGGGAACGAGAAGACAGGTAAGCGAGAGACAAGCCGGGTCAAGGATAACAGAAAGACAGGAGAGTAAATACCAAAGCCGGGTCGGAACCAAAAGACAAGAGAATAACAAAGCACTGTGTGACTAGGCGGACTAGAACCACGACAGGGCAATGAGTGAATGAGAGAGCCACTGTTAAGTATCCTGGCTAGAGAGAGAAGACACGCCTCCGGCGAGTCCTGATTCGTCTCCCGAGATTTGAGTGACAGGACGTTCCGGGTTGGCGTCATGACGTCTACCTCCGGTCCTCCTGTTATAAAAGGAAGTGACTCCCTCGCGGCCGGCGTTAGCAAGACCGAGTGAACCGCGAGGGACCGAGGAGACATGCCGTCCGGACGGATAGACTTCTAAGTCTCTACCTCTCTCAGAGGTAGAGACCTCAGGTACCCTGACAATTATAGGGAAGATACATCTTCTAGTGATTATTATGGTTATATAGTAATAGCACATTGAAAGTTCCCAGAGTGAATTTGTTGGAGACTTTTTATTGTAAGAATTTGTTTGACCACCTTTTTTAGATATAGGGTAAATTTTGTCCATTTGCAACCATCTTTTAGTAGGTTGGGTTTCACTACTGTAACCACCTTTGTAAAAGTTGGGTCTTATACCACCTCCCAGCAGGTTGAGTCCTGTTAGTCTAATTCATTTGCACTCTGAGTTCAAAGGTTCCCCTTATACTCAATCATGGGAATCTGTAATTATGTTGAAGTTATGTTTTAACTGATACTGCATCTCTCATATCTCCCGTGTTTTGAGGTCTAAAACCCCTCAGTCTGTTGGTGGACCATACACAACATTCTTTTGAAGATTAGGAGTGTCAAGGCATGGTTGGTTTTTCAAATGCTGATGACAGTCTTTACTCCAATATTTAACATCTCCTTTTTAACAATCTATCAAGGATTGTGCATTTTTTTTACTAAACCAGGAGAACCCCAACACAACTGGAAAGGCTAGAGAAGAACTTAATTGTAAGATCAATTCTTGATGAAAACTGTCATCATTATGTGTGATTGTGTGGTTTTGTTGGTTATCACGGTACCTGAAGTGGTCTACCATTTATGGCCAAGGGTGTAGGTCTGACGTGTAATTGAATGGAATGGGTATTGGCAAAGGATAGATCAATACAATGCTCAGCTGCCCCAGAATCTATCAATACCTTAGTGCATGATTCATTATCTAACCATGTCAAGGTGATAGTAAGTTGAAGCCTGTGTTCTTTATTAGTTAACAAGTAGGACATTATATATACACCAAAGGCCTGTCCTCCAGAGGAACTTAGGTGCCGAAGTTTTCCAGCCTATTGGGACAAGTTAAAGAGAGATGCACCTTTTCTCATAATATAGTCAAAATATAGTCCAACTGTTCCCAAGTAATAAATCGTCTAATGGGTTAAGGAAGAGCCAAGAACATAGAATCAGATGAATTAAATGAAGGTGCTTATCTGATAGAAGTCCTTCTAGGTCTGTCCCTGGTATTCTGCCTGTGTCTTAAACCTTTGTCAAATCAAGTGAAAGATCACATCCTCTAAATTTGCTTTGAGGTCCCTACTGGATACTATGGATTCATGACTACTTCAGCACACTTTTGCCACAAGTGAACTGAAGTATTAGAAGTATTATAGGACATTTCTAGCACAAGCAACGTATTTGTGGCTGAAGAGGTTTGTCCCTCATTTTGCAAGGTTGCTTGAGCAATTCAGCTATATCTGCATTGCATGGGAAAACTGCAATGATCCATGTCTTTGAACCTAGTATCTTAGGAAGTCCATTGGAAATTTACTCCTGCAGGATCCATAAGGCCCTGTTGTAGTATCAAGATCGTGAGACCCAACACACAGAGTGTATCCATAAATATAATGGCTCGACTTCATGTAAGTAAACCGAGAATAGTATGAGACTAGCCAGGTACAGGGAAAACAAAAATCTGAAATATCAAGGGACAAAAGCTGAGTCAGGGATTACAGAAAGAAGAGTAGTCCGTAATAGGCTATATCAGAACCAAAAAGATCAATAGGAAGATATAACGCGCTATTGGGAACTATTAAGTACCACAGCAAGGCATAAATAGAAGCAAACCCTGACTAAGTTAGTATAGTTTGGCTCCTTAATTATGTAACCACACCTACAAAACATGCAGGAACGCCGAAATTGTTTTTTTTTTTTTTTTTTTGTATGTTTGAAATTAACCCTTTCAGTGCTGAAAACTGTCATTTAACCAGGGAATACCTGTTAAATGGTTAAACTCAGAGGCTAATGACTGTGGCAGATGTAGGCGTAAAAGCAAAAATATTGTGATAAAATGTTAGTAGGACTTTTAGGACTTTTTTCATGTCCATAACACCATCTGGACTCGTGTTTAAGGTCGTGTTATTGTGGGAATGATAATTTGTATATTTTAAAGTGCTACTATTTTGTGATAGTATGGATGTGGAATTCTCTGCCTGAAGAAGTGGTTTTATCAGAGTCCATACAGATGTTCAAACAGCAACTAGATGCATACTTGCAAAAACAGAATATTCAAGGATATAATCTTTCAATGTAGGGTAATAGCTGCTTGATCCAAGGATAAATCTGACTGCCATTCTGGGGTCAAGAAGGAATTTTTTTCCTAGTTTGTTGCAAAATTGGAAGTGCTTCAAACTGTTTGTTTTGCCTTCTTTTGGATCAACAGCAAAAACAAATGTGAGGAAGGCTGAACTTGTTGGACACAAGTCTCTTTTCAGCTATGTAACTATGTTATTTGTAAGATATCTTTTAACACCACTACTTAAATGTGTCTGCTCAAATACTTGTAGTTTGTTTTCTTGTCATCTGTTCTCTTTTCTTGGAATCAAAGTATCCCCAGAGATCGATCTATCACAAGTATTTTACATTAGTAGACATGGCATAGTTTGAGAGTTTGTCACTTAATGTCTGAAAGGGAGAAATTCCTGTAAATGTAATGATATTTATTGGTATTGCTTGTGGGAAGATTAAAGCCCCTTCAACCTGTACACTTCAGGGATTTGTGGGCACAGCAGAGGTTCATGGAAAATGCATTTCACTTGTCAGCTTTCTACTGTGTCAGGATAGTCTAACGCCCAACACTCACCACTTAACCCCTCCCGAAGCAAGACAGAAATTTTCCGTCACGCTTGTCCTTGCGTTAAAGACGCATGATGGAAAATTTGCATCATTTAATAAAGTTAACCCCAGATAGCGGCAATCGTGGGGTTAACACTCCTCCGGTCTGCCTTGGTATATGAGGCAGACCGGGAGCACCCAATCGCGCTCTCCCTGCAACAGTGATGTGCTGCAGGGACTCCTGATCTGGCTCCCTGCTATTCCGCATTCAGTGTGAAGTGCAGGGAGATGGATCAGTGCTAATCTGCTTCCTCTGTAAAAAATAAATAAAGTTAAATCACACAACTCTTTCCCCTGCTTTATTAAAATTAACCTCTTCGCTGCCAATTGATCACAGACTACAGTGATCGATTGGCAGGGACTACATTTTACTGTGATCTGATTTATTTATTTATTTATTTTAACCCCTGAGGGTTAACTTTTTAATTTTTTTTAACCCTCAGGGGTTCAATGTAGTTAATTCATTTAAATATTTTAAAATTACATATTTAGCTAGCTGGGGTGGGGGGAAGTTAGTGCGGAGTTGGGGAATTTGATGTTGGGCTAGCAAGGGGTTAACAGTAAAAAAAAAGTTTTTTTTTAAAAAAAAGTCTTAAAGTAAAAAAAAAAGTTTTAATAACTTTTTTAAAAAAGTAAAACAAATCTCACCCCAGTTTACCCAGTCCTAATAACAATTAACCCCTTCTCTGCCAGTTGATCATTGCCTGCAGTATTATACTATGATCAATTTTTTTTTTTTTTTTACCCCTGGAGGTTACTTTTATTTTTTAACCCTCAGAGGTTCAATTTATTTAGTTATTTTAAATATTTTAAAATGTTATATTTAGCTAGCTGGGTGAGTGGGAGTGAGTGGGAAATTGATGAAATTACTGTTAGGTTAGTTAGGGGTTAACAATAAAAAACAAAAGTTTATAGAAAGCATAAACATGTTTTAAAAAAATGTAATGAGTAAAATAAAAGTTTTAAAAGTAACAAAATAATTTTTTTTTAAAAATGCTCCTTACTACTACACCTGGAACAAATTGGCGAAAAAATGATTTCACGCTAAGGTACAAAATATGCCTTTTGAAATACCCCAGGGTGTATTCTTTTAAAAATGTTATGCGTTTGTGGGGTAGTTTGAAAAATCAACTAGCTAAACTACTCCAAAATGCAACATGGACACAGCGTAAAAATTCAGTTTGCTGTGTCTTAAATGTTCCCCTTCAACATCCACATATACCTGGCAAAGGCACATACGGGTATATTCCTGTACTCAGATGGCATAGCTGAGCAACCTATAAAGTGTTATACAACCGTAGCACACATAAGGTTTGCAAAATATACCGTGCAAACTCACTTGAAATACCCCGGGATGTTTTCTTTAAGAAATGGTATGCCTTTATAGTGTAGTTGAAATATGTTGCCTGCTAAAGTGCTCCAAAATGGAACACAGACCCATCAACACCATCTATGAAAATTCACACTTAAAAACCTGAACTTGTCACGTCTCTTTTACAGCACTATAACGTCACAAAATATTGTCAACTTCATACATTGGGCATACTGTTTTACTCAGAAGATGTAACTGAGCATAATTTGAGGTATTTTATGAACGTGGTACATGTCAAGTGTAAGAAATACCCAGCAAAAATGCAACATGTATGTAAGAAATGCAATTTTTTTTCTCACCACAGACATTGACATAAATTGGTGAAAAAATAGTGACAAATTAAGGCACAATATTCCCCATATAAGATACCCTGGAGTGTCTACTTTCTCAAATGGAAGCCCTTTGTGGCATTATTTGAACAGTCAAACTGCTATAATACCCCAAATGAGACATTTCCCCATCAAATTCATCTATGAAAATTCTAACTATAGAAACTGAAATAGCCCTGTCTCTTATATGGCATTGTAGTTTCACAGAATAGTGCCAAAGGCATACAATGTGGGTATCGTTATACGCAGCAGATGTAGCTGAACACAATATGGGGTTCTGTATAGGGATAGCACACACTAGTTTTACGAAATACACATTACAAAAACCTTGTAATATGTGTATATGCCAAAATAGAGAAAAAACTAAATTTTACTCCAATATTTATAAGAAATTCATGATGAAATGGCTACATTAAAAGTGTCAAAATAACCTTAGGTAAATAGCCCGTGATGTCTACTTTATATAAATATATACTTTTCTGTGGAAAAACATACCAACTTCTAAAATTGTTTCAAATTGAAATTTTATTGTAGTCCTTGTATTTTGTGACCTGTAACTTTCAAAATAAGTTTAAATCCTATACATAATATGTACTCTATAAATCAAGACACATACATTAATTTATTTTGAATTACTTTTTCTAAGCTGGACATATTATGCACACGTTATTATTGCATGAACTGTAAATAAAATCTGTTGGGTTTTTTTGCCATTTTTTTTTTATAATTAATGAGAATTTATATATGTATATGTGATATAGAATTAAAGCCATTTTTGTCCTCTAAAAAAACAGTATATAATATGTGTTGGTGCAATAAATGAGAAAGATGCAAATTGCGGTTGAACACAAACAGCAAGAAATATTTGTGTCCTTAAGGGTAAGACAAGCTTTTGAAGCTGTATCCTTAAGGGGTTAAGTAACAAACCTAAATAAACAAAGAAACCCTAAAACATGTAACTGGACCTTAGAATTGCCAGATTTAATGTTGGTATAGAATAATACAGGACAGGCCGAGGTCAGGGAAACGGAATGTAAGTAAACCGTAGACAAGCCAAAAGTGAAGGGACACAGAAGTCCGAATACTCAAAGAACATGCCAAGATCAAAATACACAAGAATCAAAAGAAACCGGAGAGCTCGTATACACATACTCACAGACAGACAGACAGATGCACTCACTGACACACAGACTGACACAATTGTATTTTTGGGGCAAATTCAGCCTCCCTACCTCTCTGGGGCCCAGTGTGGGGCAGCTTCTCACTCCTCCATTGTGCTGTTTAGCATGCCGGGCCAGAATGACATCATATTCCGGCTCCCGGCATCACAGAGGGAGGGAGGAGTGAGAAGCTGCAAGAACAACCTCCTTCGCCGCCCACAATACAGCCGCCTGTCTCCCTCTCCTCTGGCATTTCTCGTCAGAGCAGGCACCTGCCATCAAGGTAAGCAGGTGCCTGCTCTGCCATACTGAAGGACAGCTTCAGGGGTGGCCAGGTGGCCACTTCCTGGGCCCCCTGTGACAGGGCTCCTATGGGCGCCCCCTACTTTCAGGCGCCTGGAGGGTTAGCCCGGCGCTGGGGGGGGGGGGGGACGCTCAAGAGCCGCTCGCAAAGCGCTGCGGCCCAAGACAGGGGCAGCCAACATGAAATATCCCGGTGGGCGCTCCTAGCAAGCCAGCACTCTAGGCGAATGCCTAGTTTGCCTAACGGTGGCGCCGGCACTGCTTGTGTAGAACTTACTGCTTCTGATAGTCAGTGCTTCTCTGTCAGAAGAAACTGTTTGGCTGGTTGTGACCCTTACCATAAAAGGGCCCAAGGACCAACAATGCTTCTATATGACAAACAATTGTACCTCAGACAGGAAACGGGTGATGCAGCATGACGGAATGGGCAGAGAGTGCTGTTTTTTTTATTTTTTTTATTTTTATTTAGGTGTTTCTTTTAACCCCTTAAGGACTGAGCCAGTTGTACACGTAGTAATCAAAACAAAACGTAAACAAAAACTGGAATTTGCGCTATGTCTGTTCAACCGTAATTCACCTTTTTCATATTAAGTGCACCCACACTTATTATATATCACTTTGTTCAAGAGAAACAGGGCTTTAATTTCACTTGAACTATTAATATATGAAACATAATTCATTATGAATAAATTATAAAAAAAAAGTGTGAGAAATTAAGATCTTTTTAAATTATTTTTTTAGTTCTGCGTGGCATTTTTTTTTTTAAACTTAGATTTTATTATTTTCAGATAATATAGGGATAGAGAAGAGGGGTGCGGAGTCAAAAGGATTTTGTACAGTATGACACACTTTTCAAATTACACAATATACAGTTCGTACTATGGGGATAATATTACATTACATGACGGAACTTGTTATTAGTATAGACCGCTTGGGTCGTGCGTGGTAGGCTCGTACGTCAGGTTAACCATTGATATGTGGTATAGTAACTTTGGGAGGTTGGTGATCAAGTGTCCGTTAGCTGCTCATGAGATGTGTTAATTTGCTCTTGACCTTCTGTCTGTGGTACTGTCTAAAGGGTCTGTCAGATTAGGGTTTTTAGTATGGTCTACTGTCCCATGCCCAATGGGGTTTGTGATTTTCCTCTGTCTATGTGGTCTGAGCAATCGTAGGTGCCTGTGTAAGGTAGCTTCGTCGTAACGTTCTGGTTCATGAGATTGTGCAGATGTTTAGAGCGTGTTGTCATGGTACGTTTCAGGTTTTGTCGCTAAGGTTTAATGGATGGGGAGAGGGGTAGAGGAGAGGGTGGGAAGGTAGGTTGAAAAAGAATAAAAAAAGGGGGGGGGCAGCTGAAGTGGCTCCTGGTGTAGTCAGTCCCGGCAGGGGTCAACTGGGGGGCTGGCAACTTGTCTAGGGTATAGTGTATAGTCTCGTGATGTGTTGGTATGTTGTGTCTGGGATGGATAGAGTCCTCGTGGCTGTTAACTTTAGAGTCTGACTTATGTTAGCCTTCCTTCGCGTAAGGCTTTGGGAGTTTGTGTAGGCTGTTTTAGTAGGTAGGTACGCCACATCTCGTCTATGAACGGGCTCAGTTTCCCTATCCTCATTTGGTTCCACATTAGGAGTTCGTAGTCTACAGTTGTCGAAATCATGGTTGTAATTTCTTGGGTTGAGGGGAGAGCAGGGGTCTTCCAGTTTCTCGCTATTAAGGTGGACACTGTGCTTGCGTGGCATTTTAACTGTGAATGTCATAATACTGTTAGCTTTTACTGCAATGAAATGCACATATTTGTATACTGCAAAGTCTCATGAGTACAACAGTACCCCCCATGTACAGATTGAGAATTACACCCATGATGGCATACCATTTGCAAAAGTAGACAACCCAGGGTACTCAATATTGGCTACTTTTTTAGCAGCCAAAGTTAGTGGCCAAAGTTAGCCTTTATATTTGTCTGTGTGTTAAAAATTCAAAAAACTATTATGAACGCTAACTTGTTTGTGATTAAGTGGCCCCATTTGCAATACCTTGGGTTGTCATCTTTTGTAAATGGTATGCAATCATGTGGGTAATTCTCATTCCTGGGCTATGCTATACTCTCAAAGGCAACATAACCAATCTGGCAAATTTCAATATGAAAACACGGAAAATCAAGCCTTATATTTGACTCTGTAACTTTCAAAAACACTACAAAACCTATAGTTTTCTGTTATACTCGGGAGACTTTGCTGTGCACAAATATTAGTGTTTCAAAACAGTAAAACTTATCACAACAATGGTATCATCCGTTAAAGTGCAGTTTGTGTGTGGAAATTTAAAAAACTTCACTTTTACTGTCAATATCATCTCTGTGATATGTTTTACTGTTTTGAAACACTAATATTTGTGTTCAGCAAAGTCTCCCGAGTAAAACCGTATATCTAATGTACAGGTTTTAGGGTGTCTTGGAAAGTTACAGGGTTAAATATAGTGCTAGCAAATTAAATTCTCTGAACTTTCGGCCTTTGTTGTCAGGCAGGTCAATTGCAATCAATAAAATGACTTAATTATGTAAAATATTACATAAATATGCACATAGAATTTAAATATATTTATGCAATTATTTATGTAATTATGTATATGAATATACACTGCTAAAAAAGGGAACACAAAAAGAACACATCCTAGATCTGAATGAATTAAATGTTCTTCTGAAATACTTTGTTCTTTACATAGTTGAATGTGCTGACAACAAAATCACACAAACATTTTAAAATGGAAATCAAATTGTTCAACCCATGGAGGTATGGATTTGGAGTCACACTCAAAATTAAAGTGGAAACACACACTACAGGCTGATCCAACTTTGATGTAATGTCCTTAAAACAAGTCAAAATGAGGCTCAGTAGTATGTATGTGGCCTCCACGTGCCTGTATGACCTCCCTACAACGCCTGTGCATGCTCCTGATGAGGTGGCGGATGGTCTTCTGAGGGATCTACTCCCAGACCTAGACTAAAGCATCTGCCAACTCCTGGACAGTCTGTGGTGCAACGTGACGTTGGTGGATGGAGCGAGACATGATGTCCGAGATGTGCTCAATTCGATTCAGGTCTGGGGAATGGGCAGGTCAGTCCATAGCATCAATGCCTTCGTCTTGCAGGAACTGCTGACACACTCCAGCCACAGGTCTAGCATTGTCTTGCATTAGGAGGAACCCAGGGCCAACCGCACCAGCATATGGTCTCAAAAGGGGTCTGAGGATCTCATCTCGGCACCTAATGGCAGTCTGGCTACCTCTAGTGAGCAAAATATATAATAAGTGGAGCGCTGATTAAATGAATGTGCAAGGGGTTAGCTAAATAGGGTACCTAACTACCTATAAAATATAGTACAGAAACATAAATATATAACCCCTACTAAAGTAATAGATCAGAAAATGACCTTACTAGCGCACTTAGAGTAAAATAAAACACAATTTATTGTGAAAATTCAATGTAAAAGAAATCACTGATTTCTGATGTAAAAGAATCACTTTATGTATCAGTGATTTCTTTTACATTGAATTTTCACAATAAATTGTGTTTTATTTTACTCTAAGTGCGCTAGTAAGGTCATTTTCTGATCTATTACTTTAGTAGGGGTTATATATTTATGTTTCTGTACCTCTAGTGAGCACATGGAGGGCTGTGTGGCCCCCCAAAGAAATGCCACCCCACACCATTACTGACCCACTGCCAAACCGGTCATGCTGGAGTATGTTGCAGGCAGCAGAACGTTCTCCACGGTGTCTCCAGACTCTGTCACGTCTGTCACATGTGCTCAGTGTGAACCTCCTTTCATCTGTGAATAGCACAGGGTGCCAGTGTCGAATTTGCCAATCTTGGTGTCCTCTGGCAAATGCCAAACTTCCTGCACGGTGTTGGGCTGTAAGCACAACCCCCACCTATGGATGTCGGGCCCTCATACCACCCTCATGGAGTCTGTTTCTGACCGTTTGAGCAGACACATGCACATTTGTGGCATGCTGTAGGTCATTTTGCAGGGCTCTGGCAGTGCTCCTCCTGTTCCTCCTTGCACAAAGGTGGAGGTAGCGGTCCTGCTGCTGGGTTGCTGCCCTCCTACGGCCTCCTCCACATCTCCTGATGTACTGGCCTGTCTCCTGGTAGCGCCTCCATGCTCTGGACCCTACGCTGACAGACACAGCAAACCTTCTTGCCACAGCTCGCATTGATGTGCCAACCTGGATGAACTGCACTACCTGAGCCACTTGTGTGGGTTGTAGACTCCGTCTCATGCTACCACTAGAGTGAAAGCACCGCCAGCATTCAAAAGTGACCAAAACATCAGCCAGGAAGCATAGGAACTGAGAAGTGGTCTGTGGTCACTACATGCAGAACCACTCCTTTATTGGGGGTGTCTTGCTAATTGCCTATAATTTCCACCTGTTGTCTATCCCATTTGCACAACAGCATGTGGAATTGATTGTCACTCAGTGTTGCTTCCTAAGTGGACAGAATATATGTATACACACAACACACGTGCTCCCCAGTAGGTAAAAAATATATAAAATAAATTTACCAAATGTTAGATTGTAAGAAGAACCTTCAATCTTCTTAATACAAATATACAAAATACAATCTACAGGAAGGAATGAACATAGAGAAATATAGTGTAGTAAAATTAAAACACCATAAATGCGCTTGATAAGATTGCACTCACAGGATTAAAATGAAATATGGGCGTATAAGTAATCTCTCAGGCTTGACGGATAACTGCAAACTTCTTTTGGACCTTATTAGAAAAGGAGAGACACACAAACCATAGTGCACCAGTCAAATATAAAGTTATGTGGTTTTATTAGATTGCACTCACACAAAATCGGTTGAAATCCAGCATATCAGTCACTCAGGGAGTCACAGTGTCGACATCCTTCTTCCCAAAGTATGATGTAAAAAGAGAGCCGGATAAAAAACCATAAAAACAATAAAATTACACGAAATAAAAAATAAACAATAAAGTTCAATAAAGTGCTGTTGTGGTCCCTCCGCCCTACGCGTTTTGTCCGAAACCGAACTTCCTCAGGGGCAAAAAATGAAGGTCTATAGTTGCAGTGTTCTCCGTCCGTCTTTTAAACCAGATATTGTAGTTCCCACTTTCTGGGTAGCCAATCACCTCCAATCACGTTGCGTCATGTCATTTGCGTTCCATTAGTGAGTTTCAAGCCTCTTTCTCGTGTCCGTTATGTATGCAAGCACTTCCGGTATTGCGTGGAACGCAAAAATGCGTTCCACGATCGAAAAACCAGGAAGTGTCCAAAATTGTAAACGGAGCAAAGAAATAAAGTAAAATAAGAAAAGAGGCAGTGAGTTCTTAATAGAAGATAGATTTTTTCAAATATAAAATTCATTAAAAGTGATCAATCACAAAGATAAAGTGCAGATTCGCCTTATTAACATTCAAAACATATATTAAGAATCCGTTATAAATAATTGACAGTAAAGTACATATATGTAATTCATAGATGGTACATAGTAGAAAAGGGGACAAGATTGGATGACATAAGGGGGTATTTCCACTTATATCTATTAATATACATTTAAATAAATAAATAGGTGAAATATATATTCATAAAAAAGTGAAATATATATTCATAAAAAGCATATCATGTCAAAATCGACATTCAATCCTTTCGGGCTAAGGGTCTTTAAGTTAAAAATCCAATAGCCTTCCCTTTGCCTTAATTTCTTAATTAAATCTCCTCCCCTGTCATCCAAAATCACCTTTTCCAAACCCGTGCATAAAAAAGTTTCTAATTTAAAATCAGGACAATTGTTACAGTGGACCGGTACTGAATGGGTGATCAATTTTTTCTTAATATTATTACAATGTTCCATGAATCTAACCTTCAGGGCCCTGCTTGTTCTCCCTACATATTGCATACCACATCCACATGTTAAAAGATAAATTACATTTGTGGTATTACAATCAATATGTCCTTTTATTTGAAAAGATTCTCCTGTTATATGACTACTAAAAGATAATGTTTTTCGGGGGAGAAATTTACACCCTTTACATCTCCCGCATTTATAGAAGCCTTTAGAGATTATTTTATCAATTTCTTTAGCTCTAAAAGTGCTAGGTGCTAGTGTGTTTTTGAAATTTTTTCCTTTTTTAAAAATTATTTTGGGTATTGGTGGAATTTGTTTCTTTAGGAGATCGTCTTCTAAAAGGAGAAGCCAGTGTCTCTGTAAAATCTTTTTAATTTTAAAAGCTTGGGCATTATATTGAGTGACAAATGACAAAGTAAAATCATTATTAGAATCCTTATTTTTAACTTTATCTATTAGAAGATCATTTCTGACTGTATTTTTGCATCTCAATATTTCTTCATCCAAAAATTCAGAGGAATATCCCTTTTCCATAAATTTATTTTTTAGTAATCTGGATTGATTTAAAAAACACCTTTCTTCTGTACAATTTCTTTTGATTCTAGTGAATTGGCTCCTTGGGACTCCTCTGAGCCAATTTGGGTGATGTGCACTTTTAGTGTTTATAAAAGAATTTGAGTCAGTGGGTTTAAAAAAAGTTTTTGTTTTAATAGTCGAATCTTCTATGTATAGGGTAAGATCTAAAAAGTTGATGCTCAGGGAATCTACGTGAGGAGTAAAAACTAATGACTAATAACTAATTTCAAATTTTGGAACATGTTGAATGGAAAGAAAATTATCTGTGGGCCACTCTGGATGTGACTTCACTATACACAATTATCGATCACAATAGAGGACTAGAGGCCGTAAGACGAGCACTGGACTTAGACACTGATTTATCTCCCCTTTTAAAAAGTTTTATTCTAGATGGTATTAAATTTATCCTGACACATAACTTTTTTGGTTTTAATGGGAATTTTTATTTACAGACTAAAGGTACAGCGATGGGTACCAAATTCGCGCCAAGTTACGCTAATATTTTTATGGATTGTTGGGAAACTTCCAATATTTGGAACAACAACCCCTTTGGCGCGAATTTGGTACTATGGCGGAGGTATATTGATGACATTTTAATTATATGGAAAGGGCCACCCATTTTATTGCAAGAGTTTTTTAATTATATTAATGTCAATAGCCTATCATTAGTTTTTACTCCTCACGTAGATTCCCTGAGCATCAACTTTTTAGATCTTACCCTATACATAGAAGATTCGACTATTAAAACAAAAACTTTTTTTTAAACCCACTGACTCAAATTCTTTTATAAACACTAAAAGTGCACATCACCCAAATTGGCTCAGAGGAGTCCCAAGGAGCCAATTCACTAGAATCAAAAGAAATTGTACAGAAGAAAGGTGTTTTTTAAATCAATCCAGATTACTAAAAAAGAAATTTATGGAAAAGGGATATTCCTCTGAATTTTTGGATGAAGAAATATTGAGATGCAAAAATACAGTCAGAAATGATCTTCTAATAAAGTTAAAAATAAGGATTCTAATAATGATTTTACTTTGTCATTTGTCACTCAATATAATGCCCAAGCTTTTAAAATTAAAAAGATTTTACAGAGACACTGGCCTCTCCTTTTAGAAGACGATCTCCTAAAGAAACAAATTCCACCAATACCCAAAATAATTTTTAAAAAAGGAAAAAATTTCAAAAACACACTAGCACCTAGCACTTTTAGAGCTAAATAAATTGATAAAATAATCTCTAAAGGCTTCTATAAATGCGGGAGATGTAAAGGGTGTAAATTTCTCCCCCGAAAAACATTATCTTTTAGTAGTCATATAACAGGAGAATCTTTTCAAATAAAAGGACATATTGATTGTAATACCACAAATGTAATTTATCTTTTAACATGTTGATGTGGTATGCAATATGTAGGGAGAACAAGCAGGGCCCTGAAGGTTAGATTCATGGAACATTGTAATAATATTAAGAAAAATTTGATCACCCATTCAGTACCGGTCCACTGTAACAATTGTCCTGATTTTAAATTAGAAACTTTTTTATGCACGGGTTTGGAAAAGGTGATTTTGGATGACAGGGGAGGAGATTTAATTAAGAAATTAAGGCAAAGGGAAGGCTATTGGATTTTTAACTTAAAGACCCTTAGCCCGAAAGGATTGAATGTCGATTTTGACATGATATGCTTTTTATGAATATATATTTCACTTTTTTATGAATATATATTTCACCTATTTATTTATTTAAATGTATATTAATAGATATAAGTGGAAATACCCCCTTATGTCATCCAATCTTGTCCCCTTTTCTACTATGTACCATCTATGAATTACATATATGTACTTTACTGTCAATTATTTATAACGGATTCTTAATATATGTTTTGAATGTTAATAAGGCGAATCTGCACTTTATCTTTGTGATTGATCACTTTTAATGAATTTTATATTTGAAAAAATCTATCTTCTATTAAGAACTCACTGCCTCTTTTCTTATTTTACTTTATTTCTTTGCTCCGTTTACAATTTTGGACACTTCCTGGTTTTTCGATCGTGGAACGCATTTTTGCGTTCCACGCAATACCGGAAGTGCTTGCATACATAACGGACACGAGAAAGAGGCTTGAAACTCACTAATGGAACGCAAATGACATGACGCAACGTGATTGGAGGTGATTGGCTACCCAGAAAGCGGGAACTACAATATCTGGTTTAAAAGACGGACGGAGAACACTGCAACTATAGACCTTCATTTTTTGCCCCTGAGGAAGTTCGGTTTCGGACAAAACGCGTAGGGCGGAGGGACCACAACAGCACTTTATTGAACTTTATTGTTTATTTTTTATTTCGTGTAATTTTATTGTTTTTATGGTTTTTTATCCGGCTCTCTTTTTACATCATACTTTGGGAAGAAGGATGTCGACACTGTGACTCCCTGAGTGACTGATATGCTGGATTTCAACCGATTTTGTGTGAGTGCAATCTAATAAAACCACATAACTTTATATTTGACTGGTGCACTATGGTTTGTGTGTCTCTCCTTTTCTAATAAGGTCCAAAAGAAGTTTGCAGTTATCCGTCAAGCCTGAGAGATTACTTATACGCCCATATTTCATTTTAATCCTAAGTGGACAGTTTGATTTCACAGAAGTGTGATTGACTTGGAGTTACATTGTGTTGTTTAAGTGTTCCCTTTATTTTTTTGAGCAGTGTATATTTCGTATTTTTATTTATATATACATAGATATATATAATTTTATTCCAAGTGTATTTTGATATATATATATATATAATCAAAATACAGTTAGAATAAAATTACATATATATAGAATTGAAAAAAAAAATTATTTACTTGTTTATATTTTATAATAATATATAGGTGTGTAATTAAATTCTAAGTGTATTTTTATATTAATATATGTATATATTATTGTAAAAATACACTTAGTATAATATTATATATATATATATATATATATATATATATATATATATCATATACAGTGAGGGAAAAAAGTAGTTGATCCCCTGCTGATTTTGAACGTTTTGTCCACTGACAAAGAAATGATCAGTCTATAATTTTAATGGTAGGTGTATTTTAACAGTGAGAGAAAGAATAACAAAACAAAAAAATCCAGAAAAACGCATGTCAAAAAAGTTATAAATTGATTTGCATGTCAATGAGTGAAATTAGTATTTGATCCCCGATCAATCTGCAAGATTTCTGGCTCCCAGGTGTCTTTTATAAAGTTAAAGGGACACTATAGTCACCAGAACAATTACAGCTTATTGAATTTGTTCTGGTGAGTAGAATCATTCCCTTCAGGCTTTTTGCTGTAAACACTGTCTTTTCAGAGAAAATTAATTGTTTACATAACAGCCTAGTGATAACTTCACTGGCCACTCCTCAGATGGCTGTTAGAGATCCTTCCTGGTTCATGGCTGCCTAAAATGCATCCAAACATTCAGTGTCTCCTCCCTCTGCATGCAGACACTGAACTTTCCTCATAGAGATTCATTGATTCAATTAATCTCTATGAGGAGATGCTGATTGGCCAGGGCTGTGTTTGAATCATGCTGGCTCTGCCCCTGATCTGCCTCTTTGTCAGTCTCAGCCAATCCTATGGGGAAGCACTGTGATTGGATCAGGCCACCACTTCTGATGATGTCAGCAGACTGCTTTTTTTTTTTTTTAAGCAAACAGCATGCAGAGTTACAGCTTCTTGCTTGAATACAGTAAGATTTTGCTATATTTATGGAGGCATGAGGGGCCCAGGGGGGCTAGATGGTGGTGTTAACATTATAGGGTCAGGAATACATGTTTGTGTTCCTGACCCTATAGTGATCCTTTAACGAGCTGAGATTAGGAGCACTCTCTTAAAGGGAGTGCTCCTAATCTCCATTTGTTACTTGTATAAAAGACACCTGTCCACAGAAGCAATCATTGAATTAGATTCCAAACTACAACAATATGGTAAATGTCCTACTATAAAAATAACCTGACAAAAACCCAGGCATTGCCCATAGGTCTTCCCGCCTCTGCAATACAAACACTAGCACTGACGCACCCATTTGATTGGAGATCCACTTACATCAAATACCTGGGCATCAACCTAACTAAATCCGACGCCCAACTTGTACAAGAAAATCACAAGCCAGTAATCCACAAACTGCAAGCCCAATTAGACTCATGGTAGGGTCTGGAGGTGTCATGGATGGACAGGATCCACACCACCAAGATGATGGCATTGCCCTATGTGCTGTACCTATTCTGCACAATACCGGTGGCACTACCAGACAAACTTATAAAGAGATTCCAAAACGTATTTAACAACTATATATGGAATAAAAAAAAAAACAAGAATTGCAAGACGCCTAACTTGGCAAAGACCGATGAAAGGAGGCTTGGGGATCCCTAATATAAAGGCTTATTAAAGGGAAACAATTTTAGCGCAGGGCCTGGGAGTTCTGACTGGTGGTACTCCCCCAATATGGAAACCATTGGAGGATGCTTGCATTCACCCAGCCTCAATAGATCAGATGATTTGGATGGGCACAGAGGGGGACCCAAAACAGATGGGCTACCTGCCTAGCACAAAACTAATGTTACGGGGTTGGGCACGATGGGCTGGCCCACTTACTGGAACAGCAAACCGTCTCTTTTGAAGTTCTCAACTCCATATCAGAAAACATTCCTGTCAAAACCTGGGTATCCAAGGGGATAGAACGGGTTCACCAATTATATGCTGCACAAAACCTTAAACAATTCCCTGAATTGCAAGCAGAATTTAACCTACCCTCTAGAGACATATTCGCATACATCCGAGTGAAGCACATCTTACAAACATATAATATACAATACTGTGAAGAATCCCAGTTAACCAAATTTGGACTTCACAGCCTTGGCAAAGGCACAAAAGCCAAATCACTCTCCCTGTGCTACAACTCCATCAATGAGGCAGACCCACTATCACGCTACGGCTATATAGATCAATGGGAAAAAGAATTGAACACTTCCATACCTCTACCTACTTGGCTTCAAGCCATACAACTCACTAGAGCATCATCACAAAGCCTGTCACATTGGGAGGCATACTGCAAGATTTTGATGAGGTGGTACCTGGTCCCAGCGAGACTGGCTCACATGTACCAATCAGTCTCCCCTCTGTGTTGGAGGTGTGGAACACATGTGGGATCATTTAAGCACATCTTTTGGGGATGCTCCATCTTGGTACCGTACTGGCGGCAGGTAGAGAAAATTCTCCAGAGGCTCACACTTACTCCCATCCCGTTTACAGCAGAATGCTTTCTAATACACCTCTCCCCGGCCATTTTCTCGTCCAACCAAAGAGTAGTGGCCATACACTTATTAATGGCAGCTAAAATTAGTATAGTGAGCCACTGGAAGGCAACAAATGCACCAACTATACTAGAAATTTGGAACAGGGTGGACTCCACATACAAGTACGAGCACATGGCGAATAGAATTAGGGGCAGGGAGGAATTGCATGCGAAAGAGTGGGCCAGTTGGACGTTGCCCGACTGAACTTGAAGGCCATACACACATAACCCACACGTTCTTGACGAATCCAGGCCAACGGTTACTATAAACTCACAAGGACATATACTCCTCAAAATGTATCATGCATAACTCTGTCAATGTATCCTGCATAACTCTGTCAATGTTATTACTATAGCTCAATAACAGTTATGAGATATGATGTACTAATCCAGTGCTCTGCGTAGCACTTAAGCTGATATTTATTGCTCACCCCCCTTCCTTTTCTTCTTTCTGTACCCCTTTGCTCATATTTATTTTATACTTTGTTCGATAAGAATTTGACAAAAACTCAATAAAAATCAGACACTGAAAAGAAAAACCATGGAGGTGAAAACATTATGCTTTGGGGGTGTTTTTCTGCTAAGGGGACAGGACAACTGCACCGCATCAAAGTGACAATGGACAGTGCCATGCACTGTCAAATCATGACTGAGAAGCTCCTTCACTCAGCTAGGGCATTGGAAATGGATCATTCAATGACCCAACACACAGCCAAGGCAACAAAAGAGTGGCTCAAGAAGAAGCACATTAATGTCCAAGCCTAGCCTAGCCAGTTTACAGACCTTAATCCCCCAGAAAATCTGTGGAGGAGGCTGAAGATTCGAGTTGCCAAACGTCAGCCTCGAAACCTTAATGACTTGGAGAGGATCTGCAAAGAGGAGTGGGACAAAATCCCTTCTGACATTTTTGCAAACCTGATGGCCAACTACAAGAAACATCTGACCTCTGTGATTGCCAACAAGGGTTTTGCCACCAAGTACAAGTCGAAAGGGTCAAATACTTATTTCACTCATTGACATGCAAATCAATTTATAATTTTGACATGCATTTTTCTGGATTTTTTTTTTTGCTATTCTGTCTCTCACTGTTAAAATACACTTACCGGGGGGCGGGGCCTAACCAGCATGGCGGCAGGACGCATCTATGAGGAGCGCCTCCACCAACATGCCAAAAAAGGCACTTTACATCTCACTAATGCTTGATCTGAGCTACTCAACTCGACACCCAAGCTACAAAGTGGGAAGTGTCAGGATCGGGTCAGGGATCCAACACGCAGAGTACAAAGAGTAGCTGATACGTATACCGGTCCTTAGAATGGCCGGACTAACGTAGAACTACAATAGAATGGTCAGAGACAAGCCGAGGTCGAGGATAACAGAGGACAGGTAAGCGAGAGACAAGCCGGGTCAAGGATAACAGAAAGGCAGGAGAGTAAACAACAAAGCCGGGTCAGAACCAAAAGACAAGTGAATCACAAAGCACTGTGTGACTAGGCGGACTAGAACCACGACAGGGCAATGAGTGAATGAGAGAACCCCCGTTAAGTATCCTGGCTAGGGAGAGGGGACACGCCTCCGGCGAGTCCTGATTCGTCTCCCGCGATTTGAGTGGCAGGATGTTTCGGGTTAGCGTCATGACGTCTACCTCCGGTCCTTCTGTTATAAAAGGAAGTGACTCCCTCGCGGCCGGCGTTAGCAAGACCGAGTGAACCGCGGGAGACCGAGGAGACATGGCGTCCGGACGGATAACCTTCTAAGTCTCTACCTCTCTCAAAGGTAGAGACTCCAGGTACCCTGACAGTACCCCCCCCCTCAGATACGCCCACCGGGCGGAAGGAGCCGGGGCGAGATGGAAAGCGGGAGTGAAATGCCCTGCGAAGACGAGGAGCATGAACATCCTCTTGTGGTACCCAACTCCTCTCCTCAGGACCATATCCCTTCCAGTCAACTAAATATTGTACTCGTCCCCGGGAGACACGAGAATCAATAATGGAGTTAACCTCATATTCCTCCTGACCCTCCACCTGAACAGGGCGCGGAGGGGCGATTGTGGAGGAGAATCTGTTACAGATTAGAGGTTTCAACAATGACACGTGAAAGGAGTTCGGGATGCGTAAAGTAGCTGGAAGAGCTAGACGATATGCCACTGGGTTAATTCGAGTCAAGATCCTGTAGGGACCAATATAACGAGGAGCGAATTTCATGGAAGGAACTTTAAGACGAATATTCCTAGTGCTCAACCACACTCTATCGCCCGGAACAAAATTCGGAGCCGCCCTTCTACGTTTGTCAGCATGTTTCTTTACCAGTACAGAATTGTGTAGAAGAATCTGTCGAGTCTGATCCCACAACTTCCTCAAATTGGCCACATGGACATCAACCGACGGCACTCCTTGGGAAGGAGAAACCGGGGGAAGAATGGATGGATGAAAGCCATAGTTCATGAAGAAGGGACTTGAATGCGTGGGGTCACAAACGAGATTGTTGTGCGCAAACTCTGCCCAAGGAATCAAACCGACCCAATCGTCCTGGTGTTCGGAAACAAAACAACGTAAGTATTGCTCAATCTTCTGGTTAGTTCGTTCAGCAGCTCCGTTAGACTGAGGATGATAGGCGGACGAAAAATTCAATTTGATGCCTAATTGAGAACAGAACGACCTCCAAAAACGTGAAACAAATTGGGAGCCTCTATCAGAAGTAATCTCCGAAGGAATCCCATGCAAACGAAAAATCTCTTTAGCAAAGACCTCCGCCAATTCAGGAGAAGTCGGGAGTTTAGGCAAAGGTACGAAATGTGCCATCTTGGTAAACCTATCGACTACGGTGAGGATAACAGTGTGCTTTTTAGAAACCGGCAGATCCACAATAAAGTCCATTGCCACACAGGACCAAGGTTTGTCAGGAATTTCCAGCGGTTGTAGAAGACCACAAGGAAGCGTATGCGGTAGTTTGGTTTTGGTACAGACCACACAAACCCCGATAAAATCCTTAATATCCTTCCGTAACGACGGCCACCAGAAATCCTTGGAGATCAAAGAATACGTCTTGCGGACACCCGGATGACCAGCCACCTTACTCTCGTGAAGACACTGTAAGAGCTCCAATTGAAGTTCAGGGGGAACGAAAAGTCTGGAAGCCGGAGTCAGTCTAGGTGCCAGATGCTGCAAGTTCCTTATCTGATCAAGTAGCGGGGAATGAACTTTGAGAGTAGTGTTAGCGATAATGTTACACTTGGGTACTATAGAGGACAAAACCGGCTCAGATACGGCAGCAGGTTCATATTGGCGAGATAAGGCGTCGGCTTTAGAATTCTTAGAACCTGGCCTATATGTGAGCACGTAGTTGAAGTGAGTGAGAAATATGGACCAACGAACCTGTCTAGATGATAGTCGTTTAGCCTCCCCAATATAGGATACGTTTTTATGATCTGTCAAAATAGTAACAGGATGCAAAGTACCCTCCAATAAATGTCTCCACTCCTTCAAGGCCATTATAACCGCTAGTAGTTCCCTGTCACCAATGTCATATCTGCTTTCAGTACCGGACAATTTTTTGGAAAAGTATCCACAAGGATGTAATGGTTTATCTACACCCAACCTTTGGGACAGAACAGCACCTATACCTGTCTCAGAAGCGTCTACTTCGAGTAGGAAAGGTAGAGTAGTATCAGGGTGAACTAAAATTGGTGCGGAAGCAAACAGCTCTTTGAGTGTCTCAAAAGCCCGAAGAGCTTCAGTAGACCAATTCTTAGTCTCAGCCCCTTGTTTGGTCATGTTGGTGATGGGAGCAATGATAGAGGAGTATCCCTTAATGAAACGTCTGTAGTAATTAGAGAAACCAATGAATCTCTGGATAGCCTTGAGACCCTGAGGTAAAGGCCACTCTAATATGGATTGGAGCTTCTCCGGATCCATTTCAAACCCCTCCCCAGAAATCACATAACCAAGAAACGTAGTTTGGGATTGGTCAAAGCTGCATTTCTCTAGTTTGCAGTACAAGCCATGCTGAAGAAGTTTGTGTAAAACCCTCCTGACTTGTCTGTGGTGAGTCTCAATATCCCTGGAATGTATAAGAATATCATCAAGGTATACAATTACACAGTCATCTTGAAACTCCCTAAGAACCTCATTAATAAGGTCCTGAAATACTGCCGGAGCATTGCAGAGACCAAAAGGCATTACAGTATACTCATAGTGCCCATATCGAGTATTGAATGCAGTTTTCCACTCGTCACCGTCGTGGATTCTCACCAAATTATAAGCACCTCTAAGGTCTAACTTGGTGAAAATTTTAGAACTTTTTAATCGGTCAAAAAGCTCGGTGATCAAGGGAATCGGATAAACATTTCTGATGGTTATCTTGTTAAGACCTCGGTAGTCAATGCAAGGTCTTAAAGAACCATCCTTCTTTTTAACAAAAAAGAATCCAGCCCCAGCAGGAGAGGAGGATCTTCTAATGAACCCCTTGTCTAGGTTTTCACGAATATACTCTTCTAGAACTAAGTTTTCATTCGTGGACAAAGGGTATACATGACCCCTGGGGGGCATGGTACCAGAAAGTAAATTAATTTTGCAATCAAAAGGCCTATGTGGTGGTAAGGTATCAGCCTTTCTTTTGTCAAATACTGCCTTTAAATCTTGATACAAGGACGGTATCTGTACTTTGGTAGAGTCAGTAGCGTCATTAATTGAGTTGACACTACAAAGCGGTGACACTTTCTTTAAACAATTCTCTTGACAATTCTGGCCCCATGAAACTATTTCCCCTGATCTCCAATCTATAACGGGGTTATGTTTCTTAAGCCAGGAGTATCCCAGGACTATGGGAACAGAAGGGGATGAAATGAGTAGTAGGGATATTTCCTCCTTGTGTAGAATACCAGTAGTTAAGTAAAGAGGTGTGGTCTCCCGGGAAATCACAGGCTCAACTAAAGGTCTACCATCAATGGCCTCAACAGCCAAGGGTGTCTTCCTTAACTGGGATGGGATAGTGTGTTTGGTGAGAAACTTTTGGTCGATAAAACTCTCAGCAGCGCCGGAGTCTATCAATGCCATAGTTTCTAAAGTTCCCTTCTCCCAAGTTAAAGAGACCGGTAATAGGAGTCTATGTTCTTTGTAGTTATGAGTAGAGGACAAAATCGAAACACCCAAGGTCTGTCCTCTAGAGAAACTTAGGTGCGAGCGTTTCCCGGACGGCTGGGACAGCTCAAACGTACATGACCTCTGAACCCACAATACATACACAGTCCCTCTCTTCTCCTGTACTGTCTTTCCTCCTCTGAGAGACGAGTAAGGCCTAACTGCATAGGTTCTGAAACCTGTGGATCTTTGGTTTCAGAAACTTGAAATGATGGTACTAGTCTAGAGAAAGATTTAGCGGTTCTATCTCGAGTATTCTGTCTCTCCCTTAGACGTTCGTCAATACGAGAGATAAAGGAAATTAAGTCCTCCAGATTCTCGGGAAGTTCTCTTGTCGCTACCTCATCAAGTATTACATCAGATAATCCATTTAAGAATACGTCTATATAGGCCTGTTCATTCCATTTTACGTCTGCCGCCAAAGACCTGAACTCTAGTGCATAATCCACAAGTGTTTGGTTGTCTTGTCTAAGGCGCAAAAGTAATTTGGCTGCATTGGCCTTCCTGCCAGGAGGGTCAAAAGTTCTTTTAAAAGCAGCTACAAAGGAATTATAGTTATAGACTAATGGATTATCATTCTCCCACAATGGATTCGCCCATCTCAGAGCTTTCTCAATGAGTAAGGTAATAATAAATCCCACCTTTGCCCTATCAGTAGGGTATGAACGGGGCTGTAGCTCGAAATGAATACTGATCTGGTTCAAAAAGCCACGACACCTCTCAGGAGAACCAGCATAACGTACAGGTGGAGTAACTTGGGAAGAAGCACCTACAGTAGCTACCTCTAACCCCGAACCCACAGAAGAAGCAGAAGTGTTACGCCTCTCCTCAGGTGGATTAATAGGGCGAGACAGCAGCGCCTGTAGTGCTAGAGCCATCTGATCCATCCTATGATCCATGGCGTCAAACCTAGGATCAGGAGAACCAAGCTGACAATTTGTACCTGCAGGATCCATGGCCCTGTCGTAATGTCAGGATCGGGTCAGGGATCCAACACGCAGAGTACAAAGAGTAGCTGATACGTATACCGGTCCTTAGAATGGCCGGACTAACGTAGAACTACAATAGAATGGTCAGAGACAAGCCGAGGTCGAGGATAACAGAGGACAGGTAAGCGAGAGACAAGCCGGGTCAAGGATAACAGAAAGGCAGGAGAGTAAACAACAAAGCCGGGTCAGAACCAAAAGACAAGTGAATCACAAAGCACTGTGTGACTAGGCGGACTAGAACCACGACAGGGCAATGAGTGAATGAGAGAACCCCCGTTAAGTATCCTGGCTAGGGAGAGGGGACACGCCTCCGGCGAGTCCTGATTCGTCTCCCGCGATTTGAGTGGCAGGATGTTTCGGGTTAGCGTCATGACGTCTACCTCCGGTCCTTCTGTTATAAAAGGAAGTGACTCCCTCGCGGCCGGCGTTAGCAAGACCGAGTGAACCGCGGGAGACCGAGGAGACATGGCGTCCGGACGGATAACCTTCTAAGTCTCTACCTCTCTCAAAGGTAGAGACTCCAGGTACCCTGACAGGAAGTAGGCTGGCGACTCGAGGTACCTGTCCTGCTACCACATGGCTCCCAGCTCCTAACTTCTTTTTGGTGACTGAGCCTACCTATAAGATACACTGGGACTGCCATCAGGAGTTACCATTGGGGGATTGCCTGTGGGTAACTAATTACACTAACGGACTACACTAGATACACACCACTGTTGAGATAGGAAACTTCACCCATGTCTAGTCTTCTGATTTTTGCTTAATCCTACTGACAGGTACCCTCCCTGTACCCTCCTACACGAAAAGCTGTTAAATCACAGACATACCTAGCTTGAGCATACTACAATATTAAGCATACCATATGACGGTTAACCAACATATGTTTCCTTAGTTCACCTCGCAACTGTTTACGCATGTATGTCACAACAGTATTATTATAAGTTTTAATTTGTTTTAAAAATGTGCAAACTCCTTTAAATGCTTCAAAATGTTGAACCTTATCTCACTTGCATCTGCTCTTGAGGCATTGCAAGCATGTATCGTTTATCTGTGCACAGCCAAAATAAAGAATTAATAAAAGAAATAAAAAAATACACCTACCATTAAAATTATAGACTGATTATTTCTTTGTCAGTGGGCAAACGTTCAAAATCAGCAGGGGATCAAATACTTTTTTTAACTTTACTGTATATACATATATATTTTATTTTATTTTACAGAAGCAGGGAGACTGCCTGACAGTTTAGGCAGTCCCCCTACAGGCAGCACTATGGACGCCTATTGCGGCCATGTGTCCGCTCTTTCAGAGCGATCACATAGCCCGCGGGGGCCTAATTTGCTGAGAGGGGACTGTCTGGGCTGTCAGGCAGTCCCCCCAGACCGGGAGCAACGCTGATCAAGGTAAGTAAGAAGGATGGTGGGGATGTTCTATGGCGCCCACCATCGTTTAGAGCCACCCTAAAAAGGACGGCATAGAACGCCCACCATCCTTAAGGGGTTAAAGATGGAGGGCCCCTATTAAGCCCTAGGCGGTAAACTTATGGCTAATCTTGCTGTAAACCAAAGAAATTGCCCTAAACTCATTATGTGTATATATATATATTGTGATAAAGTGAAGGCAGAGAGGCCATTTAACCCCAGGGGGAGTATGTGTAGTTTGTGTTGTAGACAACACAAAGCTAAGTTTAGTTATGGGCCCATGGGGTGGAGTATTTGGAGAGCAGGGTGGGCCAATGCTCCACTCCACAGTTTAGTGTTTTTTTGGGGGAGACATAGATCCAGGCCAGGGTTTTTTGGACTGTCTCCAACCCACTGCTCAGCTGCAGATAATCAGCTGTAGCAGTGGGAATAAACCACTCCCTGCTAGGCAGGTAAAAGGGGGATTTCTGGCTTCCTCCCAGGAAGCAGGTAGGAGAGAAGCTGTTCTCTCCAGAGAGAGAGTCAAGGAGACTAGGCACTGGGAGTGCAGAAAGGGAAGCAGTTAAGGCTGGCTTGGAGCACTGGGAGTGCAGAAAGGGAAGCAGTCAAGGCTGGCTTGGAGCACTGGAGTTGGTGCGGACAAAGACACTAGGTTGGTGAAACCAATAATTTTGTTCTAGTTTAACCCCTGAGAGATAGGGAACCTAATGTTAGTTAGTGTTCAGACGAGCTAGGTTTTTGTTTATAGGGATTTGTGTTATATTTTATGTTTTCATTTACTGCTGTCTACTGTGTGGATTTACAAATAAAGTGCCTGGATTATTTGCAATTAAAAGGAATGTGCCTGTTGTTTACAAAAGAGGACCGTGCTACCTGCGGACAAGGATCACAATATATATATATATTATATATAGTGGGACCTTAGTTTACGAATTTAATGCGTTCTCCGGGACATTTCTTATTGCGAAAAATTTGTAAACAGAAACACGGTTTCCCATAGGAATGCATTGAAAACCAATTAATCCGTTCTGGAGGTCAGAAAAAAGTCAAAATGAGCTGGTATGGAAACCAACCCACAATGCAGAACACACAATAAAAGGCATGCAAACGACGAAGCTCAGCTCCCTACCGTTCCACAGCTTGAGAAATGCACCAAAGAGTCCCAAAACAACTACAAACAATTTCCAGAATGGCTCCAAAGCTCAATGCAAAAGCCCCTCCAACACCTCCACACTCGACGCCACATGCGACCCACAGGCTCCAGCATGCAGGAGGCAGTGCTATAAACCTCCCAGGTGCAATGCATCCTGGGGAAATTTGCTTTGTATTGCAAATCTTTTTTGTAAACCGAGGCAGTATTTTCTATGGATTTTCATTTGTAAACCGAAAATTGTTATAACAGAGTAGTTTGTAAACCGAGGTCCCACTGAATAAATATACTGTATTTCTCCTCCGCCTGACTTTCTTTGACACAAGGCAGAGCCTAAGAGTCAATCCCTGCAGCCGTAATTCATGATGGCTGCAGGGAATTGGCTCTGTCTATGGAGGATCTTGCAGACCTGAATGCTACAGCCTCGCATGCGCAATAATACAGCAGTGACGTTTGCGCCAATGAGGACCATGCTGGATCAAGATGGTGGTACACGTGAGGGACAAGTTTAGGTATGTAAACTGACCTTTACCTGCGCCACCGGACCCCCAGTGCAAAATCCCCAAAAGATGGCAGTGCAGCTCTTTATCACCAAATGTGGTATATGTGCCCACAAAGGAATTAATGACAATACATATTTTAAACTCCTTTTGAACCGTCTTCATATGGACAGGAAACCACTGAAAGAGGTCCTGCTTAATCTAACTATTCAATATACAAGTTGTTGAAGCATCCTCTGAGATTAATTTACCTTATTTGCACTGGCATGCTCATGCTGATTGCTAAATGTTTAGCGGAAAAAAAAAAACTTCCTTCACCTCATAATAACTTTTTGAAAAATGTAATTATTTATGCAATGGAAAGCATTATAGTTAATCTCACCTACAGGTCCAGACATCTTCAGATTTGGCAACTGAGGAAACTCCCTATACATCCGTTATCATATTGTTATGATGGGTCCCTCCTTTTCTACATTTCCATTCTATTAGCAAATCCCATTTTTTTTTTTTATATAGTTTCAGTCTAGTCTCTTTTCTTGTTTTCATGATTGCATAGTTTTTGTATTACATCATACATCTTTGTCAATAGCATTCCTGTAAGGTACCTGTCCGGGTTATTTTCTATTCTGGGATCTAACAAGAGAATTGCTAACTTTAGACTGATAGAGAAGAATCTGAAAAATTCTAGTTGGGGATAAAACTAGTGCTCAGAATGAATGGATGCCTTGTCGCTCTGCATTATGTGGATTGCCTAATGTAAATAATAATTCTTAGGGATGCACCGAAATGCATGTCTATTAAACTATGCACTACAAAAATATAAAAAATAATATTTTTTTTTATTTTTAATTTCGGCAAATTTGACTCGTTTTTGGCCAAAACGGATAAAGCCCATTTTCAGCCAAAAATTTCGGCAGCCAAAATGTCGGTATATCCCTAATAAGTCTACACTTTACAGGGTCTTACAAACCTCAGATTCTATACGCAAGGTACCCTAGCGGAATTGAATTTATGGGCAACAGCTCTCAAGATAAGTAGAGCATTGAATCTGTCAATTTTTCTTTTCAAAATTGGACAATCTGGGGCAACTTACCATATATGCAGCTCCTTACACCCCCTAAGCAGAACTAACTGCTCGTAGGAATAGGAATCACCGGTATCTTAATAGTTAAGAGATGGTTATGTTGAGAAAGATGGCACCCAAGCCAGCTCTCTTTTCCTTGTCCTCAAATGGCCGTGACCAACTATTTTTACAGGGTTATTTACCAAAGTGAATTTCAAATTTTGAAGGTAGAGTAGCTGATTGGAAATTATAGGTAGCTTAGAGAATTTTTCTAGTGTGACTATTTTAACTTAAAATTTGAAATTCACATAAAATTCTCACTTTAGTGAATAACCCTGTTAGTATATTCCTTACCTGCCAAAGGAAATGCCACGTAGCCCAGTGACTTGAATGGTGAGGTTCCATCTACAACGGCAGATCATTTTTCGGGGGGGATGGATTGTTTCCTTCATTGCTCTTCCTTATTTGACCTTTACAAACTGTTGCAATTCTGGCCAGTTTATTTACACCTTATATGCATGCTATGTTGAACGAAACAGTAAAACAAAGATTTCCTGCAACCTTGAACATTTCTACAACGTATCTCGTTTTTTTCAGCATTGCTCATTTTGGCCTAAAATCTGAAAATTCTTTGTCAGTCGTCCACAATTCCCCGTTTTGTAAATAATCCTAACTAGAACAGATTGTTATTTGTACAGACATGCATTGATGCAAACCTACACGGCAAGGGACAAAACTGACATTTTGTACTTCGAAACAATGAGTCCTTCCCAAGCAGGATCGGGTTTTGAGCACATAAAAGCACACAGAGAAGCGTTAGCATTCACATGTACACTTCAGTAAGCCAACAACACCCAGGATGCATCTGTGAAGATTCTGTAACTGTAGCAACCATGATGTAATGGGCTCTTTAGACAAGTGTGACTTTTTACAGAACAAAAATAGGAATTTGAAGTGACAAGCTAATGGAGCTGCAGTGTTGGTCGTTTTTATCCTTCTCAACATCACGACACAATACTCAAAAGTATTTAGATTAGCTGCCAGTGGAATTCGTAATACGGAAGCAAAGCAGGACTGCTCATTCTCTCCATCATCTTGTTCTTAAAAAAAAAAAATAATACATACAAAACACAGCAGCTTTCAGAGGACAAAACGAAGGGTAATTAGAATAAGCGCATTTGCCTAGTCATTTTCATACAGTGTCCCTCTGGAGTTCCCACCATGGCAATTAGAAATGACAAAGATCGAGGGCTTCCACAGGCTCCCCCTGAGGGATATGTAACAAAATGAAAATCCTTTAGATGAATACCATTAAAATAGAATTGTTGCGTTCAAGTAAATCCCAGGCATGTTTCTGCCTGAAATGTGTTGGGCTATCCAGTTCAGCATGGCCGACATGGCCGTCATTTTTTACACGTATCACTTTTTTATTTGGATGGGCAGAGTATTAAAGGTGCTGCCCTGCAGACTACAACAATCAATATGTTTATAGAAGGGAAATCAATGGCCTAATCAAAGTAGTACCTTAGGGGAACCTCCTTAACTATCAAATTAATTTCCACCCAGGAGCATGCAAATTCTATGTGCTTAACATTTTATACACATATCGTTTAATCTGTGTAATATACTTCCTTGTCAGGTTTTTTTTTTTTCCCAGTTTTATTCAGATGACAGGTCATACATACAAACTAGTATTACAGATCAAAGATACAAAACGAATACCTTGCTGTAGAATTTTATACATTTAAACCAACCAAAGGGGGAGAGACCTACGGAATAAGAGAGGAGAGATACAAGAGGCAGGGGAAGGGAGAGTTAAAAGAAGGAACCCACATGCCTGTAGAGAAAACTGGACTAATTGATAATTATGGTCTATATAAGGGCTCCAAATCTTCTGGTAGGACTGGATTGAGCTATGAATCATGACGGACAGGTTGTTAATCAAATTAGCTTTTTTAATTTTACAAAGGACCAAGCGCCTAGGCGGGGTATCGATGTTCTTCTAGCTTTCAACCAAAGCTCTACGTGCCTCTGAACAATATTTTACTTATCAATTGGTTCTTGTGAAATGTGAATGAATGTGGGTCTAGAGCAGGGATTCTCAACCCAGTCCTCAAGGACCCCCTACCAGTCCAGGATTCAGGGATTACCTGGGTGTGTCTAAGGTGTCTTGGTATGTGGCTGCACAAACGCTGGTGCTCAACACCAGGGGGCGTGCAGTTACCCTGCACCAGACCCTGCTAATCCACCTCCACACTGTGACTCCTACTCTGAACATCAGGCATATTGGGTCCCGGTCCTGCTCCGCCGCCTGGACACTGTGTCTGGGTTCCGTACACCGGACCGCCACCCTGATAGGAACCTTTGGAGCATCCTCAAGCAAAAGATCTATGAGGGTGGGAGGCAGTTTACATCCAAACAGCAGCTCTGGGAGGCTATTCTGACATCTTGCAAACAAATTTAAGAAGAAACTGTCCAAAAACTCACAAGTTCAATGGATGCAAGACTTGTGAAGCTGCTATCAAATAAGGGGTCCTATGTTAAAATGTAACATGACCTGTTAAAATGTTTAAAAAGATAAAATGTTGTTATAAGTTTGATTGAAATAGCTTTTGATTTCAGTAAATATGCTGCAAACACAACAAATGACAATTTTCTGTTCTTTACAACCTATTAAGTGTTTTGAAACCTACTGTGCGTAATAATTTGGAACAGTGCATTGTAAGTTTATGTTTAAAAAAATACTGTTATCATTAGGAGGTTTGTTCAATAAAATTTGAATTGTACTCTTAATAGTTGATAACTAGTGATGTCCCGAACAGTTCGCCGGGAACCGTTCGCCGGCGAACATAGCGTGTTTGCGGTCGCCCCCTATTCGTCATGGAGGTGGGAGGGTCTGGGAGGGAGGGTCTGCTGCTGATTGACTGGAATGTGTCTGCTGACTGTGAGGTACAGGGTAAAAGTTTACTCAATGATGACGAATAGGGGCGGACCTAACAGCGCGCGTGTTCGCGACCACGAACACGCTATGTTCGCTGGCGAACGGTTCCTGGCGAACTGTTCGGGACATCACTATTGAGAACATGAGAATTATGCTGACTGATATTTACATCAATTATTTAGGTAAATGAGAAAAATATAATTTGTATAATAATTTGGAACAGGGTGTAAACTGAGAAGGTACAGGTAAGGATGAGGCAGAAGTTAATTCAGATGGCAATAGGTCATTTCAGGCAGCACAGATTCGTAAATGAGACTCAAGCCAAAGGTCAGAAATTGGATAATCGGAACAGGAGCAAGGAAGTAACTGATACAAGCAAGGAACACAGACTGCAGATTTAAATAGGAGATAAGGAGCACACCCCGTTAGGTATCATAGCTACCTCTTTGGTACTACTGCTTTAAGTGATGTCTACTTTCCCTTTAACAAGCACTCGGTTCAGCAGTCGTGCGTCTTGGACAACCATTATGCAGGAGCATCCGGCCGGGTTGAATCACTAGATGCGCTCCAGCGAATACTCCTCCTTCTATGCAGCCTCCACATTGGAATACGCTAACGGAGCTCTTTCCATCGGTGCGGCAAGGTCCTGTGCTCAGTGGAGAGGAGCAGTGGAGATAAGTGCTGGGCAGCGTGAGGGTTTGATAGAAGTTGAGTTTAGGCAGTTTGATTTTACTGAGGAAATCTCTGCCACCTGCTAGTATTTAATTTCCACTGGTTGGCTGTTCTAGTGTATGATGATCTGTGAACAGGTCTACTGGTCAGACTAAGAACCACTTGATGAGTCGGCCTACGTCGCTTAGTGATGCCAGGGCCTGAGTGACACCATATTCCAGCTACTGGCATCACAGTAGGGCACACAAGGGAGCAGTGCAAGTAGAGCTTGAATATTATAGCTCTCTTGCTGCCCGTTTACATTCCAGCTTCCCGCCCGCCTTGGAGGGAATGGGCTAACAAATACCCAAGTCACCATGGCAACTAGGAATTGTGTCCTGTTGTTGGTTGAGTCCTGCGTTAGTCTTTACATGAAATGGCTTTTTTATATGTGTTTACATACTAGCTATGTAATATATTTCTCAAATGTGTTATGCGTTTTACTTTTTTATGAAAAGATTTTGTCAGTGAAGGTAAAGAAGAGAGTAAAGAGATTTCATTATTCTCAATGCGATTATGCTCCATCTCTGTATTTCTTTCTCTAGCTTTTCTTGTTTCCAAAATGAAAACTATTTTTACAGCTTAGCACATGATCCAAACCACCAGCAGAGCTGTGAGGCTGTTTTACAAAGGAAAGCCAAGTTGCTCATGTCAGGCGGAAAACTCGGCAGTTAACAGAAAACCCAACCACAAGCCTGATTAGCAGTTATCTGATTACATGTGCTTTCCATCCACCAGTTAGTGGGTGGTCTGCTATAGTTAAGAGTGGACACAAAGTCGTTTTTTTTCATCTTAGCACTGGCCAGTATGAGTTTTGCTTGGCCAAAGCAAAGACTCCTTCGAGAGCAATAAAAACAAAGCTTTTTACACAGCATCCCTCTCTCTCTCGCTCTCAAACGATTTCTGTCTTCTTCTGTTGCTTTTAATTTGAAAGCTTTTAATTTGAGAAACCGCAATAAGTCATATGCGCAAATTAGTCTTTGACTCTGGCTTGCGGCTTATGGAATCCTGCTCCTATCAAATTATTATTGCAAATACAGAATTTAGAACCTTCACTATTTTCTTAAATTGACAATTTTTGTATATTAATGCATGTGTGTTATAGTAATGTTATATTCTTTATATATATATATATATATATATATATATATATATATATATATATATATAATTATATGCATGATGGGCTCAATTTAAACGTATTAATTAATTAATGTATTTATTTTAAATAAGACACACATGCTGACTCATGCAGACACACACACGCTGACTCATGCAGACACACACACGCTGACTCATGCAGACACACACGCTGACTCATGCAGACACACACACGCTGACTCATGCAGACACACACACGCTGACTCATGCAGACACACACACACGCTGACTCATGCAGACACACACACGCTGATCCATGCAGACACACACACACGCTGATCCATGCAGACACACACACACGCCTGACCCATGTGATTAGGAGGTTGTGCTGGGGTATTGACAGTGATGTCATTGCCCCGCCTGCTCTCCTCCGATTTGGTGCAGCGGCTCAGCAGCCCGTTGTGAAGGAGAAAAAACTGTTCAGTTGTCTCATTCTCACGTCGGTTGGCCGCTACACACACTGCTGCAGTGATCGGCTCCCTCAGCATGAGAATGGGCTGGCCGGTGAAGGAGATCTTTGGTCTTCCCTTCAGCCGTGCGCCCCAAGGCCACTGCATCGGTGGCCTTATGGGAAACCTTTCCCTGTGTACAATAAAAAAGATTCAGAAGGACTAGAACAGTGAATTGGATAATATAGTGAAGCAGCTAAGACAGAGGACTAAGTCACATAGACACTGTAACATTACAAAATAAGTTGGAATTAGCCATGCTTGGTCATACACATGTATACTGTACTTTGACAGGACACACTTCACATGGATATACATTAGAACATAAAGTTATAGATCCACTGGCGTCACAAAGTAGGGTGAAGGTAAAGATATTTATTGAAGATCAAAACGATACGGGCTTTAGACCTTAATCATGTATGGGTGGCAGACCACCCTGCACAGAGCTACAAAGTACATTTCACTTGTGTGCAGTACTCTGGACTTTATACATTAGAACATGACTGAAATAGATTTGCTAGGACAATTTGCTAGGGCAAGATGAACTTAAAATGGCACAGTTATGTTTTTATTTATTTATTTATTCATTTTTCGTTCCCTTATGCCCCTTGTATTTGGAATGATTATAGTCTCTTCCTTGCTACTTGCCTTTTATATTTATTATCTTTTCTTTCTTGCGCCTCAAGGCCTGGGTGCTGCCATTTGGTTCTTCTCTATCCATAAAGTCTGCAGTTTACCCATCAGTGGGATGCTTTTGAATGCTGGATTATGGATAAATTTGCTTAAAGGGAAACTATAGTGCCAGGAAAACACTCGTTTTCCTGGCACTATAGCTTCCCCCTCTGTCAAGCTTTGCCCACGCTCCTTGTCCACCGATGGGGGAGACCTATATAGAGCACGCGTGACAATGCTTTCCTTTGGGGAAAATCTGACGCTGGGGGTCCTCATGCAGAGCGTGAAGACGTCCAGCATCAGATAACGAACCAAAAGTCTGTTTCAATTCCGGTAGACAGCCACTAGAGGAGGAGTTAACCCTCAGAGGAGTTATCCCTCAGAAGTAATTATTGCAGTTTAGAAAAACTGCAATAATTACGACTGCAGGGTTAAAGGTGATGGGAGTTTGCACCCAGACCACTTCAATGAGCTGAAGTGGTCTGGGTGCCTACAGTGTCCCTTTAACTGAAATGGAACTGTGATAAAAAAAATAAAATAAAACTATGGTGAATTTCAAAAAATAAATATGGAGAAATAGAGATACAATTTTTTTATTTAAAAACAAAACTAGCAAAGTGACAGATTTGCTTTAACAGACGGGTCATGCACAGAAACAGAACAACAAAATAAGACCAACTGATCAACTACAAAGGAGTCATTCTAAAGACATACTAACATGTATTGGTGAAGTCGCAGGCCTGTATATCACTATGTACCTAGCCTTGCTTTTCTTAAATCCTGTGTTTACACAAGACAGTCAGGTAATGTTGAAATACACCTGGAAGGTCCACAATTGACGGGGACCTAGGAAAGGAATTCGAGATTAGGACTCCAGAACTCTGCTACATCAATGTCACCTTACTCTTACTACTAAGTGTAATCTTCTGCTAGTAGTGTGTACCAAACCACATTCTCAGTTCCTACACATAAAACAGATAGCTGGATCTCCCAAATGGGGATGCCAAAAAACAGAAGACTTGGCAAACAAAAGTTAATGAAGATAAATAAACTACTGTATTGATATATTTTGCCAGAATGGGAACTGAGAAAAAGGCTTATTGAAATTAACCTCATTCAATATGTATTTATTTTTTACCCATTTCTCTTTGCTTGCGTATACAAGACCAAACGTTTTTCAGCTAGGGTGACCCATCTGTCAGCTCTTCTCACAACAAGTTCTTATAGAGAGTTCAGACTACATTAATTCAGCCATGTCAAATACCTATCAAACTTCCTCTGTGCTAACAAGCACTATAAAAGCTTGGACCAATTGAGCAACATTCACTCTTCCCTGTTCTACATATATACCTGGTGGAAGAGGGTAAAACAAAAAATTGTGCAGGTGCTACTAAGGCCTACTCTTAACAATTTAATTTCCCCCATTCTGAATCCTGATGTGCAGCATAATTAAGGTCACTAATCCTGAGCAGACTGAACCTCAGGTATCCATGCATGTATCCCTCCTAATTAAATAATGTAATATTATTATTTACTTCTACCATACTGTATTACTATGTCGCAGTGGACTTATTTGCTTAATAGACATGTAGGCTAGACAGGCTACTAACATATGAAAGCAGTGACATGGTCTCTACCTCCCCCACTCAGATTTATCTGACTCCTGTATGTATGTCTGTAAAATACAGGACCACGGGATTCCATGTCCCATTCCACAAGTTGTGCCAACACCCTTCCAGTGTAGTATGCCAGAATGTAGCTCAGCCTATTGTCACTAACTGTGAGGAACTGACTCTGCTGGGTTTCGAACGCTGGTTTACATGCTGCTAAACCTCTTCCTTACCACTACACCACCCTGCCTTTTGCAAATGTATCTGAGATCTGGTAACCTTGACTCTATAAGCATTGGTATCAGTGACAAGTCTCTTCAGCTGTGTCTGGTCATGTGTCTGGTTCTTGGCCTATAAAAGCCACTTCCTGTCTCTGTACCTTTGCCAGATTATTGTGGTTCCTGTACTCTCTAATCAAGCTTGTTCCTGTTTCTCCTACCTGTTGCTGATTTTGGACCGTTTTGACTTTGCTGCTTCTCCTTCCCACTGACCTCGGCTTGCCTCACTACGATTATCATCTCTCTGTTCCAGTCTCCCATCTCTGCTTAAGACCAGAAGGCCACTCAAGGCTCAGGGGCTCAACCACCTGGGTAACGAGTGGCTACCTCTGGCAGAAAACATTGCTGATCTGGCTACTGGACTCCAAAACTTTGTAACATCAATATCATTACAGAATAATCTGGCCCATTCATGGAGACCGTCGGATCAGATTCTGCATTGGCCCAGCAGGTTGCTTTTAATGCACAGACCATTCAAGTGCTGCAGGATCAGGTAGCTGAACTGCAAAATGAAGTTCGATCAATGCATGGTGAGCTTACCAGCTACAGGGCACATGATGTTGCGGCTGCTGCTGCTACTACTGTTACACCTGCACAAGATGCCCGCTTGCCTCTACCAGAAAAATTTGGAGGAGACCGCAAAAAATTTAGGGGTTTCCTAAATCAATGCCGTTTGCATTATATGATGTTACCTAACCGTTTTCCATCTGAAAGAGAGAAGGTGGGATTTATTTTCTCCCTATTCAAAGATGAAGCCCTGGCTTGGGGCTCCCCTTTTCTGGAACAGGACAGTCCAGTCTTGGGAAATTTAAAAGACTTTCTTGAGGCCATGTGCCTAGTTTTTGATGACCCCAATCGCTGTGCTACAGCAGAAGCCACTCTCCTTCATTTACATCAAGGGAGGCGCTCTGTGGCTGAATATGCTGCTGAATTCAGACAGTGGGTTGCTGATACTACTTGGAACCAATCAGCCCAGAGGTTCCACTTCAGAAGGGGTCTCTCAGAAGCTATAAAAGATGAGTTAGCTCGTGTTGATCTTCCTGTTGAGTTTGATGCATTTGTGCGGTTGGCTATCCGTATTGATCGGAGACTTTCAGAAAGAAGATTGGAAAGACAGGGCTCTTTTAAACCAAGTGCTACTCCTACTTTCTATTCAAGAATTTCTACTCCGACCCCACAAACACCTACAGAATCTGAACCTGAGGCTATGCAGGTAGATCTAATAAGAGGGTCATTATCCAATGAAGAAAAACAGTGGCGACGCACTCACAATTTATGCCTGTATTGTGGTAGTGCAGGGCATTATGCCATCAATTGCCCTAACAAGTCTAAAAGAACAATAGCTATGACTGCTGAGGGTGCACAGATTCAACACCAATCACAGATTTCAGACCAACTGGATTCTGTCACACAACCCTTGTTTTCTCTGGCTCAGGGTGAAGAGGGTATGATGACTCAACATCCTCATTTGGTGGTGCCTATCACTTTGCAATATGGTGATAATAAAATTTCAACTACAGCTATGATAGATTCTGGAGCAGGCGGAAACTTTATGGATATCAAATTTGCAGCAGGAAATAAAATTCAGTCTATCCCTAAATCTTCACCTGTGTTAATGGAAACAGTAGACGGTTCTCCACTCACGTCAGGCCCGGTTACACATGAGACTGCCCTTAAAATTGATGCTGGAAGTGAATCACCATGAGTCTATATCTTTCCACCTAATTTCCTCAACACAGTTTCCAGTGATTTTGGGTATACCCTGGCTTGCTCTGCATAACCCACAGATTGATTGGAAGACTAGAACTTTGTCCTTTCCTTCAGAACACTGCTTAATAAATTGTCAACCCTCTAAGGCAACAACTGTTGCCACAACAATTAATGAAATGGTTGATACAAACTTAACTAAGCTTCCTCTACAATATCGGGATTTTGCAGATGTCTGTGATAAGAAGAATGCTGATCAGCTTCCACCTCACAGGCCTTATGATTGCCCCATAGAGCTGCTACCTGGAGCTGCTATCCCATTTGGCCGTATATACTCCCTTTCTGAGCCTGAATTGAAAGCACTTCGTGAATACATACAAGAAAATCTTGCCAAAGGCTTTATTCGACCATCTACTTCTCCAGCAGGAGCTCCTATATTCTTTGTAGAAAAGAAAGATGGCAGTCTACGGCCATGTGTCGATTACAGGGACATTAATAAAATCACTGTTAAAAACCGCTATTCCTTGCCTCTCATTCCTGAACTTCTGGAGAGACTTCGTTCAGCTAAAATATTTACGAAGCTTGATCTACGGGGGGCATATAATCTGGTTCGCATAAGACCAAATGATGAATGGAAAACAGCTTTCAGAACCAGGTACGGACATTACGAATATCTAGTAATGCCATTTGGGCTTTGTAATGCCCCTGCAACTTTTCAGCATCTAATCAATGATGTACTACGGGATCTCCTGGATCAGTTTGTTGTGGCATATTTGTATGATATCCTGATATTTTCTGATAATCTTGAAAATCACAGAAAACAGGTCTGCATTGTTCTTGAGCGCCTTCGTACCCACCACCTATACATTAAACTGGAAAAATGTGAGTTTGAACAAACAGAAATTCAATTCCTGGGATATGTAATAACTCCTAAAGGTTTAAGTATGGACGCAAGTAAAATTAAAGCTGTGCTGGACTGGCCCATCCCCAAGAATGAAAAAGATATTCAGAGATTTGTGGGGTTTGCCAATTTTTACAGGTGTTTCATTAAGAATTTCTCTGCCGTTATTACACCGATCACTGAACTTACACGTAAAGGGACTTCTTTTCAGTGGTCCAATAAGGCTGACACTGCATTTTCCAGATTAAAGACTCTGTTTACATCTGCTCCTATCCTGGTACATCCTCAGCCAGAATTGCCATTTACTGTAGAGGTAGATGCTTCTGATTCAGCTGTTGGGGCTATACTGTCTCAAAGGACTGGACCTAAGATGTTGTTACATCCATGTGCCTTCTATTCCCGCCAGATGTTACCAGCAGAAAGAAATGATGACATAGGGAATAAAGAACTTTTGGCTATAAAAGCTGCCTTTGCCGAATGGAGACATCTCTTGGAGGGAGCCACCCATCCAATTACTGTCCTCACAGATCACAAAAATCTGGAATGTATTCAATCAGCTAAGAGACTGTCAGCCAGATAAGCACGCTGGTCCTTATTTTTCTCAAGGTTTAATTTTTTGATTTCATACCGCCCTGGTTCCAGAAATGGCAAGGCAGATGCCTTGTCTAGGATAGCTGACCCCCTCCATACTACAGTAACCAAAGCCACCATCTTGCCTGAGAGTAGATTTTTAGGAGTTACCTTTCCTTCTGATCTAATGTCTCGCATTAAAAAGGGCTACGCTGATGATCCAGTTTTTCGTGATCCTCCTCGTGATCTTCATATGACCATGCTTAATGGGTTTTGGATTTTTCAACAACGTCTGTTTGTTCCAGAATCAGTGCGACTGGACGTTTTACGTCTCTACCATGACTCAAAACCAGCAGGTCATCCAGGAATCCGAAAGACACAAGAACTACTTACCCGATCCTTTTGGTGGCCTAAATATTATGAGGATGTTAAGAAGTATGTGTCCTCTTGTGATGTATGTGCCAGACATAAGACTCCTCGCTCATCCCCTGTTGGCATGCTTCAGCCTCTTCCTATTCCTCATCGTCCCTGGGGATCTATTTCCATGGACTTTATTGTGGAACTACCTCCCTCTAAGGAACACACTACCATTCTTGTTGTTGTGGACCGGTTAACTAAGATGAGTCATTTCATACCAGCTCGTGGTCTCCCTTCAGCTAAACAGACTGCTGACCTAGTTATTCTGGAAATATTTCGCTTGCATGGAGTGCCTGATGAAGTAATTTCTGACAGGGGAGTGCAATTTACATCTCATTTTTGGAAATATTTTTGTTCTATTCTAGGTATTAATGTAAATCTGTCGTCAGCTTTTCATCCACAAAGTAATGGACAGACTGAGCGAACCAACCAGACGTTAGAACAATATTTGCGGTGCTATATTAGTTACCTGCAGGATGACTGGCTGGATTTTCTACCCACGGCGGAATTTGCCTATAACAATGCCCAACACTGCTCCACTTCTCTGAGCCCATTTTTTGCTAATTATGGTTACCATCCAACCTTTCTAGTGAGTCTCCCAATTACTACTTCCATTCCTGCAGTCACTGACCGGCTAACCGCCTTACGAGATTCCCAAGAACTGTTGAAGACTCTTTCGGAGGCTCAGGAATGTTACAAAAGAGCTGCTGATAGGCATAGAAAGGAGGCCCCAGTTTATCATGTTGGTGACAAGGTTTGGCTGTCAACAAAGAATCTTAAACTTAGGATTCCTTCTCATAAATTGGGTCAAAAGTTCATGGGACCTTTTGAGATCATCGCTCAGATCAATGCTGTCACCTTCCGTCTGCAACTTCCAGATTCCATGAAAATACATCCAGTTTTTCACGTTGCACTGCTTAAACCTTTTCATGAAAATACTTTCCCTGGTCGAGCCCTGCCTGCCCCACCACCAGTCCTCGTGGATGGTGAAGATGAATACGAGGTGGAAAAAATTCTTGACTCCAGGATATTCCGCAACAAGCTTCAATATTTGGTTCTTTGGAAAGGCTATGGTGAAGATCATGGGAACCAGTGGACAATATTCATGCTCCTGATCTTCTTCAGTCTTTCCATGCACAGTACCCTGCTAAACCAGGAAATAGGGCATCCAGAGGCTGCGCCTGTAGAGGTGGGAGTATGCCAGATTATTGTGGTTCCTGTACTCTCTAATCAAGCTTGTTCCTGTTTCTCCTACCTGTTGCTGATTTTGGACCGTTTTGACTTTGCTGCTTCTCCTTCCCACTGACCTCGGCTTGCCTCACTACGATTATGATCTCTCTGTTCCAGTCTCCCATCTCTGCTTAAGACCAGAGGCCACTCAAGGCTCAGGGGCTCAACCACCTGGGTAACGAGTGGCTACCTCTGGCAGAAAACATTGCTGATCTGGCTACTGGACTCCAAAACTTTGTAACATCAATATCATTACACTAACAATGCCATCTTGACTGTAGCATTAGTCAGTGAGAACGCCAATTGAGCAACGCTCCTCTTTGATTATGTTTCTTTTTTTCTTTTAGTTTCTTTCTTTAAGGGTTTATTTTTCACAATAAAATGGAAAATAGTAAATACAGTAAGGTTATCGCAGACTTTCAGTGCACTGAACAGACAAGGCTTAATGTGCGGTACAAGTGTTAAGAGGATTACAATTCCAGTTGGCTAGATCCAAAGGGGGTCAGGTTACAACGACATTAGTATGTAGCACCTCAAGTGCAGAGCTACTACCCTATTGGGGGTGAGGGGGGGGGGAGGTTGAACCCGAATTCCGTTAGGGTCCGGATCAAGAATGGCCAGAGAAGGCGATCAAATGCCTTCTCGGCGTCGTGTGATATTATAGCTGCAGGGTTATTCCTATGTTGGGTGAACAAATTAGGTCAATGGCTCTGCAGGTGTTATCAGACGCTTGCCTATGTGGATTGAACCCCACTTGGTCTGGGTGGATTAGGGATGCCAAGTAAGGGTTAATCCTGTTTGACATAACTTTGGTCAGTAATTTTAGGTCCACATTCAGAAGTGTCTGAAATGGCTAGGATCATTATGGTCTTTGTCAGGTTTTGGGAGGAGGCAGATGTTCGCCTTTTAATAGGGGGTTGAAGAATGCACAGAGGTGTTTCAATAATTGGGACCTGATGACCTTATAGTAGAGCGCACTATAGCTGTCGGGTCCGGAGCTCTTACTCGGTTTAAAGGATTCCAGTGCTACAGCCAGTTCTTCTACTGGGAGTTCTGTTATCATTGCCTCTTGGGCTTCTAGGGTCAGTTTCGGAGGAGGATCTAGGTTTTTTTAAGAAGGTTGAGGGGAGTGTGTGCATGTGGGTCTGTTGCTCCGGGGACATGAGTGAGTGGTTGTATAGAGTAGAGTAGTATTTTTGAAAGGTGTCTCCAATGCGGCTCGGGGAGGTTGACGTATTTACTGACGCAGTGCGTATCCTAGATATCCATTTGGATTCGGCCCTAGATTTCAAGCGTCTTGCTAGCATGGTATCAGCTTTGTTCCCTTTTTGTGGTGTCCTTTAAATAGGTCTTCAGTGTCTGTAAGTTGTGCGGTAGTGGGTGGGATGAGTAGTAGAGGTTTAAAGGAGCACTCACCACCAGCTGCACGTGTCAGCAGAGAGAGATAGAGAGAGACTGGCTGGAAGTTACAGCGAGAGACGCTTGGACTGTACCACCTTATGACGGCTAGGACTTTCACCTTCTTTGTGTGCAGGGTGATTTTATCATTAATTTTCTACACTGATTCACAATAAAGGTTTCTACTCCAAGGTTTGGCTGCCGGCGAGTGCTCCTTTTAACCTCTACTACTTGGATCCAACGATCCCAAGGGTCTGATCCTCCCTGAGCTAGTAAGTCCGGAGTGGTACTATAACCACTCCAGAATTGTGAGTGATATTCTTAAGAGCATTTTAATTTGATGTGCTTTTTATCTGCTGTATTGCACTAGACTGTGTTTGTTCTGTATTTTAGATTGTCTGACCTTCTCTACTAAGGAGTGCAAGTATATCCTCCTTTTCTTATACTCTATAATCATTGCCATTTGGGTTCACGTATGTGTTTTTACAAGTGTTTTTCAGACACCCTGTAGTGTCCTTTGATAATTCTGTTTTATGACTTTGACTGCACTGACACTTTAAATATTCTCTGCGCACCCACCTCAAGGCAAAATAAAGACATTGTCAACTGATAAACTATGTTCTAACTTAAACAAGAAGCTACCACCCTTTCACAAGGAGACGCTAGATGGCTCTATATCCATGAGTTACGCAGGGGAATTTTGTAGTGAGGTGAGTCATGTCCAATACCGGGGTCATATGTGTGAGAAATTGGGTATTTGCCACTATTGGCAGCTCTTGTTTCGCCCGTCGGTGTGGAGCTCTATGCATCCATCTTCACTGGAAGTCAGGCGCCACCCCGATTATGTTTTTTCATTCTTCTTTTAATTGTTATTATTAGAGATTTGGTTGTCTAAGGCCACCAATGGCGGAAACCGCCCTACTGCCACAGACAGAGAATAGGAGGAACACTGACCCACCCTCCAGAAATACCTAGTGTTCCCTCTCCATTATGCCCTTTCTTACCCTTTTCAGTCTTCTCCTCCATGCGTCATGTCCAGTCCTAAACTCTTAGTGGCCACCTGTCACGGCCCCTGGCTTGCAGCTTCAGGTGGTCGCATGCAATCGGTATGGCCAAGCGTACAGGCTGGAGGAATTACCTGTTCAGCAACGAGCCAAGAGCTGACCCACTGGGGCATCCGTCCCCTCCACACAAGGGTTCCAAAATGGCGCCGACCACGAGGTCGCGGCCATTTGTAGTTCTGCCCTCCAAAGGTCACGCAAACGTCGTCGTTGACGACTTTGACGCACACGCATGTTCTGAGGTGATAGGCCAAGCTCATACCAATCACAGCCCAAGGAGAGCTATTTAAACCCCTGAATTTCCCTAGTTCATTGCCCTGTCGTGGTTTCTGTTTCTGGTTCCTGAGAGTGCGTTTTCTTGTCCTTGTTATTGATATTCCCGGTATTCTGACTTTAGCTATTTCTGACTATTCTGATCTCTGGTTTCCCTGACTTGGCTTTCTTATCAATCTTGTGTATTTCTGGCTTCCTTGACCTTGGTTTTCCCTTGACCATTCTCTGTCTTTCAACATATTAATCCGGTCTATTTTTTTATTCTATGCATAGTTTTGCGTGTTGCATCACTTCAGTAGTCGTGACATTACGACAGGGCCGTGGATCCTGCAGAACTATGTAAGCATATGATAGCCTGTGAGAGTAGGGTGGAGGATGTGGATCACAGGCTAGACCAATTTGCCCAAGCATTCCAGACCTTGCTCCAACGAACGGCTCAACTTGCGTCGCCTCAAGTACAGCTGGTTACTCCGCCACCCGTACCTATGGTTTATAATGCTCCCTACATAACCCTTTCTCCTCCTCCTCATTTTGGAGGTGATCCTAGAGATTGTAGGGGGTTCCTCAACCACATTGAATATTATTTTGAGGTTTCTCCTGGTTTTTTCCCATCAGATAGGTCAAAGATTGGCTACCTTATGAACCAGCTAACTGGTAAGGCATTAACCTGGGCCAACCCTTTATGGGAAAGCGGCAACTCCATCGCGCATAATTACAATGAATTTTTAACTGAGTTAAAAGTGACCTTTGAACCTATGGGAAGAGACAAGAATGCAGCCAAAGCCTTAATGAGAAGCAAGCAAGGTAATCGTTCTGTGACTGATTATGCCATCGAGTTTAGAACATTAGCCTCTAAAGTAGACTGGACCAACTAGTTCCTGCTTTCTTAGAGGGTCTGTCCGTAAATGTACTCGATGAGACCCCAGCTAGAGACCTTCCTGTTAATCTTAATGATTTTATCACCTATATGATTGACATAGATAATAAGTTGAGAGAGAGAGAAAAACAAACTAGACGTACCACCCTGTCTCTAGCTCCTCGTTTTTCTAATCCTGTCGTATCTGTTCCTGTTCCGCCTTCAGAAACTGAACCCATGCAGTTTGGGTAACCAAACTTACTGAAACAGAAAGACAGTATAGAAGAAAGAGGGCTGATGTTTAAATTGTTGCAAAAAGGGCCATCTTTTGGTTTTTCAGGTTATCTTATCTCCTTCATGTCCCATAATCCTCTGTCTCCCATGGCTCCAGAAACACAATTTTCTAACTAGACTGGACCAAAGAGAGATAGTAGGATGGGGAGAGGATTTCAAGAGCCTTATGCCACAACGTATTTGCACTATCAATGTACCTACTGCACCTCCAGGGCCGCACTGGGATAAAAATTCGGCCCGGGCATTTTTTTATCACAGCGGCCCACTAAGAAGGGGGCGGGGCAGAGAGGATGTGTTTTGTCATCACTAACGACAAACACGCCTCCTCTCAAAGTGCAGGCCAGGGCAGACCATGCGCAGAGCTCTGCTAAAGAGCTATAGCATGAGAAAAACGCCCTGTATTTGTTTTGAACAGTGCAAGCAAATTTAATAACATGCTTGCACTGTGTTTCCTTGCAACTTGTCTCTGGTGTCTCTATAAATGGATACCAGGAGACCTCCCCTGACGGCCTCGGCCCATGGCCACCGCGGCCCACCGGGCATTTGCCCGGTGTGCCCGATGGCCAGTCCGGGCCTGTGCACCTCCCTTGTCAACAGAGATTCCACCTCAGTATCTGGAATTAAAATAGGTATTCAATAAAGTAATTTCCTGCTGGGGCTGGGTTTTTCTTTGTCTCTAAAAAAGAGGGAGACCTACGCCCCTGCATTGATTAAGGAGGTCTCAATAAAATAACTATCAAGAATGCTTACCCCATTCCACTTATTTCTGAATTATTTGACAGTTTCAAAGGTGCCAGAGTGTTCACCAAATTCGGCCTTAGAAGCGCATATAATTTAGTCAGAATTAAAGATGGGCATGAGTGGAAGACAGCGTTCAATACCAAAATGGGACATTATGAATATCTGGTTATGCCGTTTGGTTTGTGCAATGCTGCAGCGGTATTTCAAGACCTGATCAATGACCATAGAACTTTCCTTTTCCTGTTCATATCACCCTCAGACCAATGGGGCGGTGGAGAGAGCCAATCAAGCCTTAGAGTCTTTTTTACGTTGATTTATTGATGCCAATCAGACTAATTGGTCAGAACTCCTGCCCATGACTGAATTTGCCAGAAACAATGCAACCCACAAGTCCTCTACTGGTATTAATCTTGGGACCGCTGGATTTACAATTATTGATCTCATGGTATATTGCTAATAATCTTGATGTATTTCAGCTACTTAAGAAGTGATTTTTTTTTTTAAGTTCTTTATTTCTATGTTTAAGTTTTTATGCCATAATTTGGTATGTGTGTACATTGTTTCCATAGCAATATCCTCCCGACGAAGCCACGGGACGTGGACTCACGCGATGATGTAATGACGCTGTTAATTGTATTTGTTTTTAGGTATATAGGGAAGTGGTTACACTATGTATGTTAGTCCTGATGAAAGTTTGTGGATAACAAGCTGAAACGTTGATTTTTTTTATGACAAGCTAATTAAAAGTTTTATTTTATAAGTCCTGAGAGCACTATCTATACATGACAAAACTTTACTGGCCTTGGCAACTGCAGATTGACATAACAATTCCCAAATCCTTCTCATGTGTGGTTATCATTAATTCACTACCATTTAGGGTGTAAATTGCTTGTGCATTCTTGACCCCGAAGCGCATAACTTTGCATTTCTCTACATTAAATTTAATCTGCCATTTAAGTGCCCAGTCCCACAATCTATCTAAATCCCTCTGCAGCAAAGCAATATCATGCTCACATTTTATTACTTTACAAAGTTTTGTGTCATCTGCAAACACTAAAATATGGCTTTCAATGCCTATTGAAAGATCATTTATAAATATGTTAAATAGAATCAGTCCAAAAACAGAACCCTAAGGGACACCACTTACCACTTTTGTCCAGCTTAAAAATTTACCATTAATGACAACTCGTTGTACTCTATCCTTAAGCCAATGTTCTACCCAAGAACAAGAATATTCATCTAGACCAATTTATTTTAGTTTAAAGACTAACCTATTTTGAGGAACCATATCAAATGCCTTTGCAAAATCCAAGTAGAGATCACATCCACTGCAACACCCTGATCTATACTTCTACTTACATAGTATGTATGTATGTATGTATGTGTGTGTGTGTATATATAGATAGATAGTAGTGTCTACCAACTTGTTCACAGTGCAGTTTTTTTAAATTTTGCCTGTCTTATGTCGCTTCCAGTTTCAAAGCATGTAAAAGAAGGGTCCGCCCTGTTTTTGAACCATATAAATCGCTGCATAGTGTGAAAACTATTATTCTGGTGGTTTATGGCAAATCTGTGAGGGACAGCAGTGTCATTGTGTGTGTGATGTGTGCATGTGTTTTTTTTTTCTTGTTTTTTTTTCTTTTACAGTTGTGTTACTGGCTTCTCCAAAAAGGGTGGACCCACTAGCGTACCTACCATGGTCGCAGCTGCAACTGGGCCCCTCATTCCAGAGGGCTTGGCCGCAGCCGCGACCGTGGGCCGCCTGGATACCTTATGGGCCGGTGCACAGCCGCCCGGGTCCGTGGTTCCCGGAGGTCTGTCAGATAGAGGGAGCTGCACTGTGCTGCTCCCCTCCTGCCTGTGTGTAGCATGGCCGAGTGGTCTGACAGGAAATGCTCACTGTTAGAGCACTTCCTTTCAGACTGGGAACCACAGTCATTAAGGTACAAAATGGGAGGGGGGAGAGAGAGAGGGTATGGGATATAGGGAGGGGAGAGAAATGGAGGGTAAAAGACACCTGGAGGGGGAGAAATGGAGGGTATGGGACACTTGGAGGGGAGGGGGGAGAAACGGGGGTATAGGACACATGGAGGAGAGGGGGGAGAAAGGGAGAAATGGTACACAGGGCGGGGAGGAGGGAGAGAGAGAACAATGGGACACAGGGAGGGTAGGGGGAAAAGCTCTGGGATCTGCTCGCTCGGCAATGCAACAATAGAGGTATGAGGCACACCAGAAAGGGGAGTGTGACCACTAAAGGGGTGTGGGGTGCACGAAGGGACAGGGAGGTGATAGGAGAGAAGGGACAGGGAAAAGAGGGGAGAGGGGAGAAGAACACCAAGGGACAGGGAAAAGAGGGGGGAGGGCAGAAGAACACTAAGGGACAGGGAAGGGAGGGGACCACTAATGGTCAGGGAGGGGAGAGGGGCTGGTTAAGAGGCACATAGGTGAAGATGTTGTTTTTTGGGGGGGAGGGGGAGGGCAGAAAAATGCATCTTCGCCTATGTACTCAAAAATCCTTGCACCGGCCCTGATGGTATGGGACATCTGGAGGGAAAGGGGAAGAGAGGGAGAAATGGGACACAGTGAGGGGAGGGAGGAGAGAGGGAACAATGGGACACATGGAGGGGAGACAGGGAGGGTATGGGACACAGGAAGGGGAAGGGGGAGAGAGGTAGGAATGAGACACAGGGAGTGAAGGGGTGAGATGAAGGGCATGGGACACAGGGAGGGGAAGGGGGAGAGAGGTAGGAATGAGACACAGGGAGTGAAGGGGGAGAGATGAAGGGTATGGGACACAGGGAGGGGAAGGGGAGAGGTAGGAATGAGACACAGAGAGGGAAGGGGGAGAGATGAAGGGTATGGGACAACAGGGAGGGGAAGGGGGAGATGAAGGGTATGGGACAACAGGGAGGGGAAGGGGGAGATGAAGGGTATGGGACAACAGGGAGGGGAAGGGGGAGAGATGAAGGGTATGGGACAACAGGGAGGGGAAGGGGGAGAGATGAAGGGTATGGGACACAGGGAGGGGAAGGGGGAGAGATGAAGGGTATGGGACACAGGGAGGGGAAGGGGGAGAGATGAAGGGTATGGGACACAGGGAGGGGAAGGGGGAGAGATGAAGGGTATGGGACACAGGGAGGGGAAGGGAGAGAGAGGTAGGAATGAGACACCGGGAGGGAAGGGGGGGAGAGATGAAGGGTATGGGACAACAGGAAAGGGGAGATGAAGGGTATGGGACAACAGGGAGGGGAAGGGGGAGATGAAGGGTATGGGACAACAGGGAGGGGAAGGGGGAGATGAAGGGTATGGGACAACAGGGAGGGGAAGGGGAAGAGATGAAGGGTATGGGACAACAGGGAGGGGAAGGGGGAGAGATGAAGGGTATGGGACACAGGGAGGGGAATGGGGAGAGATGAAGGGTATGGGACACAGGGAGGGGAAGGGGGAGAGATGAAGGGTATGGGACACAGGGAGGGGAAGGGGGAGAGATGAAGGGTATGGGACACAGGGAGGGGAAGGGGGAGAGATGAAGGGTATGGGACACAGGGAGGAGAAGGGGGAGAGATGAAGGGTATGGGACACAGGGAGGAGAAGGGGGAGAGATGAAGGGTATGGGACACAGGGAGGGGAAGGGGGAGAGATGAAGGGTATGCGACACAGGGAGGGTAGGGGGGAGAGATGAAGGGTATGGGACACAGGGAGGGGAGGGGGGAGAGATGAAGGGTATGGGACACAGGGAGGGTAGGGGGGAGAGATGAAGGGTATGGGACACAGGGAGGGGAGGGGGGAGAGATGAAGGGTATGGGACACAGGGAGGGGAGGGGGGAGAGATGAAGGGTATGGGACACAGGGAGGGGAGGGGGGAGAGATGAAGGGTATGGGACACAGGGAGGGGAGGGGGGAGAGATGAAGGGTATGGGACACAGGGAGGGGAGGGGGGAGTGATGAAGGGTATGGGACACAGGGAGGGGAGGGGGGAGAGATGAAGGGTATGGGACACAGGGAGGGGAGGGGGGAGTGATGAAGGGTATGGGACACAGGGAGGGGAGGGGGGAGAGATGAAGGGTATGGGACACAGGGAGGGGAGGGGGGAGAGATGAAGGGTATGGGACACAGGGAGGGGGTAGGGATGAAGGGTATGGGACACAGGGAGGGGGTAGGGATGAAGGGTATGGGACACAGGGGGGTGAGGGGGGAGAGATGAAGGGTATGGGACACAGGGAGGGGAGGGGGAGAGATGAAGGGTATGGGACACAGGGAGGGGAGGGGGGAGAGATGGGGGTATGGGACACAGGGAGGGGGAGAGAGGGTGAAATGGGACGCCTGAAGGGGAGGGGGGGGAGAGGGGACAATGGGAAACATGGAGGGGAGGGGAGGGGGAGAGAGGGAGGTATGGGAAAAATGGAGGGGAGGGGGAGAGAGGGAGGTATGGGAAACATGGAGGGGAGGGGGAGAGAGGGAGGGTATGGGACACATGGAGGGGGGAGGAAGGGTATGGGACACATGGAGGGGAGGGGGAGAGAGGGCAGAATTGCACACATGGAGGGGCTCGGAGGAATGAGGGTATGAGAAACATGGAGGGGCTAAGGGGAGAGGGAATGGGACACATGAAGGGGCTGGAGGAGGAGCCTATGGGACACATGGAGGGGCTAGTGGGGAGAGAATGGGACACATGGAGGGGCTGTGGGGCAGATGGAATGAGGCACATAGGGGGCCTGGGCGTGGGGTTGAGACACATGGGAGGGGGGCCCCAAGGCAATTTTCGCACCGGGGCCCAGTGCATTCTAGTTATGCCTCTGGGTGGACCTATCTAGAAAGGGGGCAAGTCTGCCCAAATTACTGGTAGGTCAGCTTGGCGTGAATGTATACCAGTTTGCCTGCCAATCAAGCTGGCAAGACCACTGAGGGCAGACCATGCAGAGAGCACTCTACAGGGTGCCAATGTCCGGAGTGCAGCACAAGCGCGTCTAATGGAATGCTCACACTACACTTTTTGTGGACAAAGTCAGGATGGTAGGTCAGGGCCCAAACATTTGGTACTGTTCTGATGAAATCGGGATGGTTGAGAGGCAAGTGAATGTAAGGTAATCCAATCTCACACTCAACTAGGAACAATGATACCAAATATATTAAACAACTCAATAAAGCACCACTTTTAAATTTCAAAATATATTGAGTATTGTAGAGCATTGGAAACTTTAGAAACAAAAAAAAAGGCCATACCTAAAAGCATATCTTTATTATCTTTATACTTTCTCAAAATCCATTAATGCCAAACTGTAATGAAAACCAATTAACAACATTTAGACAAGTATTCATTTGAGAAAACTCTTCATGTCCGCTATTGTCACAGTCGACTGTTTTAGATAAAAAAAATTCAATATGGGTTTTCTTCCCTACAATTCACTGTTTAGTGATTAAACCTTGTGTGTGTCCGTAGAGACTAGAGTATATTTGCCAAGTGACTTAATGATGAAAAATCCAGCATATGATGTTTTTAAAAAAAAAAAAAATGTAAAGCTCTTTCGGAGCCAGAATAGTTTTTAAAGGAAAGGTTTAATTCCTGCTATTCTTACCTTGTAATCTAAGCGTTTGCAACCATTTCCTCTGTAAATCATTCCCTACACGCCCAAATGGCTGTATGTTCCCCAGCTATATTCTTGGTACATATCAAAAAGAAGATAAGAGTGACCTACGCTTGCGTATGTTGGTTTCCCTACAGGGACTTGATAACATGTTTTTGTGAGTGAACTTTTAAAACGTGATTGTTACTTGTTATACAGAGCAGAAGTGAGGCACTTGTTCATTAGCTTACAACATGTTAAGTAATGTCACTTCCTTGGTGTATAGCTTTTTTAAAAATGTAATTCTAAAGAAGAATTGCTGCCTTTGGTGTGAAGGACATAAAGCACCATCTGAAATTCAGTGCTATATTGATGAGTTATTTAACCCTTATCTGCTATGGTGGCGTTCAGTGCTTTTATCTAGGTCAGAAAGGGTTAAAGCATTTCAGGAAAATATTCCTGCCCATGGGTTCTAGAATTGTTATATTAGAACATTCTCCGTTTCTTAAAGAAAAGCTGAGTATAGAAGAATAGAATGTGACGGCAGATAAGAACTGTTTGAGCCATCTAGTCTGACCGATTTTCTAAATACTTTCATTAGTCTCTGGCCTTATTTTAAGTCTAGGATAGTCTTAAATTGATGTTTAATTAAAAGTAGTATTTACATGATACAATGAAAGAAATTCCCACAAATAGGGGACTACAATGCTTTGCTGCAGGCTGCATTGCAACATGCCGCAATGTCTTATTCTAAGGTCAACTATTTACATTTCTATTTCACTATGTTCATGTTGACTCATGTATGTTTCTCAGTAAAATCTGCATAACGTTTGAAAATAAAGATTGCAAAACAATAGAAGAAATATAGGCATGTGCGAGAGTACAGCACTGGCACGAGCTCCTGGCTGATGAAGCTAAAGCTCAAAGATGGCTTTGACCACAGAGCAGGGCCGGACTGGCCCACCGGGATACCGGGAAATTTCCCGGTGGGCCGCGGCAGTGGCACCTGGGGCTGGGCTGACAGCCCTTATCATGCTCAGGCTCCTGTGATCTCGGCCGGCCATGTGCAAGCTATGCGGCCGCACAGGACCCCATGGGAGCAGGGGGAGTCTGGTGGTCTGGTGGCCATCATTTCCGGTCTGCAGCTCCGCAGTGAGACACAATCAGATTGTTGCCGTGGTAATCCGCGGCAACGCTCTGATTGGGCAGTGCTCGCGAGACACATCGCGCAGGAGGGGCATTACTACCCCTTTAGATTTCGAGTCCGGCAAGGTTGCAAGATAGCTGTGTTTGTAGTAGCAGTTGGGCAGGGAAAAGTTCCTTTGTGAGATGAAATGTCTCTTGTACCAGCAGGACATCAGCCTGTTGTCTGTGTGCCCATCTTAGGAGGGTATGTCTCTATGTGGGGGCATTAAGCTTTTTAGCATTTATCAAAACGCATTTGATCTCTATTGGCATAGTAGGAGGTAGAGGTGAGATCAGGTGGTAAAGACTAGAGACCAGTGATAGCAGAGTGGAGGGAGTGGGTATCGGGAGATATCGCCGCTGGAGCTCAGAGGGCTCTGTGAGCGTGGTCTAGGAGCAATTCTGCGGGTGGTGCTTTAAGCATTAGGCTGCAAAAGGTTTCACGGAGCGCCGTGTGTAGGGAGTCCGCCGTGACAGACTCAGGTAGCCTCCAGATTCCTGTTGACCTGTTATTGAGATCCTCTTGTGCGCATTTGGTCTTGTAGGTCATGAATGACTGTCACGAGTGGAGACAGTGGCAATGATGTCCTCCATCTTGTCCTCTACCACCAGTGTAAGCCTGGTGAGGTCTTCAAGGCCCTCCTTGATGGTGGTGAGGTGTTTTGCCAGTTCTGCGGCTATGTTGGCTCTGATATCTCTCAGGAACCCTTTAAGGTATTTCCTTGTAATGGGGGATGAATCTTGGCTGGGACCTGCTTCGCTTGTGTCAGATTTAGTGCAAGACTCTGGCGGTTCGTCCGCACGTGGCGGACCCTTCTCCACGCAGCTGTGTAATATCGGGACCACTGCAGATCTGTGTCTGTAATTCAATATTATGTTATTTGTTTGCTTGTTTGCTGTAATAAATATCCCTCCATCTCAGCACCCACTGGCTATAGGTTAGAATGCCATAAATAAGCTGCAAAGTCCGGAAACATACAGTGGGAGACAAGATGTAAAACTCTAACGTGTTTCGGGCCACACTAAATCCTTATAATTGTCTATTTCCAGGTGTGCTGGTTTTCCTCCGCAAGTATACTCAGACCTCATGTCTTTTTTTTTGTTTCTGCTGACTTGGGATTAAAGTCTTTGTCTGGCTGCCAGTTTGTTAGACCTAACCACATACTACAAATGATATTATTTGTGTTTTTTCTAACCTTTTGTAGGCCTATCCCTCTCAGGTAGACAATTTGCACTTGGTCCAGATACAGTCTTGTGGCATTTGCAAAGAAAACGTCATTAATGAATAAAATATAATCACACAGTTGGTTTGCCAGTCTCTAAACCAAGTAAGGGCAGTTTTCAGCAAACATGGAGTGCCTTGAGTTTAAAGTTACCTTACATACCCTGGCCAACATATTGTTCAATGTTTATAGTTCATACCAGAGAAAAGGTAATTTAATTATTTTGTTTATGTAGCAGGTAAAACTACACGTTTTTCTATAGGAACACACTAGGCAAGGGCCAACCTGAGGTAATCACCAGTTGTAAAGGCTGCCATAAGTCCAGCAAATCTATGTGGCAGACTTAGTTCAATATCTGGGATCTACTTTTTGCCATGCATGCAGTCAGGGTCAGACAGGCCCACCGGAATACCGGGAAATTTCCCGGTGGGCCGGCACACTATTGGGACACATGAAGGGCTGGGAGGGGGGTATAGGAACGCATGGGAGGGACTATAGGGCCTATAGGGATCTATGGAGGCAATGATGGAGATACTAGGGCACATGGAGGGGCAGAAAAAAAGGGATCTGGGGAGAACGATACAGAGGGATTGAGAATGGGGATCAGAAGACACACAGAAGGGCTGGGGAAGGGGAGAATGAGACACACAAAGGAGCTGTGGGTAAAGAGGCACACATAGGTGCTGAGGCCTGGGAAAGAGACTAACAGAATGGCTGGGGCTAAGAGACACATGAAAGGGACTTGAGGGAGAAAGACACAAACAAAATGCATCTTCACTTGTGTCTTCTGTTCGCCCTGTAATTTAGAGTTGACCTGTGTGAGAAAGACTTTGTATTAAAGGGACACTATAGTCACCAGAACTTCTACAGTTTAATGTAGTGGTTCTGGTGTCTATAGCCTGTCCCTGTATGCTGACCACTTTAAATGCTACCTGTTCAGAGAAAAGGCAGTGTTTACATTGCTGCCTAGGAACATCTATAGTGACAGTCACTCAGACTGCCACTAGAGCTGTTTCCTAGTCCAGCACCTATGCTGATTGGTGCGATGAAGCTAAGATCATCCAGTTGTCAGCCAAAGTGAAGAGCACACTCTTGTTACTTAAAAATAAGCAAGATAACGTCATTTTGTTTACTGTTGTGCAATAACATACATTCACAATTTCAGTCCAATTATGTCAAGGTAGTTGGACTGAAACATTGATTTTATGCAAATGCGCGTCTGCTTACAACAAATCCGCTCTTTTGTTTATTTTGAAGCCCTTTGAGGGCTTTCCTTCACGTTTGAGTGATAGTTTTCAGTTTTCAGGTTTTTTCTTCCCGCTTTCATATCTGTACACTAAGCCGGCGCGATGCATTATGGGGCTGGTATAGAATTTTTTCCAGGGCTGCTTTTCATTCTCAGTCTGGCACTGCATGCAGTAGGCACTTGGAGAAGTCCAATGCATATTAAAGTTAAACTTTCTCTTCTCAGCTTTTCATGAAGACGGTGTTTCTATGAAAATGCGTTAAATGTAATTCTTTATCTGCATTCCCAGACACACAGACTATAGCTGCTATTTCTCTCTGCTCCTCTCTTTTCCAGGTGTCCCCCTATCTTTTCTTTAATAAAATCAACCTTGTAAATGAACAATGTAACTAACGATCTACTTACAGTTGATATTTATGTGATGGTGATTGATTTTTAGTCTGGGTTTGCTGTTGACTAGAGGGTTTTTCCATTTTTGTGTTTATTTATTTTTTCCTTTTAATACAAGATCTTAGGGGTCAGCCTGGAGATATATTAAGTAAATGTGAAGCACTTGTCGTGATCTCTTTTTGCTTCTTAACATTTCACGGTCTGTATTTTTTAAAAATTCCAATGCAGTGAAGGAGGAAAGGGGAAAAAAATGAAAAAGCAATCTGTTGTAGATGGCACAAACACAACAATGATTGCGTAGGCTCTATTTTTAACTGGCAAACATCATTAAAAATCCAAACTATATAGAGGAGGAATGGTATGGTGAGTTCCAGGCGTTGTTTTTGTACATCTGGTTGACTTCAGAAGTCCTGAGAGAGGCCAAGCTCTTTATCGCGAAGACCAAAAATGTCACCCCAGAGAGCGCTGGATTTATAATCATAGAAAGACTATTAACTCTTTAAGGAGAAAAGTATACAAAGTGTAATTTTCAATCACATTCGTTTAGAGCTTTTAACACTCCACCAATCCTGGAAAAAAAGACTGCAACTTTTCATGTTCAGTCTGCCACATCTAAACTGTAGCAGATAGGTATGATAGTCATACATTAGGTATGGCAAAAGAGGTGGTGGAGAAGCAACAGTGGATTTTTTTAATCCATCAATATAACTCCCAGGTGTACCTCTTTAGGATGGATAATCTTTATTTTGGGCCCAAATCCCTCTGTTCCTATTTCATATCATAATGTCCTCTTTTCTAGAAGCTCCATATTGTTGGTGTGTCTGAGTGTATAAAAGAGTTCCACAGCTCTAATTTGTCCTTAAGCTATAGTGTCCCTTTAATGTAGTTTTTCTGGTGTCTATAGCCCATCCCTTCAGGTTTTTTTTTTTAATGTAAACGCTCAATGTTCCCCATATAAATGCGTTTCCTATGGGGAAAGTATTGGATCGGCTGGGACCATCAAAACCGCTAATCTCAGCCATGGAGGTGGAACCAGGTGGAGCATGCCACGGCGAGACCAGTGCAGCGCGGGACAAAAAGTTAGTAAGTTCTCCTTTTCAAAGCAATATGAGGTGGGCTGGGAACCTGAGCCTGCATTCCAAGACATGTTTGTATTTCTGACACTATAGTGTTTTTTTTTTAAACTGCAACAAATGTGTTTAAAAACACAGTCAGGAAAATATACATTGTTCTTGTTCTGAATTACATTTTAGTTCTATAAATTGTTATTAGTAAATCACCTACAATTTCTCTTACCAGTCCTGCCCCTGGCCACTATCCTAAAATTAAAGGATCACTATAGGGTCAGGAAAACAAACCTGTATTCCTGACCCTATAGTGATAACACCACCATCTAGCCCCCCTGGGCCCCTCATGCCTCCATACATATATAGTAAAAATCTTACTGTATTCAAGCCTGAAGCTGTAAATCTGCATGCTGTTAGACTCAGAAAAACAAGCAGTCTGCTGACATGTGGTAGCCTGATCCAATCACAGTGCTTCCCCATAGGATTGGCTAAGACTAACAAAGAGGCAAATCAGGGGCAGAGTCAGCATGATTCAAACACAGCCCTGGCCAATCAGCATCTCCTCATAGAGATTAATTGAATCAATGAATCTCTATGAGGAAAGTTCAGTGTCTGCATGCAGTGGGAGGAGATACTGAATCACAGGATGCTGTGCACAGTGCTGCCCTGTGCTCTGCTGACAGCAGATCTGAGTGGATGGAGGCATATTATACCTCCATCAACTCCGAAGTCCCTCTGGTTCACTCTGAGTGACTGCAACTGGAGGTGTTCCTAGCTTTTAATGTAAACACTTTATTTTCTCAGAAAATACAGTGTTTACATGAGAGAGGCTGCAGGGAGCTATAGTTTTCACCTGAACAACCTCATTAAGCTGAAGTTGTTCAGGTGACTATAGTGTCCCTTTAAAGTGTCCCTCTTTGTCTATCTGAAATGTTGGGAGTTATGCGTTATAATAATATATTTATCATATTATGAGCAGTAAAAATGGCTCCCTGTACGGTGTACCTGCATCCTCCTGTTCCTCCTGTTTCCATTTGTCTCATTACGCCTTTTCCATTGTTTTACCTGCCATGTTAAATGTTTAAGAATATCCTACAGTTTTATCTTTGGCTGAAATGCCAAAGTTCTGGTCTCCATTTCAACATTGGGGTTAGTGGCTGGTTTTTCATTTTTACTTCACTACTAGAACAAAATGTGGAAGTATACATATACATATAATAAAGTTTATGAACCTTTCCAGCACTCTAACCAGATTTTTAATTGGTTGTCTCTATATCTTGTTTTATGGCCATCATAAATAATGACATAAAGATGATATAACACCTGCATTTACAACAGTAGCTTGAACTTGCAACACAATTTAGGAAAAAAAACTTGACTGGAAAGTCAAGGTTGTGTTTACATGACAATATTGAAGTTAATAGCAGGTTTTTAACTAGGTATGTGTATATACATGTTTGTGAACTCTTAGAATGTAGTACATTCAACTATCAAAAATTGCCCCGGGCCCCCCCATTTCTCTCATTCCCCCGCAGCCCCTCCATGTGTCTCATTCCATCTCACCCCCTCTCACACCCAGTACTTCAATTTGGCTTATTACCCCTTCCATTTGTCTCACTCCCTCTCCCCAGCTCATCCATTGCTCTCATTACCTCTCCCCCCCAGTTCCTTTGTTACTCTTATTCCCTCTCTCCCCCCCCTCTCTGCTTGTCTCTTTCCGTCTCCTCGCCCAGTCCCTCCATATGTCTCCTTTCTCCCTTTCACCCCCAGTCCTTCCATTTGGCTCATTCCCTTTTCCCCCAGCCCTTTTATTTGTTTTATTCCCTCTCCCCTTCCCCCATCTCATCCATTTGGCTCATTCCCTCTCCCCAACACCTCCAATTGGCTCATTCACCTTCCCCAGCCCCTCCATTTGTCTAATTTCATCTCCCTCCCATGCCTTTCCATTTGTCAAATCCCCCCCCTCCTAAGCCCCTCCTCTGCCTGTTTGTCTAATTTCCCCCTCACCAGCCCCACCATTTGTCTCATTCCCTCTCCCCCCATGCCCCTCCATTGGTCTCATTCCCTTTCCTCCCCTCACCAATCCCTCCATTTGTCTGCTTTCCTCTTCCCCAGATTATCTATTTGTCGCATTCCCCCCTCTCCACAGCCATTTAATTAGTCTCATTTCCTCTTCACCCTTCCCTAGACCATCTGTTTGTCATATTCCCCCCTCTACAGCCCCTCCATTGGTCTCATTGCCCCTCCATTGGTCTCACCATCCCTCAGCCCCTTAATTTGTTTCATCCCTCCCAGACCCTCCATTTATTTCATTCCCCCCACAGTCTCTCCATTTGTCTCATTCCCTCTCCTCCCTCCCCGGGCCCTTTATTAGTCTCATTTCCTCTTCCCCCTTCCTCAGACCATCTTTTTGTCTCATTCCTCCTCTCCAGCCTCTCCACTGGTGTCATTTCCACCCCCAGACACTCCATTTGTTTCATTTCATTTCCCCCCTCCCAGCTTCTCAATTTGTCTTATTCCCTCTCACCCCCAGTCCTTACATTTGGCTCATTCCCTTCTCCATTTGTCTCATCCCCCATTTCCTATCCCTCCTATGCCCCTCCATTTGGCTCATTCCCCCCCCCCACCCCGCCTCCTAAGCCCCTCCAATGGTCTCATTCCCCCTTACTAGCCCACCCCCCTCTCCTAAGCCCCTCCATTGGTCTCATTCCGTCTCCCCTCCCAAACCCCTTAATTTGTCTTACGTCCTCTTCCCCATTCCCCAGCCCACCTATTTGTCTCATTCCCCCCTCACCAGCCCCTCAAATTGTCTCATTCAATCTCCCCCCCATGCCCCTCCATTGGTCTCATTCCCTTTCTCCCCTACCCAATCCCTCCATTTGTCTAATGTCCTCTCCCCCGTCTCATTACGCCTTTTCCTAGTCCCTTTATTTGTCTCATCCCCCCACATGCCCCTCCATTGGTCTCATCCCCTTTCCCCACTCCCCAATTCCTCCATTTGTCTAATTTCCTCTTCCCCAGACCATCTATTTCAGGCTTCTCCAAACTCCGGCCCACCAGATGTTGCTGAACTACAACTCCCATGATTCTATGAATGAAATAGCCTGAGAATCAAGGGAGTTGTTGTTCAGCAACATCTGGAGGGCCTGCGTTTGGGGAAGCCTGATCTATTTGTCTCATTCCCCCAGCCCTCCATTGGTCTCATTCCCCCCTGCAGCCTCTCCATTTGTCGCATTCCCTTTCCTCCCTCCTCAGGCCCTTTATTAGTCTCATTTCCTCTTCCCCGGACCATCTATTTGTCTCATTCCCCCCCCCGTCCCCAGCCTCTCCATTTGTCTCATTACCTTTCACCCTCAGTCCTTCCATTTGGCTCATTTCCCTTCCCCCAGCCCCTCCATGTGTCTCATTCTCTCTCACCCTCAGCCCTTTCATTTGGCTCACTCCCGCCTCCATTTGGCTCATCCCCAAGCCCCTCCATTTGTCTTTCCCTCTCCACCCATGCCCCTCCATTGGTCCCATTCCCTCTCTCCCCCCCGCCCCTACATTTGTCCCTCTCCCCCCTTCCCCAGACCATCTATTTGTCTCATCCCCCCCTCCCCACCCCCTTCATGTGTCTCATTCCCCCCTGCCCCGCTTCTTCATTTGTCTCATCCCCCCAGCCCCTTCATTTGTCTCATCCCCCAGCCCCTCCATTGGTTTAATTCCCTCCGCAGCTTCTCCATTTGTCTCATTCTATCTCCTCCATCCCCAGGCCCTTTATTAGTCTCATTTCCTCTCCCCCCTTCCCCGGACCATCTATTTGTCTCATTCCCCCCTCCCCAGCCCCTTTATTTGTCTCACCCTCCAGCCTCTCCATTTGTCTCATCCCCTCCCACCCCAGACCCTCAGATCATCTAGTTGTCTCATTCCCTCGCCCCAATGCCTCCAATTGGCTCATTCACCTTCCCCAGCCCCTCCATTTGTCTAATTTTCTCTCCCTCCCATGCCCTTCCATTTGTCTAATTCCCCCCCTCCCCCCTCCTAAGCCCCTCCATTGGCCTCATTTCCTCTTCCGCCTTCCCCATCCCATCTATTTGTCTCATTCCCCCCTCACCAGCCCCTCCATTTGTCTCATTCCCTCTCCCCCCATGCCCCTCCATTGGTCTCATTCCCTTTTCCCCCTCCCCAATCCTTCCATTTGTCTGATTACCTCTCCCCCCTTCCCCAGATTATCTCTCCCCCCTTCCCCAGATTATCTATTTGTCTTATTCCCCCCTCCCCAGCCCCTTCATTAGTATCATCCCCTCCACAGCCATTTTATTAGTCTCATTTCCTCTTTCCCCTTCCCCAGACCATCTATTTGTCTCATCCCCCCCTCACCAGCCCCTCAATTTGTCTCATTCAATCTCCCCCACACACCCTTCCATTGGTCCCATTCCCTTTTTCCCCTACCCAATCCCTCCATTTGTCTAATTTCCTCTCCCCCTTCCCCAGACCATCTATTTGTCTCATTACGCCTTTTTCCCCCCACATGCCCCTCCATTGGTCTCATCCCCGTTCCCCACTCCCCAATTCCTCCATTTGTCTAATTTCCCCTTCCCCAGACCATCTATTTCAGGCTTCTCCAAACTCCGGCCCACCAGATGTTGCTGAACTACAACTCCCATGATTCTATGAATGAAATAGCCTGAGAATCAAGGGAGTTGTTGTTCAGCAACATCTGGAGGGCCTGCGTTTGGGGAAGCCTGATCTATTTGTCTCATTCCCCCCAGCCCCTCCATTGGTCTCATTCCCCCCTGCAGCCTCTCAATTTGTCTCATTCCCTTTCCTCCCTCCTCAGGCCCTTTATTAGTCTCATTTCCTCTTCCCCGGACCATCTATTTGTCTCATTCCCCCCCCCCCCCCCTCCCCAGCCTCTCCATTTGTCTCATTACCTTTCACCCTCAGTCCTTCCATTTGACTCATTTCCTCTTCCCCCAGCCCCTCCCCCCTCCCCCCCAGCCCCTCCATTTGTCTCATTCCCTCTCCTCCCCAAGTTCCTCCATATGTCTCATTCCCTTTCACCTCCAGCCCTTCAATTTGGCTGATTCCCTCTCCCCAGACCCTTCATTTCTCTCATTTCCTCTTCCACAGCCCATCTATTTGTCTCATCCCCCCACCCTCAGCCCCCTTCATTAGTCTCACTTCTTCTTCTCCCTTCCCCAGACCATCTATTTGTCTCATTCCCTTCCCCTAGCCTCTCCATTTGTCTCATTCCCTCTCCTCCCTTCACGTGCCATTTTATTAGTCTAATTTCCTCTTCCCCCTTCCTCAGACCATCTATTTGTCTCAATCTCCCCTCCCCAACCCCTTCATTTGTCTCACCCCCAGCCGCTCCGTTTGTCTCATTTCCTCCCACCCCAGTCCCTCCATGTGTCTCATTCTATCTCACCCTCAGCCCTTCCATTTGGCTCACTCCCCCCTTCATTTGTCCCATCCCCAAGCCCCTCCATTTGTCTCATTCCCGCTCCCCCTCACCAGCCCCTTCATTATTCTCATTCCCTCTCCACCCATGCCCCTCCATTGGTCTCATTCCCTTTCTCCCCTCCCCAATCCCTCCATGTGTTTTATTTCCTCTCCCCTCTTTCCCAGACCATCTATTTGTCTCATTTCCCCTTTCCCAGACCATCTATTTGTCTCATTTCCCCTTCCCCAGACCATCTATTTGTCTCATCCCCCCCTCCCCAGCCCCTTCATTTGTCTCATTCCCCCCTGCCCTGCTTCTTCATTTGTCTCATCCCCCCAGCCCCTCCATTGGTTTAATTCCCCCCGCAGCCTCTCCATTTGTTGATCTCCTCCCTCCCCAGGCCCTTTATTAGTCTCATTTCCTCTCCTTACCCCAGACCATCTATTTGTCTCATTCCCCCCTCCCCAGCCGCTTTATTTGCCCCCCCCAGCCCCTCCATTTGTTTCATTCGCCCTAACCCAGCCTCTCCATTTGTCTCATTCCCTCCCCCCTCAGATCATCTAGTTGTTTCATTCCCCCCTCCCCAGCCCCTTCATTTCTCTCATTTCTTCTTCCACAGACCATCTATTTGTCTCATTCCCCCCTCCCCAGCCTCTCAATTTGTCTCATTCCCTCCCACCCCAGGCCGTCCATGTGTCTCATTCCCTCTCAACCCCAGCCCCTCCATTTGCCTTTTTCCTTCTCCTCCCCAGCCCATCCATTTGTCTTATTCCCTCTCCTCCCCCATCCCTTCCATTCGTCTCATTCCATCTCTCCTCCCCAGCCCCTCCATTTGTTTAATTCTCCCTGCCCCAGTCCATCTACTTGTCTCATACCCCCCTCCCCAGCCTCTCCATTTGTCTAATTTCCTCCAAATCAGCCCCTCAATTTGTTTCATTCCCTGTCTCCCCCCCCCCCCCCCCCAGCACCTCCATTTGTCTCTATTCCCTCTTCCTTCCTGTACCTTTTGGCATTGTGTAGCGTTGACAAGCGGTACCCAGTCATTTGGCTCACCCCCCCATTTGGCTCATCCCCCACATGCCCCTCCATTTACCCCATCCACCCCCTCACTTCCTCTTCTCCTTTCCCCAGACCATCTATTTGTTTCATCCCACCCCCCCAGCTCCTCCATTTGTTTCATTCCCCCCACCCCAGCCTCTACATTTCTCATTCCCTCCCACCCCAGTCCCTCCATGTGTCTCATTCTCTCTTACCCCTAGCCCTTCCATTTGGCTCACTCCCCCCTCTATTTGTCTCATCCCCCAGCCCCTCCATTAGTCTCATTACCTCTCCCCCATGCCCCTCGATTGGTTCCATTCCCTTTCTCCCCTCCCCAATCCCTGCATTTGTCTCATTTCCTCTCCCCCCTTCCCCAGACCATGTATTTGTCTCATTCCCCCCTCCCCAGCCCCTTCATTTGTCTCATTCACCCCTGCCCAGCTTCTTCATTAGTCTCATCCCCCCAGCCCCTCCTTTGGTTTAATTCCCACCGCAGCCTCTACATTTGTCTCATTCACTCTCCTCCCTCCCCAGGCCCTTTATTAGTCTAATTTCTCCTTCCCCAGACAATCTATTTGTCTTATTCCCCCCTCCCCAGCCCCTTTATAATTCTCACCCCCCAGCCCCTCCATTTGTTTTAATCCCCCCGATACCCAGCCTCTCCATTTTTCTCATTCCCTCCCACCCCAGACCCACAGATCATCTAGTTGTCTCATTCCCCCCTCCCCAGCCCCTTCGTATCTCCAAGCTGAAAAGTTACACTTTTTATACATTTTTATAACTTTGTGTGTTTACATCGTACATACATATATATTATTTTAACCAGTATAACTTGGGGACAAACATATCCAAAATTCACTTGAATAGGTTCAGGGGTTTAAAAGTTAGGTCGAAGTCCTTTGTTATCACTTGCAAGCATGGCTTTTCCTGCCCAAACCAGTTCCCACTGGTCTGGCAGTGTCCCTGGGACAACGCCCTGCTGGAGAACAATGGAGCTGGGGGAGGGGAAGAGCCACACATTCCCAGGAATTCAAAGGGGAAGAAAAGGTGTCCAAAAAGTTTCAATATGTCCATACACTGTTTTTAAAGGGCACCATACAATAAAAGTGCATAAGCCCAAATGCTGGTTTAAACGGGTACAATCTCCCAGGGGCCATAGTCGCAGGGCAGAAGGCTGGCAAGCAGGCCTCTCCAGGACCAAGTGGCGAAGTGCACTTCATCACACCCCCCTCCCGAGCCCTTTCAATTGTCTCATCCCCCCAGCCCCTCCATTGGTCTCATTCCTCCCCAGCCCCTCTATTGGTCTCACCCTCTCCCCCCAGCCCCGCTATTGGTCTCACCCCCCCAGCCCTGCTATTAGTCTCTTCACCCCCCAACCCCTCCATTTCTTTCATCCCCTTAGCCCCTCCATTTCTTTTATCCCCCCAGCCACTCCATTTGTTTCATTCCCCCCTGCAGCCTCTCCATTTGTCTAATTCCCCCCACATGACCCTTCATTGGTCTCCTCCCTCTCCAGCCCCTCCATTGGTCTCATTCCCTTTCCCCCCTCCTCAATCCCTCCATTTGTCTCATTTCCCCTTTCCCAGGCCATCTATTTGTCTCATTCCCCCCTCCCCAGCCCCTTCATTTGTCTCATCCCCCCAGCACCTCCATTGGTTTAATTACCCCCGCAGCCTCTCCATCGGTCTCATTCTCCCCCAGTCCCTCCATTGGTCTCATTCCCCCCCCCAGCCCCTCCATTGGTCTCATTCACTTTCCTCCCTGCCCAGCCCTGCATTGGTCTCGTTTCCTCTCCCCCCAGACCATTTATTTGTCTAATTTCCCCTTAACTTGTCTAATTTCCCCCTCCCCAGCCCCTTAACTTGTCTAATATCCCCAGCCCCTCCATTTTGTCTCATTCCCTTACCTCAGCCTCTCCATTCGTCTCATTGCATCTCCTCCCTCCACAGGCCCTTTTATTAGTCTCATTCCTCTTCCCCCTTCCTCAGACCATCTATTTGTCTCATTCCCCCCTCCCCAGCCCCCTTCATTTTTGAATTTCCTCCTTCCCCAGACCATCTATTTGTCTCATTCCTCCCTCCCCAGCAGAGGCGGCTCTCTAATTAGGCGGTTTAGGCGGCCGCCTAAGGCCTCGCGCTGGCGGGGGCCTCGCGGCCGCCTAAACCGCCTGTGAGCAGAGTGTGTCAGGTCCTCGGTCACTGACCGAGGACCTGACACCAGGAGGGGGCCCGGCGGCTTGCCCGGTATGCCGCCGGGTGCGAGGCCCCTCCTGGCTGCCCGGCCACCATCGCAGACACTGGTCTGCAGCTCCGCAGTGTGCAGAGCTGCAGACCATGTGACTCGCGAGAATTTGCCAATCAGAGCGTTGCCGCGGGTTACCACGGCAACGCTCTGAAATCTCGCGAGATTACATGGTCTGCAGCTATGCGGAGCTGCAGACCGGAAGCAGTAGCCACCGGACCACCAGGCAACCCACTGGACCACCAGGGAAAGGTAGGCTCTCCCTCCCCATCACCCCCACCACACTCAGCCTCACCCACAGCTTCACCCCCCACCACCCTCAGCCTCACCACCCACCACCCTCACCCCCACCACCCTCAGCCTCACCCCACACCACCCTCAGCCTCACCCCCACCACCCTCAGCCTCACCCCCACCATCACCCCCCACCACTCTCACCATCACCCCCCACCACCCTCAGCCTCACCCCCACCACCATCACCCCTCCCCACCCTCACCATCACCCCCACCACGCTCAGCCTCACCCCCACCACGCTCAGCCTCACCCCCCACCATCACCCCTCCCCACCCTCACCATCACCCCCCACCCCTCTCAGCTTCACCCCACAGCACCCTCAGCCTCACCCCCCACCACCATCACCCCTCCCCACCCTCACCATCTCCCCCCACCACCCTCAGCCTCACCCCCCACCACCATCACCCCCACCACCCTCAGCCTCAACCCCCACCACCCTCAGCCTCACCCCCACCACCCTCAGCCTCACCCCCCACAACCATCACCCCCACCACCCTCAGCCTCACCCCCTACCACCATCACCCCCCACCACCCTCAGCTTTACCCCCACCACCCTCAGCTTTACCCCTCACTACCCTCAGCCTCACCCCCACCACCCTCAGCTTCACCCCCCCACCCTCAGCCTCACCACCCCCCCACCACCCTCATCATCACCAACCCCCACCACCCTCATCATCACCACCCCCCACCACCCTCATCATCACCACCCCCCACCACCCTCATCATCACCACCACCCCCCACCACTCTCAGCATCACTCCCCCACCACCCTCAGCATCACCCCCCTCACCACCAGCATAACCCTCCGTCACCACCCTCAGCCTCACCCCACTCACCATCACCCCCTCCTTCTCACATCACCCCCTCTCACTCACATTACCCCCTCTCACTCTCACATTACCCCCTCTCACTCTCACATTACCCCCTCACTCTCACATTACCCCCTCACTCTCACATTACCCCTTCACTCTCACATTACCCCCCTCACTCTCACATTACCCCCTCACTCTCACATTACCCCCTCACTCTCTCATTAGCCCCCTTACTCTCTCATTAGCCCCCCCACTCTCACATTAGCCCCCCCACTCTCACATTAGCCCCCCCCACTCTCACATTACCCCCCACTCTCACATTACCCCCCCACTCTCACATTACCCCCCCACTCTCACATTACCCACCCACTCACACATTATGCCCCCTCACTCTCACATTATGCCCCCTCACTCTCACATTACCCCCCCACTCTCACATTACCCTCACTCTCACATTACCCCCCTCTCACTCTCACATTACCCCCCTCACTCTCACATTACCCCCCCTCACTCTCACATTACCCCCTCACTCTCACATTACCCCCCCTCACTCTCACATTACCATCACCCCCCGCTCCCTGTCACATTACCATCACCCCCGCTCCCTCTCACCTTCAACCCCTCGCTCCCTCTCACCATCAACCCCCGCTCCCTCTCACCATCAACCCCCCGCTCCCTCTCACCATCAACCCCCCGCTCCCTCTCACCATCAACCCCCCGCTCCCTCTCACCATCAACCCCCCGCTCCCTCTTGCCATCACCCCCCGCTCCCTCTCACCATCACCCCCCGCTCCCTCTCACCATCACCCCCGCTCCCTCTCACCATCACACCTCCCTCTCACATCACACTCCCCGCTCCCTCTCACCATCACACTCCCCACTCCCTCTCACCATCACACCCCCCGCTCCCTCTCACCATCACACCCCCCGCTCCCTCTCACCATCACCCCCCCGCTCCCTCTCACCATCACCCCACACCATCACCCCCCTTTCACCATCACCCGCCTCTCACATCACCCCCCTTTCACCATCACCCGCCTCTCACCATCACCCCCCCCCCCATACACACAACACACTTCAAGCAGCTACCCCATACACAGGGTCTCAGACAAAAACGCAAACATGCTCACAGAGACATACATTCACACACACTCACAAGGATACTCTCTGTCAGACACACTCTCAGGCACATACACAGGTAGACAGTGCATCAATGTGTATATGTGACACTTTTTTGTTAGTGGGGCCTCATGTTTGCGTTTCGCCTAAGGCCTCATAAAGTCTAGAGCCGCCTCTGCTCCCCAGCCCCTCCATTTGTCTCATCTAGTCCCTCCACTGGTGTTACCCCCCCAACCTCTCCATTTATCCCTCTATTTGTCTCATTCCCACTCCCCCTTCCCCAGACCATCTATTTGTCCCATCCTCCTCTCCCCAGCCCCTTCATTTGTCTCATCCCCCACCACATGCCCCTCCACTGGTCTCATTCCCTTTCCTCCCTCCTCAGCCCCTCCTTTTGTCTTATTCCCTTTCCCCACTCCCCAGCCCATGCATTTGTCTTTTTCACTCTCCCCTCTCCCCAGCCCCTCAATTTGTTTCATTCCCTCTTCCCCAGCCCATCTATTTGTCTCATTCCCCCCGCCCCGGCCCCTTTGTTTGTCTCATCTTCCACACCAGCCCCTCCATTTGTCTTATTCCCTCTCCCCCCTCTCCAGCTTATCCATTTGGCTCATTCACTCTACCTAACCGCTCCTTCTGTCCTATTTCCTCTTCCCCCTTCCCCAGCCCTTCTGTTTGACTAATTCCCCCCTTCCCAGCTGCTCTATTTGTCTCACTCCCTTTCCCCCTCCCCAACCCCTCCATTTGTCTCATTCCCCCCTCCCCAGCTCCTTCTTTTGTCTCGCCCCTCCATTTGTCTCACTCCCTTTCCCCCTCCCCAGCCTCTTCATTTGTCTCATTCCCTCTCACCGCCAGCCCTTCCATTTTGCTCATTTCCCCAACATGACCCTCCATTGGTCTCATTCCCTTTCCTCCCTCCCCAATCCCTCCATTTGTCTCATTTCTTCTTCCCCCTTCCCCAGACCTTCTATTTCTCTTATCCCCCCCCTCTCCAGCCCCTTCATTTGTCTCATTCCCCCATTCCCAGCCCCTTCATTTGTCTCATTCCCTCTCACCCCCAACCCTTCCATCTTGCTCATTCATTTGTCTCATTCCCCCAAGCCTCTCCATTTGTCTCATTCCCCCCTCTCCAGACCATCCATTTGTCTTATTTCCTATCCCTCCCATGCACCTCTATTTGTCTCATCTCCCCCCCAAGCCCCTCCATTGGTCTCATGCCCTCTCCCCCTCCCAACCCCTCCATTTGTCTTATTTTCTCTTTCCTTTTCCCCATCCCATCTATTTGTCTCATTCCCACTCCCCATGTCTCTCCATTGGTCTCACTCCCTTTCTTCACTCACCAATCCCTCTATTTGTCTCATTTCCTCTCCCCCCTTCCCCAGACCATCTATTTGTCTCATCCTCCTCTCACCAGCCCCTTCATTTGTCTCAGCCCCTCCACTGGTCTCATTCCCTTTCCTCTTTCCCCAGCCCCTCCATTGGTCTCATTCCCTTTCCCCACTCCCCAATCCCTCCATTTGTCTCATTTCCCCGTTCCTAGACCATCTGTTTGTCTTATTCCATCCTCCCCAGCCCCTTCATTTGTCTCATCCCCCCACATGCCCCTCCACTGGTCTAATTTCCTCCCTCCCCAGCTCCTCCATTGGTCTCATTCCCTTTCCCCACTCCCAATCCCTCCATTTGTCTCATTTCCCCTTCCCTAGACCATATATATGTCTTATTCCCCCCCTCCCCAGCCCCTTCATTTGTATCATTCCCCCCACCCCAGCCCCTTCATTTGTCTTGTTCCCCCCACCCCAGCCCCTTCATTTGTCTCATCTCCCCCAGCCCCTTCATTTGTCTCATCTCCCCCAGCCCCTTCATTTGTCTCATCCCCCCCAGTCCCTTAATTTGTCTCATCCCAGCCAGTCCCTTCATTTGTCTCACCCCTCCAGCCCCTCCATTGGTCTCAATCCCCCCAGCCCCTCCATTTATTTAATTCTTCCCGAAGCCTCTCCATTTGTCTCATTCCCTCCCCCCAGCCTCTCCATTTGTCTCATTCCCCCTCTTCCCCCAGTCTGTTCATGTGTCTCATTCCCATTTACCCCCAGCCCTTTTATTTGGCTTATTTTCTCCCCCCCCCCCCCCAGCCCCTCCATTTGGTTAATTCGCGCTCTCACCCTCAGCCCCTCCATTTGTCTCATTCCCTTTCCTCCTCCCCAGCTCATGCATTTGTCTTTTTCACTCCCCCCAGCCCCTTAATTTGTTTAATTCCCTCTTCCCACTTTCCCAGCCCATCTATTTGTCTCATTTGTCTCATTTCCCCCTCCCCAGCCCCTTTGTTTGTCTCATCTTCCCCACCAGCCTCTCCATTTGTCATATTCCCTCTCCCCCTCTCCAGCTTATCCATTTGGCTCATTCCCGATCTACCTAACCCCTCCTTCTGTCCTGTTTCCTCTTCCCCTTTTCCCAGCCCATCTATTTGACTCATTATCCCCTCCCCAGCCCTTCCATTTGTCTCATTCACCCCACCCCCCCACCCCCATGTCCCTCCATTGGTCTCATTCCCTTTCCGCCTCCCCAATCCCTCCATTTGTTTCATTTCCTCTTCCTCCTTCCCCAGACAATCTATTTCTCATTCCCCCTCAGCAGCACCTCCCTTTTTCTCATTCCCCCCCCTCCCAGCTCCTCCATTTGTCTCATTCCGTCTCTCTCCCCCTGCCCCTACATTTGTTTCATTCCCCCTTTCCCAGCCCATCTTCTTGTCTCATCCCCCCCTCCCCAGCCTCTCAATTTGTCTCATTCCCTCTCCCCACCCCTGAAGCCCACCCATTTGTTTCATTCCATCCCCCCCAGCCCCTCAATTTGTCTCTATTTTCTCTCCCCTCTTCCCTCCTGTACCTTTTCGCTTTGTGTAGCATTGACAAGCGGTACCCAGTCTGACAGGAAGTCCTCTCTCACTGAACAGTTCCTGTCAGACTGCGGTGCTCAGCCACACTACACACAAAGATAGGCAGGAGGAGAGCATCACAGGACAGCGCTCCCCTCCTGCCGGTCACCTGGCAATCGCGGACCCCGAAGTTGTGGTGGCCCACGGAAGTCCCCATAGCTGGATGGGTTCCCAATGGTATGTTAAACTATTAGTACATAATAGCTCTATACTTATCAAAGCTTTTCCAAATTAGTTACAAAGCTGGTTTCTTGTGGCAAATTGAAAGGCCTCCTACTGGCCCTAGATTTGCTACATATGGTAGCCACGCATGTTTGCCTTGTGAGGAAGCCTTTTATCCTGGCAATAATACTCACACTGTTGTGGCCGTGCACATCACCAGTGACAAATCCATTCTGACCTGCTCAACCCATGTTCCCAACAGCATACTTGCAAACGTTAATGTGACAAACTGCCCTGGAACCCTTTTTATTTTCCCCAAGCCCAAGTTGTTTTTTCCTTTGGTTCAGTGTATATATATAGCTACCGAACGAGACCACCACCCTGGCTCGTTATCTTGAAAACAACCACAAACTTAAGTGCTATCTCTGAGTGGCTGCCATTCGTATAACCGAAGAACACGTGCTCTGGAAAATAGCAGCCATCTTGTCTCCCGAATGCAGGCAGCAGTACTTGGCCGTCGAGTGTCTGGAACTCAAACACGGATACTGTAACTCGCGAACCTCAGTAACTTTGTGCCGCCACCTGCTTCTGTTTTCGAGAAGCCAGGAGAGAACTGTTCGGTGAAAAGGTTTGCATGAACAATCGCTACCTACAAGCCAGGGGAACCATTTGTTTATTTTCTTGTAGGAACTCCCGAAAGCTGACTGACCGCTACCACTTATCTTATGGAGCTAATTTGGGCAGACGCCAAGTGTGTGCTCGGCCAAAACTTTACCCTGGTGGCAATTCGGCTGTATTATCGGGATCTGAGCACCCAAGGAGTCCAAATTGCGCTCAGATCCCCATAATACAGCCGAGCTATCTGGGGATATAAGACTTGTGGAGATTCCGATTTAATATTATGTATGTTTTGTGGTGTTTTTTCATATTTTATTCATTGTACCTCTAGTGCCTGTGAGATAATTAGTTTACGCAATGCAAACTAATTTTTTCTCCCATACACAAAGACGCCTGGGCGTGTTGTCCCTATGTTTTGCCTGGAGACCCCCTACTAGGGGTCTGTGTATAAAAGTGTGCCATCTGGCCATAATAAAACATTCCTTTTGTACCCTTCATCAAGTCTTGACTGATGTTTGGGTATGCAAACTATGGAGAGCTATAATTTACACGACCTTGCGGAATTTCGGGAGATTGCAAACTAACGTACAATACAAGTACCTGAGGTTTGTTACAGTTAACAAGTATATAAGCTTGTTTGCTATCAAGTGATATCCAATAAGTGCTTGCACTTAAAGGAACACTATAGGCTCAGGAATACAAATGTGTATTCCTGACCCTATAGTGTTAAAACACAATTTAAAGATTGAGATACAATTATTTAAGGTAAATTACATCTGTTTGAAAGTGAAACCAGTTTTTATTTCATGCAGGCTCTGTCAATCATAGCCAGGGGAGGTGTGGCTAGGGCTGCATAAACAGAAACAAAGTTATTTAACTCCTAAATGGCAGTGAAATTGCAGGGGAATGATCTATACACTAAAACTGCTTTATTTAGCTAAAGTAATTTAGGTGACTTTAGTATTCCTTTAATGAGCTTGGCAAATATCAGAGTAAGATTAACACTTCATTGGACAGAGGTGGTGTCTGTGAGAGGGTACTGTAAGGTTCAACCAGCCAACCCAAGTGTCAAGGTACTTGTAATTCCTATATAGCTGAAAAAGTCTAAAGACAGAAGTTGTCGGAAAATTCAATATAAATTTCAAATTTAAGGCCAAAATAGCAGAACTGGAAAAATTCTCCTAGTCAGCTATGCTCATAGTTTGACTATTACAGTCTAAAACTAGAGGTTCTCTTTGCATTCCCTACAATTATAACATTAATGAATAAACCTATGTATAGGTTCATATGCTGCAGGAGATGAGAAAAACAATATTGAAGGATGATGATACTTCGAAATCTCTTCTTGATTCTATGTCTCTCCTGCCCCATATAAATGAGATACACTAAAATGCTTTACCTTTGCTGCCCATTAGCATGTAGTCCTATTTGTTTCAGAAAATGTGGTAGATCTGGTAACCCTAAACAAATAGCAGGATTGCACACATCATTCAATAGAGTTTATGTAAGATGGTGTGAAAATCAAAAATAGCCAGAGAGAGTTGAAACTTACTGATATATTTACACATTCAGTGCTGTGCAGAATCTCTCTGAAAGAAAAACACTTTCATGTTTTTTTATTTTTTTTTTATTTTAAACCTATGAGTGGATGAGCTTCAGCATCATTAGACCACACCGGGTTCCACCACCCCTGTCAGCTTAGAACATGAAACTGAGAGTACAGTGGCACTCCAAAACTGAACAGTAGAAGACGGTGATTTGTTAGACCAGGATTTTTTTTATATACAGTTTGTACTGCGACGTGCAGATTTTACCATGCAAATGTCATGAAGACTGTGACAATATATTCAGTATACCCTATTTGCCTCTGTGGTCTTACATTCTACTACTTTGGAATGTATTGGACTGGAAGACAAATCTGCAACACATGTATGAGGTCATCATGTCAACATACCTCCTAACATTGGGAGTTGTGAAATCACGAATGTTTGAGCAGGCCTTTAATGGGCATGATATCATAGGTGGGCCCGCTCTTGAGGCTCATCTGCTGCACAGGGCAAGCATGTCTGATGCGCTCGTGCTGTGCTGCCCCGTGGATAGTTTCCTGGTTTCCCTGGATGCGGGACACCAAGGGACTTTAACTGGGATGGCAGAACGTGATCCTAAAAGCGTGCTGGTTGGGAACTATGTCAATATGGACTAGAATCTCAAAGGAATATTTCAGTAACTTGCCAATGAATCCATGGAACAAGTTTGGGTTGTTCTAAGAGCATAGCTAATGCACAAAAATTTTAAAAGGGGAATTTTGAGATTTTAAAGTGTGTCAAGCAAGCTGCATTGCTAGACCACATCCATCCTGACCAGGAAGAGGTTCACCAATTAGAAGCCTCTGAGATTCTAGTCTGTAGGCCTGCCCTTAAACTCCATTCAGCCTCATTGCCTTTGTTGATGGACAAGTTGGTTATATTTTTAAGTGTGGATTATGATTTTTAAATGTTGTGTTGAGATTTATGAAAAGCAACAAAAATGTAGAGTGTGCACTAATTACTTAAAAAGTTAAATAAATTAACAGTGATTAAACTATAAATGAGGGACGTTGAGTGAAGTAAAATGTCAAGCTACTTTGTTCTGTAATGTTACGCCATCTATTAAAAGCCTGATATGTTAAATTTACTCTGCAGAACGCACAGCAATGTCCCCAAGCCTTTGTAATAATAGAAAATTTACTAATAACTCATTAAAGAGGAACTGTGATATTTATTTAGTGACAGTTCCCCTTTCACTCACCCAGGCGAATGTTATTGAAACACTTACCAGAAAAATAAATTCCATCGTGGGGTGATCAGCATCTTCATTTTTCCCAGAATGTTCTGTGCAGGCATCCTATATCCAGTGACTCCCTGCTCTTTTATGTGCATTCATACACACCACGAAAATGATTTATTGGACATTTTAAATTTGCATTGAATCTGAAGGTTTGTTAACACTTATTTGCCTTTGACACAACAAAACGGCAAGCTTTTAATTACACAACAGTTGCATACCACACAATGTGTGTTGATGTCACTTGGCTTTATGGTTCCTTCTGGCAACTGGTAGCAAGTGTGGGCTTGAGAGAGAATTTCAAGAGATGGCTGCTGTGAAATTCACATCCATGGTCCCCTTGCTACCACTACTGGATTGGGGATTTTTGCACAGAGGGGAAAAAAAACACATATAAAACAGCGAGTGGAAGAAATATCCCACTGCCTCTTTACTGTAGGATTTCTCTTAGTCCCCTGACCTTGTATCTTTCTATATTCCACCTCCACCAATGTTGAAACCACACATGTCCACCTAAAAAGACAGATCCATTTAAATGTTAGTGCAGAGAGTGACCATGTGCATTGAGAGATGGCATTAGACATACTGTGTACCCAGTTAGGCCTATATTTTTTGGGGGGGAAATGTTATGGGTGGCATCCAATTTAAAATGCTGCTGAAGCGCTCTCTGCAGGCTCCTGGAGTTCATGCACAAGCGAATATGTCTAGTAATGCACTCGTGCTGTGCTGCCTGAGTTCTGTTCACTGTTGTTCCCAGATGTGGGACACCTGGGAACAAAATCAGGATGACTAACATAACCCCAAAGTCCGGACTTTTTGGAGGCCTGAGTGTCCATTAGGCCACCAGCTTCAAGAGGGGTCATCGTTGCAAAGCTTGGGAACTCAATGGTCTCATCATAAGTGCAACCTGTATAGTTAAGCCACTGAAAAGGTGGTATTTGTATTGCTTATATTACAGTAGATTTGTTAAAATAATTTATTAAAAAAGTACAAGGTAAAGCCACATTTTTTTCTCATCTAAGGGGGTGGAGGGGGGTGGGAAGCAAATGTGAAGTTGGCATTCATCCCATGCATTTGACCCATATCTGGGATCCTTTGTTTGCCTTTCAATAACCCCTAGCTTTTATTGTAGTAGTTGTTTAGATCAATATGAATCCTTTAACAAACAGATATAAAATCCTGGAATATAATAAAAAAAAACAAAAAACACAGCCACATGCCTCAGGCCTTAACCATTGGTTCAACAGCCATCATGATTATCCTTGGGAATTCAGATATTTTCAAAGATTTCCATGATGCTTATCCAGCCTAATTATGGAAAATGTGTTTCAGAGACATCTGTATTTTTAAGGTCCAAAATACGGCTCACAATCTGATTTTGTAATGATCTATTTTCATCACAAAACAAAATGGCAAATGTTTGTAGAAATGTAGGGGTGGGCATATGTTGAAGCCACCTTAACCCCTTAGTGACCAGGCCGTTTTTCTTTTTTACATTTCTGCGGTGTTTGTGTTTAGCTGTAATTCTCCTCTTATTCATTTACTGTACCCACACAAATTATACACAGTTTTTCTCACCATTAAATGGTCTTTTTAAAGATACCATTATTTTCATCATATCATATAATTTACTATAAAAAGATTTATAAAATATGATGAAAAAAGTAAAAAAACACACCTTTTAGAACTTTGATCCCCAGAATCTGTTACACATCTACAACTGCCAAAAAACACCCATGCTAAATAGTTTCTAAATGTTGTCCTGAGTTTAGAAATACCCAATGTTAACATGTTCTTAGCTTTTTTTGAAAAGTTATAGGGCTATTAGTACAAGTAGCATCTTGCTATTTCCAAAAAAATGTTTTCAAAATTAACGCAAGTTACATTGTAACACTGATATCTGTCAGGAATCCCTGAAAAACCCTTCACATGTATACATTTTTTAAAAGACCACCACCTAAGGTGTTAAACTTGGGGTATTTTGAATCTTTTTATGCAACCATTTTACCACCAATCTATGTATTATAAAAAATAATTGGCGATTTTTTTGACACACATAGCAATTTAAGAATACATGTACTTCCAGCTGATGCTGCACGTCTCCTTCTGGCAGGGTAGACTAGCAGGCACAGATACATCATAACTAGCAGCAGACACTGTATCTAGTGATGTATTTGAGCACCTGGCAGGATCAAAATCAGGGTCGGAGTCTGACATAGACGCGTCAGACTCTAGCGCAAGGATGGCATACGCTATTCGACCCCTGTGACAATCACTTTACTTAGTGATATGTCACAAAAAAAAACACTAAAAAAAATGAACCCCTAAAAAAATGCAGACAGCAAAATAAGTGCTGCTGTGCAAGAGCCAGTGATTATAGTGATCACTGGCAAGACAGGGGTTAATGGCTCTGAAAAGAGCCTTTGGGTCTCAAGATTTTACAAATCCCTACCTAAAACTCTCTAAAAATCTTTCTACCTAAAACACAGATCTCTCTCACTAAAGTGAAGAGAGGGGGGTAGATCCACACTGATGAGAGTCAATATTTACTAATATTGACCTGATCAGACAAATGGGGATCATAGTTGGAATAAAATAGTTATTGGGGCAAGCTGATTGGATGTCCCTAGCCTGCCCCTATGATGACAGACAGTGAAAAAAGTGATAAGTGCTCTCTATCCAATAAAGCAGCTATTCACCAACAAGGAGTTCCTTTTACCTTGTGAACAATAGAACAAAACAAGCAAGTAAATTAGGTGGACAGCGCTAAGAATTATTATAATAAAATCATACATACATAGGTAGCAGCAGATTTCGCAATTGTGTGTCTTACTCTTAAAAAAAGGGAAATAAAAGTACAATGATAGTGCAGTATGTTATGAATAATATGGTTATAAAGATATATTCCAAAGGGGCACTCACGTTTTCCAGAGCTTATAAAGCTCTATTTTAGGAGCCTGGACGGAACAATCCCCGTCTAAGGATTTCTTTTTGCTGGTATCAGATTCCCAAGGTAGTGCGATTCATCATATGAAAAAAATAAGGGTGTATACCAATGGTACAGTACGTATGTAAAAGTAGGATAAGTAAATAATATTTGGCCTACTTACATTTGCTAGAGCAATGACCTGCTCTAGTGTATGGAGCTTTAGGTGGAACAATCCCCACCTAGGGATATATGTAGATCAGGAACAGCAGAGTGATGGTGAGAGTATAAGGAGCTCAAGAATGACTGGGTATTAAAACAGAATCTTTATTAATAAACAGAATAAATAAAACTATTTAAAAGTGAACTATATAGTAAAAAGAAGTATAAATAAAACCAGTCCTTTGTAGGCAATCCTTAATCTCCACTTAAGTGGTATACATTGGTATACACCCTTATTTTTTTCATATGATGAATCGCACTACCTTGGGAATCTGATACCAGCAAAAAGAAATCCTTAGACGGGGATTGTTCCGTCCAGGCTCCTAAAATAGAGCTTTATAAGCTCTGGAAAACGTGAGTGCCCCTTTGGAATATATCTTTATAACCATATTATTCATAACATACTGCACTATCATTGTACTTTTATTTCCCTTTTTTTAAGAGTAAGACACACAATTGCGAAATCTGCTTCTACCTATGTATGTATGATTTTATTATAATAATTCTTAGCGCTGTCCACCTAATTTACTTGCTTGTTTTGCCCCTATGATGAGACAGGCTAGGGACACCCCCAGAAGCCCCATGATGCACTGCCTTAGAAAGGCAGCACCATCGTGTGAGCCACATGGCTGGGGGGGGAGGGGAGGGGGGTTCATAGGAGTTTATTTTTATTTTTTATATAATATCTTAGCTGACTGCCTCGACTCCTCGAGGCACTCAGCACATGCAGAGCATCGGAAGCCTGCCCGATGGCTTCTGATGCTCTGCTTAACTGCCGTGCGCCACGTGGAGCAACACGGAAGTGATCTCTCCAGGGGGGGCGATCACCCGGTAGTCTCCAGATGCCCGGAAGAAATTAGCAGTATTGCACGATGCCTCGACATCGAAGCATCGCTGCAATACTTTCAGAGCGGCTGGAAGCGATCAAAATAGCCACGGACGTATCGGGTACATCTGAGGTCCTTAAGGACCGTTTTTTGTAGGACATACCTGATACGTCCGCGGTCGGGAAGGGGTTAAAAGTTTAGGAGCCGTAAGCTGTTAAAGGGACACTATAGTCACCTGAACAACTTTAGCTTAATGAAGCAGTTTTTGGTGTATAGAAAATGCCCATGCAGCCTCACTGCTCAATCCTCTGCCATTTAGGAGTTAAATCCCTTTGTTTATGAACCCTAGTCACGCCTCCCTGCATATGACTTGCACAGCCTTCCATAAACACTTCCTGTAAAGAGAGCCCTATTTAGGCTTTCTTTATTGCAAGTTCTGTTTAATTAAGATTTTCTTATCCCCTGCTATGTTAATATCTTGCTAGACCCTGCAAGAGCCTCCTGTATGTGATTAACGTTCAATTTAGAGATTGAGATACAATTATTTAAGGTAAATTACATCTGTTTGAAAGTGAAACCAGTTTTTTTTTCATGCAGGCTCTGTCAATCATAGCCAGGGGAGGTGTGGCTAGGGCTGCATAAACAGAAACAAAGTGATTTAACTCCTAAATGACAGTGAATTGAGCAGTGAAATTGCAGGGGAATGATCTATACACTAAAACTGCTTTATTTATCTAAAGTAATTTAGGTGACTATAGTGTTCCTTTAAGTCTTTCGGTAAGCAGCCACAATTTGCTAAGAGTAGTAACACATTTTTAGCGAGTAGTAGTTGGCCAGTAAAAAGTAGCAACAAAACAGTAAACAAGTGTTTAAAGATGCTCGATTCTGTGCTCCTCTCCTATGGTGCTCTAAGACAGCTGCCTAAGCACCAGCCTTGCAACAGGGGTAATACCAATGCTCTCAAGAGGTGCTAGCCCTTGCTCTACAGTGATCCGTTTATGTGACCTAAAGCTTTGGGACTACATAGAAAGCATACAACATACTTTTTAACCATGGTATTTATTCAAGAGCTTTCTGTTCTGAAACCAAAGCAAAACAATACACATACAATAATACAATCAACAAGACAGCGACAAACTACTTTGTACAGTTCTATCTGCAAAAAAAAGGAAAAAAAAATTAACAATTTATAAATAAAAAGCAGGTCCCAGACCTGCTGAATGTGAACCATTTTTTTTAAATAGGTGAATTATGTAAATTTTATGTACAACAATATGACTTTGCAGAACATTTGCAGAAGAAGGTGCAAGAAACAGGACAATCTTTCTTGTTAACGAATATGGGCTTGCGATTTCTTTCTTGTTTGCAGCGAAAAAAAGTAAAAAGCAGGAGCTTCTTAATATAAGTCCATCGATCAAACTGAATTAAAAAAAATAAAAATACATAAACATATGCATTCTAAAATTGTTTTGTCCCCACACAGCATGAACACTTAGGCAAAATAAAAAAAAATAAAAATCCACAAAGTTTTTTTTTTTCTTTTCTTCCTCTTTATAAGCTTCTTGCAGCTACAAAGTCTTTTTTTCTTTTCCGATAATTAAATTAGATTAATTTTGAAGCGGTTTATCAGGCAGGATGAGTTTAACCTCCCTACATAAAAAAATGACCTAAATCAAAAAACACAGATCATAGTCCAAATAGTTTCTTCCTCTACAGTTTTCTGAACGGCCAAAGTGGCATCAAAAAGTGATCTTCAATGATAGCGAAGAGTCACCAGGCTTCTGTGTAACGAACATCCACCTCTTTAAGGTTTGGCAGCTTTGCCTGTTCAAGAGAAGAAAAACAAATAATTATACTCCTGAAATCTCTGCAGGATTCTTTATATCACAACAGTCCCAATTTGAGGCTCTTGTCCCATTCTCCTAAGTTTCTTCTCTAGTGTCCCACTTCCAAACCCACCAGAGATAAGACCCCAAAGAGTACTGCACGTAAGAAGCTCTGAGTGGGGCTGGCTTGTGGGCCTGCATACCAGATTAACATGCACACATCATTGGTACCGCTCTTGTGGCACACCTACACCCTGTCCCGCATTCATACCACCCATTGTTTGATGGCAACTACCTGGAAAAGTCTTACACCTACAAACAAATTTCACATCTAGCCACTTGTGTCTAAAATGTCACTAATATATCTTGCATGCACACTGTTTATTATTTAATACAGTAAAACTATCAAAAGTCATAGAAAATCACAGAATTTGACCCTGAATTACAGTTCGAATATGCACGAATATAAATTCAGTTTAGAGACTCAGTGCTAATCTGAGGTCTGCTAAGAAATCAACAATGATAAGAGTCCTAATTGTTTATGAGGTTGGGAATTTAGACATGGATATATCTGTTGCCAATCTCAACTGGTTACAAATTAAAAATTAAATAAAATGGTAATTGGCAAGTGTGAGGTAACTGGGCCCCTCTAGTGACAAGGACTTCCTAGGAAAGCCGGTTTCGTATTTTTTATTTTTAAGTATGTGTGCACTTTTGTTATTGGTTAATCATTTTGGACGTCTAATTACGTCACTCATGAGGGAATTGCAATGTCCTAAACTGCATCTAATATAGCCATGAAATGGAGCCAGATGGATGCATTTAAAGTAATTTTGAGGGAACTATTGAAAGTTTGGAGGATGGTGAATTTAGGAAGATTTATTTTTTTTAATTTGAATATATTACTGTAAAACTTATTTTTTTTTAATTTGTGTTAATAACCATGAATGAGTTAGTCAAATTCTCCGAGAACTATATATAAATATGCCAATTGTGAGTCATTTCACAATACAAGTGACAGCAGCCAGTGGCTGAAAAAAATATTAGGAAGATAAAAACAGGAGAAACCCTTTGACCGTAAACTTCACATACATCCCTGCCCTACCCAGCAACACAGCTTTGTAAACTTTCTTAATTCTATACATAAGCTTAAAATACACATGCAAATATATCCTGCCCTATTAAAAACACCGTATTTAGAGGCAGACTGCAACACTGCGTTATAGTGTGTCAGGGTGCGGTGATTGTATTTTTAATTATAATTTTTATAGCTACGAATAATGGATGATAAACCGAGAATTAGAACACCCATAAAATGTCAGGTATGGAATGCAGCTTGTTGTTAAAAATAAAATGTATGTGGGTGTGTTTTATTACCAGGAGAGGACAGTGGGTGTGCTTGTATAATTAGAATCTAGTGAGATTAAGGTCACTCCCAGCCTGCGTTGAGTACAGTAACATTTTTCTTATTAAGGGATCACATTTCCAACTTTCTATTATGGAGTTTGGGATGAGCTATTAGCATTGCAATTGTCAAAAAAGCATCATCAGCTGTTAGACAAATGCATGTGGGTGAAGACTATGACAAATCAAATAATAGTAAGCTTCTAAAATTGCACTCACAGGACAAGTCTAAACATCTGATCATTGCTGACATCAGGCTCCTTAGGGAGAGGTCAAAGACCTTCACTAACCTACAGTAGGCTTGGCTACTCTGTGAATCCATTTGTTAGTGATCCAATGCAAGGAAGCATGGGATGTGTCTTTACTGTGTAATCCCTTGTTTGGCATTTTCTTTATGGGAGCTTTGAATGCATGGGTTGGATAAAGACATCCCATAAGTCACTATCAACCGGATCTATGAGAAGCTATGCAATGGACCCAAGGAGAGGAAGAAGACTTCTGGTCACTTGTCATTAGCTCCCTGCAGGTTTCTGACACCTGTTCCTGGTTTAAACCCAATAGGATTGTAGTATGCTTCCTGGGAATAAGTATTGGAAGCTGAATCTTTTGACCCTCGTGAAGACTATAGACCCCACAATAAATCTTCTGGTAAATGCACAACTGATGCATATGGAGATCTTAGTGATGGTTAATGGATACATGGCAACATGCAGCAGGCGGAAGCTGATTGAAGCTCTGTCTTGAGTTACATTTTGCCAAAAATCTGCTCCTAGAAAATATGAAGTAGTCATGGGCTTATCTTATGGCACCATTTAAACGGATTCTATCTTCATGAAAAACTCTAAATTAACAGTGTCCCCTTTAAGACAACTCACGCCGTCAATCAGCTTTTGACCATCTGAGACCCTTGGTTGATCTATTCTAAGAATTCTTAGAACCACTGAGTAACCAAAACCTAGTTTTAATAAATGCAGGGATCGATTCTCATGTGAAATCCATGACATGAGCGGTTTCTCATACCTTGAGATCCTCATAGGTGTCAGCTGACAGTTTGGTGCTGTTCATGTTTAAGCTGCAGAGGCTCTTCATAGCTGCAGGGAAAAGTGACATGGATTTTAGGTATTTTTATTAGTACAGAGGTGGCCAAATGGTAGACTCTCAGCTGTTGGATAACCACAACTTCCATAATGCATTGTCAGCCTAGGGGTTTTGGTTCTATAACAGATGGAGGTGGTCTAACATATGGCCATATATGTGTTAATGGACAGAAATATAACGTGTAAGCTTTTCTCTATCGAAGATGGGTAGAGTCTAGGCCAGGGTTAGGCAACCTTTGACATTTATAATGTGCTCAAGCTATAATGCTCGCAAAACATCAGGGGAGATGTAGTCCACAACGGCTGGAGTGCCAAATGTTGCCTAGGTATTGGAAGGATAATGTGATAAGAGAAAGGTGGGAGGGAATCTTAGAACAGAAACTAAACTGAGAAGTAAAAGAAAGGTGTGTTTAACTGAACAGAAATGTCTGACATGTTCCTTACAGCTCAGTGCGAGTAGGCCAGCATCTGTGACAGGGGTTTCACACAGGTTGAGAACTTGCAGTGTAGTGAGGTGCTCGGACAGAACCCGTAACCCAGCATCTCCAAACTGCAGTGGGAAAAAAACAAAACACACACGCAAGCATTAACGGCATGGACACAGAATATAAATGTGCTGGATCTTTGCGCATAAACACATAAAACATTTTGTGTCCCTTTTGTAGCACAGAATAGTGCTCATCACATAATATAGATACATTAAAGGGACCCTTGTTACACATTAGAGATAATCCATAAAAAAAATATATTCATGTTGGAATTCATTTTGTGTTCAGCAAATCTGCAACTTTTGTATGAAGCAGGATGTGGCTGAGAGCCCAATCCTGATAATATACATTTTATCATTTTTTATATAAATGTTTATTTATTTATTGCAGTAAGCATATCCCATAAACTCTTTCACAGTTGTGTGTTTATGGGATATGAAAAAATGTCCTACCTGGAAGTTGACTGTTAACTTATTTGTATCTTCATTGATTTGGCAATGAAAGACAGTATAGTAGTGGTGAGCTGCATGGCTCTTAAAGGTAAAAGGTAACACACTCTGGGGTGGAATCAATAAATAGATTTAAGGGAGACCAGTAGCTTTTTTGCAATATAACCAATGCTGGTGCTCATTGTGTCCCTTGGATATAAATCCATTCACGCAAGCAGGTGATATGCATAATATATGTATGCTAAGTGGTTTTCCACAGTACTTTGTCCATGGTATTTTTCTGTTTTTGATACTTTCATGAGATATAAAGTATTTTTTTGTAGTTTGGACTTTTTGCTCACACCAAATAATTCACCATTTGGGCGGTTTGCTGCCATCTCATTGCCGCGTAGTGTGTTTGGGGATTAGAAGTGAGGTAAGGGCAAAGTCAATAAGGCCATTCAGTAACACAAAACTCTATACTTTAACTAGATGTGCAAACTAATCAATACATTCGTGACATTTTGTTTGCTTCATTGTAGTGGCCGAGGGTAGGATTGCTTACCTGAGTAGACCACAGGTTGAGTTGCTTTAGTGAAGGCAGCTTGATGAGTTGCTCTGCGCAGGCACTCGTTACATTGGTGAAGGCCAGGCTCAGGTTTTCCAGATTTCCAAAAGAGCCTGAGCTCAATAACCTGGCAAGATCTGCGTCCTGAAAAATTATAAATTATATAACACATTCTGTTCCTAGAATACGGTTGTGTAGGTAACGATTCATCTTGTATTCAAACAGCCTTAAAAATCTATTACAGATAAAAACACACAGATAAGTCAGCGCTAAAAACACCAATAACTAAGAACTAAGAAAGGCAGCGTAAGTGTGGATTGTACCGCTGTACGTAAGATACGCTAGAGCTGGCCAAGCTCTAATAAATGTGAGTTGATTACCACCGTTTTTACCTTGCTCATTATTTAAACATTTTATACTATTGGATTTTTCTTTTTATATCTCAATATGTTGTGAACACTTGGGAAAATTGGAGCCATAACGTACCCCTTGGGATTTAGAGAATCATTTCTCCACACCATACTCTAAGAAGGCCATTTTCCATATGTAAGATATTCTACTACTCCAATCGGAAGTTTTCTACCTTCCATTTTCTGGACTTACATATTGTTTATTTAGACATTTGTGTGGCACAGCCCTCATATCTTTTTTTTTTATTCTCTTAAAAATCTAATGTGTTTCTCACTGAAGAAAGCAACGGGAAAGCCATCAAAGGCAATAGTAGGAGTCATCTAAAAGTACCATACCGTTATGGAAACCTGAAAAGGAGATGTGCCTACTAAACCATATGGTCATTCTTGTAATGTAGACTCCAAAAGACTTTGAAAATATTTCTCTCATAGGCAATTCATAATCCTGTATGATCTGCTTCTGTATATGATCTGGTGTTGAAAGACTGAGGCTCTCAAGTACTAGCAATATTGGTCAAATGCTGTGATAGACTGGAAGGGATGGGTTAACTCCGCTCCATCACTCACTGCTTATCACTGCTATCCAGATTAGATGATATTGATAATTTACATATCTCATAACTTCATCAACTGAGGTCTCAGAGTGCCAGGAAGTGCTGTGGTTTTGACAAAATGGGGGAGAGTGCCCTTAGACAGCACTGAGTTGTAGTTATTATACGGCTTTGCTTACCCCTTAAATGTTACACAATTGTTGTAAAAATATTGTAGATTTTTCATCATAGTTAACTTACTGTAGACTTGGATGGTAGTGTTAGACGGGTGGGCCCTCCTTTCCTTTGCTGAAAAGAACACAGATTTAAGAACTTGTCTTACAAACCACAAGCAATTAAACGCAAACCGTAAAAACAAAACACTGTTTAGTCTTTCAAGTTGTTCTTAAATGGGCAAACTAACTCAGAGGCTGATTTGTAAAATTTACTAAATACATTTTTATAGGTGTGATCAAAGAAAGGGGAAAAACAACAAAAAGAAAAAGTCAGTGTCTCCTTCTGTCGTCTCTTCAGATCTGTCCCTAGCTTTTCTGATTACCTAAGGGCTGGTTGAATGGCTGAGCTATGATTATGGTCATAACCACAGGACTCAGTAATGACTGGGAGTAAAAAGTAATCTCTTCCTTGTAAACATATTAAAAAAAAAAAAAACATGCAGTGAGCTGTACACAGAGGGGGCATTCCTCGGATAGATTGTCCTTGTGAATTAGGACCCTTTTTGAATTAGGGTAATCTTGCAGTTCCAGCTGCCATCATAGGTTTAATGACTTGTACAACATGAGATTGGGATTTAGTTTATTATGATTTATTATGCCTCCTTGTTACATAAGTGATGTTAGGGCGGTCATTTTTTGGGGGGATAGATCTGATTGGCTTGTCCTCTGTGGTGTGTATTTTTCGCAGTTTTTTTTCCTCATTGTATTAATAAAGATGGTCAAACTAAAATGATAATTGATTTGCCTTGGATCTAATAATAATGGACCTGTGGCATGCAGAACTTACCAGCTCCTTTAATTCTCTCTGTCGGTCACACAGCTGCTCATACATTCTCTTCCCTACATCGGTGCTCTCCAGAGTAGAGATGATCTGCAGCTGTGTGTCATTGTTTTCTATGATGTTATATTCCAACATGAGACAAAGAATCTGAAAATGACAACAAACACAATGTCTAAATAAGGGGCTTTCACAATCAGGGATAATACATATTGTTTATAACAAACATTCGAACGCTTGGAACGCAAGAGAGTCTGAGAAACAATGGTTAGGCCGGACGGGGGTAATGCTGTTCTATGTAACCTATTTACAGAATGTACAGAATTAACAGGACAGCTCTCATTAGAGGGGCTTGTTACAGGACTGCACAGCTACGACTTTTCAGCTTTTACTACAGTAAATGCCCACAAACCTAAGTTTGCTCAAAAACTGACAGGTGCCTGAATGGTTTACCAGCATCTGGAGAAACTACTTAAAGAGACACTATAGTCACCGGCAGGCCCGGACTGCCCATCACAGGATCTCTCCAGCCAGTCTATGCAGGGCCGGCACTATCCGAGCGACGGCTCTGCTGCATTCCATAGTGTATTGCGGCCGCCGGTGGGGGAGAGAGGGAGGGAGACAGGAAAAGAACCCGGAGGAGCTCTAACTTGCAGCTTGCCCGGGTTCCCGAACTCTAGCCCCGCAGCTTAGCACCACCAGAGATTGACCACTAGCATTCACCACTAGCACCACCAGGGATGGCAGCACGATCCCCCCTCCCAGGCTAAAGGTAAGAAGGGAAGGGGATATAATCACTCACACACACTGCATGTTGACACTCACAGCACCCTCACTCAAACACACACTGCACCCCTGACACTCACAGCACCCTCACTCACACACACAAACACAGCACCCTCACTCACAGTACCCTTACCCACACAGCACCTTCACTCACAGCACTCACTCACACACAGTGCACCCCTGACACTCAGAGCACCCTCACTCACACAAACACACTGCACCCCTGACACTCAGAGCACCCTCACACACACAGTGCACCCCTGACACTCACAGCACCCTCACTCACACACACACTGCACCCCTGACACTCACAGCACCCTCACACACACAAACACAGCACCCTCACTCACACACACTGCACACCTGACACTCACAGTACCCTTACCCACACAGCACCTTCACTCACAGCACTCTCACTCACACACAGTGCACCCCTGATACTCCGAGCACCCTCACTCACCCAAACACACTGCACCCCTGACACTCAGAGCACCCTCACTCACACACACACTGCACCCCTGACACTCACAGCACCCTCACACACTCTCTCGTACACACACACACACACACACACTGCACCCCTGACACGCACAGCACCCTCACTTACACCTGACACTCACAGCACCCTCACTCACACAAACTGCACCCCTGACACTGCACCCGTGGCACTCACAGCACCCTCACATGCACATAGCACCCTCACACACACACACTGCACAATACTCTTTCCTGGCATTTTTGTCTCCTGTTATCCCATCTATGGAGACACCAGAGACAAATTTCAAGCAAACACAGTGCAAGCATGTTATTAAATTTGCTTGCACTGTGCACAACAAATACAGGGTCTTTTTCTCATGCTAGAGCTCTTCAGCTGAGCTCTACGCATGGTCTGCCTTGGAAGAGCATTGAGCCAACATGCTCACTTTGTGATGGGGCGTGCTTGTAATTGGTGATGACAAAACACACCCTATCTGCCCCGCCCCCTTTTTAGTGGGCCGCTGTAATTAAAAAAAATTTCTTCCCAGTCTGGCCCTGGTCACCGGAACAACTACAGCTTAATATAGTTGTTCTGGTGTCTACTACCTGTCTCTGCATGCTTTCTAATGTAAACACTGCCTTTTCAGAGAACTGCCTAGAAACACAGCCTAGATGGCCACTAGAGGTGCGTCCTACACCTACTGCACCTAAATTGCAATCCTAGAGCTATAGTGTTAGGAATACACGTTTGTATTCCTGACACTATATTAATCCTTTAATGAGTCTGTTTGGTTGGAGAGCAACTGAATCCCATATCACTGTGTTCGTGACGAAAACATAACAGCATAAATAATAATTTAGCTCTTTGCTATATCTCCACCTTTTATCTTTTAAGTAGAAAGCAGCAAGGTAAATTGTTAGCGTGGATCTTGCCTGAAAGACTGAGCTTTACATTGGCAGGTGAGCTTGCACTTTAATGGCCATGCAGGATTCTCATTATAATATTTATATAGACATAAGAATATGGGATAGTGTTCAGGTACGTTTCTACATTTGGGCAGGAGAGCACTTAGCCATTTCTGCTACCCGAATGTAGCGAAAGTTTTAGCACCAGGCTAATCTCTATACCTAAATATTATGAGAGTAGAGCAGAGAGCATGCATTTCTGTCTCCCCAGCTCCTCTGCCAGCAAACAGCAGCTCCTGTAGAGGAGTGTAACTCTCCCAAATTATGGTCAGTACAGGACATGTATGCTCCAGTGCTGCCAAATGTCGAGGGAAGAATAAGTCTTATACTTACTGTAGCCCAAACCCTAGAAAAATTACTGTATAAAAGCTACATTATTGCAGTATTTCCAAATGCAATAACATTGTCTAGTTTACTAGGCTGCACACCCTTTCTGTTGTTGCTTCCTGCCTTTTACCCTTCATTCTCACAGTTTTTATATCTGCTCCCTCCCGTCTTTGTTCAAATAGAATAAAAAGAGCCTGAGATATAGTAGCAATTCAGGAAACGTGGACATCGAGGCAAGCTGCATCTTCAAATCCAGCCATCTGTGCTCTGATCCTAGCTAATGACTAATGCAGTATACGTCCCGTGACAGATTGCATATTTATCTTTGGAACGTGTTCTCTTACCTCCACCATAGTCTGATTCCCTCGCAAGGCAAGCAACATGCAGGGGCCCAGTTTGTTTTCAGCCAACGACAACAGAAACTTTTTCGTCTTGTAGCAGGAGCCCATCAAAATGTGAACCTACGCGGAAAGAGGACTATTAGGATGGCACGTGTAACTACAGAATTCAAGGCACATTCAGAAGCAACACAAAATTAATTAAGAGCAATTCTAAGGCCAAGCTCTAAAAATGGAGCAATCAGCTTTTCCTTGGTTGCCATGGTGACTGTCCCACTTTTACAGTGCTGTTCCATGTTCATTTTTACACGGTCACCCTAACCACCATAACAAGCTCAATAACAAAGCTCAGTGTATACGTTGTAGTACAGAGAGAGTCCCCTGTCACTATGCCAGTGAATTAGAACTACAGTTATAAGACTGGCCCCAGGATCAGTAATGTCAAAGGCAACATTTTATTTTTTTTTTGCCATCCAAAATCCAAGTTTTGCGTCCCGTAATCTCTTTCTTACTGCACACCCCACAGTTTAGAAAACTGGGCATCTTTGGACATGGTGAAAGCAGACACAGTATTGTTACTATCCATTTATGCAACGGTTTCACTTATTCATTTAATGTGACCTGCAGCTGGGAGCTGAACTACTTTATTCCATTTATAGGATAAGATATGTATCCATAGGCCAGTCGTTATCTTTATAAAGAAACATAGAATGTGACGGAAGATAAGAACCATTCGGCCCATCTAGTCTGCCCAGTTTTCTAAATACTTTCATTAGTCCCTGGCCTTATCTTATAGTTAGGATAGCCTTATGCCTATCCCACGCATGCGTAAAATCCTTTACTGTGTTAACCTCTACCACTTCAGCTGGAAGGCTATTCCATGCATCCACTACCCTCTCAGTAAAGTAATACTTCCTGATATTATTTTTAAACCCTTGTCCCTCTAATTTAAGACTATGTCCTCATGTTGTGGTAGTCTTTCTTCTTTTAAATATAGTCTCCTCCTTTACTGTGTTGATTCCCTTTATGTATTTAAATGTTTCTATCATATCCCCCCTGTCTCGTCTTTCCACCAAGCTATACATGTTAAGATCCTTTAACCTTTCCTGGTAAGTTTTATCCTGCAATCCATGAACCAGTTTAGTAGCCCTTCTTTGAACTCTCTCTAAGGTATCAATATCCTTCTGAAGATAGGGTCTCCAGTACTGTGTACAGTACTCCAAGTGAGGTCTCACAAAGGATTAAAAATTATTGTATCTCTTTTACATTCACATCCATGATACTTCTTTTTCTGCACGGTATTTTTAAATGTAATGACTGAAAAGACAATTATTTAGATATTTTTCGTTAACATTTTTTTTTTTTTTTTTTGCATAAATTTCCCAGAAGTAACATGATTTTATTTCTGATGTGCAAATTCCACCTAAAATTGCCAAGACATGGCAATAATTGTGAAGACCTTTGAAAATAGGAGCTCTTAAAGGGATACTGTCACTTCCCCCGATTTTTTAATGTTACGTATACTTCTCCCTATTTGCCAAACATGTACTTGAATGATATGGAAATTTAAATGTCGAAAATTTCCTTATCCTACAATTGGTCACTTCCCTCTTGGCTCCCTGTCAATCATTGTTCTAATCTCTATCCTTTACACCTGGCTGTCTGCATATACAAAGTATACAGAAATATAAAAAATATTTTATGCCTCCCTTTCTTTTGCAAGGTTAGCTTATTGCAGGCAAGTTATATGAGAGTTTCAATGTTGTAATTTCCAGAGAAGTTACGGTTCCTCTTTAAGAAGGAAGTGGCTCTAGTGGCTGTCTGCCACTTATAGACATGTTTTGAGCCAAATATAAATACTGTTGTTTCTCAGAAACAGCAGTGTGTTGTTTCTTTAACAATGTTAGAGAAAAGTGACATCATATATATATACTAAGGTTATTCCAGGACTTTGTATGCCATGTTTATCTTTAAAATGCCCTGTTGGGCTCTTGGAGCTTGTCCAACCAGAGTGCACACTCCTCTCTGCACGTGCAGCATTTTAAGCAGAATTTCTGCACACACAGATTCTTACCACCATGATCACTTCTAAAAGCAGAAGTGGCCATGGTGGTTGGAGTAACTCTGTAAGATGTAGTGGTTTTGGTACTTAGAGTGTCCCTTAAGGGGTTGCAATCATTTAAGGGTAGTTCTTATAATTAGAGTTGTAGTCTGATGGAGAACAGAGGTACAAGCCGAGTTGTGTACGAGCTGCCATGTTAGCTACATACACAGCAATCTAGGTTTAAATATATGGGAACCAGGAGAACATGCCAAAACATGATATATATATATATATATATATATATATATATATATATATATATATATAAAAATATATTTGTTTGCGGAGATAGGTGCTTTTAAGTAGCCTTGTAAAACGGTTTGTGTGCTGTTCCTTAATCTGCATTTTGTGTAAATTGTCTTTACGGTCAGCACCACTGCTGAGAAACGCACATTACATGTGTGCCCCCTTTTTTTTTCTACGTAGTTTGGAATCCAGACCAGCTTTTGGGTTAAGCATTCCATGCTACCGCCCTGCTTCAGATGCTCTTTGGAGGTGACCACAGGAAAGTATGATTCTGATAAAATTTAGATAGCAATACCATTTTTAAGATTTCTTTTTATTTGATGTGGACCAGATATGATATGCATTGTGAATATATACATAAAAGTACTATCAGTGTAATCATTTAGTTCTGACACTGTATTTTTTGAATGGCGGTTTTTATAACATTAATTTTGCAATATATTAAGTACACTTTAGTTAATTTAGCACTAACACTATTTAATTTGTCTACCATGTTAAAATTAGTGTAGGACCCACTGATATTGAGGTACTGTGTCGTAGTGGTGTGCTTAACACAATATGGCCATATTGTGTAACTGAATCACCATATTTGTTTGCCGAGCTAGGTTATTTTAAGTAGTCTTGTAAAATGCAAAACTGTATTTTTGTATGTGCACTGTTCCTTAATCTTTATTTTATATATAGGGAAACAACATAACTCAGTTATTTAAAGGTACAGAGTCCTCAGTAATACAGATGTTAGTTTGTAGGTTGTATGAGATAGACATTGGTTTTAAATAAAGTAAGATCTCGACTTCATAATAAATGTACATAGATACTCTGCATCACTATAGAGTGAAGAACAGTGCATTTTCTTCTCGAATATTACCAGCTGTGAGTGGGATTTGCTGCATTATCCTCTTCAAGATATAAATCCCTTTTTCTGGAGATGGAAACTTAGGTGGGTGTTTCAAGTTATAGCCTATAAGCTGAGACATATGGTGCCCAGTAATAACGCATACATTCTGCTCAAAGCATTTATCAGCATTCCGTACAAATCCCAGAACTAGTGGCTGTGAAGTACGGAGGCCCTTCCTGTCTCTAGGCAACCACAAGCAACAAAGCTGGGATGCACTTCGAGAAAAGTATTTTTAGGAATTCTGCACTTGCTAACAAACTCAATCGGCCTTTGCCGAATTGTATGACCAGGTGATTGGTCTGGCCTTCAATCGCCTATTATCTTGTAAACATTTTATATTCAGAGGCAGAACTATAAAGTTTTGGCTGCATTATTCAAATTCCAAACACTGTAAAATTGAAAGACTATATAAAATATCATTTGTTTAGCATGTTCATGGAACCTTAAAGCCCACGTGCCACGATGACTTGCCCAACTGCATACGTTTTTTATTTCTAAATTAAATTACAATTTTATAATGCAACACAGACATATATCTATCTCCATGAATACCACTAGAGGTGCTGAACTACATAAATTAATAGAAACTTCTGTTTATTCATGAAAACAAGAATAGCAAATTTTAATAAAAAAAAAGCCAAATTGTATATTTGGACATTACACTTTTTATTCCCTCATCAGTTCTTTTTAGTAAATAAACCCAAATCAGGCTCCTTTTCATGGGAAATGGACACATGCCAAATACTGCCTACTTGCTTGCCATGGTGTAGTTGGCTCAAGCAGGAAGGATTGTTAATGTTTTCTGTCAAGTTTATTATTGCCTAACGCATTAACCATTTACAGTGAACCACAACACCCAACAACTTGGATGAACTTTTACTCAAATAGAAACAGTTTTCAATATCTGTGAAATCATTAACAAAAAGTCGTAACTTCCTTTGGCTTTATTTCATTTAGAAAACACATTTTAATTGTTTTTCTTCTTTTCTACATTATTGTTTTAGTCTGTGTCAGTATGAAAGTGTAGAACCCTTCAAAGCTGTAGTATGAAAGTTAAATTATTACACTGTTTTCACTTCGAGTGTTCTGTTTTGGCTTTACATTATTTGGAAGGAAGGTCGGTTTGGAAGGAAGCCCAGGTGTTCCATATATTTGTGGGTGGGATGTAAAGAGAACGTTGACTTACGAAACCAAAAGTTGTTTTAAAGAATTAACAGAAAACCATCAACTTGCTCTAAATCAGGTTTCAACATTTCATAAATAATGAAGCAGCCATAAATATAAACTCACGTTATTGCAGACACGTACCATACTGGCAAAAAGTTCCCCATCATCATCACAGGCTACTCCTCCTGGGCTGTACAGCTGAAACCAACCATCTTTACCAGCCCTGACGCTTAGGAGACACGAATGGACCTGTGGGGGAAACAAAGACAAGGTTAGAAGTCACTTCTCCATGTTGTAACATTTCAATGGAATGTTCGAAAGCCAAATGTGTCTAAATCATTGGACAGAACCAAGTCAACATCTTGACCAAATCCTAAATGACCTAGACCTTTGACGCTTAATAAACTAGATAAACGCGGAGTGTTCTGTGATAAAAATAATGAAAATGAAAGAGATCTGTCAATAAATTCCTTACTTAATAGCTTTAAACAAATAAAAACCTGTATGTTTTACAAATCTTTTTCTGCTTTCATTATCATATCACTCGTATGACATACGTCTATGCCACAGAAAGGATTTGGTAACCGCAATTAGGGAAGCATGGCATGTGGGAGTTTGACACTTAGAGGGCTCCTTTGTTAATTCATGAACGTCTCACTTGTAGTATATAGCATAGTTCTATGCATCAATGCACACTTTGTTATTATTGTTGCTCTAACATATTTTGGGTAACCACATGTTCTTCATGGTGTTATTGATATGCAAACTGTTAACCAAACTAGGATGGGCTCCTGTACCTTTACTTTTCTAGATTAGATTTTAGAGTGAATATCCAAGGACTATTTTAAAAATGTCATGTTTCACAAACTTTGCTGTAGAATTAGATCTCAGACAGTGCCATCCTCCTGGAAGCAGGTGATCCATGCATACCATAACAACTTAACAAATGTGGAGTTCCCACATGCAATTAGCAGCCATGGAAACGCAACTCCACATATCCCTAGAAGATGACCAGTGTGTCACTGTCTGCATAAACCAATAAACTACATAGTCCTGAATGAGAGGCAGAGGACAGCCAGTAATTGCATGATACATTACACTGACTATTCTCCCATTGTAATCAGCCCTGGAAAAAATATGGATGAGAAAAAGCAGTTTGTACCGTTCTGTCTTGCTGACCCATTATCTGTAACAAAAACCAGAATGGGCCCTTTTATTAATAAATGATGCAGCCATACATGGAAAGGTGCAGGACTTTGATAACAACCACTGTGTTTAGCAATAGGTCTCTGCGAATACGCTACAGCTGGTGGGATACAAACAAGTAACCCCCACGTAGGACCTTGCCCACTTGCTGAGTAAGTCTGTGGTTTTAGATCAAGTCCCTCCCATTTTGTGAAGCTCAGTCAACTTTTACTGCATGCGCCACCAATATTGACCCAGTATCATTTTTTTCCCCCTTAACAGAATGCAGTACATCTTTATATGACTTGATCACACCTGGAAAGGTATTTTTTAGATGCAGATAAACAAAGGGTTAAATTGACTAAAATGAACGACCTGTGAACAGAACATTCCTCTAAACAGAGATGTTTTGAAGTAGCTTAAAAGAAAGCCTTTCGATTTCTAGATAGCACAAATGGTTTTAGAAAAAGGAAGAAAAGAAAATATATGTAGTTATCTGCAGAACATTCCTTCAGATTTGGAGCCAAAAAAATATGACTTAGGAAAGCTAAATTGTGACGCAAATCACGTTCTAAGTTTAACTTTTTTTTTTTTTTAAATAGAACGGTTAGTCACTTAATGGAAATACCAGTCTGGATATGAAGAGGTCTGCGTGAACACCACAGTACGTAGAGCTGTGTCTAGCCTTATGTTTTTCCGTATGGCTAGAGAAATAAATATATATATTTAAAACTATAAATCCTTGTAGACTTCACCCTCGTCTCTTGGAACATTTTAAAAACAGGGCTTAACACTTATTTCAATTTCCTATGGAATTAAGCACAGAGACAAAGGCTGTTTAGTTGCTCCCTAAATAGTTATTATGTGTCTTGTGTCTGAACAAGTGACTTTAGGGACAGGAAATTAAACTTTTCGGTTAATGACAGTGGTCAGGTTGTGAGGTCATCAGCTAACCTCAGTCCCACGCAGGATATATTTATAAAGAAAAGAAAAAAAGTCAAACACAAATGTCTCATAACAGCTATTAACATTTTCCGGTAATACAAGCTAGCTAAAGAATGTAATACTCTGGTTCCCATAAAGCTTTGCACATACAGGCAAGAAAAGTCACATCAAGATTGGCATATCTGGGAACTTTACAAACAAACCGCCAGGGTTCTCTTATATTTACCATACTGAATAGAAGAAACCATTGTGAGTACCAGGTATGTCTACACTCCCTTTCGAATCATGAAATTGTCAAGCACATAAGAGCCACTGATGAATATTAAACTGGATGAAGATCATCTAGATTTTTTACTAGTTTCTTAGATGGTTTTGGAAGTCCGCTTAATGATACTCTGTTTATCAGCCTTGGAAAGAGGAACAGCTGAACTGACATTGCAAGGAATCAAAATGTACTGCAACTGGAACTCTATCCCCCGAGTTCTCTCATGACTAACCATTTTTCTCCCTTACAGACCAAATCAAGTACAGAATCCCAGCACGTTACTTGTCCTTTGACTAGTTGCTAATATTAATGTAACCAAATCCCATTTGTTAAATGGTTTGTATATTGTTTGATGGCTGTGTCATTTAAACGAACACTCCAAGCACCATAACCACTGAAGCCCACTGTAGTGTTTAGGGGGCCAGTAGTGCCCTGGCGCTGTCACAGAGTAAGATGTCTAACCATTTTTAGCACGGTTTGACAACTTACCTGGACATCTGCATCAACCACATGTGGTCTTCTACAGCAGAAGAATCGGGATGTCACTGCTTGGACTAAAGCAGGACTGCAATCAATGGCTGAGAGCGTGTTAGCGGACGTTGCTCTATAGCATATTTCAGCTCATCCAGACTAGGGAAAAATTATCTGACCAAGACATTTATCATGCTAGGCAACTCTGGCTTAGAGTTTGGGATTTGGTTTTAAATTCACCAAAGTTTAGTCGTAGAATCCGTATGGATCTTTAAAGATCATTTTATTGTAGATTTACAAAGGAGTTGTGGGAATGAAAATCAAAAATGTCTATGGGCCTCCCTTACCTTACCCATTACAGAACATGAATCTTACCTCTTGCCTGGGGTCCTCGGCAAATCTCTGAATTACATATTTCAGCTCCCTGTAAAACCAAGTGGCAACAGGTTAATTTATGAATTTGGAGATTGCATGACTACTTTATCAGGCAGAAAACCTCAGCAGAAACTTCAGATATAAAGCACAACAATGACTACTCATACAAGGATATTTAGAGGGGGATAAAAATGGAGAACTTAGAAACTGCAAATTTTAGGCAAAGTAACAGAATTGGGAGGAGGGGCAGGGGCTCTATTATCTTTCCAGTTTAAACAACTAAAATGTGCAATTTCTTTCTCAATTATTTAATTCCTATGTAGTAAATACTCCTAACAGTGTAAAATAATGTAAAAGTGCAATTATGTTCTAATCTATTTAGAACCTTTTATTTGCCAGTTGTAAAAAATTTAAAAATATATATATATGTAGCTTAGAATATGAAGTCATTCTTTAAGTTTGTTTATCTGTGCATCATTAAATAAAAACTGTTTGTGTTGCAATTAAAATCTGGTGAATGGAAAAGATGTACTAAGAGGTGACACCAGCTTTTCTCCCCAGGGAGAGATGTCTCACGGGTGTGGGTTCTCACATCAAAATGTTTATACACCTATTTACATAACTGGACTGCAGTAAGAGGCATTGTTTATTCTACTGTTTGAATTACACATACTGGTGTGTTTGGTTTAGTTTTTTTTTAACTAAATTTGGCGTTTTGACCAAAACATTTAAATTCTCTCTGAGAAATTTGCTATTTTGGCTTAAAGTTTTACTATGACACTGAATTATAATTTAATTGGTGACAAATCACATTTTAGTGAATAACTTAGAAAATGGTTATTCACCACTGACTGATAATTGGGTTTGTCAAGGAGACACGAGCCTTAGACAAACTGCAAAGATTTAGGTCTAAATATGGAAGCATAATTTCACAAAATATATTTGGTTTGAATTTTTTCGTTGCCTTTCATTTTCTTATTTGTAATTTAAATGAATAAAAATCTGCCAGCCATTAATTCACAAATGCCCATACAAAAGGCTTTTAGACAGCCAGACTGTTAATCTAAACATGGATTTTTGACATCTATAATCTGACTTAAATTCAATACTCACTTTGTGAACGTTTCATGGGCCAAAGCTCTGTAAACAACAAAACACATACACAGGTTAATACACTCTCTCTTAATAGCGCGTAATAAAAAATATATTTACATAGTAACATAATCACACTGGTTGACAATTGAGCAACCAAAAAGGGTAATATTTTCATAGATATGCCTGAAGGTGGTTTGTTTGGACAAAATTAAATACTTTTTGAAGGCTATATTTGTGAAGTCCATCTCTACTGACGTACAGTTGCCCATGTACTTCCTTCCAGGGGAAGGCCTCCTCGAAGCTGAAGATAACCTGCTCTCCAGAATTGTCCTATCGTCCTCAGTGCTCTGGTTGCTTGCTTGAGACAGAACGTCCTCTTCCCCATCCCCACCTTTTTTTTTTCTTTTAAAGAAATATGGGAACCCTGGTTAATTTATTGTTCAAAAAATCTGAAACTCTATTTCACGTGTGTTTTTTTTTATTTTATTTTTTTGCTTTGTTTTTTTAACCCTTTTCCTTTTCTTTTTTCTTTTTAAAGAAATATAGAAAATACAAACAGGTATTAGGACCTGCTTTGCATGTGGCAATTTGTGCCACTGCTTATTGTTAATGTGATATGCCTCGGCTTACTTAATTAACTATAAAAAAAAAACAAATTAAAAGCTAACTAATCTTGGGCAAGCTCGTAACTTCAAACAAGGATATTTGAAATTATGCCCAAGTCTTACAATTCACTTAAAGGGGGACTTTTGCTTTTCTGGAAGTCACACCATTGAATAAAACATTGAAAATTACCTATATCATGTGTTAACCCTTTTTTCTTATTTGGTGCTCAGTTTTCTTTATAATGTACATTAAAGATTTCGCAAATGACATCACAATCCAGTTCAGTCCTGGCACAGCCCCAGGGCACAAAATGAAAATGAAGAGGAAAACAGAAACATTGCTTATATTTCTATATTCAATGGCAGAAAAGGGCAACAGTTATAACAATTATTGACGGGTATCCAAGATGGATGTTCCCTTTTAAACATGTCTAGTTTTTGAAATTTTGAAAATGTTCAGGGCTATTCTTCTGCATGGCAGTAATTTGGAAACCGAATATGAAAAAAGCCAAAACATTTAGGAAAAAATGCCGACTTTTTTTTTTGGCTTTCATTTATTTAGTTAATTTTGCTGCTTAGCAATAATTTCAGTGACATTCACTATATAATGACAAGGCCATGTATATTTTGTCGTTTGTTGACTATACCACTTACGGATTAATTTTACACAAATTAAAGCGATGAAGCAATTTTCTAATCCCGGTTAAATTTAGCAGCTCCACATATGCTTGCGTGGTGCAGATGGACTTAACGTTAGAAGACCTCTGACCCCATATGTACAGCAAACTGTATCTGATGACTACTTTAGGTTTGTCAAAGAACCCAAGTGACTTAATTAAACCATGGCCACAGCTTCGTGATCAGTGTGACACAGCAATTATCATCGTTTTAAAAAAAAAAAAAAAAAAAATTGCATCAGGAGTGGAATAAATAATTCTCATGGGTGATACTAAAGTATATAATTGTCAAAGTGACGACACTTTGTTTTTACTGGAGGTATTTTGAACACTGAACTTGCCGTGTATGCTATGATTGTTGTGTGTTCGCAGAGTAGGCCTCGTGGGTACGATAAGCTTTTAAATTGGACAATTATTGATGGTAATGTTTATTCTCTGTAGTTTTTAACACAAGCACTCATTAGCCCGTTCCTCAAGGACTGTAATCATTCCAGAGGTGACTATTCAACATTTCTGCTATCAAAACATCTACTGACGGAACACAAACTTTCAGTGCCGTTAAAGCATACCATCCAACATTTCAAATAGACAAAGAGGGACGTTTTAATTTAAGGGGTGTAGTTAAGGTGTGGTCAGAGGCAGGGCTGTTCTGCGAAATTTTAACCAACTTATAAATTACATTTTAGTTGCAAAAATCAGAACAAGAAATTATTATATATTTTTTTTAAATATACACAGACTTATTTCTAAACATATCTATTGTTGCTTGAAGGCTCAATACTGTAAGTATAATTCCTGTGGAGCTCTGTTCTAAACTCAGACACCCCAATTATATGGAGCTGCTAGAAAAGAGGGACAGATTGATTTGGGCCCAACACAGGGACACTGTCTCCTGAATAGGGACACTTTTGAGGTACCGTATGTTAAAATAAATTGGTGATGAACATCCTGCATAGTCGTGTCCAAATTGTCAGAAATTCAAAGTGAATCTAACATTTCAGGCCAAAGTAGCTTAAGTGGAAACATAACTGACTTTGGCCTTAATTTTTATTAATGCTTTGCTTTTGGGGAAAAAAAAAAGAAAAAAGGTTTATGCAAATGCAGCTAAAGCCACGTCAAGGTTGGAGTTAACAGCTGTTCACTGCCCTGGTGGCAGAGCTCCATTGCCAGATTGTAAAGTCACAACCTAGTGCATACCAGCCTCGCTCATTTTTGGCTTAACTTTTTAATATTTCCATAAGGTTCTGTCTAATCGTTTAACACTTGTGTCATGTTTTGTTCTGCATTTGTTGATGTTTGCCTCTATCATGAATGGGTAAATGGTAAGCACTTTGGTTGACCAAAGCCTCTAGATTTCCCTTATGTGCTTTGAATCTCATAGTAAGTGTACGTAGTCTAGCTCATCTCACCGCTTGAATATGTATTTATCTCCGCTCCACCTCAAGGCAAATGTCTCTCCCAGTGTATTCAAAGACACATATTAGTAATTTGCTTCATAATAGATTCTCCTTATGGAATCAAGACTGTGGTGGCTCTGCGAGTTCTGGATCAAGATGACAAGCTATTTAATCTTTTCTAATTTGTACTCTGCTACCATATTAAACGTGTTAATACTGTTCCTTAGCTCCATCATCAGCAGAGCCTAAGCTTACCTAAAACCAGAGAGAATTACATAGCACAGAAAGAAATTGGAACCATCGTTTCTCTCATGTTGTTACGGAGTTACAACCCACCTATGTGTGTTCTGAAATGAAGCATTTGCACGATGCACCCAACTCTACTTTGATATTTAAAATGTCATACTCTAAAGCAGTGGTTCCCAACCCAGTCCTCAAATACCCCCCTACCAGGCCAGGATTAAAACAAAAACACTTCAGACACAACAGGGTAATCCCTAAATCCTGGACTTGTAGGTGGGTACTTGAGGACTGGGTTGGGAACCCCTGCCCTAAAGGTCACTGATTAGCGTACAGTAGAAAAATGAAGTTACAGAACATATACAACAATGGGAATGCAGGCCACAAAGTATCCAAATAAATTTGTGTTGTGTGCGTATATGTGTGTGTATATATATATATATATATATATATATATATATATATACATACTGTATGTGTGTATATAATATATATGAAATGTATCAATGATGAGAGCACTCAATGGATTTCAAAATCAAAGTAGTGTATTCAAAATGTTGCCAATGTGGATCAATGTTTCGACCAAACAGGTCTTTATCAAAATGGCAATACAGTGCATATGTTTATATGGGTTTATATACAATAAATTAATGAATAATAAGTGACTTACCAAGTGCAGGTGATGAGAGTGAGTTGACATAGCTCGGAACCCGAAACCCGGAAGTGAAGTGTGCGTGATTACGTAATAGCGTACGAAAGGCGTATGAAAGACAGATACGCCTCACTTTCCTGGTCTCCCTCCCTCTTTGTCTTATTTTTCGCAGCCCATTTCCTTTCTTTACACTTCTTCGCCTCACCCCTCTTAGTCCATATACATTTTTTTCATCCTCCATGTTCGGTGTTGCTAACGTAGCTAAACACTATGATCAAAATTATCGGCACCCTCACACTTACGGCAACTTTTTACAGTTTCCATGACTACATGCATGGAGACGTCATTGCGGCATTTATTACTTCAGGATTGAGTGCCAGACTTACAATATATATATATATATATATATATATATATATATATATATATTCCATTCTACTATTGGTTTCCCCTATGTTCTGTTTTTTTCTTTGAGACTTGTGAAAGGTGGGGTGCTGCCAGAAAAAGCATACGTGCACACAGTTTTGAGCCATTCATATATAGGCTTTACCATATGTGAGTGTAATACCACACCACTTTGTATGTTTACCATTTTCAGGTTACAGGTTACATTATTTTATGTTTATTTTTATCTAAAATGTACACCTTGTGCTGTACTCACCCTAATGAGTTGTTAAGGGTAAGCATCAAGATTTAGCACTCCAATAACCTTTTTGAGTAGTTCTCGCATAAGGTTATTAATATATAATAACATGGCGTATCTCCAACAGCATAGTGGGGAGATCGCAGATAGCAATACGAAAGTCGTTCTCACTGACAATGTATAGGCACAAGGAAGCGGCGTAGAGTATTATTGAAATTGTAGTGGTGAAAATGTAGATTCTAACAAGTTGCAGCATTTACTAATCCCATGATGCCTTATCACTAAGGTGACGTTCTATAACATTAGGGAATCTGCCTTTTGACCACCCAGGAAGTAAGCAGTAGGTGTTTTAATGGGGCAATATGCATAGGCAAACCAGGAAAACACTACACAGCAAAAAAAACACTACACAACATGTAACAACAATGTGTTTGGGTTGTTCTTTTTGTAGATCACAGTTTTGGTTTTATTTGTACCACACCTTGTGTGTGTGTGTATTTTTGAATCACATTTTATTGTTTCTCATTACACGTCCGTATGCTACTTCACTATCACGCATTTAATAAATGAGTATAAAAAAACGTGTTACTTACTCTTTGGGGAATGGGATAGGCTGCAGCAAACTGGCCAGGGCAGGCCTCCAGTCATCGTAGTCTGACCTGCAACATCAAAAAACGGAATTAGGGGAAAGAATACTTAGATGGCATACATCTAAAAATAAAAAAAGTCTACATCCTGCTATCATGCTTTTTGTCTTTTAAGAAAGAAGGGGGGGGGGATAATAACAGCAGAACCCTAAAATAAAGAGGATCACCTTATACTTGAGGTTTGCATTGGAGTCCTTTTTTTTGCCTTATATCACACAGTGTGGCCTCACTGAGCTAATTAAAGGGACACTCTTTATGAATGAAAAGTGTGTCAACTTTTTTTCATTTTACAAAAACTGCAGATTTCAATAGAAATTGGCACTGTTATAAATTAACCTTGTTACACCCCATGTCTGTCAATCAGACAACCGGTCCTGTCACTTCCTGGAGTTAAACTCAAGATTGAAACAATTGCACAGAGCACCAGCCTTGCAAAGACTTCTTATTGAACTGCATTGGGCTGAGAAAGAAGGGGAGGGCTTGCAAGGGCAGCAGACAAGATTTTTTTTAGCTTTGCATACATATATATATACACACACACACACACACACACATCACTAATGGGCTTCAAATGGTCCGATGCAGACAATAGCAGGGCTTCGTTTTCAATCAGGGTGAGCATGTTTGTAGAGATTTCAATCAGGGTGCGCATGTTTGTAGAGATTTCAATCAGGGGGCTTGTCAGGTCTTGAAACACATGATAACAATTAAAATGTAATAAAACGGTCAGTCAGGGAGTTGATTTTGGGTTTAATATTTGCATTGAGACACAGCGCTATTTAGCCAACACATTCCACCAAACATTCCACAGAGCTGCACCGCGTGACTTTATTTAGTCCACAGAACCGTTACGTTACACTATGAAAGGTGATCAAGTACAAAATGGATTTCTTACAGTGATTAGATTACATGGATCGAACAGATGGGCAGCTACGGACTTACGTCAACCAGGAGCATATTGAATTTACATTCTTGTTTATAAGGACAATGTTAAAATAAACACTGTTGAGTATAATTTTAGGGAAAGAGATCTGTGAAATGTGTGTATTTCACGGTTCCTGTAAAACTTCACATATATTACACCACAAAGCAGATGACAGTGTCACTGTGGTACTGTGACATTTGTCAACTAGTCACACCTCAACCTCAAAGAAGCCAAGCCTCCTGTATTAGCACAACGTTTCAAAAATGAAAAGGACAGACCAGAGAACCTAGTCTTGTCGGGGCTTAACGGATCTTGCATTGCACAAAGCCCCAAGATACTGTTAAACTACAACTCCCAATATATTTAGCCAGCAGTAACAGTAAAGTGATATCACAGCCTGTGCATTTTTTTTTTTTTTGCAAACATGCTGATACAATGTACAGATCATGTGTTTTGGGTGTCGTAACTAAAGTCGTCTTCTTTATGAAACTGGGACCATCCAGTGACTTTACACGAAAGCAGCCACCTTGAAATTGTTGATCTCATTTTATTTTCATATGGTGTGCACTTGGAATGCACAGTATGGATTTTACCAGCTTGGACGTCCACTCATGGATCACTTACTAAACTGTAGAACGTGCATCTTTTCAACTCAACAAGACGTTGAAAAGACAGCAAGGAGTGGTGGGAGTACAGTAATGAGCCTTTAAAAATTAAAAAAACAAAAACAATTAATTGCTTCTAAGAATAATATGTGTGAGCTGCTTAGGGGTCCCTGGTCCATACCATCCAAACTATGAAGCTGCCTACTGTTTGAAATTGAAATCATGCAAAAAAGTGATGCTATTTTTACCACCCAAAAATCTTCACATTGAAGCCTAGACAGCATTTTGCTAGGAGACTAAACACACACACACATTATATATATATATATACACACACACACACGTATATATGTACAACGCTATATAAATAATAAAATAATAACATATACATATATAAAATTGATTTTTAGTAAGTCTTGTGCCTCACAGTCCTTACAAACCCTCGCAAACTAACCTACTCTATGCAACTTAGAGTATAGAGTAACAGCCTCATTTTCTACAGGCTGCTGTATTCAGTAAGTGTTATACACAGAAAGAGATCACTCTTCTTCATATTACAGGAACTACTGCAGTCACTACCTGCAATTTCAAGTTACGGTCACTTCCGTTTATGCAATGGAGGCTGCAATATTCAGTCATTGCTATTTGCAGAAGCAGCTCGCCCACCATCAGTTTAATTACACCTGTTCCTAAAATGTAGAATTATTTCAATTACTTGCTAACATGTTGTTATTACTAATCTTTGTAAAACACGGAGGATAAAGAGATCATTATAACAAAATGTAAAACTGAGAATTACTATTTTGAGTGAGTCTCCTATCGTGTCTTTATAGTTTCTTTATTTTCAGTTTTATATCCGTGTTGTACAACCAAAGGGTAAAAGGACCGCTCTAGACTGCTAAAGTATGTACTGTTCTACTTTGAACTTGAAATGGGTTTTGTGCCGTTTCTTAGCAACAGGTGAGATTAGTGTAAAATGACAGGACCACTGATAGTTTTGAATCGAAGCCTTGTCCTACTCCTCCTACCCGATCATGTTACAAAGAATGGACAACACTGGAATGGAAGACTTAGACGGTACAGGTCATCATACATTCCACCAATCTTAGAATTGGATCAGCCTACACTTTGTCTTCCGTACACCACAAACAGTGAACGCAAAGCCTAGAGCTGTGACTATGAATGACATAGCAAAAGGAATTCTCATGCATGTTTGGATCTGCTGTGTTACTTAATTAAGATATTAAAGGTTACACATAGAAAGAAATAAACACCCTCATTCACCTCGCTCACTGCCAGAGAAGTGACTAATGCACATCTCGAGCATTCAAAGGGTTTATTTAAAGGAGCTAAAAAATCCGAGGTGGGCTGGATGACTATTCCAATCACTGCCAAGTTTACGGATCCCAAAAACCCTTTTTAATGTTGGTCACCTGCCAGTTCGTTTTTATTTATTTTATTTTTTTACTGCTGAGATTTTCCAAGCATTTGTTAAGGTCACGTCACCTTTGATATGTGTTTTAGCTCAACCCCCACAAATTAAATTTTTTTTTAATCTTCCTGACAAGTTCATGCTCCCTCAGAGGCTTAACATTTTAATCTGTGTCACTTTGAAGAATTTTACTTCTTTTAAGTTTCAGAGTCATGAGAACAACTTGAAATAGGAGGGGGATTTTTTTTTTGCAATGCTCTTTACAAATATTTCTTAACCCGTTCTTGAGGAGTAACTTATACTTTTAAAAATGTAAAGCAGAAGCATATTTACCCAAAAAACACAAGAATTTGAACAGAATACTACATCTCCCATATGTGTCTGTTTGCCATTAATCTGTCTTTGAAGGCCTCTAATCCACCTAACTAGAATTCTATGTGGCTATGGATTTCAATACCATACATATAGATTAGATACAATGAGGAGCGGTACAGTCATAACAGAATCACATGTAACAAAATGGAATATGTATTGGATTAGGATGGCACATATTATCAAATCTTTGTTTCTACACAAATTGCACAACGGAAAAACGCGTCATCATGGTAAACGCATCAATGAGATGCCACCTCATTGTCAGACTATGTTAAATAAAGCGTGCTGTCACACTGACTAACAATGGAGTGGGAAAAAACACACATTTTATAATCACATAGTCTAATGAAGACCATTGCATGGAGGCAAAGGAATTAGTGACATTTATCGGTTTCCTGTACTTATTTATTTATTACTGGTATTTATAAAGCACCAACAGATTCCGTAGCGCTGTACAATTGGTGGAGAACGTACAATATAGACAGACAAATACAAGAGTTAGAGAGGGCCCTTCCCGTAAGCTGATAACTAGCCATTGAAGCTAGTTAAAGTGCTTAGCTAGATAGCCCGTGAGCTTACAATCTAAAGGATACCATGGGGATTTGAGACAAAAGGTCGCAGAGGAAAATTTGGAGGTGATGGCTAAAAGAGTTAACAGAGAGAAGCAGCCATTGGTAAAATGTAAAGTGAATGAAGGGGTAATTGAGTGAGATCTCAAACAGCTGGAATGTAGATTGGCAGATTGGTATAGAGAGAAAAATCAGACTAAGTATAGATGTCTTAAAGAAGAGATGATTTACAGCATATGGTCTGTGACCCACTACTCATTTGAAAAATATGATGTATGGTTCATTGGTTGCATTAAATGATGGAATCCAATCTGTACGTACCATGATGCCCAGAAAAGATTACACATTCAGGAAGGGAAAACTGATAACAAAATTACTCACTGATACTTTTAGTATGACATACTAAACACTCTGACTCCATTTACTTTCTGTTGAAAGATTGGAGTTATTTGACCAAATACCATACACTTTTGGGAAGCACAACAGTTTCTCTTAAGCGATAAATCAGTTATACAACATTCAGTTTGGAAAAAAATAAGAAAAGTTCCTTGAGAAAGATGTTCTCATAAAAATGTAATTCCTGTATATTTCTCATCAAAATACTTGGTTTTGTTTAAAATAGTTGCTATCTCACGTGATGTCATCTGTTACTGAGATGAGAAGCACAAGGACGCAAAACGACGGAGCTAAACTCATGGATGAGTCACAAACTTGTTCCATTAATATATTACTGCGGGGGCAATTTGTATCATTAGAATTGATCATCAAGACCATTGACGGCAAACCTTGCATCCAGCAATGTTTCTGACCAGCACTTCCCAAGATGCACAGCAAATTAAAACCACCAACATTGTAAACTAATAAAACCCTTTTGTATTATCACAGAGATTCTAAAAACAAATACATTGCTTCAGTGTCTAGATAGATGTTCCTCATTTGTATTATTCGACTTTGCTCCTTTTTTTTCCCCCCAAGGAATCTAACAAGCAAAAAGGCCCGCTCTGTTAATCCTATCAGCTATCTGAAAGAAGGCTAAACACTCCTCCAATTACTTTATTCTAACAATCTCACAGTGATTAGGACTTCCATTTGCAGGTTTAACTATTATGCTTTCTTAGCTGTAACCACATTTGAGGTCAAAGATACATTCGCTCAGTTGCCGACAGAATCTGGTACAGCATTCCAAAATGGCTGTGGCCAAACCGGATTCAAAGATACGTAAGTGGGTTAAAAATCTCTCGATCTCTGCCTAGAATTCATATTTATTTGACCAAACCTTATAAAGACAAGATGTATGGGCTAATGGGGATGTCCTTTAAAATGTTCAATTTTTATTTTTAAAAAGGGCATAAAGTTAACAGATAAAACTATATTATCAGCTCTGAAGGAAATACAAATACTGCTGTCCAGTGCAACTTAAAGTTCATAGAGTTCTATACTGCATACAAGGATGTTCTTAAATTGAGTTCCTGAAATATGTTGAAATAAGGTTCAATTGCTATCAATATGGACTCTGCTCAGGAGAAATACAAAATGCTTGGAGAACAGTTAAGAGTTTGTCAAATCCACAATTTTGGATTATGTGGTCGAGTCTTAAGAATGAGCAAAATATCAGAAGATGTAGTTTCTAGACGTTAAACTTACCACATTTTCCCAGCAAGTTTAGTGGATTCCCAACTTCCACTATAAAGCCCACTACCCTGTCTCTAGTTTTAACTTGCTCACATCAGGCAGTAGACTCAACATTTAAGTGGCTCTGTCACTTTCTGGGTTCTTTACATAATTTGTAAGACCTCCGATAGTGACTTCGCTGCTTGGTGGCCACGGCGTGCAAAGGAAGGTAAGTTTGTAAATTCAAGCCTGAAGAGTATGGGCCACCATCCCAAGCACAAACAGACATAAAGCTGGGCTAGCAAACAGCCTGAACAATTCCTCCCTTCTGTTTCTGTCCTGCATTACATGCCAACAGACAACTATACCTTCTAATATTGGGAGGTATGCAAATCAGGACGGTTATGGCGTGCATGAGAGGGTTGTTTCAGTGATATAACTCATGTCATTGGTGAAGTCCATAGTGGGTAGTCATATCTGCAAAAGAGGCAGGCACCCACTAAAGTCCTGAAGGGGCCTGTCTAGCCAGTTCCCATCCTTCAGGACCTTGCAGGTAGCATTGCTGAAACTTTTCTGAAGGATCCTAGCATACATGCACAAGTGTTTCTAATTATGCACTGGCACTGCCTGAGGATGGTTCCCTGGATCCAGGACACCTCAGGTAACTAAATCAGGATGGTAGGACAGGACCCTGACATTGGGACTGTTCAGGGGGCCAGGACATCCTAACACACTACCAACTACTTTTAATTGGATACAGAATGGTGTTGTAAGGCTACAGCCCACAAAGCCAGTATGCTAGTGGTGAAGGGAGGATTGCCCCACTTGTCAGCCTTCCCCTGTTGAGAGATTCTGCAAACACTTATTCATAAATAAATAGCTCTGTAATAGTGAAGCACATCTAATGCAACCTTCAGCCAGGCTAACTGGCCTAAAGCATCCTAAGCCTCATGTGACTTGAAGATATATCTGCTGTGTACCACAGACCTATACTACAAGACTAAAGTTTTCATAGGAGGCAAATCTCTCCTGGACAGGTCATATTAGTTCATAAACCCCAGTTTTCTTCTGAAGCTGCCTTTATTTTATTTATTTATAGTTTTGGCTGCCAAAAAGATAACTAAATTATTTTTTTTTTTGAGTTTAAGGATTGTATCAGCTGTAACTAGAAGTTTATTGTAAGTATTCCTGGCTGTGACTCCGAAAATATCTCAGTCATAACACCTGATAGGAAAACTGCCTGCTTCCTTCACCCAACCCAAAACAAGTCTACGTACAACAGTTACTACAACAGAGAACCTATTAAAGCATGAGGGGAACGGAGTGTGAGGCTGAAACTCAGGAATGTGTCAAAAGAGCCGTCAATGACACCAAATGGGAAATCTGAGATCTCGTTCTATTTTCCAACATGATTTAACAAGAACAAATTCCCAGCATGCTTCGCAAGTATTTTTCTACATCTCTATATACCTTCTCATGACTTCTCTCTGACGTTCATTGAATCATCATACACAATGATGATAATAATGAACAATCCAAGTTCATTCCTAGCTGTTCTTTGATAGGTAGTCTACAATATTATTAATCAATGTGCTATGCTGTATATGACTTGTTAAAGGGTCTGGGCGTATGACATATGAATGACACACACCATGCTTTTATTGGTGCAAAAAGAAAATATAAAAATTAAACAAACATGATTAATTTTTTTTAATTTATTTTTTTTAATTTAGAGACTTTATTAAAGGTGCTTTTGCACTTACAATTCATGCAACATATATAGTAAAAAATTGATAAATTCCACCTTATGAATTGAATCCCCAAACTCCCCCAGTCACTTACAAATGTCATGATTAACCATGCTATAGAAAAAGTTTAAGCTTTTACTTAAGCAATATTACTTTAGAGGCTCAACCCAGGGAGTCACAATATAGACCCCCCTTCTCCCAATATATCAATGATGTAAGTTTAAGACACATAGAAACATAGAATGTGACGGCAGATAACCATTCGGACCATCTAGACTGCCCAATTTTCTAAATACTATATCATGTTCAGAGTTTGCTCAATCACCATTGATAGTAAAAGTAAACTCTCTGAAAATACTTGTTTTATTAATCATCTACATACTCCTTGTTGTGTGTGTTTTTTTTTCTAATTGTATTTATTTATACTAATAATAAGGTCAGCTAAAAAATACTCCTGCACCAACATTCCATCACTGTACACAGAGTTGGGTGTAACCACTCCCCCGAGGATTCTAAGATTATACATATAAACAGATTGGAACCACTCCCCCAAGGATCCCAAGTACAGCTGTAGGATATGTAAAATTAAACTTCAAAGAAAATAAAAAAGGATTTCATTAATATAATAATAAAACTATAATAAAACCATGAGACAATTATAGCCATTAATTTATATTATTATATATTGTATATATTACACTTAAATGCAATTTCGAAGTAAGTAGGGTTAACAAAGTATGTGGCAATACCAAGTTAATTTGCATAAAGCAAAACAAAGTTACTGCATCATAAAAGAGTACCAGTAGACAATAGACACTTTCAGATTAATTCTGGGTGAGCACAAACTGGATCACACAAACATCTTGAAATAAAAGTGCTCATGATGGAACAAACAAAGCTTTTTTGCCCTTAACATCAATGAAACTCCAAAATAACCTTAAATTAAGTTACCAACACAGGGATGTCATGTTTTACATAACTTAAATATATATATAGTGACATCAGCGCACATTAATCTGGTGCGTGTTGAAATGTCTGATGCTGAGCCGGTGTTGCATCTCAATGAAAATGGGGGAGGGCGTCAAAGGAAATGAAACGTTTCATCTCAATTTCTGACTGAGAAAGTTTCAGGTAATGAGAGTTTGTGTGTTAATGGCATGACAGGGCTGTTTAATATGCTGCACTTCCTGTCCTTCCTCCAGAAACAAGTCTTGTGTTCGGTTCCTTTTAACAGGTCATAGTGAACTCAAAATATACTAATTGTGTTATTCACAAAATGAGTCACTTTCAATGTCTGAAAATTAACCCTACATAGGAAATAGGAAATTTGATATTTTAACACTGTGTATGTTCTTAATGTGTATTATTTTTGCTAATGTTTTTCTTTATTCTACTTATTACATAAATATTCCATTAACATTTTTTTGGTTGTTCCTTGTCAATTGTTTTGTTTTCAGGAAATTCAAGGTAACTTTTATATAAATAGCACGTTCTAAAAATGAACAAACTCATAGGGTTATTAATAAAGTTACTAAGTTAGAGAATTGTTCTGCCTTGGCACGGCACTGGAAATAAGGGGCGTTTTAAACTTTTATAGGAGGGCTAAGGGGGGGGGGGGGGAGGGGCAAGCCACCAAATGGTGGGTTTAGCACTATAGGGTCAGGAATACATGTTTGTGTTCCTGACCCTATAGTGATCATTTAATCATTTTCACTCCTAAAGTAAACAGCCTGTCCGCGATCACACTCATTTTATACACTGGTAACAAGATTTTTGAATGATTACTGATCATCTCCAAATACGCTCAGAAATCAGATATTTAACCCATTCCACTGACACTAACCACAGCAGTAGAACACTACATCATGTAAAAATCTCAATATCACAGAAGGGATAAATAGGGGGAAAAAACAACTGTGCACTTGGGAAGCATTCTTGATCTGTCAGACACGAGGCCGGAGGTGGAAAGTCTCCCTGGAGAATAATTAAGACAAGATATACAAATATTTTTTTTTAAATTCTACTCCTTTTAGATAACTTATTTTTAGAATCTATGGGAAACTCCAGATGATGTTTCTGTCGTAGACAGGTGACGTCAACATGCCTTCTAATGGAGATAATAGAACACTATCTAGGCAAAGTCAACATCTATGTGTGTAAGTGCATGTATGTGTATTTTACATACATATGATTGGATATTACACACATACAGCAACATTAAGCTGCCTTTGATTGAGAAACTCTTGCAAGTAAATAATACAGTAATCGCTTTATATCTGTACTTGGGAATGTAATAAATGTCTGAATAACACAATCTATATTTTCTGATAAGGATATTAAAGTAGGTCTTGATAGATAGAAAGACGGAATAACAGTTATCTCTTTAAAGAGTTCAAACCCATGTATGATAAACTATATCTCCATTTTCTTTTTTAATTATGTTGAAATTAAAGTGACCCTATGTATAAAATATAGAGGAGGGTCAAGCAATCTGAAGCATTCCAACTCCCAGCTTTTTCCTGATGTATCAAACAATACTTTCTAACGGCAAATAACACAAATCACAGAAGATCTAGGAGATTCCAGTTGCTACATCATGGACTACTTACAGCATCTTCAGTATCTCCACATAGCATCCCAGGACTCGTTCGGCTTGAGGGCTCAACTCAATGCTTATAGTGCTGCACGTCGGACTGATGAGCAGGCAGTCGATCAAGTTGGGTTCGCTGTCATTGCCGCTGTTTGCTTTCAACTTCTGATTCACTGTATTGTTACGTTCTACTTCCACAAGGATTTCATTTGATGTGACAATAACCGACTTGTGTCGGGACTCAGTTGATGTGACCTCTTGAGACACCAGGTCTGGGTTGGTGTGGAGTAGTCGCATGGGGATATTGGGTTTGCGGTCACATTGTTGCTGGCAGCCGTTTCGGATTTCTTTTAGGCTTGGAGAGTTGTCCCGGCTACAAAAAAACAAACACAGACACCAAGCTGTCAAAACTTAGATCTATTCCGCAGAGCATGATAGTTGGTCCAAAACCACCTTGCCAAATTAAAATTCACACTAAAATAACATTTAAAAAGTGTGCTGTAATTACGGTGTTGCCACTAGTCTCAGATAATTAAGGATAAATCAATTGCTTTACTAAATAAACTCTTTACACCCACCATAAAGTGTAATGGTTGCATCAGAATAAGGTGACATAGTTAAACGATGACTTTATTGTTGGGTAAAATGACCCCTATGCTAGCCTCTTCTAGCTGTCAGAGTAATATGGACTGACAAACTGCAGCTTCATTCACATGAAACAAACAAAATGTATTAAACCATAAATTAACATAATGATAATTGCCCAATAATTTTCAGTTGTCAGATGCATACATCAAGCCATAAGCCAAGTCAGAATGGGGTAGGATATCTGTGAAATATCTGCAGCGAGAAAATATCGTACAAAACCCTTTTTTTTTTCTGCAAAGTTAAATTAAACTATCAATACAAGAGGCTAGGCATTGCCAACCTGTAGTGTTCTAGCTAGTGTCAAATTGGTTCTTGCAGGGGTGGCCAAAAGGCATATGTCCAGATGTTGGGACATATACCTTTTGGCCACTCCCAGTATGCTTTACTGTTCTAAAGGCTGGCAATGCATCATGGTAGTTCTAATTCTATAAAATATTTGGATTCACCTTCTGGGCATAACTGCCCTAGACTATCGATCCATCTTGGAGTTTAAAAAGAAAAATCATGAGAATAATAATTCGGCCAGGGTTAGAGATTCACAGGATTACAGTCCCTGCACCAACAGTATTGACCTCTTACTTGCAAATGTCAGATTATTTGAAGAAAGTTTGACTTACTTTATGAATTAGTACATGCTGTTTAAATAAAAAATAAATGAATACAATCGGGTCTTTTACATACCAAGTGAGGAAATGAGACTAATAAAATATCTCAGGAAGGAGTGCCTCTACTCACCTGTTGATGAATTCCTCATAACATGAATAAATGGCAGCTAGGCAGACAGCAACCAGGTTTGGTAAGACCCTGGGATGAGGGCAGTTTGCTGTAGGGCCGTGCATGCTGTAAGGTACAGAAGACTTTATTTGGAATGTGTCTAATGCAAGTGTCCTTAACCCCTTAACACCGCAGCCAAATGTACAAGTTGTGAACAAAACAAAATGTAAACAAAACCTGGCATTTGCGCTATATGTCTGTCAAACCGTAATTCACCTCTTTCATATTAAATGCACCCCCCCTTATTATATATCATTTTATTCAGGGGAAACAGGGCTTTCATTTAATATCAAATATTTAGCTATGAAACATAATTTAATATGAAAAACATGGGAGAAAATAAGATTTTTTTTTATTTTTTTAGTTCTACATGACATTTTAACTGTCAATGTCATAATACTGCTTGCTTTAACTGCAATAAAATACACATATTTGTATTCAGCAAAGTCTCACGTGTAAAACAGTACCCCCTATGTACAGGTTTTATGGTGTTTTGGGAAGTTATAGGGTCAAATATAGCGTGTTACATTTGAAATTGAAATTTGTCAGATTGGTTACGTTGCCTTTGAGACTGTATAGTAGCCCAGGAAATAAATTTACACCCATAATGGCATACCATTTGCAATAGTAGACGACCCAAGGTATTGCAAATGGGGTATGTACAGTCTTTTTTAGTAGCCATTTGGTCACAAACACTGGCCAAAGTTAGCGTTAGTATTTGTTTGTGTGTGAAAAATGCAAAAAACGCAAATTTTGGCCAGTGTTTGTGACTAAGTGGCTACTAAAAAAGGCTGGACATACCCCATTTGCAATACCTTGGGTTGTCTACTATTGCAAATAGTATGTCATCATAGGGGTAATCTTCATTCTTGGGCTACCATAGGGTCATAAAGGCAACGTAAGCAATCTGGCGAATTTTAATGTGAAAAAAATGAAACACAAGCCTTATATTTGACGCTGTAATTTTTGAAAACACCATAAAACCTGTACATGAGGGGTACTGTTGTACTCGGGAGACTTCGCTGAACACAAATATTTGTGTTTCAAAACAGTAAAAAGTATTGCAGCAGTAATATCGTCCGTGTAAGTGCTGTTTGTGTGTGAAAAATGCAAAAAACGTCACTTTTACTGGCGATATCATCGTTGTAATACATTTTACTGTTTTGAAACACTAATATTTGTGTTCAGCGAAGTCTCCCGAGTAAAACAGTACCCCCCATGTACAGGTTTTATGGTGTCTTGGAAAGTTATAGGGTTAAATATAGTGCTAGCAAATTAAATTCCTTATACTTTCGGCATGGGTTGTCAGGCAGGTCCCGCTAATTGTAATTAATTAGGATACCTAATTATGTAAAATTATTACATAAATATATGTGTAGAATTAATATATGTATATATATACATATGTGTATATATACGTATATATATATATATTTTTTTTTTATATTTTTATTTATATATAGGTATATATATAGTGATATATACGTATATATTTATGTATATAGATATATTATTATTTCGTTCTACGTGTATTTTGATATAAATATATATATATTAATATCACAATACAGTTAGAACGAAATAAAACACATCTATATATTTTGTAATATTTTATTTTTAATTATTTTTTTATTTAATTTTTTTACGTATTTACATATTTTTTTTTATATTATTTATAAATATATATATAACAATAATTATATATATATTTAATCAGTATCAGTCTACGTGTAATTTGATATTAATATATATATATAATTATATATATATATTAATATTAAAATACACCTAGACGGTGTATGTGTATGTGTGTATATGTGTATATATATACTTAGATCATATATATATAATATATATATGATCTAAGTATATATATATATTTTTTTTTTACACTTTTAACTTTATTTTATTTTATTTTCAGCCAGCAGGGGGACCAACTGTCATTACAGTTGGTCCCCCTGCTGGCAATGCCTGAGCCAGCTATACCGGCCATGTGATTGTGAGGTCCTCGCAAGGGACCGGAGGAGGCAGATCTGCCGCGGGGGGGCTCCCTGGGAGTCCCCCCAACCGCGATCGCCGGCGTGGGACCACCGGCGACCGGGTAAGTTAAAAAAAACGGCGGGCGTATATTTACGTCCTGCGGCGTTTAGAGTAAATATACGTCCGCCGGACTTAAGGGGTTAATAGTTACAGAGAAACATAACCAACACAGTGAAACCAATATGGTGGAGAGGTACCAGTATAAAGAATATTACTGACACAACTTGGTATCATACAGATACCTTGTCTGTGTTATTACAGGCCTGTGTCCCTATCTGAGATTTTTATAGGTGTACAGGATAAGAGACAAGTGTGGGTAAGTAGCAGCCTCTCTTTCCACTGCTAAACTACACCCTCTTATGCATGCCTCTCTTTTTCATAAAACATCTTCCTGATTAGAAGGAATGGCATGTTCAGCCAATGAGAGACCAGTGTGATCTCAGCTATTGACCAAACTTCACCTCATATACTTCACCGCCAATTACTGTCCTCTTATTATCTAAAAAGTATTCAAAGTCGCGTTAAGGGGAGAGCGGGCAGATAGTAGGAAGCCAGTGATTGGCTGTGTGGCAAAGTGACGTCATCAGCTCAAATCACATTGATCTACCATTGGCTGAGAGGAGTACGTACTCAGAGTACTTCTAATAAGTCGATTTATTTAAATATGCTGCATATTTATTTATTTTTATAAGCAATATTAAAGACATCAGAATGCGGAAAGGAAATAAAATAACGCATTAATATGAAGCCCAAAATTGAGATTGTGTAAGAACAACAAGCAACAATGTTATCGCGATAGGTCCATGGATAAACTGTATTTCTAAAGTTTAGCAAACAACTATCGTGAAGATTTGCTAGCGGCATGTTTAATTTTTGTCTGTAAAAGGACAGTCCCTGATTAAGAACAAATATAATCTGTGCCAGAGCCTGGTCACTGAAAAACATATTATATGACAGAATACGTCATATAATTATACTGTCAAATAATTTTAGTCAAATTTATTGAAAACCTGGGAGTTGCCCACTGAGGGATTTCTATTCAACTGTATTTTTTTTATCTTTAAAACCGGGTCCACCTGAGTATAAAAGCATTTTTAAAGTAAATTTATATACTGTTTACCCTATCCATGGGGAACTATATTACTGTTCAAACACATTGCCTAAGGACAGGGAATGACATATATACATTTAGGAATAAAAAACAACAAATAAACCTAGTGCAATATAGCCAGAGAGGCAGGGCGAAACGCGTAGCAACACACGACAAACCTGGAAGTCCCTGCACGTGTGAAGAGACAGTGATCAACTGAGAGACACAGCGAGAGGACGATCGGACTGTATAATTACCGATACCTAGAACTTTGATCTTGTCTAAGTGCAGTGAGATTTCATTCATTTTTTTTTTAAGTATTACTGTATTTATGTGGATTAAAGCATCTAACTTTACGGTTCCGGCTGGTGGTGAGTTTGTTTCGAATACCCTTATTTGGATCCAACGTTCTCAAGGGTGGGATCCTCCCTGTGCCTGAGAGTCCGGAGTGGTACTATAACCACTCCATAATTGTGAGTGTAGTTCTTAAAGAGCACCAATTATAATATACATTTTTTTTTTCTGGCTATATTGCACTAGGTTTGTTTTGTCACTTATGTATTTTAGATCATTGAGACCTATCTCCTAAAGAGAGTGCAAGTATACAACTTATTTTGGATTCCACAAGATTCTATGTTTTTATCACAGTGTGTTTTTTAACTATTTATTCCTCACATATAATATTTATTTAGTGTTTATATCGCTGGGATATTTATATATTCTGAATAGTACTTTCTATGCACTGACACTTTATAGATTCCTTGTGCACCTGCACCATTGTTTTTTTTTTTTACATATACATTTATATTAAGATTTGTGTGAAGCAATTTTTTTTGTTCAAAGAAACAGTACAATAATCAGGACCAGTCACTGACCTGTGTATAAATTTATTTACCACCTCCATGCCAGCGTTCAATTCATTTAATGCCAGAATGTACTCCTGAGTAAACAGCCTGAGACGAGGACACTTCCCAAAATCCTGTACACACACACAAAAAGAAAAATAAGGTCTGCGTAAATGTTTGTACGTACTTAGGAGTGTACTGCAAAAAAATAATATTATTTTCTTCATTCTTCTGCAGCCAGTAACCTTAAGCAACTCCATTTTAGCGTCTATGGTTTCATTTTGAAAGCTAAGAAAATATTTACCATTTAACATGTGGAAGTAATAAAAAAGCTATTAGGCAGTTGCAAACTTCCCAAAATTTTAAAAGGCCACAGAGGGTCACTTTCATTTTAGGAGGTGTGCCTGGGTGGGACATTTCAGGTGAATTCATGACTTTCTGGAAACCATTTTAGTAACCAAGGATGTAACAGGAGTTTAGTATCCTATTTACACAGAAACATTTCTAAAAACAATGATGGTGTTATAAAGACATAATGGTATAACAGAATTATCTCATACTGTCCCTTAACCCCTACACTACTTTTTGATTTAAAAATATTAGCATAACATTTATTTCAAAACAAGGGATGCATAGCTAGCATATAAACATATTATAAGACAGAGATATCGTGCATAGATTGCTTTGCAGACAAACAAAAAATGTAAAATCTGTAAATTTACAACATTTGTATTTTTTTAATTTTTTTATATAATTCGTATTTTAGTGAGAATTTTCAAAGGAGTATATAAATCCGTACATAGTTATCAGTAGTCCCAGATATACAAGATGGTACAGGAACAAGATTGTAACATTTATGACATGTTTGTTATCCATTGTATCAAAATATGCACCCAACATAACCAGGGTGTAACAAGAAATAATAAAAGTAAAGATAACGAATAAGACTCGAGTCGTGGTGTTAAAGATATAGCACTCTCACAGTGCCACCGGTGTTTGGACATGCTGGGGTTGTTCAGGTGTGTGTTTTTTTTTTTTTTTTTTACTTATTCGTTCATCTTTTCTAGAAAAAAATATTTGGGAAATGAAAAGCTGTAGATATTTGAGGAATTAAAAGCTGTCCTTTATCTTGTAATATTTCACACAGGGTCTAAAATGTTAAAAAAAAATTAAAAGTGCAAAACATACAGGACCGCCATTAGGGGTGTAGAGGCCAGTACAGTTATACCCCTAATGTTATATATGTATACACACACACACTAATTATGCCTTAAGGGCCCTTACAAATACCTATAAGGAATTGACCATTTCTATTTATATATTTTTGCCATACCTACTGAATGTGAGCAGGGCTGCCATCAGAAATGTATTTGTTATCTATATAAAAAAAATATATGCACTTGCAGGACCCTGCTGTGTAGGATAATGAAGAGGTGGCCCAGTAGACTACCAGGTTCCCCCTCCAGTAGTGTCCTCTCGCAATCCACAGCGGTCAGAGCGGGTAGCCATGACAATGCTCCATGCAGCACGCAATACATGCTGGGCTCGCGAGAGGAGAATACTGGCTGCTGGAGGAGGAAGATGAGACTCCTGGGCCCCCACTACACTACAAAAGAATACTGTGCCAAGTGGGAATAAACATAATGATCAACTTTTTTTAAAAGCTGCTCACCCTCCCACAGCCCTTATCCAACACTACAAACATACACAATGCATCCACTACACACATACACTGCATCCACTTTCATCACACATTCGCTCTGCATATACTATACACATACACACACTCTGCATCGACTTTACTTATGGTCGGCAAACTCGGGGTTGGGCTCAGTGGGCAGATTTGGGGGTGGCCTCCAGGGGCCCAGGCATTGAGCTGTATAAGGGATCCCACCATTTCTGATGGCAGCCCTGCTCACATTCAGTAGGTATGGCAAAAATATATAAATAGAAATGGTCAATTCCTTATAGGTATTTGTAAGGGCCCTTAAGGCATAATTAGTAGTATAGTTTACTAAAAAAAAATGTCAATAGAATGTAAAGAGAATATCTACTTTTGAGCATAATGCCCACATACAGTAAATACAGTTAAACCATATATTTCTAAAATAAAGGTATGTAAAACTGCTATAGCAATTTGTATTATTTTCTGGACTGTTCGTGTAATGCTGACAGTGAAATAGTGCCCATTCACTCCTTTATCTTCCTAACTGTAGGGATGCTATCACCCAGTGAAACTTCCTGTAATGCTTATAAGCAAGGAGTGAGCTGACATTTTCAGCAACTTTACATTTATTATACAGTGACTAGTGGTTTCTGGCAGATAGATGAATTCATCTACAGGCTGACAATCATAACTAGAGTATAAATGAGGGTGAGTGAGGCTTTTTTGGACTAGATTTCATACAGTCAAATACATGAAAATAATAATGTTTATTATGGATTTTGGTATTAAAGGAGTTCAGTTGTGCATCTCCAGGTGTGGCCGGGGGGTTGGTCTTCTGTAGGATGTGAAAATTTAATTTATAACAAACTAAACCATCCAATTTAAACAAACTAAATACTGTGATGGTAGTTTAAAGACACATCACTGTGATTTTTATTAACATGTTATACACTCATGCACTCTAAAAATGTTGAGATCCTTTAACAGAGGGGAGCATTGTGGAGGCAAGGATTTGGTAGCAGGAATGGTTGTCAGAAACCAATAAAACTAAAGTCAAATCTCACTTCTAGAATTCTAAGTCTTTACCTAACTTAGACCTCAATTTAACAAGCTTACTAAATGATTTAATACTTTTAGAAACATTTTTTTCCAGATGATTTACCTACCAAAGTCATAATTACATTCTACGGACATTTTTGTAAATAAATAATTTGAAACGTTTTTCGAACAGTATCGAATCATTTGAAAAGCTTACTAAATCGAGGCCCTAGCCATTAGAACATTGTGTGCCATGGTTTACTTAGTAAAAAAAAAACAAAGGGAGAGGAAGTAGATCACCCAAGTAAATACAATGGCTGGAAACAACACATCAGCCTGGGGTGGGGGTTCTGATTCCTGCAAAGACTTGGCAACCTTAAATAAGGCCATAAAGTGTGCAGCGCTCGAAGCATCAACTAATTAAATGAAGTCACTGTGGCTAAAAGCAACTGCTGTGCAAGTCTTACATAAAATTACAAACAATGTAATTAATACAAGTTAAGAGCAACCTATGGCCAACACTATTTGGAAAATCATTGCATTGTGTTCTTATAACCTTACGTACAAAGCTATGGTTTAATATGAAACATTATATTCATGCTCCACTGGCCCATGGGTAACTTGTAGTGCCTGCCCTGATCCAAAGGGGTTAATTTACGGAGAGACTGTTGTAACTTAGAGAACAGGGAAGCAAAATTTAGGACACATTTAGGTCAAGTTGGGAACAAAATGTAGCTAAGTAAAAAAAATTACACTTTGATATTTTTTGGTTGGAGAGAAGGAGGGAGGAACAAAGAGAGAGAAAGGAAAGGAGGGAAGTAGGACGAGAGGAAATTCGAGAAGTAGGGAGAGAGAGCGAGAGAAAGAGGTGGGTAAGGAGAAGGACAGGAATGGAGAGAGAAAGGGTGGAGAGACAAGTTGGAATGAGAGCAGAGAGGGACCGGAAGACAAAGTATAAAGAGAAAAAGGGGAGTAGGGGGACAATGAGGGGAAGAAGCAGATTATTCTGCTAGATTATTTTTTGGAGAGTGCTGAACCATTTAATTTTATTTGGAATCCATTACTGGGGTGTCTTGATGGGAGGTCTGTATAGCACCCCACTTTAGTAAGTGCTCATCCATATTGTGTTGTACTTTATATTTTAGATTAACTTTGCATCACGGACTGCAAATGACAGGTAATTCATGGAGGACAGATAACTTGTCAATATAGTGTATGGGCCATATTTATAAACATTTGGAAAATAAGCTCTGATCTGGTAGATTAAAATAGGATATATTCAGCAAGTGGAAATGTCATAAGTAAAAAATAAAAAAAACAATAAAAAAGATTAAATTTTCTTCATCTGTAATTTCCTAATTTCTACGAGGTTATTCATGACCTGTTTCCATTTAAATGGTCATGAAAAAAAAGTAAATATAAGTTGTGTTTGACACATGACAATTACCTGAATATTTAAACACTGCAGTAGTAGCCCATTTAAAGGGACACTATAGTCACCTGAACAACTTCAGCTTAATGAGGTTATTCAGGTGAGAACTATAGCTCCCTGTAGCCTTTCTCATGTAAACACTGTATTTTCTGAGAAAAAAACTGTGTTTACATTGAAAACTAGGAACACCTCCAGTTGCAGTCACTCAGAGTGAACCAGAGGGACTTCCGAGTTGATGGAGGCATAAAACTCCTCAATACGCTCAGATCTGCTGTGCACAAGCATCCTGTGACTCAGTATCTCCTCCCTCTGCATGCAGACACTTAAAGCGGCACTGTCATGCCGAACTTACCTTTCCTCAATCTCTTCCTCTTCTCCCCCTCTCTCAGGATCTGTTCTTCTTTTCTTCCTGTCTTCTTTAGTTTTCTTTAAAACCATAAGACAAAGTAGGGACTCTTTGTCTTATGGGATTCCTCCGCTTGACCAGCTCTGACCAGCGGAGGAGCAAAGTGTGCTTCATTTCCGCTGGTCAGAGCAATTTTCCCATGATCCCTAGCTTTCCTCCCTGTTCCCACAATGCTTCCTGTCAGTATTGCCGAACGTCCTGTCACTTAGACAGAACGCCGGCAAAACTGCCGAATTGCATCCTAACAGAATGAGCACTGTTTCTCCATTGGTGTTAGGATGCAATTCGGTACTTTGTTTGTATCGGAATTTCATTCTAATGAATGAAACTCCGATCCTATTCATTGCCGCGGCTGCATCTTGCAGCCGCTTAGTAGATAACTCCCTAATTCCCACGGTATCAGGGAGCTATCTACTAAAAGGCTGAAATACCTGAATTGGTCTTTCAGCCAACTTTACTAATACTAAGTAAAGATTACTTAGTATTAGTAAATAATATGCCCCTACTCGCTATACCGCGAGTAGGGGCATGTCTAGTAAGCAGTGAGCAGCCTGTGGCTGCTCACTGTAAAAAACAAAAAAACAAAAAAAACAACTAATAAACACCCCCCCTCCCCTGCGCGGGGGTTAAAGATTGGGGGGGGGGGAGGCTACTGTCTTCTCTCCTGGCCCCCACCCCTGCGCGGTGGGTGGGGGCCCTAATAAAACAATAAGGGGGGGGACCTACTGTCCTCCCCCCCTGGCCCCCACCCCTGCGCGGTGGGTGGGTGCCCTAATAAAACAATAAGGGGGGGACCTACTGTCCTCCCCCCGGCCCCCACCCCTGCGCGGTGGGTGGGGGCCCTAATAAAACAATAAGGGGGGGGGACCTACTGTCCTCCCCCCCGGCCCCCACCCCTGAGCGGTGGGTGGGGGCCCTAATAAAACAATAAGGGGGGGGACCTATTGTCCTCCCCCCTGGCCCCCACCCATGCGCGGTGGGTGGGGGCCCTAATAAAACAATAAGGGGGGGGACCTACTGTCCTCCCCCCCCCGGCCCCCACCCCTGAGCGGTGGGTGGGGGCCCTAATAAAACAATAAGGGGGGGACCTATTGTCCTTCCCCCCCTGGCCCCCACCCCTGCACGGTGGGTGGGGGCCCTAATAAAACAATAAGGGGGGGGGACCTATTGTCCTCCCCCCCCTGGCCCCCACCCCTGTGCGGTGGGTGGGGGCCCTAATAAAAACAATAAGGGGGGGGACCTATTGTCCTCCCCCCCCTGGCCCCCACCCCTGCGCGGTGGGTGGGGGCCCTAATAAAAACAATAAGGGGGGGGACCTACTGTCCTCCCCCCTAGCCCCCACCCCTGCGCGGTGGGTGGGGGCCCTAAATGAACCCCCCCCCATCAAGGTGACTAGGGGTCCCAAGCCCCTAGTCACCCCCCACCCAAAACATTCTATCCCCTACCTACCCCCCTCACCCTAAAAATACTTAAAAAAAAAAAAAACGAGCGCAAACAAAAATTAATCCATCTTCACCCATGGAGGGCACGCCGCGTACTGAGCTCCGCAGGGCGGGTCACGGCTTATAAAGCCTTGCCCCGCCCTGCAATTAGGCTTAGAACACAATGATTGGTTGGTTTAAGCCAATCAGAGTGCTCTGTGTCATTTTACACAGCGTGGGAAAATTCAAAAGAACTTTCCCACGCTGTGTAAAATGACAGATCACTGTGATTGGATGGTTTTCAAGCCATCCAATCACAGTGCTCTGTGTCATTTTACAAGCGTGGGAAAATTCCAAAGAACTTTCCCACGCTTGTAAAATGACACAGAGCACTGTGATTGGATGGATTTCAAACCATCCAATCACAGTGCTCTGTGTCATTTTACACAGCGTGGGAAAGTTAAATTGGGTTTATGGATTTGCGTTTATGGAAGTGCGACGGGTTTATGGATTTTTATTTGGCCTTTTGGGGGGCTGAAGTAAGAAGAATTTAGAAAAAAGAAGACGTCAAATGGTAAGTTTTTTTTTTTTTTTTTTACAGGTTAGTTATTTTATTCCCCCCTCACTATTTTTAGGGTGAGGGGGGTAGGTAGGGGATAGAATGTTTTGGGTGGGGGGTGACTAGGGGCTTGGGACCCCTAGTCACCTTGATGGGGGGGGGATTCATTTAGGGCCCCCACCCACCGCGCAGGGGTGGGGGCTAGGGGGGAGTACAGTAGGTCCCCCCCCTTATTGTTTTATTAGGGCCCCCACCCACCGCTCAGGGGTGGGGGCCGGGGGGGAGGACAGTAGGTCCCCCCCCTTATTGTTTTTATTAGGGCCCCCACCCACCGCTCAGGGGTGGGGGCCAGGGGGGGAGGACAGTAGGTCCCCCCCCCCTTATTGTTTTATTAGGGCCCCCACCCACCGCGCAGGGGTGGGGGCCAGGGGGGAGGACAATAGGTCCCCCCCCCTTATTGTTTTTATTAGGGCCCCCACCCACCGCGCAGGGGTGGGGGCCGGGGGGGGAGGACAATAGGTCCCCCCCCCTTATTGTTTTATTAGGGCCCCCACCCACCGCTCAGGGGTGGGGGCCGGGGGGGAGGACAGTAGGTCCCCCCCCCCCTTATTGTTTTTATTAGGGCCCCCACCCACCGCGCAGGGGTGGGGGCCAGGGGGGGAGGACAGTAGGTCCCCCCCCCTTATTGTTTTATTAGGGCCCCCACCCACCGCTCAGGGGTGGGGGCCAGGGGGGGAGGACAGTAGGTCCCCCCCCCCTTATTGTTTTATTAGGGCCCCCACCCACCGCGCAGGGGTGGGGGCCGGGGGGGGAGGACAATAGGTCCCCCCCCTTATTGTTTTATTAGGGCCCCACCCACCGCGCAGGGGTAGGGGCCGGGGGGGGGAGGACAATAGGTCCCCCCCTTATTGTTTTATTAGGGCCCCCACCCACCGCTCAGGGGTGGGGGCCGGGGGGGAGGACAGTAGGTCCCCCCCCCCTTATTGTTTTTATTAGGGCCCCCACCCACCGCGCAGGGGTGGGGGCCAGGGGGGGAGGACAGTAGGTCCCCCCCCTTATTGTTTTATTAGGGCCCCCACCCACCGCTCAGGGGTGGGGGCCAGGGGGGGAGGACAGTAGGTCCCCCCCCTTATTGTTTTATTAGGGCCCCCACCCACCGCGCAGGGGTGGGGGCCGGGGGGGAGGAAAATAGGTCCCCCCCCCTTATTGTTTTATTAGGGCCCCCACCCACCGCGCAGGGGTGGGGGCCGGGGGGGGGGCCTACTTATTACCTTTTTTTTTTTTTTACAGTGAGCAGCCACAGGCTGCTCACTGTTTAGTGGACATGCCCCTACTCACGGTATAGCGAGTAGGGGTATTGGGGAGATTTTAATCTCCCTTGTGCTATTATGGGGGTCATATTGACCCCCATAGAGTGAGGGGGGGACATGGGGGGCTTAGGAAGTGGCGAGGAGCACTGCTCCCTGCCGCTTCTATAGTTACATATTACAAGGAGGGAGCTGCACGCCGGTAGCTCCCTCCTTGTAATAAACTGAACGAACAAACTAACACTGATACACAGTGTTAGTTTGTTCATCTGATTTTTTCTATTCATTCATTCGTCTGTCTGATGAATGAATGAATAGGTGAAATTCCCGTTCGCATGTCCAGGTGTTTCACTGGGCATGTGCGGGAATCTCACAGTCTGTGTAGTGTGGGTAGATGACGTGTCCCACAGGGACTTCACCTACCCACACAAAGATGGCGGCGCCCTGAATAAAGATCAGGGCAGAAGATAAAGAATTAAAAAGAGGTAATGTGGGGGGCTTAGGGGCATTTGGGGGTGACTAGGGGGTCGATTGGATGTAGTGGAGGCGGGAGGGGGGTTAAAAAAAAAAAACGGGATTCGGCATGACAGTGCCGCTTTAACTTTCCTCATAGAGATTAATTTCATCTATGAGGAGATGCTGATTGGCCAGGGCTGTGTTTGAATCATGCTGGCTCTGCCCCTGATCTGCCTCCTTGTCAGTCTCAGCCAATCCTATGGGGAAGCACTGTGATTGGATCAGGCTATCACATGTCAGCAGACTGCTTGTTTATCCTGAGTCTAACAGCATGCAGATTTACAGCTTCTGGCTTGAATACAGTAAGATTTTTACTATATTTATGGAGGCATGAGAGGCCCAGGGGGCTAGATGGTTGTGTTAACACTATAGGGTCAGGAATACATGTAGTTGCACTGGTGACTATAGTGTTTTGGTAGGGCCTAGCAAAATGTCTGCAATCTATAGGCCTACAGTGCTTTATAGGGGGAAAGAAAAAACAAAATGGCTGCCCCCTGTATCTGCCTTTTGAGGTTACAGAGGTACTGCATATTAGAGACGTTTCAACCACACGAACTGAAACGACAGCTAAAAGCAGCCTCTATTTTATAAACGCTAAGTCTGAGTACCATTTTACTTCGATGTTTACTTTACATTATTTGAATATGGACGACCTTTGTCACGCAGTTATAAAACAGTCAGTATGATGTCACATTGTATATAATGTTGATATTTTAATTGCGAGCATAAGGAAACAAAAATAGAACGAGGAAATGAATAATGAAGAATAATCTGTTTTAAAACTATACACACTGGATAACTCTATCTGCGTTCTAAGCAATGAACCCTGAGTATGTAACACATGTACTACAAGTATCACCTAAAATGTTTGTCATTCAGTTAAAGTAACTTCTACAGCTACCGTGAGAGCAGTCGATAAATGAGATTTCTGTTGTTTCTGCTTCACAATAGTCATGACTGATAGCAGTCAGAAGGGACTGATTATACAGGAAGCAAGGAGATACCCCTCCCCCTTCTTTACACTCTTGAAATTACTTTTATAAGCTAACCCCATATGTCATTTTTCGTTATGATTTTTTAACTACTCCCTCAAAGCATGAAGACAGCTTTTACATTTTACAACATGCACCTGTCTCTACTGACTGTGTGACTGACACAACCTTCTCATCAATAGCATAGCAAATGATGTTATGAGTACTGTACACTCCTTTGAGAGCGCACACACACATATATATATATATATATATATATATATACATACACACATACACACACCAAAAAGTATGTGTTATATAAATATATATATATATATACCAAAAAAGTAAAGTATCAGCACTCCAAGGGTTTCCAACATTTGTACTTTCATTTGACACTTTTTCTAGTGAACGTATCTTGTGGGAAACTCTTAGAGTGCAGATACTTAACTTTGTTGCTATACATTTTAGTGCTATCGAGCACCAGGTCATAAAAACTGTTAGTAGTGGGTACATTTTCACTTCCTACCAAAGAAACACTGTAGACCAAAGAAAAAATATATACATTTTTTGCAGGAAGTGAAAAATGCCATTTTGCACTGATCATCTTTTAAATGTTGCCCTGGGCGCAAAATTCTTACGGGTGCAAATTTTTCAAATAAAATAAATAGAAAGTCGTAAAAAGAAATGAAAAAGAACGCACCCTCCCTACGTGGCTCCTAGATAGCCTCGATGTGTGTGACACCGATAGTTGTGTTACGTAATTTTAGACTATACACATTACTTTAGGCACAAGTTGGATTTAACAAATTATGCAACGCAACTTTCAGTGTCATACACATCACAGAGACGAGGCTAATATGGAGGGTGGAGTGAGGCTATCTAGGCACCAAATACCGACAGAGGAAACAATGGATTTTCCCTGCTTCACTTGTAGTATGTAATACATGTTGAGGGTGCTAGGCTGTGATGTCATAGCGTGATGATAACCTCAATCTTTGCTATAGTGGAACTGCCAAAAGCAGAAAATGAGTATGGGCTCCCTCCCAAATGCTTACTAGGGCGGAGAGCTTTACCTGCCAGGGTGGCCCCTGGTAATAATTTAATTTACAGCTCATTCGACCCTTAACCAACTTGCAATATACCCAAAGACAAATAAATGATAACAATATAACAAATCTATTTAACCAGTATATTTCATACACTGCGTTTGCATCATATAAAGCAAAAAAATATTTAAAATAATTACTTTTCTTGACACTTATAATTATTTAATATTGTATCATGTGTGGGTGTTTACTGATCAGGACAACATTTAAAAGTCTGTGAGATGTTAATGTCTAATCACTAACACATAACTATGTAGGTCTATTACATGGGACAATAACAGATATTTGACACACAGAATTACCTGCAAATGCAGGTGATTTCCAAAATCCACCAGCAGGTAGAAAGAGGTATCCAAGCCGGTAAAAGACATCCAGTAAATCTGCAATTCATTGGATACCCTTGTATTATTGGAGTTGGGCAAAATATATCTACACATCACGTTACTGCCTACCTTAAACAGACCTGTCACCACCATGGCGGTCAAAGACAGATTCACTATAATAAAGGGGAATAGAAAGTGACTCACCGGTTTATTAACTGAAGTGAGAATTGCTAGGAGTTCAAAGAGAATTTAAAGTTAATCTAAACTTTTAGGCCACCATAGCCAAATTGGAAATATTTTCATATTTTCAATAAGTCAGCTATTTTTTTTAAAAATTGCTTTCCTATTTTGTCCTAAAATTTCAGATTGACTTTAAATTTCTGACCAATCACACTTTGGTGAATAGCCCTGTATGTGATGGCATCCTAGATCTAGGCTAGGCAGCCTTCGGCACTCCACATATTGTGGACTACATCTCCCCTAATGCTTTGCCCGCATTATGGCCGTAGAGTATTATGGAAGATGTAGTCCACAACATCTGGAGTGTCAATGGCTGGTCCTAGATGAACCACTGCTAGCATAAAACGTAGAGTTTGCATGTACTACCAATAGAGTCTCTGTCAGGAGTCACCATAATCAGTTAGTGTTACCAGAATCACCTTGATTTAATGCACTTTTGCACCCTAACTATCAGCATGCAGTGGTAGAAGTCAAGAAAGGCACGATAGACCTGGTAATCCTCTATTCAACTTGCCTAATAGGTTGTTTTGTGATGTTTATATTATAAAACCTTTGATCTCATATTATGACTGGTGCAAGACTCAGGGGAGTGGTAGTTTTTCTGGGAAGGACAAGGGTTAAATAAAATGTGTGCTGTAAATGCTGAAATTGCTCTAGCATTCTCAGCCTTTTCAAAGAAATTCTAATACTTTGGCGACTTTTTTATTTCGGTGGGTAGGGACGGAGAGAGTGGTGGAATTTGTTGTGCTCATTCACGATGCTTTACTCCACCCGAAGCGTCAATGCATTTCACAGGTCTTTCGCCATTTACAGAAATGTCCTTGCAGAATGCGCAGGGAATAGGTTCAAACAGGGTTCAGCAGCTTAACCTTGCTTCCACCTTCCTAAAGAAGTTCTGCATTGCTGTCAATGTGGACATTATAATATGATGTAATATCTTGTGAACTCGTGCACTGGACTGAGAGTGGCACTGGGCATAGAGTGATCTGTAGATTTACAGGCATCAAGCTTACTGGCCACTGTGACTAGCAACCTGGAAAGCGGGATGGTGGCTTGGGCCTCGTGGGACCAGTCACATGCCACCAATTCTCACAATCTTCCTGAGTACACTGCTCTGCATGGAGACGCTGAATTTTTCTCATATGCATTGATTCAATGCATCTCTATGAGGAGGTCCTGATTGGCCAAAACGGCATTTGGCTCGCCCCCGTGCCAATTATAGCCAATCCAATGCTTTCCCTATGGGAAAGCATTGGATTGGCTAAAAATCTGCCATTTTGATGATGTCACAAAGGGGACGGAGCCAGCGCCGGCGATCCCGCGTGGAGCTGGAAGTAAGGTAAGTTTTAAAATTTTATAGGGGGGCAGAGGGGAGGCAAGCCACCTATATGGTGGGTTTAGCACTATAGGGTCAGGAACACCATAGGGTCAGTGATCCTTTAACGACCAGGGCTTAAGCCCTCGTCCTTTCTCTGACAATCCACAATGTGTAACGGGCTTCTGGTTGGCATCATCTGTCGAACCTCTCAGAAGGGGCAATCAAATTAACTAACATGTTCTGATGTCAGTAGAGACTAAGCCCATTATTGCAAGTAAGACCAACACAAATGGTAATAACACAACGCACTGATAGATAGTTTAAAAAAAAAAAAGTTTCTAATGAAAAAAAAAAGAAATCTGAAAATATATTTTTTAAAAATCATATATATACATGGTAAAGGCATACTCTATCAAATCAATGAGCAATTTAAAGGCACTATTTTTTGAATGTGTATTATATAAGTATAACAGTGTGAGAATAACTATATAAAAGAACTTTCATGATCATCAATCTCTGTATTCTGGTTAAGAGAAAGAATGGATTTGTTAGAGTGTCTAAATTCTTGATTCTTCAAAAATAATTTGCTCTCCATTAATTAATTACACCGTATCAATTGGAAAGGATATTTCACAGAAGCTTCAAAAGTAGACAAATGAATGAACAGTGGTGTAGCCTTTTATACCAAAATGCACAGAAAGGCATAAGGTGGAGTTTTATAAAACTAATAATTACATTAGTAATTAGACTAGAACAGTGGGTCTAGCCCAGTCCTCAACACATTAAACCATTAAAGGATCACTATAGGGTCAGAAACACAAACATGTATTCCTGACCCTATAGTGCTAAACCCACCATAAAGGTGGCTTGCCCCCCCCCCCCTTAGCCTCTCTATAAAAGTTTAAAACTCACCTGCCTCCACCCCCTTTGTGACATCATCAAAATGGCCGATTTTAAGCCAATCCAATGCTTTCCCTAAAATCGTCATGGGGGCAGGGCCAAATGCTGTTTTGGCCAATCAGGACCTCCTCATAGAGGTGCATTGAATCTATGCATCTCTATGAGGAAAATTCTGTGCCCTCCATGCAGAGCGTGGGGACGCTGAATGTCAGGGATGCTTACTATGCAGCCCTGAGCCAGGAAGCCCCTACAGTGGTCATCTAAGGAGTGCCCACTTGGAGGTGGCCCTAGGGGCAATGTAAACACTGGCTTTTCTCTGAAAAGGAGGTGTTTGCATGAAAATGCCTGAAGGGACCTATTATACTCACCAGAATAACTACATTAAGCTGTAGTTGTTCTGGTGACTATAGTGTCCCTTTAAACCATTAAAAGCAGGCTCTTTTGTTGCAAATGTTTTTTTTTATTGTAACTTTTTAACACTTATTTTTAAATGTTTAATGTGGGTATATCCATTTATTTGTGACTTCTCTAAACAATTAAAATTAAACAAAAAAATCTAAAAAAAAAACATAAAATGTAGAGCAAGTCTTTGAAGGAAGAGGCTTACAGTGGGCATTCTACCCCAAACGGTTTGCATTCCCTTGAACAGACATCAAAGAAAGCAGCAAACCTTAGCTCTAAACCACTGGATATCTATAAATCTATCACTAGAACTGAGAGGAGTTTGGATATTTCCAAGTAAAATTAAATAAAAAATGCAGTAGTACAATTAACATCTTTTTAATCCCATAAGGACTAATGGCAGTCTATAATCTTCATAAGAACATATATGGTTTTTTTTTTTAAAGTTCCTTTTCTGAAATGTAATGAGTTGGTCATATAAAAAGAAAAACACATGGCTTATTTAAACTCTGAAAATGAAGATGGACCATGCTGGCATAATTATTTAGAGAACACATTATGAGGAACATCAAGCAATACATTTAATGTCTAAGGGGTTAAATGTAACAACATTTCAGGAAAGACCATTGGGAAATATTAGAAATGAATAAAACACAAATATTACATCCTGAAGGAGCGTCCTGTTTAAGGCAATTACAGTTGATGTCTCAGTGCAGATATGCAAATGCAACATTGGCAATGACAAAATCAAGCAAGCTGAAAAACGCAAACTGTGTGGAGAATTAAAGAAAGACTGACCATGTTATGTTTGAGGATTCTTTGTACGACTGGGGTAAACACTTCAATTACCACCATGGATCGCGGACGCTCTCTACAGTGCTGGAATGGTAGAACATTGGTCAAAATTCCAAAACACGTTAAATACATTATTAAAACATAACCACATGCTGGGGCGCTACCGCAACCAGATTAAATGTAATTCATATTTAAGAGCAGCACTGTCACCCCCTACCCCAACACCCCGGAAAAATTAGTCATTCATAAACATGGAATCCTTTATGAAATACTCATTTTGACTGTGTTGGAATTTCACTGATATAACAACCCAGTCAAGAGATATACTGAGACAAAGGAGGGACCACGCATATACCCACATACATTTGCCATGTGTCCTCGATGCTTCTCTATGAGAACCATCTGCAGGGGCGTATTTGCCGCGAGGCAAACAAGGCATTTGCCTTGGGCGGCATTTTCCAGGGGGCGGCAAAAAAAGCCGCCCCCAAACGCCCAGGGCAAATGCCTTGTTAGCCTTGCGGCTAACAGACATCCTGGGCTGGTTCCTGGGCGGGCGGGCGGGCGGGCGGCTGGCGAGGGAGCACTTCCTCTGAGCTGTCTGCTCAGCTCCCTCGCGCGCCGCAGAGTGAGGCTGGGAGCCGGAATATGACGTCATATTCTGGCTCCGCCTCCCAGCCTCACTCTGCGGCGCGCGAGGGAGCTGAGCAGACAGCTCAGAGGAAGTGCTCCCTCGCCAGCCGCCCGCCCAGCAACCAGCCCGACCGGCAGCCCCACTAGACCCCAGGGAGAGGGAGAACCCCCCCAGCATTCCCAAAGGTAAGGAGGCTGGGGGGGTAAATTTAAAAAAAAAATTAGTTAATGTGAGTGAGTGTGTCTGTTAGTGTGTGTGAGTGTGTCTGACTGTGTGTGTCTGTTAGTGTGTGTGAGTGTGTCTGTTAGTGTGTGTGTGTGTGTGTCAGTGAGTGTGAGAGTGTGTGTGAGTGTGTCTGACTGTGTGTGTCTGTTAGTGTGTGTGAGTGTGTCTGTTTGTCTGTTAGAGTGTGTGTGTGAGAGTGTGTCTGTTAGAGTGTGTGTGTGTGTCTGACTGTGTGTGTCTGTTAGTGTGTGTATGTCAGTGTGTGTGAGTGTGTCTGTTAGTGAGTGTGTGAGTGTGTCTGTTAGCAGCTAACAGACACACTCACACACTCACTAACAGACACTCACACACACTGACATACACACACTAACAGACACACACACTAACAGACACACACACTAACAGACACACTCACTAACAGACACACTCACTAACAGACACACTCACACACAGACACACTCACACACAGACACACTCACACACAGACACACTCACACACAGACACACTCATACACTCACACACACACACTGACAGATACGCATCCATTAGCTAACAGTTAGCTAATGGATGCGTATCTGTCAGTGTGTGTGTATTTAGAAGGCGGGGGAAGGGTTGGGTGGGGGTGGCGGGGGAAGGGTTGGGTGGGGGTGGCGGGGGGGGGGGTGGGGGTGAGGGGGGCGCCTGAGTTTTGTCCTGCCTAGGGCAGCACAAAACCAGGATACACCCCTGACCATCTGATTACAGGAGGAAGATTTGGCTGCAGTGAGGAGCCTTTCCCAGTGTTGGAATATAAGTAACTTTAATTGTGTTTTTTTTATAAAGATTAAAAAAATGTTTCTTTATTAATTATTTTAATACAATGCCAGAATGTTGAGAAACTGGCAAATACTTCGTAAAACCCATGTTGTTCTCTCCTTGTATTGATCACTAGTGTTGAGCTCTGAAAGCACGTTTTGACAGTAAAAACATACAAGCTCCATTGTGTCTTCTCCAGTGAGAAACACTCGTTAGGAGTAGAAATCATTACAGAGTATCTCTTAACAGATTTCACAAACATGTCTCTCACTTTGGGAGCAGTGAGAAAGCGACTTGCTGACCAGGCTACCCTGTATGCATTAGACTGAACAATACAGGTGATGGTCAGGGGGCAAAGGCAAGCATCTTTAGAGAAAAAAAAAGTTTTGGTACAACTTAATAGCATTTAAGGTTATTGTTAAGGAATACATCCAATGAGTTTTGAGATACCAAATATTAATCCAAATAAAATTAGTATACTGCAAACGCAGGAAATCGCCATTGCTATAATAAAAATCCAAAAGATATATATAAGTATTACCTTGCAGAAGAATTCACAGAGGTCAGGGGGCGGGTGATTGTTTTCCAGAAGAGGTGAAATTGCCTAAAAGATAAAACATTTTTTTTTTTTTTTTAAAAGACGTTACCATTGACGTTAATGAATAAATCAAGCAAATCTATGATCAGTGTTGTGTTATGGGAATCCATTAGTCAGGGCAATAATTCTAGTTTATATGCTATTTAAAATGAATATGCTATTTAAAAGGATGGAAGATACAAAAATACAGGTAATTTTAAAGAGGCACTGTTTATTTGCAGGTAAATACTTTAATTAAAAGTTAGTTAATGGTTATGCTATTTTAAAAAAGTAAACACTTTCTCAGTTTGAATGTATTTTAAAAGCAATACTGTTTTTTGCGTACCCTGGCATGCGATGCAAATTTGAGATATCCCATGATTCTCTACATGAAGCTGGTGACTGTGTGCAGGAGATTATGGGAAAGTGATATGCAGAGCATAGCAGACCTGGGTAGATGGGAGCACTTTACCAATAGTGCAATCCTACAAAACGCATAAGGAAAGGGAAACTGATAAACCTGCTTCAATCCACTTCTGAGACATAAAGAGATTTATCAAACGGCTCCATTGGTGACTCCTCTCTTTTTAAATTTTTGTACACTTTAAAACAGAACACCATGATAAATCTCCCAAAGTATTTATAACACCCCTCCTACTGGGAGCCATAAAGCCACGACTCCAAAATTGTTATGGCTACAAAATAATTTACTTGGTGTTTGGTAAAGAAATTATTGGGTACACCTCTCTCCTGGATCCGAACAACAATAAATCAGTTTGGGTTCTCAATATGTCTGTTTGGCACCTAACTGGCCCATCTGTTGCCCTGTCATTTCATGTTGTACTGATACATTTTTGCATAAAATGATAGAATACATAAAATAAACAAATTTGACTGTTTATTGAATTGGACAAAGAACAAATGTAAAAACCAACTTAATTTATTGACGTGAGTTCTCTGCTCTATAGACCTGAATCCCACAGGACTTGCATGAGATAAGAGACACGGTCCAGCTATCTTGTACCATTTTGTGGTGTGTTCCTGGACATTATCTTGCTGAGCAATGAAGAACAGGCCAAACAGCTGTAGTCCCGATGGGATGCCATTAACAAGAAACCCCAGACCAAGACATCTTCTTGCAAGTGTACACCAACTTTTGACTGTATATGTATTTTTAGCATCTTTTATGCAGTTCATTTTAATGGGTTACTGCCAATCATAAAATTATTTCTGTTTCATGAGCTCTCCAAATTGACCTCCTAGAAGTTGGCTGTGTACAATAAGGGCTGTCGTTTAAAAGGCCACCATCGCTTGTTGAAGAAGAAGAAGAAAAAAATGATGCTGTTTTTCCATTTTCCATTAACAGTGCAACAACAGGCTGTTCTACACGGGCACAGAGATTTGCTTATTCCTCGTTTCTTTTAAACAACTGTCAAACTTTCATAACGTCCAAACACCTAATTATTCAATATCCCAGCAACCAAATGTGCTTATGTAAATAAAATGGGAGGTCGCTGATTCTACTGTGGGTTTCAGTTACAATGCTATAAAATTACTTGAAGGAACAATAAATTATCAGAAGGTAAAGTGCTTTAGAAGGACTGGGAACAAGCTTTCAATGGTTATTGTAGTGTTAACATCCAACTAGTAAATATTTAAGAACCAAGCTTACATCTATATAAACATAGTACTGATACTGCTTTTTTTTCTATTTAATGTAAACATTTTTTGGACAATATTAAACATTTTAAACAATTTTTCTGGACTTATATTTACACTCTTTTCAATCTGGTCAATTGTATGGGGGGGAGGGGAGGGGAGGGGGTGGATAATGAGATTTTGCAGTGGATAAAACTTTAACAGAATTTTATTTTATTTTATTTTTTTAATTTGTTATATACCTAAGTAAAAAGCATGTTCTATTTAAAACAGTAGACTACAAGAATTTTTATTTCTAAATAAATATATATTTTTATAAATTAGATATTTAAAAAAAAAACATTTTGTTGCAAAAAGCATTGTATTCATTTGTTAATTTAAAAAAAATGTATTTTAAGCACTGTAATTAAATTTTAAAGAGTAAACGTCACTGGGTAATTTGCAAGTACCCCGGCAATGTGTAAATAGAGAGAAAACACCATCAAGACTATAGAAAATCTGCACTTACCACGATAATGCTTTCATGTTCCAGAGTGGTTAGATGTATGTTCTGCAAGAATAAATCAGATACAGTTATCTTCCTTTTAAGACATAACAAGAAGGCTCAAACATGAATTATCATAACAGAGAAGAGAGTGGAAAAAACTTGTGTCAGGGGGGGGCGGGGCTTGGACGCCATCCTGGAAGGTCGCAGGAAGAATGAGCTCCTGACAAAAATCAACTTAAAAGTGTTTTCAAAGGGGGACAATACCCCAACACAGACAATCTACATAAGACTAACCCTATCCCGCAGTCATGGAGTGACCTAGCAGTGGACTATAACCCCACCATTGTTACAACCGGCAGCTGCGGCCTACAACCTAAAGCGGCCTGGTGCTGCCCTGGCGGGAGAAGCGGCCGATCTCCACGCCCGGGGTGACACAGGCTTTTACCCTTGGGAATAGTCTGAGCCTCGTACTCCCCCCCTCTGGGCCGGCGGGGGTTATCCCGGCCCTCAACAAGCGGGTACTTACCTCTGGAACGCTCCTGAGCGACACCAGTGAAAGCAACCTACACGCGGTCCCCCAAAATGGCCGCCGGCAATACCCCACAAACCTGCCTGCGACTCTGCGACTGGGAAGCAGACTTCCAGCAGAGATTCAACACTATGTGCCAGCAGTATTGGAGCGAATGGGAGAATCGGCGAAAGCCACCTACAATGCCTGCACCCATGGCGCTACCTCTGGAAAAAGCTCCAGCCCGATGCCTCCCTCCTGAGCGGAAGACCCAGAGGGTCCACAGCACCACCCGCAGACCACGCTCCAGGCTGCGACACCGTCACCCGAGACTCCGAAACCTTCCTCCCAGGACAGCAAAGGAGGCCCGTGGACATGAGGAACTGGGTCCTGGCAACACTCGAGGCTGCTATGAAACGGCACGGCACAGCGACACGGGAGAAGAGCAGACCCTGCTGCACAAGCTTGCACCCAGCCTGATCAGCCTGCTGGAGAGGACCCGCTCCCTACCCGCACAAGGCATAGGCTGACTGACTAAACGAATGCTCATATATGAATGCTCATATTGTTGTTTTTATTTTTATGTTTTTAATTCTCTTCACCTGTCAAGATCTCCCTGAGATATGTTAATCTAATTACTCTACTAAGGCATACCAATACACTCTGTCAGTTTAGGCACTCTACTCTTCTTACTACTCCTGAATGCTACTTTACTGAACTTGTGACCAAGCATGTTCTATTAAAGTGAGAATCTCACTCCTTAGCACACAGTGTTTATGATAGATCTATATACACCTACTGCAGTCTTTTGGCTTTTACCTTCTACACCAGCTGCTCGTATAAGCCTGTGTTATCTCAAATAGCAATGGTTATGCCTACGTAGCTAGCTGTACTTACCAGGGATACAGTTCAACGTATTTCTCTGTAACTTACTTAGCCTGGTCTGTCTCCAGGCTATGCAGCTCACTAATGTGGGTAAGCACACAGCCAGTACACTGCATATTAGCTGGTTAGAGGAGACCAGCCACGTTCCTACTCTGTCATATCATAAGCCAAGCTACTGTTCCCTTTTATGTTATTTTTTTTTTTGTCGTAATGAAGCTTAAGAAAGAATCCTGTTTACTTATATACCTACAAAAAAGTGCAATGTTTTATTATTGCCATGTGATCATATGTGACTATAAACCTGGTTGCACCAGCTGTTGTGGCAGTGCACATCCTCCTGTTACTTATCTGCACGAATAAAATAAAGAATCTAAAAAAAAAAAAAAAAACTTGTGTCAGGGATATTGGTTCTTAAAATCGAACTGACCTTTACTTTAAACAAAGTCCTGGCTACGATAGGGTCTACATGATGTCCGATGATGTGTACCCTGACCAATATTCATATGTAGAATATAAGCACCCTCGGAAATATTCTTTATGGTTCTTTAGAGTAAGAGTGCATGAACATTCTGAACCTTTCAATAATCGTTTCACGTGAAAAATATGAGGTAGCATAAAAAAAAAACATATCTTCTCTGACGAGTTAGGGCATCGTAACTCAGTACTGTGGCAGTATGTCAAAAGAGGAAGCCACATACAGATGTAAATAGCAGGTTGCTCTGCCTGTTTAGATGATTGTCAAAACCAGTCATGTTGCCAGGTTTAGGAGAAAAGGGTATATTTTCCTTTGGCATCATGTGGTCCACTAGAATCATTTGCCAAACGTTTAGGTGGCATGGCCACTCCAATCAAAACTCATGAAAGAAAACAAGGCTTACTGACCACAACATCATTTTAACTACCCCTTCAAATAAGAACACCCTCTCTTCTTTATGAGAAAGCAAAGGTAGGGGACATATAGAAGAAGATAGAACAACAAAATGCTGGATTTTAAATGGCCACCAAGATTAAGGAAAATGTGTAAAAGACAAAATTACTCACCTCTGAGAGTAACTTGGAGACAATTTCTAGTGGTGCCTGATGGATGGAGTCATCCTGCAATGGAGAGGTTAGTGCCATGTCCACCAAGGTCCTGATCTCCTTCAGTACAACCTCCCAGCGATTTGGATTACTCAGAACTTTTTTGTACTTGTAAATCTTTTTCTGCAAGACCGAAATCAACGTTTTCAATAAAAAAAAAATGCATTGTCTAATTTTAAATTGTTAGTTAATCATGTCAATACAAATAATATAATAATAAAATAATATGCAAGAGGATAAGATAATAAAAATATAAAATATACAAAGTACACTGATCAGCCACAACATTAAGACCCCTGACAGGTGAAGTGAATAACATTGATTATATTGTTACAATGGCACCTGCCAAGGGATGGGATATATCAGGCAGCAGGTGAACAGTCAGACCATTAAAGGACCACTCTAGTGCCAGGAAAACATACTCGTTTTCCTGGCACTAGAGTACCCTGAGGGTGCCCCCACCCTCAGGGACCCCCTCCCGCCGGGCTCTGGAGAGAGGAAGGGGTTAAACTTACCTCTTTTTCCAGCGCCGGGCGGGGAGCTTTCCTCCTCCTCTCCATCTTGATCGCGACGTCATCGGCTGAATGCGCATGCGCGGCAGGAGCCGCGCTCGCATTCAGCCGGTCGCATAGGAAAGCATTTACAATGCTTTCCTATGGACGCTTGCGTGCTCTCACTGTGATTTTCACAGTGAGAAGCACGCAAGCGCCTCTAGCGGCTGTCAATGAGACAGCCACTAGAGGATTTGGAGGCTGGATTAACCCTCATTATAAACATAGCAGTTTCTCTGAAACTGCTATGTTTATAAAAAAAAGGGTTAATCCTAGAGGTACCTGGCACCCAGACCACTTCATTAAGCTGAAGTCGTCTGGGTGCCTAGAGTGGTCCTTTAAGTTCATGTGTTGGAAACAGGAAAAATTGGAAAGAAAAAATATCTTAGTGATTTTGACAAGGGTTGTGGTTAATACCTACCAAAAGTCGTGCATGGAAGGAGAACTAGTGAACCTGTATCAGGGCTATGGACACCCAAGGCTCAATGATGTACGTGGTGAGCAAAGGATGGCCATCTGGTATGATCACACAGAAGAGCTACTGTAAATCTAATTTCTGAAAAACCTAATGCTGGCGATGATAGAAAGGTGTCAGAAGACACAGTGCATCACAGTTTGCTGTATATGGGGCTGTGTAGCCACAGACTGGTCAGAGTGCCTTTGATGACCCCGTCCACTGCCAAAAGTGCCTTCAATGTGGAAATGAGCATCAGAACTGGACCATAGAGCAATAGAAGAAGTTGCCTGGTCTGATGAATCACCTTTTCTTTTAGATCAGGTGGATGGTCGGGTGCGTCATTTGCCTGGAGAAGAAATGGCACTATGGGAAGAAGGCAGGCCGGTGAAGGCAGTGTTATGCTATGGGCAATGATCTGCTGGGAAACCTTGGGTCCTGGCATTCATGTGAATGTTGCTCTGACATGTATCACCTATTTAGAGACCACGTACACCACTTCATGGCAATTGTGTTCACTAATTGCACTAGCCTTTTTCAGTAGGATAATTCACCGTGTCACACTGCATAAATTGTTCAGGAATGTTTTTTTTAAGAAACATGACAAAGAGTTCAGTTTTTCCCCAGATCTCAATCCAATAGAGAAACTATGGGATGTGCTGGAACCATAAATCTGATCCATGGAGTCCCCACCTCGCAACTTGAAGGACTTAAAGGACCTGCTGCTATGTCTTGGTGCCAGATACCAGAGGACACATTCAGAGGTATTGTTAAGCCAATGCTTTAACGCATCAGAGCTATTTTGGCAGCACGAAGGGGACCTACATGATATTAGGCAGGTGGTTTTAATGTTGTGGCTGATCAGTATGTATGATTTTAGCAATATACCAGATTGCGAATAACAGCTAAACAGATATCTCCAAGAGCAATTATGAAAAATATTTTATCAAAGACATAGATCTGCCAAACATTTTCAGGTTGGCATAGACCCCCTTGAACGTGAAGATGCTTGGCAGGTCTAGATCGACAGCGCTACGGAATTTGCTGGCGCTGTACAAATAATAAAATAATAATAATAATCAGCTTCCAAACTCTTATTTCTATAACTCAATGTAATTTGACAAACCAAGAAGCTTATTAACAAACTGCAGATTGTTACCAAGACTCCTCGGATTTGGATTTATTTATTTTTATGACACGGCTTTTTAAACAACCATGAGTAACATTGCCCAACAGAATACACTGTGACTGAATGAAAACCAACCCTATCACATTAGATACTTTAACTAACAAGTGAGGATCAGGTAACAATGACTTATTTACATCAATGTAAAACAAACCCTACCTCTTCCCAAGATGTACAGGTACCTTAATAACATACAAATTCAAGGTAACTGTAGGTTCACATGATGAGAATTGACTCATTCACTGCCAGCAGCAATTAGAATTGAAGGAACAATGTTTAAAATAACGACATATATTAAAACCCTGTTTAAAGTTGATCTTCCATACCTTCTATTAACACATTAAAGGGACACTCCAGGCACCCAGACCACTTCTGCCCATTGGAGTGGTCTGGGTGCCAACTCCCACTACCCTTAACCCTGCAAGTGTAATTATTGCAGTTGTTTTTTATAAACTGCAATAATTACCTTGCAGGGTTAACTCCACCTCTAGTGGCTGTCTACTAGAGGGCACTTCCTGCTTCATAGCACAGGAAACCTGTGCTAGAGCGTCGCTGGACGTCCTCACGCTGTGTGAGGACCTTCAGCGTCGCTCATTTCCCCATAGGAAAGCATTGAAAAGCATTTCAATGCTTTCCTATGGGAGCTCTAATGCACATGCGCCGCATTAGGTCTCCCCAGCCGGCGGGCGGGATCAGTCTCGCCCACCGGCCGACACAATCACTGGGAGGAGCGGCGGCAGAGGACAACGTGGGACATGTCGCTGCCTCTGGTAAGTTACTGAAGGGGTTTTCACCCCTTCAGCAACTGGGGATTGGGGGGTGGGAGGGAGACGGAACCTTCAGTGCCAGGAAAACGGATTGTTTTCCTGGCACTGGAGTTTCCCTTTAAGGACCAACAAAGGTATATAACACCATGGCAAAATGCACTTTAAAAAGCAGAATGCATCATCCAACACATGTAGTGTTTAGTTGGCATGTAAAGAGCAGCAAGTGTTTAAAAAAAATGTATTAAAAAAAAATAAACAAGACATTCCATATTGAAATAAAATCGTTAAGGACTATATTGTGATGGTGGAATAATATGTATTTTTATTTCTTTGTGGAGTTCATCAGGACAGTATAGTACATGTCACATTTGTTTCTTACCCAGTATTGCTTTAACTTTGTCGCTTTATCTTATAAATCAGGGGTAGGCCACCTTCGGCACACCAGATGTTGTGGACTACATCCTCCATAATGTTGGCAAAGTAACAGGGTAGATGTAGTCCACAGCATGTAGAGTGGCGATGGTTGACTACCCATGTTCCAAATTAATGTGAGTGACACCATGCATCACACCTAAATGCTCATGTTGAATCAGTGTAAGAAAGTCCATGAGGATCACTAATTGGATTAGTCCCCCCAAAGAATGAGTACACACAAAACCACTGATGTCCACCAAACAATCAGTGCTTATTATAAGCCTGTTACTATGGTACTCAAATTGCCCTCTGTTCTTACATCTCATGGGTAAGAACACCATTATTAACCCAGTTGCCCTTTAAGTCGTTAAAAGGAGATTTTGGGGACACACAATTCCCAACATATCAAAACGTTGGTGCATTTGAGAGATTTTGCCCTCATATTCATTCTGTATTTTGTCCACATCTAAAACTCTTTAGTTTTGCTAAGACAATATATGTTTTGCAGCTCTCCTAAGCAAAAACTCTGTTACTGCTGCAAAGGCTCCATTTTTTTTTCTTTTACAAAAACATGTTCAAGGCTGGAATGTACACACACTGATCTCAGCCAATGACTGGCTTGGCTTGGCTTTGCCCCATAGCCAATTACCACCCTTCTATTATCTGTACAGTGTTTCAAAGTGTGCCAAGGAGAAAGGGTGCAGATAATAGTAGGACAGTGATTGGCCGTGAGCTTTCTGCTGATGATCTCATGCTGATCTCTCATTGGCTGATCATAGTACATAACCTCAGTATTTTCCGTCAGGAAGGTATTTTGCACAAAGACATGGCTGCTAAGGTGTGGTGGAGTTATACTGCAGAAAGATGCAAAACAGTTTATTTTTGGGGGGTAAAACTAAAAAGATGTGAATGTGGGAAACAATATACAGCATTCTAGCTCTGAGACCTGCGTATCTCAATCATATTGCAACATATTTTTACGTGTGTTATACATACATTCATGTGTTACTCAATAAAGCTTTTGATTTCCGTAGGAAAAAAAAAACAGCATAAATGAGGCCATTAGGCCAAACTTTATTGAATGCACTTAATTTGTGTAAGTGCCCCTTTAATACTGTCTCCCCTGTTATAACAGTGCTACAAGTCTACCTTAGTACAGACAAGAATGGATTGTGACTGCAACGTAAACATGCCTACACAATTATTGGATGCGGCCTGTCCATTCAGAGATGACCACAAAGCAGATGGGTTTTATTTTAATGTATCTGATGATACACTAAAAAGCAGCAGCGCTAACAGCTTGGCTTCAGTTTAGCAAAGCTGACATGATTTTTAGACTCGGATATGTCAATTCCAAGCCCTATTCTAGAACCCACTCACATTCTAAACTGCTCACCTTTTCCACATTTCATTGTGCGGTCAGCCTATAAAAAGGTACTGGTACGAATTGCAAATCACCATTGACATACCACAAATGGATGTACTCCATTTCTTTTCAAGGGCATGACTAATTTATGACTGCTGCAGACAACTTAGAAAAATAAAACATTTGACTGTCATTTTGCCTTTGATTCCAGTGACGATCGGTTTAAGCTCATGAATTACCACGATGCTTTGACATTATAGATCTTTCTATCACTGACAGAGCAGAATATTGACAGCAAACCCTGGTGTGTACTTATATTACAAATATTACAAATAAAATTAACTAGCTCGATAAATCACTACCAAAAAGACTGCGTATCACCCCTTAAAATAAGACCAAAAAAAGCCAAAACAGTCAACTCCTCCAATTGATACAAAACGTTACAATCTAATCACAAAGCTTCTTACAGGATAAAGGACGATGATATATGGATTCCGTTTACGCTCTTACATGCGGAATAATCTCATTAACGATAAACACGTCCCTGAATGCAGCTCAAAACAAAGCAATCTTTTTAGATCCAAATTTAAGGCAATTTTCATCCGGCTGGGGCTTCAGGTGTCTCATCTGGCAGGGAAGACGTTAAGCCGTACAGTAAAAAAGGTAGCCATTACCAACCGCGATTTCACTGAAAAGCTGCCGTGTAAGGATCAGAATCTTTCTAATGTCCTCTAATCCCAGCTCTTGAAAGCAAAATGCAATTTAGGATACAAAGCATTCCAATTAGTCATTAGAGGGGGGGAGAGAGAAAAATGTTCCGATCACTCTAAAATATTTGGTTTATGGCAAAGACATGCGTCAATTAAAATGGACCTCCCTGCTACATTGGCTGCTGTATTTGTGCGGTCACATGTACAGTCACGTGTGATTTAAAAGCATTTTCTAATCCAGCCTATTTTTTTCCCTTTTCATTCTCAACCTTCAAAAGATTTCAATGGTTCGTTATCAACTTCATTCTAAGAGTTGCAACAAAACAGTTCTCTTTAACAAATTCCGTAAACCCTTGCTTGGTATTGTTTAATATTTTTTTGGACACAGGCCACTGCTCACTGGGAACCTCGGAAGAGCTAGAATCACGTTATTAGAATAGCGATTTGCTATGCCCCAGTGAACATTTGGCTGGAGACAATTCACCTGCTCATCTTTCTTTTGCTAGAGAAGAATAATCAGTCACAACATGTGTGCTCCTATCAAACAGAAATGTGTCCCCAGCTCAACGCGGTCCTGATTTTATGCACGTATGCTCACAGATTTTAAGAAGAGTGGGAGATAGTATCGAAATGCATACACACTTGTTGCTAAGAGCCTGGATTCATTAAAGAACATGTAAAAAATAATAAGAACTGGGTCTTACATAGGGATTTTGATGTACTGCTATGAATACAAGTGACTAGAGAAGATAGGATTTTAGGTCAAATTTTGTCATGTTAAATTAATGTTTATTATTATTTTTTTACAGTAAAACTGCAGAGAAGTCGTTCCCGTTGAATAAGTGTTGGGTGTGTTACTTGGATAGGCAGGAGGTTAGAATTGTGTGGTTATCAAGATGCATGTTAGGCAGTCATGTCGACATCCAGTATTTTGCACACAGTTTACAGATTTATGAAACAAGATCAGATTTTTGTTTCTACAAAACATACAATGTTCTAGCACTTTAAAACCCCTCTCTTTACTTGCAATCAAATCACAAAACAGAAAGGCTAATATTATTTGTTTGGAATATTTCTTGCATATTTTAGATCCCCCAGACGTTCTTGGAAATGAGAAATATTTTGATATATTTGTTTTCGTAAAATGCTTCCTAAATAAAATTCTAGAAATGTTATATAATAAATGCTTTCTGTTCCCAATAGTCCAATCTTGGGATGTTTCCTTTCTCATAAAGGATTATATTACTGTAATGTATTGTATCATACTCTTATTTTGTTCACTAGTGGCTGAGGCGCCCATGGTAGGGATGTATAAAAGGACACTATAGTCAGCAGCACAACTACTGCAAGCGTTTTAATGTAAACATTGCCTTTTCAGAGAAGAGGCAGTGTTTACATTGCTGCCTGGTAACACCTCTAGTGGCAGTCACTCAGACGGCCCCTAGAGGTGCTTCCTGGGTCAGTGCTGCACAGTGTGAGTCAATGGATCTCTAGGAGGAGATCAGGGCTTGAGTCCTGCAGGAACGTGTGGGAACGGCGTTCCTGCACTTTTTTTAGAGCAGGAACGCTGTTCCCGTTTGTGGTCCTGCAGGCACTCAGGGGGCGGCAAAAAATGCCGCCCCCAAATGCCCCTGTGTTTCCCCTGTCATGGGGGGCCCAAGAGGTGGCCTAATGGCCACCTGAAGGACCCCCCCGGCCGGCTCTTGTCTTGCTGTCAGACGCGGCGAGGGAGCTGTGTTCTCTCTGCTCCCTCTCGCCGCGCGCCGTTTGCTGATGCTGGGAGCCGGAATATGACGTCATTTCCGGCTCCCGGCATCAGTAGACAGCCCGCGCGGCGAGAGGGAGCAGAGAAAACACAGCTCCCTCGCCGCGTCTGACAGCAAGACACAGCCGGCCGCACTGAAGCCCCACTGGACCCCAGGGACAGGTCCACGCCAGCTCTCCAGGTAGGGAGGCTGGGTGGACATTTTTAATTTAAAAAAAAAAATGCAATAATTCTTGTGTATATGTGTGTGTCGGGGAGTGTATGTGTGTATGTGTCTGGGAGTGTGAGTGTGTGTGTCTGGGAGTGTGAGTGTGTGTGTCTGTGAGTGTATGTATGTGTGTGAGTGAGTGTGTCTGGGAGTGTGTGTGTGTGTGTGTCTGGGAGTGTATGTGTCTGGGAGTGTGAGTGTATGTGAGTGTGTGTGTCTGTGAGTGTATGTATGTGTGTGTGTGTGTGTCTGGGAGTGTGTGTGTCTGTGGGTGTATGTATGTGTATGTGTCTGGGAGTGTGTGTGTATGTGTCTGGGAGTGTGTGTGTATGTGTCTGGGAGTGTGTGTGTGTGTGTGTGTATGTGTCTGGGAGTGTGTGTGTCTGTGAGTGTATGTATGTGTGTGTATGTGTCTGGGAGTGTGTGTGTGTCTGTGAGTGTATGTGTGTGTGTGTGTATGTGTCTGGGAGTGTGTGTGTGTATGTATGTGTGTCTGTGAGTGTATGTGTGTGTGTGTGTGTGTGTGTGTATGTGTCTGGGAGTGTGTGTTTGTGTGTGTGCGTGTCTGGGAGTGTGTGTATGTGTGTGTGTCTGGGAGTGCGTGTGTGTGTCTGGGAGTGAGTGTGTGTGTCTGGGAGTGAGTGTGTGTATGTGTCTGGGAGTGTGTGTATGTGTCTGGGAGTGTGTGTATGTGTCTGGGAGTGTGTGTATGTGTCTGGGAGTGTGTGTATGTGTCTGGGAGTGTGTGTGTCTGTGAGTGTATGTATGTGTATGTGTCTGGGAGTGTATGTGTCTGGGAGTGTATGTGTGTGTGTGTGTGTATGTGTCTGGGAGTGCATGTGTGTGTGTGTATGTGTGTGTCTGGGAGTGTGTGTGTGTGTGTGTATGGGAGTGAGTGTGTGTGTCTGGGAGTGAGTGTGTGTGTCTGAGTGTATGTATGTCTGTGAGTGAGTGTGTCTGGGAGTGTGTGTCTGTGAGTGAATGTATGTGTATGTGTCTGGGAGTGTGTGTGTGTGTCTGGGAGTGAGTGTATGTATGTGTATTTGTGTGTTGGTGTCTGTGAGTGTGTGTGTGTATGTGTCTGGGAGTGTGTGTGCCTGGGTGTGTGTCTGGGAGTGTGAGTGTATGTGTGTGTGTCTGAGTGTATGTGTGTGTCTGTGAGTGTGTGTGTCTGTGAGTCTCTGTGAATTTGTGTGTGTGTCTGTGTGTGTGTTTGTGTGTGTCTTTGTGTGTCTGTGAGTGTACGTGTGTGCCTGTAAGTGTATGTGTGCACCTAAGTGTGTGTGTACGTGTTTATATATGCATACAAGTTTTGGGGTTTTTTTGGTGGTGGGGTGGGGGTGGAACTCAAGTGAGTTCCCACACTTTATTCCCCAGGACCCCTGGAGGAGATGCTGATTGGCGTGGCGCAGCGTTTTGTTCCACTAATTTGTGTACAGTGCTACAGTATTTCTGCATAAACTAGATAAAGCAGCTAAAACCAATATACGGTAAGGGACTTATTTACTAAACATCGTATTGTTGAGCATTGCAAACGGAGTTGCAAAATGTGAGGAAAGTCTCTAACTTGGCTATATAAATTAACAATTTTAGCCCAAACTTTACAATTTGTTTTCCAATTCACAATTCAGTGGTTAGTGACAAAATATATATATATATAAATATACGGTATATATATATATATATATGTTTTTTTTTTTTATTATTATTATTTATTTATTTATTTATTTTTTATTGAAATTTCTTGAATGAAAAAAAGATGTTAAGAGGTCATGGCTTAGATGTCTGTGAATAGTCACCTAAAACAGCTCCTCACACACCCTGTATCAACACAAATCGATTTTCTACTGGGAAGGAAGGATTGCGAAGTAATCAACATGACACACCTTGCACATTATTCCTCTGCTTCATTATTTGGCCTCTTGAACTGACAAGTAGTACAAATAACAATTAGGGGGGGAACCTTTTTTTTTTTTTTTTTTTAAAGAAACGGGATAGAAACCAAACTTACGGATGGATTATTGCATAGTGGTACAAATAACTTTTTTTTGAAAAATATATTTTTCGTTTAAGGAACAAAAAAAAACAAATAAGCAAAACACAACAGAGTGGCAATGGCAACAAGGGAATCATACAACACGTCAGCTTTACCAGACCTGAAGTAAAACAAACATATGAGTGGAGATCCCTAAAGAACGAGTGCTGTTTTGATAATATGTCTCACAGAGGCCTCTGGAAGATTCTTCCTTTTTTTTTCCTCCTTCACAATGCCTGCTGACGCAAGTGCGACCAGCTAGTGAATAACCCCAGCACGTACATGCACAAGACACACAAACTTCCCAGTTTGGAACCTGCATGGGAGCAGCTGGGTAAAGGGTGGGGGAGGGCTACAATGAACCGACACAGCGAGCAATGGGTCTATTATATTATATATAGTAAATGCATATTTAGAGATTGTTTACAATACATTTTTGTGTTTTGATTTTCAGCTCATTTTTTTTTTTTCTAGAGAGTTGGCGTGACGTCGCGGGGGGGCAGATCAGACGACTGCAGGCACTGGATCTCAGCAATGGGAAACAAGGAAAGTAATACCTTTCTCGAATAAAAAAAAAATAAGATTTAGGGGAGCCCATAATCTAAATGTTGAAGATAACACTATAATGTTATGTATACAGGTCTGTATATATAGTGTTTCTATAAGTATTGTTGTGGAGCGTGATAATATTCTCATAAAAAAACACATTACTGAGATGTTGTGGAGTTTCGCACCCATCGATTCACCTATCTTCAACATATTTATCCACTCTGTAGCTTTATACATACTTAACACATTCACTGTACGGCCATATAACTGGGCAACATTAATATTCAAAGAACACTCCCACACCATAACAACTTCAGCCCACTGACTCATTGTCTTACCATCAGGGGTAAAACGTTTGCACTATTTCTCTCAAAGGGCAGACCGCTATAGGCTGGAAAAAAAAGCAGCCTCTCACCAGCTGCCTGGCTAAACCTTTGTCATATTGCGGAGGCACATAGAAGAAGGAAGGCACGGGTCATCAGTCACCGGAGCCCTAACTGCGGGGTGAAACGGTTGGTCACCTATAGGCAAGATGCCAACCAGACTCTCGTACCCCAATAACAACTTCGATGAGCTGAAGTTGCTACAGGGTAGGAATGTACTTTTAACAACCTGATTGCTATGATGGCATCAAATGCCGTTAGTTTTGAAGGGTTAACAAATCCCCCCCTCGGTATGATCTTGACACGTTTTTTTAAAATTTTTATGTTTTTGTTTAAAGGTTACTTTTCTACGTCAAAATTCGCAGTGCACTACTTCACCAGGAAGCAATGTTTGCAATTTTAAAAAGCCCCTCCCTACATTTACATAACAAAAAACTCCCGAACGTGTCATAGGAGAAAACAAAAAACAGAAACAAAAAAATAGGGGAAGAATTTTAAAATTAGCTTTGAAAAATTCCAAATTCTCAAAGGTCTACAATTTTGCAGCATTGTCGAAGTTAAATATTTTACTGCATAGAGCGAGGCTGCTGCAGAAACTGTATTTCCTACGCTTTCCAAAGTAGTTTCTGATTTCCACTTGCTGTTCGCTTAAGTAAACGCGTGATCTTCAGCACTGTCTAAATGTAAGGTTTTCCTTGACGTACGAGCCAGGGAGATATGCCTGCAGTTAAAATCCAGCTTACTTGTCTCTACTTGCTTAGCAAACCATTAAAATATTGTGCTGCGTACATTTATAAAGTCTGTCTCTAGTTTTGACCAAACCTCTGATTGATACATGCGCAAAAATACATGCAGGTTTATTCACCGTATGAACCTTTGGAAATTTAAAGTGGATTTAAAAAAATTCAAGAATGTTTTCCGTTCTACTAGGTCGGCCAATAATTTGAAATTCCCTTCAAGTTTATTTGCGTACAAAGTCTGAATGCCTCTGGTCCAGATTAGCTAAATTAATCTGGTACCATCTTCTAGACACATTCTGATAAATTTTAGGTGACCTATTAATAACAATTTGTCCAACTAAAATGTAATTTACAGGAAGAACCATGTAACTTCTAGTTTGAAGTCACATTACGGAGTATTATTGCTGTGGAGCTTTGCTATACACGCAAATACACCAACAATATGGAGCAGAGGGACATTACGATAGAAAAGAGAGGCAGAGGGATTTGGGCCTTAAAGGGACACTATAGTCACCTGAACAACTTTAGCTTATTGAAGCAGTTTTGGTGTATAGAACATGCCCCTGCAGCCTCACTGCTCAATCCTCTGCCATTTAGGAGTTAAATCCCTTTGTTTATGAACCCTAGTCACACCTCCCTGCATATGACTTGCACAGCCTTCCATAAACACTTCCTGTAAAGAGAGCCCTATTTAGGCTTTCTTTATTGCAAATTCTGTTTAATTAAGATTTTCTTATCCCCTGCTATGTTAATAGCTTGCTAGACCCTGCAAGAGCCTCCTGTATGTGATCAAAGTTCAATTTAGAGATGGAGATACAATTATTTAAGGTAAATTACATCTGTTTGAAAGTGAAACCAGTTTTTTTTCATGCAGGCTCTGTCAATCATAGCCAGGGGAGGTGTGGCTAGGGCTGCATAAAGAGAAACAAAGTGATTTAACTCCTAAATGACAGTGAATTGAGCAGTGAAATTGCAGGGGAATGATCTATACACGAAAACTGCTTTATATAGCTAAAGTAATTTAGGTGACTATAGTGTTCCTTTAAATAGGGACTGTCCCTCCTTAATAAGGACAGTTGGAAGGTGTGGCATACACACACATAAACATGCACGTGACGTATCCATCTACACATGTATTAATATATACAACATCTGAAGACAAGTCGATCCACACTGTATAATGTACAGATGTGATATCTGTGCAATTAAATGCAAACAGTGGTAGAAATACGTAGGTCTAAACTGACTGTACAGCATTACATCAACACGCAGACAAAGTTCACTGTTGTATATGCATTACCACCAAAGTGTTTAAGCAAAGTCAGTTTGAAGTTAAAATCAATTTACGCTAAACTTATACGATTCTGGAGAGGAAAAAAAGCCAATTTGTTATGACGGTAAGTAGTTGCGTCAAACAGATTTAAGGGTGTAGTGTCATTGTGCATCTGGCAGTTAATGAGTTAAGTATTTATGTTTATATTGGTAGAGCATTACACGCACAGGGTGAGGTAACATTTTTAGAGTGTGTTTAGAATACAGTGACGTCTGCATTTAGTTTCTTGGAATTCAGAAATTGCCCGTAATAACAGCACAGAAGTACAAAGGTTCATTAGGCTGGTGATAACACCTATTTTCAAACTTCTAGAATTACCTGACTAAATGACGCCTTGCTTTAAAAAACGTATTTGGAACTGGCCGCTGCTTCCTGTTTGTGTGAATGTTTCCAGCATTCTAAGCATGCTGCCATTCATTATCATGAAAGGGCAAAGAGGAAGAACCACTGTCGTTTTACTGAAAACCACATATATGCAGAGTTATTCAATGTGTAACTTGCCAGTAATTGACCAGGAAATTGTAAATGTAAAGGCCAAAAAGGCTGAGTTGGAAAATTGACGCATTGGAGAATTCTTCTAATTCAACTACAGTGCCTAAAATTTTAAATTTCTGATTATCCACAGTTTGAGTTCACATTGAAAAATGCTCAACACACTTTTTTCGAAATGGTGTTTTTTGTTTTGTTTGTTGTTTTAGAAATGAGCAGGTATTCTATGGGCATCCATAGTGACCAAGAGGCTTATTTGGGGAATTACCTTTTTTTTTTAGCCCGTGATCTAACTTTACACGCACCTAATAACTATAGCCCATGCAGTACAGCACAAACATGCCATCACAATCGCTCGTAACTGTATAAATTCTCAGGCATTGCTGCCCACACAAGAGCGCCAGGGCTGATGGGCTTGAATGACGGTCTGTCTATCCAGCGGGTATGCACACCTTGATCACATACCACCTTCCAGGCCATCACCCTTCACGAGTGACATGAATTGTGTCAGTGATAAAAGGGGGTTGGGGGCATACCCGGAACATGCGTTTTTCAGTAGTGGGGCTGAAAAAATATTTACGAAATAGAGATGGTCTACTTTGCCCCTCTGTTATGCTTAAGCAGCCACAATTAGTTCCCACGTTTAGATCTCTTATCAATGTCTTTAATGGAAACACATGGTGACACATGTTATGTTCCAAGCTGGTGGCAGGCGAATGTAAGAAAACAGGGCCAGCAAGATACAAACTCTCCTAGGACTGATTCTCCATATCTGCACAGGGATATGGTGACTATACTGTGAATTAGTCTGCTCTGGTAGCTCACTAAAGAGGGAATTGCGAAATATTATCGGGAAATTGCTCAATTACAAATGTATCATTTTCTCTGTATTATACGTTCCATTCAGTCACGTTTCGGCAATCACATGTATTGGTGATGATTGCAAGTGACAAGAATTTTAAAGAAAATTAGCAATCTAAAAAGGTACACAGGAAAAATGTATGTGGAAATCGTCCTTGCTGAGTGAGATGGAATTCCTTCCTGTATACGGAGAAGGGAAAGTTTAGAAAATGCTAGTCTCACATTATAACAAGTCATCAGGAAACCCTGCCTACCTCTTCTAGGACAGTTTGACTATAAAACAGGTTTAGCCACAGATACTCACACAACCTACTTGATGCACTGAATGTGTTAAAGTAATGTTGTCCTACCTTGATGGGTTTGGACTACCATGAAATCGCAACCAGCTGAATTAAGTAATAAAAGTGATAAAAGACCAAAGTCTGACTTTTGTCAGATAAACTTGAATACAGTGCATGGCAAATTAATGGTTTAGTAAACAACGCGCCTGTTTAGTAAACAACAGACACAAAACACCAGCAAATGGGAAGAGTGAGACCCCCAAAACACATATTGGATAGGTTTATTTCATATTAATTAAAAGTTGCTGTTTTAAAAAAAAAAAAAAAAAAAAAAAAGGCATGAAAAGTGAATACAAAACTGGTAGAATGTTTTTTTTAAATTGCTAATCTGGGACAAGCGAAGGAGACAGTCGCATGGCCTCCGAGCTCCGGCTTTACCGACGACAAAACACAATCACTAAGGTGGATCCACACCCCACAAACAAACAGGGAGAACCCAACGGCCACCCAATGGGCAGAAAAACAAAAAAACAAAAACCTGACAGGCCTAGGCCAGGTATGGACATCGGAGACCTCTGGCGCCAGGCCTACAGCAGCCACGAGCCTAAGATGGCGTCCCTCCATGGCGGTTGCTCCGACTTCTCCGACGGAGCATCGGAGGAGGAGGAAAACGACCACACACCGCAGAAAGTTCCGCCAGCGACGCGCACAGCACCCGCATGCCCTGCACCCGACACAACCCCAGCAACGTTACCCGCAATCAAGGAGCTGATCACAAACCTCCAAATAAAAATCTCGGCGGATATGGCCTTGATTAGAGAGGACCTGCGGGGGCTAACAGGGCGCATAGGCGCGGTGGAAAACACCTCAAGGGAACACGACAGGCAGATGACTGTGCTGAGGCAGGAGGTGGACGAACTCAGACAAATGACCAAAGCACAGGAGGGCAAATTTGATGCCCTGGAAGACAAATGGAGACAGAAAAACCTGAAAATCAGAGGGGTGGCGGAGAACATCCAGACAGAAGAACTCCCCCACTTCACCAGGCGCCTCCTAACGGCCATCCTGACCCCTAAACGGGCGAAGACAGTGCTACTGGATGGGATATTCAGAATCCAGAAACAGGCCAAAGCACCACCCACAGCCCCGGGAGACCTGGTGGTTCAATTCCAATCTCACCAAGACAAAACAGCGCTGCTGGCCGCCATCAGGGGGCACACGCCCTACAACTTCGAGGGAATGGTGCTCGGATTCTTTGCCGACCTCTCTAGGGGAACGCTCGCTTGGAGACGAACACTCCGACCACTCACCTCCCTCCTGCGCACGAAGAAAAACAGCTACCGCTGGGGCCCGGCCCGAACACTGTTGATCCAACGAGAAGACACTACCATTACAGTACGCGACCAGCAAGACACAGCAAAGTGCCTGCAGGCGCTGGGCCTCCCACTGGACTCATTAAGCCAGGCTTCACAGATTGCGGAAAGCACGAACTGGCATGGATGGGACCCCGCAATCACCCGGGACTTTATACCCAGAGCATCAGCCACGACTTCTGGGGCCAAGGCCATGACCTGAGTGCACACCAGCTTACCCCACTGACGACCAGCTGGTCGCCTCGGTCTCAAAGGGACGCTATCCTGCCTACTGGATCCCGATATTTATCGTATCGTTATGTTTTTCATGTTTCCTTTTTGTCGTTACCCCCATGATTTTGCCCAAGCGATCCCTAAGGGAAGCGGCTATGGGTCTAATATACATGACACACCAAAAGAGGCCTCCATACACACTCACCGTCCCTCACATAACACTACCCGGCATCCACACACATCACGTATACTTAGGATATATCCCCTAGATGTCAACCTGTCTGCCAGCTGCGGACTAAAATCGCTTACCGCTATTAAGCACTGGTCTCCGACCTCCCTGGCGTTGCTTCCACTACTTAACCTGTGGACTTCCACTGATACCGCTACGGTTAACAACAAAGCTTACCCTTTTCTTCTAATTTTACAAAACTAGATACACATGCTCCCACCACTACCCTCGCTAACTCCACATCTAGCTAAACCATGCATTGGGCTCCTATCGCCCATTTGTAACACAACAGCCAAGATATACAGGCATTACCTATAGAACAACTAGTTAGATTTTACGCATGCTTAGCATAGTAAGACTTCCTACAAACATATTGTCAACTCATATGCCGTTATCCTGTAATATAAAATGTGCCATCTAACCTGCCATGCTTTGTACTGATGTGAAAACGCTTGTGGAAGCTGTCGTGGCTCCACACGCCCGTTGTTAAACTATGCACAAGAAAAATAAAGAATTAAAAAAAAAATTAAAAAAAATTGCTAATCTGTTTAGAGTTGCTTTTATGGTTAACCTCCTTCCTTCTTTAAATTTGTGTAAGGCCAGTTTCTACATTCGCTCTCCCAGTGTCAGCGTAACACGAGGTTGAGAGGTGGTAAGAGAACATTGCTTAACTTTAAGGGACCAGAAGCCCTGGAGTCAAGAGTGGACATGGTTGCACATTCATTTTGTTTAAAAACACAAAATCCATAAAGCAGACCAGTGCATACAGAAAAGGATGTTCCACTTTTACAGAAACTCACATCACTTTGTCCCTGGAACTCTCACATCCACTATTGTATAGTTTTTGTAGATTGACCTCTGATGGTGTACCTGCTACTGTAAAATCATGGTGGACTTCTGGTATTGTACATCTCCTATAGGTGGACGTCTCGTGTTGCACATCTCCTATAGGTGGACTTCGGGTGGTGTACACCTTTTATAGGTGGTCATCTATTGGTGTACATCTACTATAGGAGGGCTTCTGATGGTGTATCTGCTAATGGCTAATGTACATCTCCAACTGGTGGACTTCTGTTGGTGTATCTGTTACTGAACAGCACCTATTGGTAGACGCCTGGCGGTGTATATGCTCATGTGGAATATATTTGATATACTGTGTTTGCACTAGTGATACTATGGATTTTTACATGAAGATGACAAATGTCTAGCACCAAGGGAACCAGCCTAGCGTTTTGATTCTGGACTACCTATCCAAAAGTACCTAGACTAGAATAAGTGTGGCCTCAATGAAAAGGCTTTTGCAGCTGAAAGGCTCATCAGGGGTTTCTGTAGCGCTCATACATAGGAAACCTCCCTGGTGTTTCAGTTCTGGGCTTTCCCTTATAGGTGGGGTCAGCAAATAGTATATAGTGACGAGTGGGAAATAACCATAGGGCAAGCTAATCAGGTCAAAACAGATAATAAGAGACAAACTAAGAAGTGACATAGTGGTTTATTTCATAGACATGGTGCATTGGTAGTAATTATGAGTGAGACCTCGGTGAATGTAACATGAATTTTAAATGTTAGGTCCCAACAGCCAAATGAGAAGCATGGGCTATCTTAGCCTAAAACTTGAAATTCTTTGAATTCCCAACAATTTACACTTTAGTAAAAACCCTATATCTGGCCTTCCAATAGTCCCATGTTAGGCAGGAAAGTCCCTATTTTAAGGTCCTATTGCGCTGTACTAACTTTGTTTCTTGGTTCTTTTGCAGACACCAGGAAGGTTGCCCCACTTGTGTAGACAACAGGAAGCTGTCCCAAAAAGTGTAGAATGAGCACATCATTTACATAGACTCACACTGCACTCAGGGCACTAGGATTAGACAAAGAGAGGTAAAACTGCCCTCTCTGCATGGTCCATCGTCACTGGGCTTGCCTGTATAACTGGCAGGAAGACTGTTTGCATTTATGCCTGGTAGAACTGCCTATTCTTCAGGCAGAACTGCAAGAGCTGGGGAGACAGATTGGAGAGTTGCAGAACTCGGCCGCATTACATAAGTGACAGTGATACCACAGCAAAAACTATAAGTAAATGATAATGGGATAATGGAAGATATCTGATGTCTTCAGCTGGCCCTTGGCTTCTGACTTTTGAGGTCCACCAGGCTTTTACCAGGTTTCCCTAATGACCAGTCCAGGCCTGGTATAAATGTTTTTTCAGAAGTGATCTTATAAAAGATGTACAACCCTGGAAACAAATTATTGATAGAGTATCCACAAACATTGCTACATCCTGTTTAAGAAACACATGCAGGAAGTAAGATATACCAAAAAAGCCAACAGCAGTTTCAGTAGTATTAAGTAATAACACACAGGCTTTGGAGAAGACATAGGGAGATGGTAACAATTTGATTAAACATATCATACTCTGTAGTTTTAAAGAAGAGATTTTCACATGGGTGAATTACCGCATTTATAAAGAAAAATGCGTTGGCTTTTTTTTATTTTTTTAACTTTAGTTACTTACCTTCCATTGCAGGGAATGAAACCACTGATCTCTCAAATAGCTGTTTGCTGCCTGAAAAGAAACACAAGAGGAACACATTAGAGATTGCGTGGTTAACCCTTCACAATAACAATGTGGGTTACGTACGTCAAACCTTGCGGAATTGAAAGCAAAAACTCTACTTTACAATGTCAGGAATTTCTGATGGTCTGAAAACATGACAATGTCACAAAAGATACCCAGTGTAAAAAAAAAAAAAAAAGAAAAATCTCCCATGCTTCTCTGAAAGGTTTGTTTCGAAGACCATGGAAAAGATTAAACCTGCATCATAACCCCTAAAGGTCAATGCCTCCATAGGAATCTCTTTTTAAAGGGGAACTGTAACTTCTCCGAAAACTACACCAATGAATAAAGTATTAAAAATCACCCATGACCTATGGTAATCTTTTCCTTGTGTGATTCTGCAGGTTTCTTTAAATGTATTTTATAGATTTAAAAATTGACAAGCACATTCTAGTTCGGTAAAGGCACAACCAGGGCACAAATTGCATTGGAGGAAAAGAAATAGAAACATTGTATCATTTTCTCTCCCTCTCTCTATGATCACTAAGCCAAGATGGAGGCGTCCACCGCCCAGTACAAAATAGAGGTAAAAGCAACAGTGTGAATTTCTACATTTTATTTTACTTTTCACATCTCAGAAACACATAATTTGTTAACTATAAGGGTATGCAGACATAATATTAGAAATCCTGGCAAGTAACCATCCCTATTTCTATTCCATCATGGAATGAGCTGATCCATCTATGACTGCAGACTTGTACGGCGATACCAACGCTACTTAAACAGAACATACCATATTGTTGATTAGGAATAAGGAGGTGACCATGATTCACGATATTTTGTAAAATAGGGTTCTTAGATTAATAGCAAGTAGGTCATGCAAGAAGGTGAAGACAATACATACTGAGAGTGGTCACGTGTTTCTCCATTTCCTGTAAATTATATTTTAGCCTTATGCCACACATACACCAGAAATCATTATGTAGGCTAACATTTTTAAATGTTCTCCCAGTTTTAGATCATGACAAGATATATATTTTACATTGATTAGGTTAGAACATGGACAGAAAGATTTGGACAAAGAGTAAATATTCAACAATTGCAAAACCCTTTTCGCTTTTGTTGAATATTTACTCCTTATGGGTAAAATCATTGGTGTCCCAATCCTCCTGTCGATATTTGTATTGGGTTATGCCATAATTACCCTACAACCAATACGGGCGTCAGGACAGGTTCCTTGTAATTCTGCCGCTGAGGTTGGTCTATTTGTATGTTAGAACATGTTGTTTTATTTTTGAAACCCTCATTAGTCTTAAATCTTTGTGACATCTTTCAAAATAGATGCCCAGATCTGAATCATAAAAAAAAAAAAATTAGGATTACAAGGATTACCCCACCTCGATAGCAAACACATTGTGCAGTTCATTGTGTATGTCTGTTATCTAGATCTGGAGTAATTCTCAAATATTTGGAAACCTTTTTTTTTCTCATTACGTCATACTATTTGACATTTCATATGTCGCCCAAGCCTTAACCCTTTAAGAGAATTGCATTTCTAACTCGCCTAGCACACAAACGGTTAAATGGGCAGCCACGTTACACAGGTCGTTCCGGAGAAGCTTAACCTGGTGTTTAAAGCAGGACATGCGGGCCTTTAGTATCTCTATTCCTTGCACACCTCCTACCCGTTTTATCAAAGTCAACAGAGCCCACCTTTATAATCTCAATCAATTCTTCTGAATTTCCTGGAATCTTCCCAACGGTAAACATCATATCTACCTGTTATGGACACATTAGTGGCCTGCAGGCAGGGTTCCTAGGATGTACAAATAACAATAATCTTGCTCTATCTGTTTCCTGAAATGTATGCAAATATTTGCTCCACACAGGGTACACATTTAATCAGGGCAGCAAAGTCTGTTATTGAAAATGAACAATGCAATCATTTTTCTGCAAGAACAATTGATGAGGAGAACTAAATCTGCGATCACAGGTTCATATAATAAACCCAGGCTCAGATCTGGAAGGGGCCAGATGATAAATGAGTCGTCTCTCGATTTTAACTTTCTATTCATTGTTAAGCAGCCGTTGCAAAGGCCTTGTGTTTGGTTAAACATTGGTACCTTTTCACTAATCCAATGTATATGGCCGTGTGGAAAAACAAATTAAACTAAGTATCTTAACAAAAAAAATAATAATATATAGCTCATTAATCAAATAAAGAATTAGAAGCTGTCTCTGTTCTGTTAAGGCAATTTTTTTTTTTTTTTTTTTTTTTTTAATAGTTCATGATTTGTTGCTTGTCTCTAGGGCTTAGAGCTTATATCTTATTATATACCTTTTGAAACAAAATGTTTACCTATTCTCTTGTGCTTTAAACTTATGTCCCATAGTGCACCTGATCTCATCTAACTGAACACTCGTAGGGTTATTTATAAAAGTTTAAAATGAATTCACTTTGGATTTTAAATTTTAGGCCACGATAGTTAAACTAAAAACATTACTAACTAGTGTTTCGAATTCATCCATTTTGGTCAAAAATGTTAAATAGATTATGAATTCACTTTGAATTCCTGAAATTTGCAACTTTAGTTCATAACCATGTACATGGTTCATTTTAATTTTTTCCCCCCTCTTTCACGTGCATTTATTTGAAAATGGAAAATTGTTCAGCTTGACTGAATTCTGCAATTTTATTTTGTTTTGGACATTGCAAAAAAAAACAAAAAAAAAAACAGAATTTTACATTTTTATAATGTCATTATTTTATTGCTAACAAAATTAACACCTATCAGTACATGTAACTTTCTAACTCTAACTTTGACAGATACACGTGCATACAGCTACCCTTTCCTTGTGTCTATTTGATGTACTGGTCTGAAACATTTATTAAATCTCCCAAATGTCTGGATTCAGCAGGGCAGTCCAGAATTCTAGGTTATATCTCAATGGCCTGGGCTTATTACTACGAGTCTCACGTGTAGGGACGCCCACTGTAAAAAAATAAATAATAATAGGTAAACGTCTCCAATCATTATTGCACAAGTGCAGTAATAGAGAAGTTTATGTGGTGCTGAGTAATCTCTGCACACTAATCCCATGGGGCAGCATTGCTACTTTTTCAGGAAGAACTGTTAATGTTTCCCACCCCTCTTCTGGCCCACCGTTCCACATCCACATCTCCCATTGTTATGAGAGCTATTTGTTTATGGTGATATTTATTAATGCAGATCAATGTGTGCAAGCTTCTAGTCCATGCAAACTGAAAATAGCATTAGAGGGAAAGAGCTACGCCACTCATATGGCAAGATAGCATTCTGTTTTTCAAATAGGCAAACATATATATTTACATTATATGAAGACTATAGCAAAATGGAAACTCATCACATGTTTCCCTGCGTCACAGCAATGATTTTCACTATCACAGTTTATTTTTAGTTTTAAGACAAAGGTATCTGGAATTTAACAAATTAGCAGGGCTTAAGATACTTGATTTGAAGACAGGAGATAGCCTAAAAATCTAGGAACCAGACCGTGTTACAAAGAAGGCCATCTCACGGACTATTGATTCACATGTCACCTTGCACCCATACATCACTCAAAGATGACCCATGGCTAACAGATGTTGCACCCATGAAAAACTTCAGTCACACAATATGCAGCATCCACCCACATCATATGCATCACATATTGCTAATTCACATCATATACGCAAAATAATCATTACGCAAACATACAGAATCCACATATCATACAGAATTCATACACCAATCAACACTAAGACATATCACGCACTATAACAGCCTCTAAATATGTGGTAAATGCATTGCAAATACATAATTAAAAGGAAATGGCCTTTTTTAAAAAATTAGTAATTAAAATCTCCATTTATTAGTCTGTGTGTTTACATTTGGAATGCATACCTATGCGTAGATACCTAATTCCAAAGTTTTCTCCTGGCTTACCACTGGCTGTGTGGAGGCAGCCATCTTTAAATCCCCTTTTGTCTGACATAATTGTACGCAGGTAATGGAAAAATAGTGTGCAAGCGCTGGTCACTTCAAAATCCAATCTGTGTCTAGTTCAGTTATTTAAATTCTCTGCAAGGTCTTGGAGAAGAGGTGCTAATGACCAATGAAGACTAAAAAGACAGCCGTCCAATAGAGCAAAGGTAAGTCAGAAGACGCACCAAAATGGTAGAATAGGATATGTGTATGTATTCATTATTAAATTATGACCGTTCTTATATATTGAGCAACACTACCACTGGTCGCAATTTTTTTTAAAGACACATGAAAACTGCATTAAACTATTAAACCATGCAGTGACAGTCTCTTGGCTCTATTTAGCATGGCAGTGGCCAGTGTAGGTATGACGTAGGTTGGTAACCCTGTGATCTAGCAACTCTGAGTGGAACACTGAGATAGAAAGACAACTCATCAGGGAAAGAGGTCTGGCTGCTCACAGTATGCACACATCATTTACTTTACAGCAGATAGAAACACCAACTGCTGCCCCAGCTACTGTATCCTCACTATGTTTAACAAGGGCTTCTCCCCTGTTTGTTTTTCCATCTGGTTACCTTCTGATTATTAAAGAACAGTAGAAAAAAAAAAAAACGGCACCACGTGCATGTGCAAAACATTTACACAAGAAAAATAAGTAACGCAGCAATAATAACTTAGTGTGAGATTTCTGTAACCCTTTGTAGACATGCATCATTGATACCTTTATCCAGAAGAGTGGAATACAATGTAAACAAGATAATATATATTTGTTGCAATACTGTATCAACAATACATAACATTTGCATGCATAAACCAAACTCTATTTATGGCTGTGTTTTTAAAGGGAAAACTGTCATCATCTTTTATACAACCACGTAATTCCACTTTGGTCGGATGAACCGCTTATTTGGAAGATACGGGTTCAATTTAAAATTCTGGTGCTTGCCTATAAATCTCTACATAATGCTGTCCTATCTACCTATCCTCCCTAGTACACAAGTATGTCCCATCTAGGCACCTACGCTCTGCCGAATAACTACATCTATCCTCTGTTCCTACTCCCACCTCTGATGCTCGCCTTCAAGACTTCTCTAGGCCTGCACCATCCCTGTGAAACTCCCTTCCCTTCTCCGTTAGACTTTCACCCAGTCTCCAATCATTCAAATGTCATTGACAGCCCACTTCTTCAGGAAAGCATATCAATTAAACCAGGGCTTCCCAAACTTTTATGGGCCGAGACCCACTTTTCAAAATGGTAATTTTTCGGGACCCACTTGCTTTTAATGCGTATTTTAAAAAGTGAACACCATGGCAATCCGCTTCAGAGGCATACAATTGGCACACCATGGCAAACCGCTTTAGAGGCATACAACTGGCAAACTATAGCAATCCGCTTTAGATGCATACAATTGGCACACCGTGGAAATCCGCTTTAGATGCATACAATTGGCACACCATGGCAATTCGCTTTAGATGCATACAATTGGCAAACTATAGCAATCCGCTTTAGATGCATACAATTGGCACACCGTGGAAATCCGCTTTAGATGCATACAATTGGCACACCATGGCAATTCGCTTTAGATGCATACAATTGGCATACCATTGCAATCAGCTTCAGAGGCATACAATTGGCACACCATGGCAAACCGCTTTAGAAGCATATAATTGGCAAACTATAGCAATCCGCTTTAGATGCATACAATTGGCACACCACGGCAATTCGCTTTAGATGCAAACAATTGGCATACCATTGCAATCAGTTTTAGATGCATAAAATTGGTACATCATGGCAATCAATTTTAGAGGCATACAATTGGAACATCATGACAGCTTTAAATACATAAACTTGGCACACCATGGCAATCAGCTTTAGATGCATAAACTTGGCATATCATGGCATCACTTTTAGATGCATAAACTTGTCACATCATGGAAATCAGCTTCAGAAGCATTCAATTGGCACACCATTGCAATCAGTTTTAGATGCATAAAATTGGCACACCATGGCAATCAGCTTTAGATGCATAAACTTGGCACATCATGGAAATCAGCTTCAGAAGCATTCAATTGGCACACCATTGCAATCAGTTTTAGATGCATAAAATTGGCACACCATGGCAATCAGCTTTAGATGCATAAACTTGGCATATCATGGCAATCACTTTTAGATGCATAAACGTGGCACATCATGGCAATCAGTTTCAGAAGCATTCAATTGGCACACCATTGAAAACAGTCAGATGCATAAAATTGGCACACCATGGCAATCAGCTTTAGATGCATAAACTTGGTATATCATTGCAATCACTTTTAGATGCATAAACTTGGCACATCATGCCAATCGGCTTCAGAAGCATTCAATTGGCACACCATGGCAAACAGTCAGATGCATAAAATTGGCACACCATGGCAATCAGCTTTAGATGCATAAAATTGGCATAACATGGCAGTTTTAGAGGCATAATTTTGATATATCATGGCAGTTTTAGACGCAGAAACTTTACACATCATGGCAATCAGTTTTAGAGACATACAACTGCTTACTCACAGACTCAGAATCAGAAATGTTGTTGTCCTGCTCTTTCATCCAGGCACCTCACATGGATTATCCTAGTGGTGGAACTAATGTAGAGAGGACCGTGGTGCAGTATGTTTTCTGGGCCCCCATCTAGTGAAAGTGTGGCCAAAAGGTAGATCTCCATCTGTCGGAGAACTTCAACAATAATATGCCAGATGGAGATCTACCATTTGCACATCATTGCAGGGTTATATTTGTGAGCAGTGTTTGAATGTAAGCATGTTTTTGTATTAAGTATATGTGTGCATGTATGAGTGTATTTGTATGTACTGTTGCTATTGGAATGTAGTGGTGTACTTGTTTGTAATGTTTGCATCTGAATGCAGGGGTGTTTGTATATGTAGTGTAGGACTTTAAATGCAGGTGTGCTTTTTGTGTGTAGTGTTGGTGTTTGAATGAAGGCGTGTTTGTAGATCATTTTAGTGTTTTAATGCAGGGGTGTGTTTGTATGTAATGTTTGCGTTTGATTGCAGTGTGTGCGTGTGTGTAGTGGATGCAGTGTGTGTATATTGTGTTTATAAAATATACATATACACAATGTGTGTTTCAATGTAAGCATGTTTTTTTGTATGGAGTATGTGTGCAGTGTATACACACACACACAGACACACAAATACACAGCGATACACACAATGACACTTAGTTTCCCACACACAGATACACAGACACTCATGTACACAGATACACACAGACACACAAATACACACACACACTCTGACACAAAAGGACACGCAGAGACAGGAGGTGAGGGTGACAGTGTGGGAGGGAGTGTGTGTACTGGTAACAGTGTGGGGGGCAGTGTGAGAAAGGGTTACAGTGGGTGGGCAGGGGGAGAAAGGGTTACAGTGGGCAGGCAGGGGGAGAAAGGGTTATAGTAGGCAGGCAGGGGGAGAAAGGGGGGCAGGGGGAGAAAAGGCGACAGTGGTTGGGCAGGGGGAGAAAAGGTTACAGTGTGGGGAGAGGGGCAGGGAGAGAAGGGGTTACAGGGGGGAGGGCAGGCAGAGAAGGCGTTACAGTGGGGGAGGGCAGGCAGAGAAGGCGTTACAGTGGGGGGAGGGGGGCAGGCAGAGAAGGGGTTGCAGTTGGGGGGAGGGTAGGCTGAGAAGGGGTTACAGGGGGGAGAGGGGCAGGCAGAGAAGGGGTTACAGTGGGGGGTGGAGGGCAGGCAGAGAAGGGGTTACAGTGGGGGGGAGGGTAGGCAGAGAAGGGGTTACATTGGGGTGAGGGGGCAGGCAGAGAAGGGGTTACATTGGAGTGGGGGGGCAGGCAGAGAAGGGGTTACATTGGAGTGGGGGGGCAGGCAGAGAAGGGGTTACATTGGAGTGGGGGGGCAGGCAGAGAAGGGGTTACATTGGGGTGGGGGGCAGGCAGAGAAGGGGTTACATTGGAGTGGGGGGGCAGGCAGAGAAGGGGTTACATTGGAGTGGGGGGGCAGGCAGAGAAGGGGTTACATTGGAGTGGGGGGGGCAGGCAGAGAAGGGGTTACATTGGAGTGGGGGGGCAGGCAGAGAAGGGGTTACATTAGGGTGGGGGGGCAGAGAAGGGGTTACATTGGAGTGGGGGGGCAGGCAGAGAAGGGGTTACATTAGGGTGGGGGGGCAGAGAAGGTGTTACATTAGGGTGGGGGGGCAGAGAAGGGGTTACATTAGGGTGGGGGGGCAGAGAAGGGGTTACATTGGGGTGGGGGGGCAGGCAGAGAAGGGGTTACATTAGGGTGGGGGGGCATTGTTTGGGCTCTGTGCCCTACCTTCATTAGACATCCCTGGTGGTCCAGTGTCTCCCTAGTGGTCCGGTGGGTTACCTCTCCGGTCTGAGCTCCGCCGGGTGCTGAGCTGCAGGCCGTGTAATAAAAGTCTCGCGAGCTCCCTGAGTGTTGCCATGGTAACGCTCTGGGAGCTCGCGAGACTTCTATCACACGGTCTGCAGCTCTGCACCCGGCGGAGCTGCAGACCGGAGCTGCTGGGCAGACTGATTGGAGGCAGCCCGGCGGCATACAGGGCAAGCCGCCGGGCTCCCTCCTGGTGTCAGTCTGCCTGACTAGCCGGCGGCCCTGGATGTGTGGGTCAGCGCGACCCACTGGGAATCGCCCTGCGACCCACCAGTGGGTCGCGACCCACACTTTGGGAACCGCTGAATTAAACTGCTCATAGATTTTTCTCCCCGCACCTTGATTCCTTTCCTGCAACTGTCATAAAAAATAAATACAAAACACTAAGCCCTCAGTGAATACAATTCTAGCAACCTAATTTACTACCCTACTCCTACCATTCATGTCACTGTACCCCACTCACTCTAGCATGTAAGCTTATCTGAGTAGGGGTCTTAACCTCTCTGTTCCTGTACGTCTTATTACAAATACGTGTGTTAGTCCACCCATTGTACAGACATTGTTCAGCGCTGCAGAATTTGTTGGTGCTTTTTAATAATAATCTACTTAGAATATCTGAAACAACCCTAAAATATCGGGCACGTGCACATGACATTAGAAATTATAAATGTACGTTTGCACAGTCCTTGGCCGGATAAGCTGTGCTCCAAACCAAAGAAGAATTAAAGATGGCTGCCTTCACAGAGAAAGGTAAGCCTGGAGACTCCCAAAAAATTGGTATTTACATAAATGTATATATTACAACATTGTTTAAAGTGAGGCTATAACACGTGTAATCTTTTATTTTAAACAAATCATAAAATAGAGTGATGATCGTTTATCCTTAAGAACTAAATATAGTAATATTAGGTCCATACCATTCAATTTATTATTTAGGTGCTAGGAACAGCATCCTTAAAACGTATCCACGGGATGGGGGACATATTCAAGAACAACTGACATATCTGTTAACCCCCTGCTCTTACTGCAGGAATATTTCACCATTTTAACCCCGTGTTGAGTGAAAACTACCAGTATACTGATAACATTTGTGAATATGTATTTTTCCTGCGGAAAGAAAAAAAAAAGGATTCTTCACTTAGCAGTAAATCCAAAGATGTGAGCATCATTAATATTTTTCTACAACAATCATGGGAAATGCGGTTTAATAAAATGTGCCATGACAACGGGCTAAGCACCATGGGAAATTGACTTTATAAAACACCTGGGTTGCCAAGGATAGCCATTGCTGCATTGGGTTTCTAAGGACTATTACAATGGTGATCTGCAACCCTTATCAGTGGTGACTAAATCCCGGGCATCACATAGACTCCAAAAATGAGCATAATATGCCTTTTTAATTATACAAATTCTGAAATCTTTATTCACAAACATGATCGATATGTGCTCCCCTGCAATCATGCTCAGTCAGCCAATGGCTAGGACCTACAGAAGGAGCTTACTGTTTACAGTTTGAGAAGAAAGATTCTTCTTAACCCCTTAAGGACCAACCTTCTAGAATAAAAGGGAATCATGACATGTCACACATGTCATGTGTCCTTAAGGGGTTAAAGGGACACTATAGTCACCTGAACAACTTTAGCTTAATAAAGCAGTTTTGGTGTATAGAACATGCCCCTGCAGCCTCACTGCTCAATCCTCTGCCATTTAGGAGTTAAATCCCTTTGTTTATGAACCCTAGTCACACCTCCCTGCATGTGACTTGCACAGCCTTCCATAAACACTTCCTGTAAAGAGAGCCCTATTTAGGCTTTCTTTATTGCAAATTCTGTTTAATTAAGATTTTCTTATCCCCTGCTATGTTAATAGCTTGCTAGACCCTGCAAGAGACTCCTGTATGTGATTAAAGTTCAATTTAGAGATTGAGATACAATTATTTAAGGTAAATTACATCTGTTTGAAAGTGAAACCAGTTTTTTTTTTTCATGCAGGCTCTGTCAATCATAGCCAGTGGAGGTGTGGCTAGCGCTGCATAAACAGAAACAAAGTGATTTAACTCCTAAATGACAGTGAATTGAGCAGTGAAATTGCAGGGGAATGATCTATACACTAAACTGCTTTATTTAGCTAAAGTCATTTAGGTGACTATAGTGTTCCTTTAATAGACACTTTTTTTGTTCCTTAAAAAGAAGCCTCTTTAAGAAAAACACAATTATTCTAGGATTCTAGGACTTCACTGACTCTTGAGCAAATAAAGTTTTTGGAAGTATAAATTACAGATATGATAGATCTAGATCACACGGTAGATTTGCTTTTAAAAAAAAATGAATATGTGCATTTTGGCACACACATGACACAGAATTTCTGAATGAATATACGTGGGGTTACGTCTGCCTTTTACGAAATGTCATAACATTTATATAGAAAACACATTGCAGATACTGGAAATGGCAATGAATAATGCACAGAAAATATTCTTATGGAGTGAAAAAATGGAAACTTTGATTTTATTAACAGTGAGTTATGGTGCAATGAGTCAGTGATGTAAAGCTGATAAAGACCAACAATATCACAGGGATTTATATAGACTTGACTTAGACAGAGGGGCTGGACTTAGGATATTGGAGAATCCTTCAGTGATGTGAAGTGGTTATGGTGCCTGGATCAGCATGTGCAGCGTTTTACTATGAAATGTTGCACATACCACGTTTAACCGCTTCGCGGACGGAGAGATCTAACTCCATCCGTGGCAGCATCACTGGGGTGTCATCTGCAGCCCGGAACAAGAGTTCGGGGTTGACCAATGTTAGTTTTGTGCAAATTTCACTGCACTGCAGAATGTGTGCCATTGGCTGAGTGTGGTCAGCTGATGCTCTCAGCCAATGAATGGCTACAGCTGTTGGCATCTGGCATCTGCAGCTCTGCAGGATCCAAAAACATGTCACAAGACCACCAAGGAATCCTGGAGCCCAGCAGGGACTAAGGTAAGCAGGCAAACTGTTGCTAAACAGGCCAAAGTGTTTATGATGAATGGAGTAATCCATTAACAACAACAAAAGGGTTGTTGTAACTACTGGCTTCAAGGACAACAAGTTGTAGCAGACATTGGTTATGGCACTTAGTGTGACACTAAACTTATAGCAGACATGATAGATCTGATCTGATCTGTGGAACTCTGAACTATCTATCCTGTTAAACCTTGCTTTAAGGGACACTCCAGGCACCCAGACCACTTCTGCCCATTGAAGTGGTCTGGGTGCCAACTCCCACTAACCTTAACCCTACACGTGTATTTTATAAACTGCAATAATTACCTTGCAGTGTTAAAAGCCCTCCTCTAGTGGCTGTCTTTTAGACAGCCACTCTTTTAGACAGCCACTAGAGGGACTTCCGGGATTTTAAAACCCGAAAAGTGTTTTAAATGACGCTGGACGTCCTCACGCTATGCATGAGTTCTTCCAGAGTCGCCGGAACCACCCAGGAAAGCATTGAATAATGTTTTCCTATGGGGAGGTCTAATACGCGCATGCGCATTATGTCTCCCCCGCCGGCTAACGTCAGCGAGGGAGGAGCATGGGCGAAGCCTGACCCAGCGCCGAGGGACATCAGCACTAGATTCAGGTAAGTCACTGAAGCGGTTTTAACCTCTCCAGCAACATGGGATGGGGGGGTGGGAGAGGGGCACTGCAGGATTCTGCAGTGCCAGGAAAACTGATATGTTTTCCTGGCACTGTAGAGTCCCTTTAAGAGAGGCTCATTCGGACAATAACTGTATCCACTTGCTGTTAGAGGGCATTCTCTTTACATTCCTCAGTCTCACTGATCTCTCTCATTGCTTTTTTTTCTTTTTTTTCTTTACTAAAATATGAGTTAGGAAATTAAAATATAACTGAACATCATTAAAAGGCCACGCTCAACGTCCAGTGTGGACAAAACTTACACAATTCAATATTGCCAAGATTAGAGTGGTGCTTTAAAGCCGAAGAGACCCTTCTCCTGAATTGTGTGACATTAAACTGTAGGACAGCACCAGGACTTGCAAGATTTATAGGTTCTGATGCATAGAGTGGCCCTTTATATAACTGCTAAAATAAAACATCACAACCTAAAATTTACTACAAGAAAAAAAATATATTAAAAAAAAACTTTTATTTTAAAAATGATAAAACCAAAAGATATCTCATGGATCCTCATGAAGTTACAAATTTTCAAATAGTATTATCATTTTTTTCTCTACCCTAGTATTTTAATCCTCTCTTTATTTATACGATGCTATGGTAAAAAATGATAAAATTAACACTGCTTAACTTGCCAAAACAAATTTTACAAAATGCAGGGGTAACAAAACACACATAATAATTGAAATGTCTATTAGTCGATCCTGATAGAGTACAGAAATCTGTTAATCACTGATTGCACTTGCCTGAAGAACAGTACCAGCAGAACTCTTGTATCTTTTGAGATCTGATAACTTAACTAACGGAAAATGGCCTTTAACTATGTTTCTCGGGTTTCCAAACATTGTTACCATCAAGATGCAATGTAATAACACGGGTTTTGCCCAAAGAAAAGATAATGTAACAAAATATCCCATTTCCAATGCAGAATGAAAACCTAAAAAGACGAACACGTTTTATCCACAGGGATATGAAATGGTTACTATAGCTTAGCAACAGGCAAATGCAGCAACCATTCAAAAACTGATAAATAAATACATAAAAACCCTGCCTTTTTAAATAGAGTAAGAAGTATTCTGTGGCAAAATTGTGGTCAATGAAACTACCTGGAAAAATGGAAATATTTTAATAATAAGGACCACCAAAACTTATTATTAGAGATTGTTTATGTTTTCAAAAGGAAACCGAAAAAACATCTGATATAACAAAATTTAAAGGAACACTCTGAATTATTAATTCACAATTTTGTAGCTATACCCTCAATGAAAATGTGCGTGCATTTATTTCTGCATTTTTTTGATTAGGGGTACGTCTAAAAACAGCCAGCAAAAGCTGCAGATCTCGTCTGCAGCCCCTCCCTACTTTCCCCAGACGAGTCTTTCACATTACTAAAGTAATGATTTCAAGGTAAATTCAAAGTAAATTTTAAATTTAAGGCCAGAGTAGCTAATGGGAAGCAAAGCTGGATTTGTCCAACTTAAATTTGAAGTTTACTTTGAATTCACCTTGAATTTTCACTTTAGCGAAGAACCCTGTCAATGTCTCATTGAGAAACCTCTGTGTGCTGAAATCACAAGCGTGTGCATGCGCTCTAGACGTTAATACTTTAATACCGTTTATTGAGTAGTGGTAAAGAAGGCGAGCTAGCACACCACTGACTGACTGACAGCAAGTGAGGTATTTCTACCCCCAAATATAAGCGTGACAATTTCTGATACTTTCTTGAGGAGGGGCCAAAGGAAGCGGACGCACAAATGCACCAATCCTTTCCTCAAAGGTTCTATATCACCAGCCCGGGCTGAGGGCATCAAAAGACGCTTTAAGCCAATCAGTAGCTCCCCATTCACAAAACAGCCTGAAAAATGCTGGATGGATGCTCATTGATCTCCTAGACATAATTTACTTAACACCCCACAATGTCTAGTGTCTCGGCACATCAGCTATTTTGGGACCATCCACACACTACTTGTGGATGGGTAGATGCACTTAATCTCCTAGAAGTTCAGCACCAAAGATATTCTGACAAAAGCAATATATATAGCTTAATAGGGGGGGGAGTGGGGGGGGGATAAAAGAGTAAACAAATTTGGCATGACCATAAAACCACTGGATGCAATGCTTACTTGGCCCCAGGTTAGTAAAAGTGGGACATCAGGCAACAAAAGTAAGAATTGCTGGAAATTCAAGATAAATTCAAAGTGAATTTCCAAATTTAGACGAAAATAGTCAAACTTTAGTTCAGCTATTTTGGCCTCTGAAATTGCCTTTAGAATATATTATGAATAACCGTGCCCGAATTTCAATAAATCTGAGATTTTCTAGATTATGAATGTATTTGCACACGTTCCTCACCACCTCTTTCACATTACATATTAACGTAGCATGATGTTTGTTTTGTATAACCACTGACGTGCAGCAGTATATGTTGGTACTCTCTTAATAATTAGATACACAGACAGACAGACATTACAGCTTGTCTGCGATCAGCATCTAATTATTCTATACTGGTGTCACATTAAAACTCTGTCCAATCACTGCAGAGAAACCAACGGTATCCGACGCAGCAGAAGTTGGTGGATTTGGCAACAAACATGCAACACAGATGTAGTTGCTCCTCTGACAAAGAGGAGGTATAACTATAGATATGATGCGCTGGAAGGCAAAGTAAATGTTTATTGTACCTGCAGTAGGACGGTACCCCCGGGAATCGTTAGCTGTAAACAATACTTTGGGGCATTTTCCCAGGAGAGCAGCTGCACATCCTCAATGGCGCTGTACGAAATGCAGTTTTCCATGTACCCTGTAGGCTGGTGGAAAAAAAAAAAGAGAGAGAGAGAAACAATGAGTTATTCGGGGCTGTAAGAGCAGCTCGTGTTTATACACGTTCTATTATTACATTTTATATCTGAGGTTTTAATTGCAGGACACTTTAGTAGTTGTTGATATAAACCCACAATTTCCTTCCCAATTTTGTTATTGAACGTTTTAAATTCTAAACTCTATTGTAGCGATCATGCACGCTAATCTGGAAAGTCAAACTAAGGTTACCAATGATGTTTTGACTACAATTCCTATAATCCAATACCAGGCTACAGCTGCCAACAAATTATTGGTGTTATACTCCAGGCAGGGCTACCCTATAAACTCTGTTTTAGTGGACACAGATCACCTCTACATGCTAATGAGCCGAACACACGCAGCCTTGCATCATGTATAATTAATGGCTGCTTATATTATTTCATGGACTTTAATTCTGCGCTATATTTCAAAGTATAGGGCAACTGGCACACAAAAGCAATTTATTTATTTTAGCAACTTTTAATCCAAAACCAAATGGGCAGCCACAGTTTGGCTTCAATCAGTTGTGTGTTGAGTGCTGTTGTGTCTATTACACACTGTTTGGGGTTTGAGTGATGTCCTCTCCACAGCCGTAAAAAGAGGCTGAGAAAAATCACCTGAATCTGAGTGAAAGAGATCATTCTCAGAGAATCATCAGTGCAAGTGTGCCCACAATTTATCTTGTCACCCACAAAACAGCTGGAGTAAAACTACACAGTCATGGGATAAATTAATCTTGATAGTGCCAGGCTAATTAGCTGTATTAGAGGCATGGTAAACACTAGAAGTGGCACTTAGTAGATCTATTAGTGTCAGTCATTAGAACCATAAACCAAATTGCATGTAGCGTAGTGAAAAGTCACCTGTCTCCCGCAGTCCTGTACTGCAGGTAAATCGTGTGTTCTAAACGAGACAAGTAATGTACCTACAACAATGTTACTGTGAATACACTGAACCCTGCCGCAACTGTTTCAAAGAGTAACACAGTTATAAATTGAAGTTTGTATTGTTGGAATTCAAGATACATAAAAAATGTCAGGCCAAAATAACTGAACTGTATACTCATTGGACTAGGGAATGTTTTTCGAGCACAGCTGTTGTGATCTAAATGTTCATTTTCTCATTATATTCACACCTTATCTGTTAATATTGTGTTCAGCTTGGCTACTTTGGCCTAGAATTTGACATTTACTTCAATATCCCGACAATTCACATTTTAGTGAAAGACCCTGTGTGAGTGTCCCTTTAACGACCACTTGGTGGTCTAAAAACTAAACAGCCCAACTGTAGTGAACTGGAAACTAAAATTAAAAACCAAAGCAAAATAACTGAGCCGCTACTGTAATGGAGTTAATTTCTCAAAATTAAAATTTTTACCTAAAACCTCAAAATTAAAATTTCAATTCACTAAAATTTACTATTTAGCAAATAATCTCCACTTATACATTCTATGAACCACATAACACATCTCGAGACTTCGATTATTCGTTATTCAGTAAAGTGAGGGCGCGTGGATTTCAAATTTAAGGCCAACGTAGTTAAAATGGAAGCACAGCTGATTTAGAGAACTTGTCTCTCTAGTGTGCCTATTTTTGACATTCAATTTGAAATCCACTTTAGTGGATAACGCTGATACAGTATTGCCACGCACCGAAAGGAGAACAACATGGCCGTTTGAAACCATCTGGCAGAGTAACCAGCTGTAGCTACAGGTATTGGTTCTTAAAACCAGTTTTCTTCTTGGTCAAGAACACTTGAGACCTGCTGGTTGCCATGGTGAATACACTAAGTAATGTGACTCACTGAGTGCATTCACTTCAAGCTTGTGTACACTTGAGCTATGCATGAGTGTTCAAAGGCAGCTGTGCCATGCGAACGAACTGTATCAGAGTTCACAGCAGCTATACCAAGACTGCTATGTTCTTAGGTTACAAGGCCTGTAACTTAATATATACTTACGCACAGACCTCTGTCCATTATAATCAACAGCTTGGCGTACACACACATGGGCTTTAGAACTCAACCGAGTCAAAGTCAAAGCAGGCTGTTTATTATAATTTACATGACAGATGTTCGCAAGGATTGACTCTCTCACTGAATTATGCTGCTCGCATTATTAAACTCAGGGCGCTCCTGAACACCTCAAGACGGCACCGCAGGGTAAACATATAAAATAGGCCAATCAAGATTTATTAAAATGTATCTAGGATCCAACATTTAAAAAAAAATGTTTTTTATAGAGACAGTAACAATATTATTTGGTACACAGATCTAGTATCAACATGTGCATATACATCCCAGTATATATGGGACATGCATCGCATCATTACAAAAATAAGGGCAAATTGCATTCAATAGGCCTATCTTTGAACTTTACGGGCTTGTCAGGTCTAAGCCTTCCGGTACAATCAATGCCTGTTTTAATTGTTAATGCAACTACATTTTTACATTTAAGATAACACAATCTATCTGTTTAGAACCCTGACAGCCTCCAAGATCAGAAACCTATTTAATATGCTCCCTTTAAGAGTGGCCTAATGTATCCAGGAATTCTCAATCAGAACTCAATGGGAGAAAAGGAGAGGATCATCTCACTTTCCTATTGGTTAAATACATCTCTGCCAAACACACACTAAGCACATTTGATTTAGTTCATTATATTGTCCAGCTTTACACCAACAACACATGCTTAAAATAGTGTTTGATGTAACCAGTCAAACTGTCAAGGGACTCCGTGATGAGTAGATACAACAACTATTTATCACATATAAACCACAATCACCAAACATCTTTTAAACCGATCATGATTTAAATTACAATTTGTGGACGTGAATATTTGCTTTGATAATGTGCAAATAAACAACCTTGCATCCTTTTATTCTATATGTAAGCAAAGTTTACCTCATGGAATTTTAGATACAATTTTGCCTTTAAAATGTAAGTGCCAATTTTCTAAAAATTACATCATTTAATAAAATTTTCTCTTAAATTGATGCAAACGTAAATTAAGAAGAGAAATGTAAACACTCTGGATTATTCACGAAGGTGAGAATTCAAAGTGAATGTGATTGAAAGGCCAATGTGCCCAAAATGGAGTCAGCGATACTTACAGTTTGGGTACTTTGGCCCTAAACTCCCAATTCCCTTTTAATTCACTCTGAATTCTAGTTGTAATGAATAGCTCTGATTGTCTCATTTCGACTTTTATCAGTGTGTTTGCTCTACGCTGACTGCCAGGTGCAAAGGACAGAGCTTATAGTAATGATTGACTGGGATCTAAGATGGAGACGCCCAGTGGCAGGATAAAGAGGTGTGGATTTTTTACGTTTCATGTTATTTTTTATACTTCACAAACACAAACTTGTTTAATATATACGTAAGCATAATATTACTAAAAATCTGGGAAGTGACAGTACCCCTTTAAAACTTTATTGAAAACTGCAATCGAAATGAAATCTTAATACATTATTAATGTCGTTAAGAAAAAGGTAAAAAAAAAAGGCAGAGGTTGCTGTTTCTCCCCCTACTCCTCCTACTGACGACAACGGATGAATTATGATATAAAAAGCAACTTCTCATACAATGCGCCTAAGCAAAGTGAACGTACAGAGATCAGATGTCCACCGTTTCACATCAACTCACATTTTGGCGTTAGGCTCGTTACCCATTTCACATGTTTATATTATACACAAAAGCGTAAAAACTATAAACAAAACGAAAATTCTTGCATTTGCTACAAATCCCCAAAACAGCATCTACAGTAAACTCTGCTCAAACCAGGAAGTGGCTCGGCCAATGGGCATGCTCCTTCACCTTGGTTATGGCACTGTTGAGCTTAACCCTTAAGAAAATGAATGATTACAAAATAATAACAAACAAACAAACACTTGCATAACTGTAACTTAACCAATACATTGCACCTAAAATGTGTGGGTGCCAAGTTAATAGGAACCTGGACAACAGAGAGTTAAAAGACGACCAGCGACGTTTTGCAAAGCTCTTTTTTTTAACACATTTTGTGACCCTGATCATGGAGGGTAATGCTGCCAATTCATTGTTATGCAATCAGTCGTCATGTGAATTTACAGAGTTGTCTATTACAATGGTGTTTTGCACAGCTTGGCCAAAACCCCATCGGCCCTCACTCATTTGGATACACATGTCCACGTATGTCGAAATGTCAGTCATAAGACTTAGACATATGTTCCGTGAAGTTTTAAACCCTGCAATTGTGTTTAAAAAAAAAAAAAAAAAGAAATTCCTTTTTTGTCAAAATGGGGCAACTAGGACAGATGTACAGATGGCTGGGAGAAACACAACTGGGTAACCGTGATTCTTACACATGTCCCTACTGGTACCTATCTCTCTGAGTAACTTATATAGATCTCCCCAGATATACCCCTTCCTCATAAATGGGAGGCTAGCTCCTAAACTCTCCAAATATTTGTCAAGCCGTGACCTGTATGACATAATTCTATTTCTGAAAATAAAAAGGAAATAAAATATGCATGGAGAGCAGTCCCCTAGTTTAGAGTCAGGCATTTAAATAGTGTTTCTGCTCCAATTATACAAGTGACGATTTCTATTGAAAACATCCCATTTATAAACTGATGTAAAAAATCACAGACTTTAATTTCGCCATTCCCATTTTGTAGTTTAGTGTATAACCTTGTTGGTGAATTACTGAATAAGGCCCATGTACGTTTCTTTACTGGCTACTGGAATAAGCATAAAATAGTCATTTAAAGCCGATCATAAACTAACGGGGAAAAAAGGAGACGGCCTACAAAGCTCGCACTTATGCTCCATGACTTATAAGATAGCACTTTTTACCTACTTTAGAATTAGACACATTTTTTTATTCACTAAACAGGCAATTCTGGATAACTGTCAAAGGTTTTTTGGGTTTGTTTTTTTACAATTTTTTTAAGTAAGCAAAATTATATATATATATATATATATATATATATATATATTGTATTTAGCAGGTCTGTGAGGGTTCCATTCTTGCACTCTGTAAAAATGTAAAACATCTTTCTATAACTCCAATAAAACAGAAATGTCCTGACTCCCCAACACGAATGACCATTTGACATGATGCGATTTCTTAACAGGAAGTTCTTAATGAGAACATCTGTGCAGGCCGTTCCCCATTATTAGTGCTATACCAATAAAGCACTCAGCAGCTGGGGAGGATGACTGGTTTCAGAAATGGAAACTGTCAAAGTATACAGTGAGGAAGATGTAAATGAAGGAACATGCAATGGGACGACTCACAGATTTGCCTTGTTGTGTCTACCGTGCTATTATTGTGATGTGAACTTCAAATGGTGTGGTAGATCTAAACGGATCTGTGACTGTCCCCTGTGTAGAGCATCATGGGAGTTGTAGTTTGCAACAGCTGGAGGACATACAATTTTGGTCTCTCATTGGCTATAACTAAATTTGTGGATGTGGAGATCACGTACGGAATTGGGGCTTGTAGGAAAATCCGCAAGCAATGGGATTTGTTCTCCCCAATTAACTTGTCGAATTTAGATCCTCCACGTACACACATAGCTTCTCGTATATTATATGACATAGGGCCAATACTAGCTTTAAATGCTTTTGATTACGGCCTATTTAAATGTTGGGCACAGTGTTATCAGCAGAGGTTTTCCAGGGGAAGGCAAAACCCATTGCACCATGTGTCACGTGCGCTATTTCTATCAAAGGAAAGGCACATTTTAGGGTGGTACAACCATATGCTACAGATGCCAATGGTTGGACAATATTGTAGAAAACTTTAAGAACTGAAAAAAAATTATAACACATAAACTCCATATTTTATTAAAGAGTTTGGTATTGTCCAATGAAAAAAAATATATATATACATATAATACATATAAAGAATACATCCTATATATATAAAATCACTTTCCCATAATCTATAGGTGATCATGAAGATCACTGTTATCTAGTGATTTCGTATTTTATATTACGAATCATTGAAATCAGGTTTTACTTGGTTATTTTTACCAATATAATTTGTATTGAATTTCTTGAACATTGTATTGAACATTACACTATAACAAAAAATAAAAGAAAAATGATGTAAAATACAAAATTAAACATGGAACAAGATGATACCCCATTCGTGGCAAAGTTTGGAGTCTTACTCATGGGAATAATATAATAGTATCAGTATTTATAAAGCACCAACACATTCAGCAGCGCTGTACAATAGCAGGACTAAAAGAAAAGTATTTGCAAGAAGACGAGTTGGACACACAGGAACTGAGGAATTGAGAGGTTATAGAGGGCCCTGCTCAAACAAGCTCACATTCTATGTACATATGACTAACGAGGAGTATAATTTCTGTCTTGGCCAAAAATGGAAACAAGAGCATGCATCACTTTGAGACAACTGTGTCATTCAAAAGCTTTAGCTTTGAATGAGACAGTTGCTTCACTCTTCAGGCTGAACAAAAAGCAGGTAACGTGATTTCGACATCAACTGAAGAGAATTAATAGGGATGGACCCTATTCACTAATAGTTCACATCAGAACAACCGAGTTGCATGTTTTACACCAAATTAATAATAAGATAGAGAATCCTCGATAATTTTCATTTAGCGAATACGCCCTTGGAGGTGTATTTCGAAACATTCCACGTATGTAAAAGCCAGCATTGTGAACAGCCATAGGTTGTTAATAAGAATGTGTCTGTTGTCAAACTACAAGTCGATGTTCTGCTGCCAATCTTTTGCTGAACAAAGACCTGCTAAGAGCTATGGAAGTTATTGTTTAAACAAGATCTGGACCTCTGCCTCTTGGCTACCCCTGCTGCAAATACAGATTTGCATTCGAGATATGGCAACGTGCAACGCACACAAAGTGCACACCAACATTAACCCTCCGAGTGCCACTGCCAAGCTCAGCATCACCTGTGTGACTGTAAACCATGGGTAGGTGGCACACACCCATATGAAATAACATTACTCAGCCCACCTATGCTTTGGAAATGAGAGGTGGCTAATAATAGGCATGAAGAGAACACTGTTCGCGCCTACGCTGTCCCATGCCCAGAGGCTCCTGGGTAAGAATGTCACCTATGTTATATTTAGTACTCTCATTAAGAAACTATGGGATGGGCAGGATTGGCTGAAAGGTTTTAGACGCTTACTTGCTGAAGGAGAGCTCACTGCAGGAGAATCAAATCCCAAGTCATTTCTAATGCACTGCTTTTCTTTTTAACATTTTGAGATTGATGTAACGTATTTGAAAAGTTTTTAATGCAGTATCTCTATGATGTACATGAAAATAGATACTGGGGTGTATTCACTAAATACTGATTTGTAGTAACCTTGGGGGATTTCTTTCTAATCAGCTATTTTGACTTTAAGCTTTGTGATTCTGTTTTTCTTCACTTCAATTCAATGTCTAATGAATAAACCCTTTTTTGTCTGTTTTTGAAAGTTCCACCAATTCCCCAAACTTACACAAGTGAGGATCATGGGCTAAGTAACTAGTGAACCGAAAAGGGGAATTAACTCTGAAATAAGACCGTTCCTCTTTAACCCTTTAAAGGAACACTAAATCATTAGGAATACAAACCTGAATTCGTAACACTTGGGCTTACATTTTCTAGTCTTATGCCAACACTATATTGTCTGTGTAACTATCTAATTTAGTGCCCTCCCCCCTCCCATTTGCCATAAAAGTGTTAAAAATAAGAGGCATGATTTTAACCCCAAAGTTGCTTCCAGAGGTGATGACCACTCCCCCCGAGACAGCATCCGGCTTCAAAATTTTCAGATTCAGGAAGTGTGGAGTGCCGCTGAGCAGTGGTGCCGCTGATTGGCTAAGAGAGGTCAGCTGACTTCCCATTCACTATACTGGCTTGCAAAGAAACTTACCTTTCTCAAGTCAGTTTAGTGAATGGGGAGTGACTGATCTCAGCCAATCAGCGCCGCCCCTGTCCAGCCGCACTCGGCACCTGAATCTGAAAAATTCTGCAGCCAAATGCCGCCTGGGGGGAGTGGACATCACTGTTGGAGGCAACTTTGGGGTTAAACCGTTCAAGAACGTTATAACCCCTTGTGATAAGAGTGCCTGCAGGGGCCTCCTGCCACCATAACAACATAATTTAGATGAAGTTGTTTTGGTGCTTGGAGTGTCCCTTTAATTGGCATTGAAATCATATGGATTTCATAGAATGACAAAAAAAAAAAAAAGTACAATTATGAGAAACGTGTGTGCGTATTTTCCCAAAAACTCATGTCATAGTGAAAGACACTAAAGGGACATAAATTGCATCAATAGGAATAATGTTGCAAATAACACTTCCCCTGCTTTGTCTTGACCTATCAGTTTCCTCATCTAATCTATATGATTGCAAGATGTCAAATGACATGACCCTCCTCAAGTACAGCCATGGTGTTTTAGGACTGCAGGAAGTGAGACACGCAGACAAAGTCTGTCTTATTTAAGGTCCGGGAATAGTTTAGCCTTTAAACTTTAAAATTTTGCAATTTCTCCTGCTCAAGACTGTGATTTACGTCCAACAGTAGCTGCTGGTGCACAATATAAAAACGAACACTCGCACTTTCCAGAACAAGTGTGGACACCGAGAGACGCACAGATGCGTACAATACATTTCCTTCCAGATGCACACAATACATTTTCTATTGCATATTTCTTTTTTTGTTTGTGTGACGTAGGTGAAGTTTTGTAATTCTGCACATTATTAGCGCATAGCATTCTTCAAAAAGAAACAAAATACTCTTGGATTACCCCTTCGGTAACAGGGGGGTGTATAGCACAATATTTTGTCAGATGGCATATGGCGAAACAATTAAGAGATCCTACTGCGTCTACTTTGTATTTTGTCCCTGGAGTGTTACGTTAAATAATATAAATATTATCACTGTGGTCAAAGATTGTTAAATATTTAACACTCGAGGAAGAGTGATACAGTCTTATTTGTTTGTAGTGGAATTCAAGATTTAACTTGGGAGGGAAGGTTATGTTGCTAGATGAAAGGTTTTGTAAAATTTAAAATATGCTAGGCAGTGTGGGCTATAATGTCCGACAAAATGAGCCTTTGGTTGGATATATGTGAAGAAGATCATCACCAGGCTAACATGAATGCATTTATATATATATATATTTAAAACACACATGCCAACTGTCCCGAATCTGATGGGTAAGTCACAATGTACGTGTACTGTCCTGTTGTCCTGCTATTGGTCTCTTCAAAAGTACACAGAGAGGCAACAACCTTCCCTCTAGGTAAGTTTAGAGTCAATTTATATATTCTGCAGGCACGTTCGCCAGCAAAGGCATAGCTTAAAAGATATACTAAAATGGCACACTACAGTCACCAGAACAACTACAGCTTAATGTAGTCATTCTGGTGAGTATAGTCAGTCCCTGCAGACTTTTTAATGTAAACACTGCCTATTCAGAGAAAAGTTAGTGTTTACGCTGGTGCCTAATAACACATATAAGTGCAGCTACACAGACGGCCACTAGAGGTGATTCCTGGGTCAGTGTTGCATAATGTGCAGCACTGATGTTCAGCGTCTCCACGCAGATACTCAACGTTCCCCATAGAGATGCATTGATTTAATGCATCTCTATGAGGCGATGCCAATTGGCGCTTTGCAGTGTTTTGTCATGCATGCGCAATAGACTTCCATGCTCTTTAATTGGAAGCATTGTATTGGCTGAGATTGTCAAGGTTGATGGTGGGGCTAGCCACGAGGAGACCCATGCGTGCCGGAATAAAGGTGAGTAAAATCATGTTTGTATTCCTGTCACTATAGTGTTCCTTTAAGGGAACATCCTCCACACTCAAGAAAGATGTGCAGCCTCCCTGTTCCCGAATGCCAGGCATGGCATTCCAAAATTCTTAGTGTAGGCTCGTGGGAGGGTAGGGTGACTGCATGTGCAGCTGCCTACAGAAAATATAGTGATAAGAGTGCATGGTGGTAAAAAAAAATCCAAGGAGGCAAAACTTCAAAAAAAGAAATAGTAAAATGACTTTTCTAAAGAACGCGTCTGTTGACGATGGTTGACACAAAGTATGAAGAAAATAATATTGTCTATAAAGTGACACCAACACATTTGCATTAGCGGATGCACAAACAATTTCAAACACTCACTATAAAAATAAAGTATAACCAAGAGGCCAAAAATAGTCCATGTTTTACTTTCAACAAGTTATAACTCCCAATCTTGCGTTGCCATGTACCAACAAAATCTGCACACGTGAAGCACTTGTGTACTAACCTGAAAGGTCAAATCAGAACATTTTGTGGATTTCTTTTCAAACCCATCTGGCTCCTTATCTCTAAGTATTGACTAATTTAAGCTGCTACAGAACGTCTTAGAATGAAGCAGTGCAGTAAATGACAACTTTCAAAGCATTTTGTAGCTTTTATTTTGTTTTTTACTTATGTGCCATAAATCACTTAAGGTACCAAACAATGACAGTGTTTTTGGCGTGATAAACCATCAGAAGATGTTATACAAGAGGCCACATATAAGCTCATGCTATATTCCACTGGCACCAACAGAGTTAAAGGGACACTATAGGCACCCAGACTACTTCAGTTTACCAAAGTGGTCTGGGTTCAGTGCTCCTGTCACCATTAGTCTTGCAATGCGAAACATTGCAGTTTTCGATAAACTGCAATGTTTACACTGCAGTACTAAGATTGCCTCTAGTGGTTGTTTAGGATAGGAAAGCATTGAAGGTACAGCGTTGTTTTACTGAGTCAACTTCTCTGAAACTCCAGGAAGCGCCTCTAGTGGCTACAACTTCTCTGAAACTCCAGGAAGCGCCTCTAGTGGCTACTCCAGGAAGCGCTCTCGTGGCTACAACTTCTCTAAAACTCCAGGAAGCGCCTCTAGTGGCTACAACTTCTCTAAAACTCCAGGAAGCGCCTCTAGTGGCTACAACTTCTCTAAAACTCCAGGAAGCGCCTCTAGTGGCTACAACTTCTCTGAAACTCCAGGAAGCGCCTCTAGTGGCTACTCCAGGAAGCACCTCTAGTGGCTACAATTTCTCTAAAACTCCAGGAAGCGCCTCTAGTGGCTACAACTTCAAGTTTTAGAGAAGTTGACTCAGTAAAACAACGCTGTACCTTCAATGCTTTCCTATCAGGAAGGCCAAATGCGCATGCTGTGCGCGGTCGCCATGCATGCACTTTAGGTCCCTCCCCCCATTGCCTAACGTTAGAGAAAGCTGAGCACAACCAGAATCTGGAATTGGTTAAGTGAATAAAGGTTTTTTTTAACACTTTATGTTGCTGGGGGGGAGCCGCGGGGACAGAGGGACACGTTAGTGTTAGGAACACATCTTTGTATTCCTAACACTAAAGTGTTCCTTTAAAACGTTCCCAAACTGCCACCATATTCTAAATAAAGTGACATGATCATATAGCTTCCCAGCTCTCATTTGGCAACAGATCTATAGCAGGGTTATTTAATGTGAGAATTCAAAGTAAAGTTCGCCTTTAAGGCTGGCGTAGCCAAACTGACCACATAGCTGACTTAGAGAATTGTTACATTTTGGCTATTTTGACCTTAATTGGAAATTTACTTCGAATTCTTACTATGGTAAATAACCCTGCAGGAGACATCAACTGCAGGGGGTTCGAATGCAAACTATGGGCATTCCAGAAATAAAAATGTAAGAACAGAACTATAAAGAGCCTGTTAAAGTTTTGCACTGTGTCTGAGAATTGTAGTCCTTTTGTTCCATGTGACGTGCAGTAGATTCTACCGGTGAAGTGATACATTGCATTGCACCATCAAATCTTTCATGAAAGTTATGGAGACAAAACTTCACAACAATATTGATCGGATTTCTCAGTTTCAACGTTGCGTTTCATTTGACTGAATTGCACTAACATCTTTTGAGAATTTTTTTTCTAGTATTTTATTGTTATGTTTATTGGATCAAAAGTTACAAATGTGTATGAAACGTGTGTGTGGAGACGGGGGAAAGGAGGGAGAGAAGGTTGGTTTTGTTTTTATTTTTGCTAAAGGCTTTGCCCCAGTTTATCTACTTCTCTAAAGTCATCTCGTCCTCATTAACAATACTCGTTATCATCAAATGCAACAGCCATCCCCAAGTACAAACAGTCATAACATCTTGGAGTAATCTTAGCATTATCGTTTTCTAAACAAACTATGGTGATCTGCAGCTAGCTTCATGCTAAATAATCTCTTCTCCTCTAGACATGACCGCACTGCTTCTCTGCCGTATAAAAAGACATTTATTTGGTACATTTCTGTATATTAGAAGTAGTTTTTTATTTCCATTTTTCAATTGTGTGTTAATTAAGTAAATGAAGCAAAGGTAGGTAGCATTGTGGTACACGAAGGTACCCATGAAAATAAGATCCATAGAGATAAAAAGTAAGACACAGAGGTCTCCAATGCCATGTCGATACAATAAACTGTTCGGAGCGATAAGAGTGGGTACCCTTTGGGGGGTCATGTCCCATCTACTTCAAGTCCAAAGAAGCATCAATCAAAGACCATGCTTGGAATGTATAATTAGCAAAGTGAAGTATGCAGTTCGTCCTCCCAGCCTTAAAAATAGCTGGGTGAAGAAGAAAAACTTTGATTTTATAGGTCATCACAGGTTGTGATGCTTCATCAACTGCATCAGATTCCGTGGGTAAATAAACCTGTCTCTTCCGCGCTCGTTCACCAGCGGGAGATCATGGTAGGGGAAGAGAGAAGGGGAGAAAAAAGTAGTAGACCTTTTTTGGAATGGATTTTACCTTGGAGTGGTATTGGGGGGGGGGGGTTCACTCCAATTAATACCCCTCAATCATAATGGAATACTCAAATGTAAAAAGCTCACCACCACCATAAAAAATAAATAAATTTAAAAAAAAATAACATCTGGAAAGCAATTTCTTTATTTTTTTTATTTCAGTACCTGTATATATACATACTACAACAATTACATAGACAAAAACCAATAAACAAAAGACAAAAGACAAAACAAAACATAAAATCATATCACAACACTAACCAACATTATTTAGTGGTGTATAAACTTAATAACCCAATCTCTATTATATTCATAAGCCATATTTGCATACAAATAAATATATAAAAAATAAAGACTGAATGCTGTCATGTTTTACATTTTTTACGCTTATCTAATACACTGCTACTCTAATATATACTTTTATAAATTGCATAAACCAATATATAAAGCTTATTTGAGAGCATAAGACCTTTTTTATAACGCCACTAACTAATACATTATTTTATTTTAATTAATTTAATTTAATTTCTCTACCACCTTCTTAACCATAACCTAACTCCTATATATACATATTCCTAACATTAAACCATTTTTGCCAAATTTTTTAAAATTTTCCTTCCCCTCCTGCCAAACGACTAGCCATTCTTTTATAGCAACTTGAAGAGTCTAAGCGTACCATAACCTCTTTGAACAAAGGTGGCTGAATTTGTTTCCACCTATAAGCTATAGCTATTTTAGTTGCTAATAAACAGTGTATCATTATTGTTAATACTTCCTCCTTAGGTGTTGTCTGAAACATGTGAAACAGATAGCTTTCTGGTTGCCACTTAATATCTACCTTTAATCCCATTTGAAAAAAAAAATGGAAAGCAATTTCTAATCTCAACATGATGATCGGCCCAAGATATTAAACCCATACCTAAAATGTGGAATGAGAACGATATTTACTATGAGCATGAGGCCACGGGTATATTATCCAGGATAAGATGTTGTGTGTGTCAGGTCGGTTATTTCTCATTGTAAGATCAGGGTCATCAGATATCAAAGCACTTCACTACAATGTTAATTGACACCCCAGTTGGTTTCACAATCTTGGCTCCATCAGAAAGCAGAGTGCTTTAATAAGGTGTTCCAGATGTAGATACGTACAGAGGTAACCCAAATCGTCAGAAACAGAAAACATAAATCCGAAAATACATCAATCCCTAATGAAAGATAAGCAGAGGGCCAAATAAACAAAAAAAAATCTCATATGCATGCAGATTTTCCCCGTAAAACTCTTAAAGGGACACTATAGTCAACAAAACAACCTTCGCTTTATGAAGCAGTTTTTAAAGGGACACTGTAGGCACCCAGACCACTTCTGCTCATTGGAGTGGTCTGGGTGCCAACTCCCACTACCCTTAACCCTGCAAGTGTAATTATTGCAGTTTTTCATAAACTGCAATAATTACATTGCAGGGTTAACTCCACCTCTAGTGGCTGTCTACTAGACAGCCACTAGAGGTCACTTCCTAGTTTCTAGCACAGGTTTCCTGTGCTAGAGCGTCGCTGGACGTCCTCACGCTGTGTGAGGACCTCCAGCGTCGCTCTATTCCCCATAGGAAAGCATTGAAATGATTTTTCAATGCTTTCCTATGGGGAGACGTAATGCGCATGCGCTGCATTTCCGCGCATGCGCATTAGGTCTCCTCGGCCGGTGGGCGAGATTAGTCTCGCCCACCGGGCGACGTAATCACCAGGAGGAGCGTCGCGGAGGCGGAGACAGCGGCGAGGGACATCGCCGCTGTCCCAGGTAAGTGACTGAAGGGGTTTTCACCCCTTCAGTAACCAGGGATTGGGGGGTGGGAGGGAGAGGGACCCTCCAGTGCCAGAAAAACGGATCGTTTTTCTGGCACTGGAGTTTCCCTTTAAATATAGATCATGCCTCTGAAGTTTCCCTGCTCAAATCACTGCCATTTAAGAGTTAAATCACTTTTGTTTCTGTTTAATGCCGCCCTAGCCACACCTCCCCTGGCTGTGACTGACACAGCCTGCATGAAAAATATGGTTATATTTTTCATCAGAGATAACTTACTTTAAAAGTTTTTTTTTAATCACCTGCTCTGTAAGTTGGACTTATATTGAAATTAAACATAGGAGTCCCCTGAAGGGTCCAGCAAGCTATTAACAGAGCAAGAGATAATAAATTCTAAAAATAAACACAATTTGCAATAAAGGAAGTGTAGCCATTAGATGACTCTTTACAGGAAGTGTTTAGGAAGGCTGTGTCACATGCAGGGAGGTGCGACTGCGGCTGTATAAACACAGTGATTTAACTCCTAAATGGGAGTGAATTGAGCAGTGAGACTGCAGGGGCATGATTTATACACCAAAACTACTTCACTAAGCTAAAGCTGTTTTGGGGACTATAGTGTCCCTTTAAGTACACAGTTTCTTTGAGTATTCTTAAATTTCTGATGTAATCAACATGAGTGCGAGGGCAAGTGGACACAGTTTGGACCAAACTGTGACCAAATGTTTTAAGTGAAGGTTTTAAAGCCTTACAAATGATAAAAGTACTTCCAATAAAGACTTTATGCCTTGCGAATCATTACAAATTCGTATAAGGTTCCCAAAAATATCTATATAGCTGTTACAGTGGATGAGTTGAAGCACAAGACTTAAAAAATATTTTCAAACGACTCAGATGTAGGATCATTGACAGGTATTTAAAAGGAAACAGTTGGCTGTTCCGCAATTCTACCAGCATCTGTCAGCCTTCTTATATTGCAAATACCCATATACATACTAAAATACACCCATTACATTATATTATGATATTTTTTTGTGAAGGACATAATTTAGAAATCCACTTCCTTTTATGTCAAACTCTGAATCAACAAAGAGTACAACACCAAAGCAGATTAACACACCACTTCCTTCATTTCACGTCTTTCTTAATCAGCTCTTCGTGTAAACAACAGCAGTAAAATATCAGACAATGGAACAGGATGGAGCGACAATAACCAGTTGCCACACTGCCAGCACTACGTAAAATCTGGAAGTGGACATGTTTAGGGGGAGTTGGCATCAGTGGTGGTCAACAGCAAAATAGCTGATTAGGACAATTTGTTGCCAGTATTTAGAAAAAAAAAAATAATAATAATTAAAAAAGGTTTTAAAAAGCTGCTCAATGCAGATTTATAGTAGAATCTCTTGATGTTCTATGCCATGCAGGAATCTTATGTTAGAGGCGGTATAGCAGCTCTGCCCATTCCCTGTAAGTTCTTGTCTAAAATTGGCTTTTCTGGAATCTCTTCTGGATAAAACATATACGTCTGGAAGCTACTGTTCAAGCTGCTCCAAGTATGTTTTTTGCATTCTAATCCTTATTTTGTGATGGACTAAGAAAGATTATGGATTATAGCTATTTTATACTTCTTCACTCCATGCAGCCAAAAGGTCTAAGCCAGGTGTAGGCAACCTTCGGCACTACATCAAAGCATCAGGGGAGATGTAGTCCAAAACATCTGCAGTGCTGAAGGTTGCCTACACCTGTCCTAAAGTTTTGGCCATCTCATGTTCCTCTCAAGTTGTACAATGTCATTGCCTTGGCTTCAGTCATTGTTCAAAGAGGGTTGATGACCGAGATGTCAGGATTCTATATTGGACAAAAAAGGTCAAAGCATCTTGAGTGACAAAGATTGTCTACTCCTGGTCTAAGTTCTGAGTTATGACCGTCGATGCAAGGCTTAGCTTATTGGCTAAAAATCTGATGCTGCATCACTGCATCACCACTGCAAGACTTAGCTCTGGAGATCTCACAGAAGCTCCTTACAGGAGCTTCCAACTCTCCTGAAGACCACGAAGAGGTGGAAAGGGACACCCAGCGTATGAAAGCATCCAAAAAATGGTTTGTCTACTTAGGAGGGTGGAGTGTCACCAGAGCACTGTAGTGGTTATGGTGGTTGTGTCTTTAACTGACTTCATGATAAAAGAAAAGAACAGATATACAGGCAAGCAAATATGTTTGCAGATCTGAAGCACTGAAATACAGAAAAGCAAATGAGAAACACAGTCCTTGCCCCTTTCTGGCTTTCCAGGCTCCTTTCGCTTGTAACACATGTGTATTATTATTATTATTTAATTATTTATATAGCGCCAACAAATTCCGTAGCGCTGTACAATGGGTGGACTAACAGACACATAATTGAGATCAGACCACTGGACATACAGGAACAGAGGGGGTTGAGGGCCCTGCTCAATGAGCTTACATGCTAGAGGGAGTGGGGTATAGTGACACAAAGGGTTAAAGTAGGGGAATTAAATAGTTTGTTAGAGAAGGGTTTATTGAGTGCTTGGTAGGTCATTTTTGACAGTTGCAGGAAAGGAGTCATGGGATGGAGGATGAGAAGCCTGCTGACAGTTTAATTGATACGCTTTAATGAAGAAGTGAGTTTTGAAAGATTTTTTGAAGGAGTGGAGGCTGGGTGAAAGTCTGATTGAGGAGGGAAGGGAGTTCTACAGAATAGGTGCAGCCCTAGAGAAGTCTTGAAGGCGAGCGTCAGAGGTGGGGATCCGGGCAGAGGATAGGCGTAGGTCTTGGGATGAGCGCAAGGGTCTCGACGGGACATACTTGTGTATGAGGGAGGATAGGTATGTTGGAGCAGCATTATGTAGGGATTTGTAAGCAAGCACCAGAATTTTGAATTGGGCCCTATATCTAACTGGAAGCCAATGCAGGGACTGACAGAGTGTGGAGGCGTGGGAGGTGCGACCGGACAGGAAAATAAGCCTCGCAGCCGCATTCATTATAGATTGCAGCGGTGCAAGCTGGGAACATGTAAGACCAGTGAGAAGGGGATTGCAGTAGTCGAGGCGAGAGAGAACAACAGCATGAACCAGTATAGCCTTAGCCGCGTCTGGTGTTAGATATGGGCGGATGCGCGCTATGTTCTTGAGTTGGAAGCGACAGGATTTGACTATCGATTGGAAATGGGGAGTAAAAGAGAGGTCAGAATCGAGAAGAATCCCTAGGCAGCGAGCCTGCGAGGTAGAGGTGATAGTAGCGCCGTTGACTTGGATGGAGACAACAGGAGTAGCAGCACTTGAGGGATTTGGAAGAACTAGAAGTTCTGTTTTGGACAGGTTGAGTTTAAGGAAGTGAGCAGCCATCCAGTTGGAAATAGCAGAGAGGCAGTCAGAAACACGAGTCAAGGTTGGCGGAGAGAGATCAGGGGAGGACAGGTAGATTTGCGTGTCATCTGCATATAAATGATATTGGAAACAAAAGGAGCTGATGAGTTTACCAAGGGAGGCAGTATAGATAGAGAACAATAGGGGGCAGAGGACAGAACCTTGGGGGACGCCGACAGAGAGGGGTTGGGGAGAAGAGGCAGAACCAGAGAAAGAAACACTGAAAGAGAACTGGGAGAGGTAGGAGGAGCACCAGGAGAGAGCAGTATTCCGTAGACCAAAGTTATGAAGAATGTGAAGAAGCTGTTGATGATCAACAGTGTCAAATGCGGCAGAAAGATCAAGGAGGATTAGGATAGAGTATTGGCCGTGAGATTTAGCAGCAATTAAATCGTTGGATACTTTGGTCACAGCAGTTTCGACAGAGTGACCAGCGCGGAATCCAGACTGAAGGGGGTCAAGCAGAGAGTTGGATTCAAGAAAGTCTGTCAATCTGGCGTACACAACTCTCTTGAGGATCTTGGCGGCAAATGGCAGTAGCGAGATAGGGCGGTAGTATCATAAGACACACTAACTTGGTAACAGTTCTGTTTCCATAGAAACAACAGAAAATTACTAAAGCCTTTTGCCAACATGTTACGCAATAAAAAAACAGCAAGAATGTAATCATTTTTATAGGTGGACAAGCTTTGGGCAAAACCAGCTAGGCCATTATATTGCACAGAGGTTCCTATTTCATATGATACAGTGTGTAAACAATCCTTGAATAGTTTAAGTGAGACAAAGAATTACATCCCCTGGGCCTTTCTAGCAAATGGTGGGTTAAAGGTAGAGTTGGCAATCGGACAAAAGAACAGACACTCTCGCTAGGAAGTCTCCATCAAACACTGGATGACATCATCAGAGCAAGGTTTCTTAGGAAAACGATCCTCTCTAATTACTCAAGCAGAAACCTCTGCCATCGAGACACATGGAAATAATTGAACTCTCTTCTAAACCAATGTTTACAGTTGTGCAGAACTTCAATCTTCCTAAAAACAGTCTAAAACAGAAATGGGGTTTACAAACTGATGGCCAATCGGAAGAGTTTGGGCCACCAAGCATGTCCTTTCTTCAGATGACAATAACACATTTGACTTTGTTCGACTCTCATAGGTATTTTAGATACAGTAAAAAAAAAAAAGGAGAGCTACATTAAGCATATATCTAACCTCATCATTATTGTGTACATTTTGATAACACTTCTCTTTAACCATTTCCAGTCTTTTATGTCTATGGATCTCACCACACATTGTTTTTCCAGATAGAATTACTTACTGTGTCCTTTAGTCAGCAACAATGCGTAATAAGTGGGAGCCTATAGATCACCCACATAAATTGCATGTAGTGTGAGCTGTGTTCTTTTACGGTGGTGAAGATAGGACAGCACAGGAGATCCTGTACAATATAGGAAGACCAGGCCTCCCAACACTCCTGCTTTCGGCAGGTCTCGTTAGGTCAGCATTAGATCCCTGGTGCCCAACATCTGGGGACATCAAGGAACTGTCCCCGGGGGGAACACAGCGAACGCATCACTAGATGTGCTTGTGCAGTCCAAGTGGTACTAGGACTTCAGTAGTGCTTCTTGCATCGCCCTGAAGGCTGGGGGTTGGCCAAACAGCTTGACAGCCCAGATGTTTCTAGGCCCACCTCTTATGGGTGTCACTAGAGACATGGGTTGCATTACTGGTGATGCCCCTCAGTGACCCGCCCATGCAGTCCCAGTTATCCCTGCGTGATTGTTGGGGATATGAGAGACTGACCATTAAAATGATAACAAGTATATACATTTTTCTGGTAAAGAGTTCAGCACACGAATGAAGAGCCCGATGCTTTTGCTTCTCAGCTGAGTCTTGTTTCTGTATGTGCGGAAACTTGGTGTCCATATTGGTGGTTCAATACAAAACAACCAGAACATTTTTGAAGCGGAGAGATAAATAAAATTAAAAAAAATACACTGGTGGAAAGACGTTTTTTTTTTTTTGTTTTTTTTTAAAAGTCCGTAAATAGCAATAAAAAAGTAATTCACATACACAGTACATGGCTCTTTAGTGAACGGACTTCAATTCATGTAATCTCGTTAAAGCAGGGCCCTCAGCGCCTTCTGATCCTGTACGTCCAACTTGTCTTGTTGTAACTACTTGTCTGTTAGTCCTCCTGCTGTACTGCGCTGCAGAATTCGTTTGTACTTAATAAATAATAATGTTGTTGGCTGGTGTCTTCCATATTAAAACGGAATACAAGCCATAATGTAAAAAAAAAAAAAATTACAAAAAAAGCAATTATCATATAGAGCCAGAACATTTCTCTTTATCAGCTTCTGTTAGCTGGATAACTTGTCAGTAGAAGCTCAAAGAGCAAAACTCAGCATTTTCTTTTTTAAACACATTTCTCTTCTGACGTAAATTAAGATTATACATGGCAATGACTTTGTGGTCTGGCATTTCACAGAACAAGACATCCGATATATCGTATTTACTTGAAAACCCACCAGGTAGACGGAGAATTCCCTGGTAAAATGCATGTGGGGTTGATAGATAGATAGTGATAGATAGCTCCACTGAAGAGAGTACTTGCGGGTAAGAAAATAACCGTATTAAATATCAACAATTTAATTCCCAGGTCTTTATTAAGATGTGTATGAACCAAAGCAGTGCACGCAGGCAACAAGAAATTAATTTATTTAAAAAAAAAAAAAAAAAAAAAACATTCAGGGGATGGAACACAGGTAACTCTTGTTAGTATTGCGGAGTTTTTTTGATTAATTATTTGCTTCAGGTCTATAAATGTGCACTGGGTCGAAACGTTCGTACTATGTTGTGAAATTATAGATATTTAATGCATGTATTTTCTGCAGGACCTGCAAGCTTTCTCTTTGCTAATATATCACAGTTGTTTTAAACACACCCATGCCGAGTGATGGACCATTGTCCTTTGTTTGTCTATATATATTTATTAATAAGTAATGAATATATATAGATAGGCAAATACTTGTGTCAAATCATATATATTTTGCAACCCTTTAGAGGTGATCACTAATAAGTGATATGAACCCTTTGTAAAAACACGGATAAATAGACTGAGAAGTCTTTGTTGAGTTTTGTATTGTTTTGGTTTGTTAAATCTCTGCCTGAGTCCTTGGCAGTGAATAAGAGGGAAATCAGTTTATTCGAAATTTCAACAAAGGGATGTTTTAGAAGAGAGGTTGCTGATATGTTTTTGGAGTGTAGTGCGTTGCTGTCTCTTTTGGGAATGAAGAGGTTAAACGCAGGATACTCCACCCTTTGTACACGCATGGCAAACCTTCTGCCACACAAACAGCTTGCCCTGATATTGTTTTGAACAGGAAGAAAGATTCAGCAGTTGCTCCACTCCCCCTCAGCAATTATAAAACAAGAAAACATCTATTTTTTTTAAGGGGGAACAATATTAAATTGCATACAATAAAAACAATCTCACTTTTGAATTAACTCTGTGGGGGAGTACATTTTTTTTACTCTTTCAAACACTGAACCTCCATTGATTCGTGTATTTTGATTTATTGACATTTTAAGGCAAAAGAGGCAATTCTGCTTTGCTTAAACTGGGGCTCTGGCTCTGTGTGTTTAGAACTTGGCAGATAAAAATCCAATTTATAATTCACCAAGATATGGATAGGAATTGCCAAACAGAGTAGGCTTTGTAAATGGACACGAGTAACAAATCTATAGCGAGGAGTTAACTTGAACCCTGTGTCTCTCTCTCGAGAGTAAACATTGAACGGGTGAGGGCCTGAATTGCTGAGGAATCCTGCAGATTTCAAACGCCAAATTGAGGAAAGTTGAATTTAAGTTCAGCTTATCAAATTCCTGAATTAAAGGGACACTCCAGACACCATAAATATCCATGTTCATTGTATGGAGCTTCAAACTTCAAGTCCAATGCTACAAGCCAGACATTAAAAGTTACTAGCCACTGCAAGCCGGGCGAATCCATGGCACACTTACAAGGGGTAAATGTTTACTTGTCAGGGCTATAGTTCACTCACCAATGACTATTGGACATGTTGAGTTCTGGACTTCTGGTGTAGGTTAAAGTATCAGGAGGTCCCCTGGTCTGTGCACACAGATAGTTATAGCTGCAGCAACTGTTGCCTCTTCTGAATGAGGCCTATGGGATGTTCAGCTCCCGCTGAAAACAATGGGAAGGATAGGACTGGCTGACAGGTGTCAAGATACTTACTAGTTCAGGAAAAGCTCACTGCAGGAAGACAATTCTGAGTTTTCTAACAAACACAGGAACGTGAAAGATGCCTGGGGATATTGGGCAACTCAATGACGGGGGATGTCGGGCAAATCAATGACAGTGTCTGTCTGCCAATTCAATGACGGGGGCTGTCGGACAAACCAATGACTGGGACTATCAGCAAACCAATGACTGGGGCTACCGGGCAAACCAATGACTTGGGCCATCAGGAAAATCAATGATGGGGCTATCAGGCAAATCGATGATGGGGCTATCAGGCAAATCGATGATGGGCTATCAGGCAAATCGATGATGGGGCTTATGAGGCAACTCTATGATGTGTTAAGAGAAAGATTGGAAGCATAGCGTTTGGCAATGTAAGTGTTGAGACTCCCATGAGAAATCACATGATCAAACTTTAGTTCTAAATACTTCCTTATATGGTGGCATCCCTCCTCTATATGGTACCAAAACTCAATGAAATGTTATCACTAAGCCCAGTAAGCAGCCCATTTTATTGTATGGACAGTCAATTGTAGAATTGTTTCCACAAAAAGGACAGAAACATCAGCCCAGTTTGGTGTAATACGGATAAATCGCTTACCCAATCAGATTCTATTTTTAATAATTATCTTTTGTCTGTTGCTTATGTCCTTATCTTCATCAAGTTTTCATTAATTATGTATTTTTGTTAGGGATGGCACACTGAATTTTGTTTTTCGACTGTCACCGCGTAAAATTAAAAAATAATAGGACAGCATTTTAATTTCCGACAAGTGACACAGTGTTCCAAGAATGGAGAGGCTGGCAGGCACCAGTTGCTGAGAGACATCGGAATCATTCACAAACACTGTTCTTGTTCAGAACCTCAAAGTCCACTTGTTGCCTATTTGCTCAGCCTCTTTATCTATTACAATATGTTTGACATGCTGTTTGTTCCGGGTTTTTTTTTTTGGGTTTTTTTTTCTTAACCCCTTGGCAACCACAGATGTCAGGAATTAGATGTCCATTCAGAAACCAGGCACACTACATCTTAATACAGGCATCAGGTAAGGCAGAGAAAGACCAATGTTCAGAGTATTTTCAGATATATACTAAGAGCTCCGTAAAGACATACATCAAATCAGCAAAAAATGTCCCTAGCTGTGTACCCATGCGCATTATGAGCCACCCATCAGCTGATGATGGAGGAGGTGGAGCACGACCCAGTACCGAGAAACCCTTTATGTGCCACGCGATGGGGAGGGGAGCAGGGTGGTGGGCAGAGGGCACTATATTGTTAGGAATACAGTTTTGTATTCATAACACTATATTTTTCCTTTACGATATGTCAGCCTCTCCTCTATAAACACATTAAAATAAAAACAACATACGTTTGACTATCCCTTATTTCATGCTGAAATGATCTGCAGACATCAGGAAATGGTCATTTGTGGCACTTTTTTTGATAGGATCATTTATGGCGATAGTGTTTGTTTGTCTGTCTTTGTACAGTTCTGATCTCTTCTAAAAAACTAATTATAGAACATTTAGCCCTTCGGGCAATCATAGCGTTAACAGCACTGGAAACAATATAGTCCAGGTTCTTATGGGTGGCTGAATGGCCAAGATACCTTTTGGTTTTCCTATTATGAGATGTATTCTTCCCACTAGTGCAGGAGGATTTTCCAAACCCTGCTTTCAACTTTAACATCTACTCTCTATTAAACACAGCTGTTTAACAGAACGGTGAACCAGTAGCCTGGCAACCTGCCTTTCTTACTACTTGAGATATCCTGCCAAAGTTGGGATCATGGAGTATTCAGACTTGTCTTAAAGAGCATCATGCCCGTGCAACGGGCACAAGCTTCCATCATTCATTCTACTTATCCTGGATAGTTCACACCTGATCTGAACAGTGACTGAACCCAATTAATTATCATGGATTTTCTAACAGACAAACACTATTAGTAACGCAGTTGTTTTTTTTTTTTAATTTAAAAAAAATATAATTTTTTTACAATGGATCTGTCAAATAGGAGCTCTACATTTTTGTTTACATAAAAATGTTTTAAATGTTAATATTTTTAAATAATGAACTGTGTCAGTTGACAGTGTGGAACTCACTGCAAGACTGCGTACAGGCCTTTTCAGTTTCATGTCTGGTTGCCCCTTCCATCACAATTCACACACTGCAGTCCAGCTGGCCCTTAACCCTTTGATATACAAGGTTTTGCTGTATAGTATTTATTGAAATCCCTGATGTAGCTTTCATTGCTGTAAACACTTTTTAAACCAACTTTAAAAGCAAGAAAGTCTTACCATCACATCGCAAACAGAAACATGTACATCACCAAGAGACACAAACATATCCAGTGACTGCGTGGTCCAGGTGTATTATTAAACAACATTAAGAAAGACTAATCTGGACTTTGTAAAAAAAAATAAAGTGTCAATCAATTTTTATTGAGGCACATGTACAGTCATGGGAAAAAAGAAATTCTATGGTTTTACATATCAGGACATAATCGCATTGGTCTTAAAGTTGGGTAAAAACAACCTCTGATGAACAACACAAGACATATTAACCGGTGCATCTGCACCGCTATTAATTATACTGATTACTAAAACCATAATCAAAAGTATTGCAAGTTAAAGAATGATAAACAGCAATCTTTTTAAGTTCCTTAGCGGCCTCAATTCTTGGAGACATCAAGCTACTGACCTATCACAAGAAAAGGCGAGACACTCTGTGCTCTATTCAAAGTCAAGAGTATAGGGCTCCACTAAGCCTTTATCAAACCACACAACCCGTAATTAACATTAGTTTATTAATAGATTTCTATAATGATTGCAACATTAAGCAGCACAGAAGCACATCTGACCGATTAACACACCTTTATATCGGTCATCTAATTGTGTGCTTAAGTAGTTAATGTATACTTTGTGAGGATAAATTATTGTTTGATTAAATGTTAAGTGGAGAAATGCCAAGCCTCTGGGAAGATAGGGCCTTAGAGGGCAGAACACGACAACTCTGGGCAAAGCCTAAAACAATTTTTTTTAAATCTATTACTTAACATTGTGTCTCAGCAAGCTAAATATTATCTTGTAAACCAGGTGTGCCCGTACCCTAGATAGGAGACTGGCTAAGGCCATGCGGGTTCAAACCATAGAACACCTTGAAGGACAATTTAACACTAACATTGATAAAAAAATCATTTACCTATCTTTTAAGATTCTAGTAATCACAGGGCAGCCTGTTAAGAGGACGTTAAATTGTGGGTTTGTTGTTTACCTCAAACTATGCCCTCTCTTCTGATAGTGAGTCATTTAGAGACTTGAAGGTCCATTTAACTCTCTACATCTTAGATGTTGTTTCACATTTTTTCATTTTTAATTTTCTGTTTACATTGCTGGAATTGCACGAGGCAAATCCATCACATCTGCAGACTCCTAGCAACGGGTACCAGAGAGTTCATGAACATAGCTAAATGTTATAACGCAAACAGATTTTATGCACGTGAGCTCTGTAGCTGTACACAGAGTTTGAAGTGAAGAAGTTCATCACAGGTATACGAGTACATTTATATCTTGGTCAATGTCAGAGAGGTTTATGGGAAATGAAGTGTCACAACAGCTCATGGACCAAAGCTGGAAACCCAAGATCTGTGTGCACAGTGTTTCAACTCTGCCAACGTCATCAGCCAGCCCAAAAGAGAATTCTGGGTTGGCTAATACCAATTCTGTGTAAAACTGGTGTCTGGTGCCAGCCTGCACATTAGGCCAACACCAATCAGCCAATGGTGGTACCTTCCCTACGCCATCCTTGTCCCCCCTCAGGGAGGGTGAGTGACGTCAGTTAAGGAGGATCGGGCTGAGGGAAAAGAGGTTGGTTTAAGCCGTTTTTTTGAGGGGGAGAGGGTGACTGACTTCCTGACACCCCGACTGGGTACCTCTGCCAATCGCTGCTTCCTAGTAATCCTTGAGTACCATAAGCACCACACTGGAACACCATAACCAACGTAAACCCCACAAACTACCGCAGCAGGGTTGGGGTCTCGCTGTCCTCCACCCACCCTGGGCCCAAGACCAGGATCCAGCTTCCAGTGGGTAGACCTCTCCTACTCCCGAGAGCGAAGCAGGCTGCTCTTACAAGGGAGTATAGTGATTATAGCGATCCCCAGAGTGAATATAGCTCTCCAATCCCCCCAAACATGAGCCTAGACATCATGAAGGGTAAAATGAATATGTTTAATGGTAGCCACAACTAGCCTTATATGCAGGTCTCCATGCAAGGGGCACTCCCCCCCTGGACCTGAGAGTCGACAACAGTAAAAACATAGTACAAAAGACAAGACAAATAAAGGTTGCGCTAGAGCTGACTATAGTACAGCTAGTTGTGAACAAAGTCCAAAATATAATGGTAAATCTTAAGAAAAAACCTTTAAAAAAGAGAGATACCAAAACAAAGTCCTTAGTTATGCCTGATGGACCGCCAACAGCCTGTGTAGGGGAATATTCTCAGTATGGACCAAATGGAGACGGCTTCTTTGGATCCATATGTAAAGAGAGGAGAACCCTATTTTTATGTTTGCTGCCTCCTACTCTCCCCATTTAAAGTATAGGTTTATTTTAGCGCTGTTTCCTTTGTGTGTATATTCATATACAGTAAAAACATATACACAATTACATTGGCTCTCAGGTCCAGGACACTCCCATACAAAATAGGTCAATCTCTCCCCTATACCTGGGAGATAATTGAGTCAAGCACTGTATTAAACTCAATTATGCCCAGGCAAAAAAAACCAAAAAACATTTTTTTAAAATACCTAAAAACATACAAAATCCCCACAAAACTTACATCCCCTGATAGCCCTGATCTGGGTGACCAACATATCCAAAAATCCCCCAGATCAGTTCAGATGTTCAGAGGTCATAATTTGACCGACCGTCTGCATGGTCCCATGCCAAAAACAGTTCCAGAGAATCGGGGCTTGCGGACGGTCTAGTTAGGTAGTTTAACCCCTTAAGGACACATGACATGTGTGACATGTCATGATTCCCTTTTATTCCAGAAGTTTGGTCCTTAAGGGGTTAAAAAAAACTAAAACTACTGAACAGAGTCAATAGTCTTACCCTGGAGCTTGATCCCCTTGTTCGTGGGAATGTTTCCACTGAACAGCGCCTTTCTAAGTGTTGTAGAACAGAACGCGGGCGATGCTGGGAGTCCAGCTGTGTTCGGGAGTGTTTGTGTCCGTTTTCAGTCCCATAAGATACATGCCCAAACACTGCTGCCTGCTTTCATGCGAACAAGATGGCTGCCACCTCGTGGTCGTCCATAGGAATTGCGGCCACCCAGACAAACACTTAGAACACTGCGGTGGAAATTGCTACAAAGTAGCAATTAGGCTTAACAAGCTCCAGGGTGGTCTGCGGTTCGTGCGGCTGTTCGCTTCCCGAACCAAATATAAAATCCCATGAACCAAGTCTGTTCACATCGTTTAAGTTTTATGTATGTAGGAGCATTTTGAAGCAACCCACTGTACAATTTATGAAGAAGCTTCAGATCAAGTAAGTATATTATGTGATCTTTACATCTGCTGGCAACTTCACTCACAATGTCTAGACTGAATTCTATTATTTACTTATAAAGGACAACCTCATCCACACATCTGTGGGCCACAGGGCCTCTTGCACATTGGTATCTAGGTGTGATGAAGAGAGTAAAACTATGTGTCACTGATCCCTGGCCCATCCCTCCTGTTATGTTGCATGGCAATTCACATCTAATGAACAGCTTCCTGTTTAACACACACTATAAAAAAAAGCAAAAAAAAGTACAATGATAATAAAAAAATAAAAAAATGATAGCAAAGCATAAAAACAAGATAAGATTTTTAAAAAAGAGAGAGTGAGAACATTATGAACCGTACAAATGGCTATTTATGACACTATAATAAAGTGTAGATATCAAAAATATTTAATAATATCTTTGTCCGGAGCACGGAGTGAATTCAATTTGTGCGTATTAAACAGAGCACATTCATTTTATGAAACATCAAAAACTCTGGGAGTTATTCCACACTCATACCAAAACACAAAAGTTATAGTATTGGCTTTATTATAGGGACACAGTAAGCTCATCTTATAAAAGGGCAGATTTAAAAAAGAAATTGACACTATTACAAATACCTTTAGTAACACCTTCCGGATGTCAAGCAGACAGAAAGGTTTCCTGCCTCACTCACTTTGAAGTTTAGCTCAAATCAGAACTGGGTGCTTTTCAGAGAGACGCATTTATTTCAAAGGTTTTCTATGAGTATTGTTGGTGGATTGTGGGGACTGTTGCACATGCTCCCTGTCCCCCAATGCTTCTCTATGAGAAGTATCTGATTGAACGCAAGTCATCAATAGTGATGACTTCAAAGGAGGCGGATCGGAGCAGCAGCGGTGCTGGAATAAATGTGAGTTGACCTGATGTTTACATAGATAAATCTGAGCTGCAAAATGTATAACTACTAAGGTACAATTTACTGAGCACTGCACTGGGAAGGAATGGGAGCATCTCTGCCACGTTATGCATCATTGGAGACAAGCAGTGACTTAAAAGGTTTTGGATCAGTCCAGTGCACATAGGTTCTATGGAAGCAATGAAAGCCGGCCAATCAATCAATTCATAAATAAACAGAACCTTTCTGTAACGGGCCATACACTTACAAGTATGTTTTTATAACTCAATCATGCGGTGTTATTTGGGGATCTACCTTTGGTGTTCCTCTTCTGGACAATGAGAAAGGAATTGAAGTTAAATTTTAAACCGTTTTAATATAGTTTGCCAACTTATATGGCTCCTCTTTGGTGGCCATTGCAAATCTTTCTGTCTTCTCCTTTAAGATAATCCAGTTATTTCTACAAAGCTAAGCAGGGCTATGCAGGGCCACACAACCTGTCTGAGAATATCAACAGAACCCTCTCTGGGTATAACCCAGGTAAGTTGTCTAACCATACTAAAACAGTTTGACGACTTACCAATGGACTCCTAGCACCATATTCATTACAGCTAGCTGCGGTATGGTGCTTGGAGTATTCCATTAAGAAGCAAAAGGTATTCATAGAGTTTTACCATAGAGTACATATCAAATGAGACCTCAATTTCAAATCAGTCACAAACATACCACCCAAGTGTCTCTATATAGGAGAGACAGTCCCTATTTTGGGCTTAAGTCTATATGTCCTCCTTTAATATCCTAATGTCCCTCAAATCTAGGAGCTTCATATTGTTGGTTCGTCTGCGTGTATAACAGAGCTCCACAGCAACAAAAAAAAATACTCACAGTGATGTGTTTTTAAATCTACAAGTCACGTCTTTAGAAATCAGTTTGTGTAAACAAGATACATTGTTCATGTTCTAAATTACATTTTAGTTGTATTATTTGTTGTTAGTAAGTGCCCTAAAATTTCTCAGAACAGCCCACCTCTGACCACTCCAACCTTACACCCCCTGCCCCCCCCCCCACCCCCGACTGTACTCACACACCTAAAATTAAAGTGTCCCTCTTTGTCCATTTGTGTTGGTAGGCAAAAAACAAATTCAAATTAAGACACATTTTATCAGCAGATTTCAATACAAACACCTGACGATGACAGCTATCTCACCTTAACACTGCAGCCTCACCCAAGCAATAAAACCCGCAGAAACACACTGTACTTTTATGCATATTGTACAGACCATTCACTACTTTATCTTTATCACTTAGCATTCAAATCCACATAAAATATAATAAGAAATATTCAAATCTGCACAGCGATTGAGAAATGCAAATGTTAAAACTAACAAAAATATTCCGGATCTCGGTCAATGCACATTCTCAATGCAAAGTCTCTGGTGTAAACGATGTCTATTTGCCTGTAACAAAATACCAGACGATCGGAAAATGCCCTATCCGTTGACATTTGCAAAAATGAAGCTAAATATATATCACTGTCTGTCGGTTCTCCTAAATAAAAACAATCCTATGCCAACCATAAAAAAATAAACAAATTCTCAATCATATTAGTTGTGACTGGCAACAAACTTCAAATTACCATATGGTTGGTTTCTTCAACATTAGCTTCACAATCCAAAAGGTTGTATTATTTTAAAGTGGAACATAATTTTGCTCAATTGGTAGTACCGGTGCTGGTATTATTGATTGCCTTCTATATTTTGCATCCATGTGAAGGTCAACTGGACTCCTATTATAACAAATGTTATAGAGGTTTTTAAGCCAAAGCTGCACCTTTAGGAGGCATGGAATGGCCTACAGATTTTACTAAATAGCCCAGTAGTTTTAGACAAATAGGAACTTCTAAGTCTGACAGGCCTCATCTGTTATATTGCATAGGGAGTAGTGAGAAAGACCCTCCCTGGACTGATAAGGAATCATTAGAACAATATGGGTACTGGATATATGTATGGGACAGCTGGGTGGGAACTTACCAGTCAGCTTGGAAAAGTGCAGGGATCCTGACTCTCCCTCCCTCCCTAGGGGTTAGCAATAATTGATGGTCGATGTTGTGTGTGCTTTGGTTTTTATGTCTCTTCTTGTTTTGTCACAGCATGCGGGAGTCCTGGCCAGCGCAGCGGAAAAAGGTGCCGAGGAGGCTTGGGGAGTCATGGCCTGCCGGGAGCTGATGGCGGAGGGAGGCTGCTCCGGACTCATGGTTTAATGGGATAGACCTGTCTGTTGGTGAACCACCTCAACAGCCGATAGTGGTGAATACTTCTTGGCAATAATTTTCAATAAAGCTGTGGCCGTTGCCCTTACCCACATAACAAGGTCTGACGTGTGTTACTGGGCAACGGGTGGGGTGTGTACCTGCGGTAGTCAGCAGTCATGCATCAATAGTGGTATTTAGGAGGGTCTTTACCCCACTGAATTTAGATTAAGAAATCAAAGAATTTCGATGAAGAAAAAAAGGAGATGCCTCATTGTTGAACATATGGAACCCATAAGTGACGTTCATGACTCCACCAGAAATCTTATACATCTCAAAAGGAAAAAGCAAAAACCTTGCTTTGAAAAGATCTTTGAAAACCTTTTATTCTATCATGGCCAGAATGCAGTATTACACCACATCAAACAAAAAGGGGGGCAACCAGGTCCTGCTAGGGCATTTAGATTACTAGCCCAGCATGCATGACAAAAAGTGACAGATCATCATTAAAGTGACAGTGGGGAAAAATGGATGAGATATAAATAACCATGCCTTTAAATGTCCGAATAAACATCAAGGATTAAATTGCTTTTAAACATCCGGCCTGTTAAGGCTAGTTATTGCTGGCACAGAATTACCCAGTTTGCTTGACATAAATTATTTCATATAACTGCATTACAAAAAGGGCACAAACGTCCCTTTTAAAGATTAACAGTTAGAATTACATCTCAATTGTTCTTTACTGATCATGTGCTACGTCAAGTAAGAACTTGCACATTGTTAACGGTTAACCATATTATATGCTACGTATACAATTTAGGAAGTAAAGTCTGATTGCTATATTGCTTTATAGCGCATGGCTTATTTGTATTTGCTAGTGATCACTTCAGATGGGAAGGGTTCTAAGCCTTTCCAAACCAAAGCAGTAAGCTACGCGGTCCTCGTCTAGACTTTGTCCAACACTCTGTTACCGAAATGGTTACAGCATAGAACCCATATCACATTTTCCATACAGGGGCTCGTTAATCACACACAGGAATTCTGTCCAACAAATGTAAACCGACACTTGGACAACCGTACAATCAAAGCAGTCTAAAATATGGAAAAGAACAAAAATAAAATAATACACTGTACAACCAATGATTAAATAAAGCTTTTGTGAATCTGAGCTGTGGGTCCTGTAATTTAATGTTCCTGGCCTATGTTAGCTACAAACGTTTATGAGAAACACACGTGTAATATATAAACAATGGTCTTAATAACATACATTAGGGAACAAACAAAAGGTGGAAGAAATAAAAATGTGATGTGCCCATTTCTCTAGCATTATTATTTATCTATAGTTGAAGGAACTGTATTGAAAATTAACACCCGGGGTTATCCACTAAAGTCTGAATTGCCGCTAATTAAAATCCAAATGGAAAAATGTAGGCTAAAATAGACGAGCTATGTATCCTCATGGATTTCAGAATATTAAAATTCAGACGTGAGTCAATAATCCTGCAAGTCCATCAATTAAACTGGGAATGTAGGTGGTAGCCTTACATCCAAGGCCAAAATAGTAAATCTGGATATTTTCCCCAGTTATTTCAAGCTAAAATTAAAAATTCCATAAGAATTTGCCAAGATTTCCAGGTTTGGTGAATTGCCTTATAATTTTAATTGGAGATATAGAAGCAGTGGTATTTTTTAGATTTGTAATAATCAAGAATTTGAGTTGTTTATTCTGTTAAAATGTCAGGACTGACCTAACCCCAACACGTAGACTCAGGTATAAACAGGACAGAAGCACGTATCAGTCCTTCGAGTGGACAAGCTTGTGTTCGTGACGTATATAGAAAATGTCTGTAACCAGACTAGGAGCAAACGTAAACAAACCTAGGTCAAAGCGTAACATAGAATTAGGCCAAGGGCAGGATAACAGAATACAGGAAATGTCAAACAAGCCGGGGTCGGATACCAGAAAATCAATAACCACTGAAAGCTCTCTCAGGTGATCAGAAAACATGACTGGGCAAGACAACAAGGATATCCTGGAAGTATAGTGTGTAGGGATTGGTTACAGATGATGGTCATAAATGCGTGCTACCAAGCCCACATCATCAGAATTCTCCATATAAACTAATAGAATAAATTGAAGCAAAAATAAGCTCTCTGTTGGCAACATGTGCACACTGTGCAGCACTGCCCCCAGGAAGCACCTCTATTAGCCATCTGAGGAGTGGTCAGTGCAGTTATCCCTAAGCTGTAATGTAAACAATGCATTTTCTCTAAAAAGATAGTGTTTACTGCAAAAAACTGAAGGGAAAGATTCTACTCACCAGAACAAGTACAATAAGCCGTAGTCCCTTTAAAACATGTCTATTAATAAAAGGTTAGGTTTCCCATTGTACAGCCCTAAAATTGTTCTACTTTCGTGAAACATATATAAACATTCTAATCAATAGTTTATATGGTTTCTCAATATTTCTCTCTGTCTTTTTAACTCAAAATATATGAGTGACTTATTCGATTGTCTTTCCTAATTGCTTTATTTTATTGTAGGTTCTTTTCCATTGATATAGTCAACACTCTTTGCTGAACATAGGTTTGCTTGATATGTATGCATATGTAATATGTAACTTATTACTCTAAGCAAACGTAAAAATATTAAAGATCAGTAGAACAATGTAAAGTGTAATAAACAAGTGACCAATATTTTATTTATAAATATAATTTAAAAAAAAGCAACCAATATATATTTTTTTTATTTTTTATTTATTTTTTTAAAGGGAGCATGCTGGGTTAGGGCTGGCAACAGGGTTTATATTAAGAAATGCCACCCATGCCAACAAAGTTTTCTGAACCAAGGCTCAAATAATTTAACCCTTTTGCTACTGTGCCAAAAAAACAAATGAACTCTGGCAGACAAAATGAGAGGCTAAAGGAGAAAGAGAAATTAATTGTTTTGCAAAGTCATTTTTCCTACAATAGAAGGAAAACAGTGTACTGAAGGAAAAAACTAATCAGATTAGGTAAACGGACCTTCATAATTACCAGATATCAGGCCTGGGAAATAAACAACAAGATAAAGAAGTTAAAAAGGAAATCCAAAATAATAATAATTTAAGAGAGCAGCACATTTTCTTAATATTTGCGTGCAAGCTTTAGGTTTTTGTGTAAAAAAAAAAAAAAAAAAAAAAAGATTAAAAAAAATGCAACTCTTCAGAATTAGAAAAAAGAACATCCTATCCTGGTCAGGTGGTATTGCAATAATTAGTGTCAGGAATACAAATGTATGTTCCAAATGCTATAGTACCCTAGTCATCGTTTAGGTGACTAGGTCCCCACTGCCAGACTTAAAAAGGTGATTTATAGTTTTGTTTTGTTTTTTACTTGAAACGCTGGTCTACACAGTTCTGCTTTACTTGTTTGGCTGAGATCATCAAGATCAAGGATATCAGCCAATCCAATGCGGTGTATCGCAAACCAGAATGCAATAATCTTTAAGCATATTTTAATGGGTCCCTTTGGGTCAACTGTGCAATTTTGTCGTTTGTATCTTTTGAAAAACAAAAAGTTTTTAAAAGAAATAAGCTGTTCTGCTCACCCCTTCAACAGGTTAAGTTAATACTAGTTTCAGATTAAAACACTATGTAGGGATGGATCTAAAATCCAACTATTTACCATTTTCCAACACTTTAAAAGGACACTTTGGAACCCTAAAGCATTTAAGCTTTTTTTCATTTTACAAAAAGCAGTGATTTCAAAAGAAATCGGCAGTTTTATAAATGAACCTTGTTATACCCCCTTGGCTGTCAATAGGACAACGGGTCCTTTTACTTCCTGGTAGATAGCACAGTGGAGCTAACATCAAGAGAGCAAATGCTCAGAGAACCCGCCTTGCAAAGACTTCGCATTGAGCTGCAATTGAAAGTCTGTGATTGGACAGCCACAGAATGTATGGGCGTGGTTAGAAGGGGAGGGCTTTCAAAGGCTTCAGACAAGAGATCTGCAGTGTTTGCAAGCTGGTTTTAGACATAATCCCAATAAAAATGCATAATTCAATGCATGTATGTTTTAATTTGGGGGTATCTACTGAACAGTGATTTATTTGTATTTGGGCACTGGAGTGTCCCTTTAAATCCCGCTATATCTATCTACGCCTGCATGCCAAAGGCTTTGACATATACCATGGCAGCCGTGACACGCCATCGTCATGGAGGTGTGAATTAAACCAGCAAGCAACACAAAAGGATAAAGTATATGAAAGTGCCTTGTGAATAACATGTCCATTTACATGGCTTTATACATGACATAGCTGTTTTTATTTTGTGTGCCATCTGTTCAGTGTAGCACAACTGCTTTCTGCCCTGTATATATAGTGCATAAGACAGCAAACCCTGATTCAAGGCTCGGGGGGGGCGGGTAAGGAAAAATAAACACAGAGGCAAACAGAGGGAGAGAGAGTGGAAAAAATACGTTTATTGTAAGATTAAGCCCAGGGCGATAGACTCCATGTTTCCTGAAGTTAGAGGTTATACATCCAATCACAAAGAGCCCTGTATCGCTGACAACCAATCAAACATTCAATGGAATAGGAACGCCCAGTCAGATGGCAAATTCTAAAACCTGGCATCAAGTTGCATACTAGAGTACTTTACCATACTCTGTCATATGAAAGGGATGGGTGGGTATGGAACATGTAATAAGAATACAATAAGTAGAATTTAATGAGACATTTGCTAAAGGAACACTAGAGTGCTGGAATACAAAACTGTATTCCTAACACTACAGCGTCTCTCTGCCCCTGCCTCCCCCAGCGGCTAAAGGGTTAAATGATTGATTCCAGCACCACACTCCCTCAGCACTGGATCGGACGTCAGCCAATGTGGGTACATAATGCACAAGTGCAGTGAGCGTGGCTCCCGTATTAGGCCTTCCCCACAGGAAAGCATTAACTCATATCAGGTTTTGCAAGACTCTGGATGTTAAACTCTGTGAAACAGCAAGAAGCGCCTCTAGTGGCAGTCTGGTAGACAGTCAGTAAAGGCAGTCAACATTTTAGAACAAAAACAACCACATAGCCAGGCTGGAGTCACACCACACCCTTTAATGCTGTCCATGTCAACAAGGTTGCAAGCCATAAATGAAGATATCTCACAATCAAATATTCCCAATGCCTATCAGTGCAATCGGTTTCCATAGAAACTACATCCTACATTGTTGCCATAGAAACAAAGTTGTACTGCTCATCATATTTTCTAGTAATGATCTAAAAGGGCAGACAATTCAGGCTTATTTTTAGGCCGAAATGAAGAGCCTTTTTAGAAAAAGAAAAACAAAAAAGACATAACTATATAATGCAGTCAAATAATATACCCAACACAGACCACTAATTCCTAGAAAGCCACCATCACTCCAGAATCCACACAATCAGATCATGTTTTCCCCCCATGGATTGCAGGATAAAACATACCAGGAAAGGTTAAAGGATCTTAACATGTATAGCTGGACCATCAGCCTGCACAGACGCCATGCTTGTGAGCTCCTCCACACAAAAACGCAAATAACACAAAAGTGAAAACCCATCCTGACCCCAAAGGCTACCAGCTACAACGATCAACGTCTCCCGAGGCGATAGATGCCCTTTTTTCAACAAAAGACCCAGCCAAGACGGAAACAGAAAACCGGGGCCTACCCCGCGTTATCCCTCCCGGACCTGGAGATGCTACTCACGCGGCAAGTGAGCAACAACTACCCTCAAACCTTGCCCGGCAGCCTAGTCCACATGCCTGCTATGGGCCGCCGCTAACAGAAAACGACGGCGATGGAAAACAGGGATATCGGGACTATGTTCCAACGACCAGCATAGCCCCAACCCGCTCTTACGGAGGCTCCGCGGTCTGTCGCTACCCCGCGGCCTAATGCCCCCACTCACCCAAATGAGCAAACAGGGGCTGAACAATCGGTAGCCACTCACCCAATGGCGCCCACAGCTCCCACTGACTGCACACCGACGACCAGACAAGACCTGAAGGTCCTATTGTCAGACTTCCACAAAATATTAGCGACCGAACTCGCTCCTATTAAAAACGACATGAAGGCCATCACAGAACGGGTACAGGCCTCGGAGAGAGACATTGCAGATGTCCAAATGCAGATGACTGAGCTCCAGAACACAGTGCAACAGGTCTGGTCCCATCAAAGAGCCATCACTGCACAAATCACGGCTATGGAAGACCGCAAACGCTGCACCAATATTAAAGTAAGGGGCATCCCGATGACAATCACAGTAGACGAACTACCCCACTATGTCAGACGATTGCTGACCTCCATCCTGTCCCATGCGGTGGCCAAAAAACTAAACTTTGAAGGAATTTACCGTCTACCAGGGCATCAACCACGGCGACGAGAGACGTCATTCTCCGATGTGCCACGACCCATGACAAAATACTAATAATGTCGGCAATTAAGGGAAAAACACCCCTACAATTCGAAGAAGCCTCCCTGACATTCTATCAGGACCTTACAAAGGCAACCCTCCTGTGGCATAAAACACTCAATCCTGTGACCAGCATACTTCGCTCAGCCAACATAAGCTACAGGTGAGGAATGAATGGATCCCTGACAGTGACCCGAAATGGCAGCCTACACACACTCCCCTCGGTGGACGACGCAACTCCGTTCCTGACGACCCTGGGCCTGGAACACTTGCCGGAAAACACACAAGCGAGAGCGCCCATCCCCACTTCCACTTGGGACCTGTCACCTGGCACACGTACCATCCTTCGTCCCGAGGTCGGCAAATGCGGGGACGGCAGTACCGGGAAAAAGCTCAAGGGACAACCCGACATGAAGCACTAGCTACCAGACCGGAGACCCACTTGCCCGGCCTGCCGGCCCTAACCCCATGGGACTATCTGTCCGGGACTTTACATATGGCTCTCTACCGATAATGTTTACCCTAATGTTATCCCTATTTTTCCCTTCCCCCTTTTTATAACTTACTTTTGCGATTTTGTACTTAACTCACACAAAGACTTGGGCAATGCCAACTACCAGGCACAACGACTAGGGTTAGGGACCCAGTAATGACAAATCTCCTCACAATAGGGAGCGTTAATCTTCTACTATGCACAGAACCTGGGGCAACCCTGAACCTCCTCGCAGAACTTTCCCCCCCCCCCGCTACTCCCTCGGTAAGGAGTAACCAAACCCAATACATAGTGTGACTGGACACCCCACGACCACCAGACCTTAGTTTATCCCCAAGTGGGATACACAGCATTTCGGCCAGCACGACATGTATTTAACAAAGCTACATCACACGTCAGTACATGCACACAAGCTGACCACTCCAGCCTCAGGACCCTCTGATTACAACCTCAACGTATTGAAAACTCAGGCACTTGACAGCAAGTGTACACCACACCTGAACACCCAACATCCTAAGGGCAACTCACCAGCTGTCAGGACTTACACAAACACGTTTAAAAAAAAAAAAAAAGGGTGCGAGAATATAATTTGAATCCTGCTTATATTATAACTACATACTACCCACTCTGTGGAATGCTGTAACGTTTATGCCTTGCACTGGAAAAATAAAGAAAAAAACATATATAGCTTGCATGAAAGACGAGACAGGGGGGATATGATAGAAACATTTAAATACATAAAGGGAATCAACACAGTAAAGGAGGAGACTATATTTAAAAGAAGAAAAACTACCACAACAAGAGGACATAGTCTTAAATTAGAGGGGCAAAGGTTCAAAATAATATCAGGAAGTATTACTCAAATGAGAGGGTAGTGGATGCATGGAATAGCCTTCCAGCTGAAGTGGTAGAGGTTAACACAGTAAAGGATTTTACGCATGCGTGGGATAGGCATAAGGCTATCCTAACTATAAGATAAGGCCAGGGAATAATGAAAGTATTTAGAAAATTGGGCAGACTAGATGGGCCGAATGGTTCTTATCTGCCGTTACATTCTATGTTTTTATGTTACTTGGTTCTCATATCGTGACAATGTATGGGTTTCAGAAAACACAGCTAGCACTTATATTAGTTATGGACCAAGTTTTCAGATATATATATTACATGTGCCATATTATTAAGGTCTCTAACAAGAAACTGCTTATGCATAAGGGACAACAAATCAAATAAGAAACATTACAGAGAAGAAAATGTGATACGGAGTCAAGAAAAATGGGAGTTCGAGAGAGACAAGTCACAGAAAAGACAGGAAAATTTTGACACCTTGAAAAGGATGAAGAGAAAGAGACCAATTCAAAGAGGAGCAAAAAAGAGGAACCAGTCAAACAAAGAGGGAGAATAAGCCCCACAATTGAAGAATGAAATGTAGAAGAATAACAAGTGGCAAACACAGAATGAGAGACACAGAGGAAGAAGGAGGCAGGTACACAGCAAGATGCATGGATGGAGAAGAATTCACAAACACAAATAATTACAAAGAATGTAAGAACTGTAAGTGACAAGGAATGAAAGCAAGAGTGAAAGTAATTTACAGAGATAAAAAATGAGAGTTCCATTGATAGAAACTTATAAAAACAACGAAAGAGAGAATGATAAAAAAGTCAGAGAGACAAAGACAGAGACAGAGAATTAAAACAAGTCACCAACACAAAAAATGAGACAGAGAATGATAGCAAATCACAGATGCAGAGAATGATTACCGTATATACTCGAGTATAAGCCGAGTTTTTTAGCACATTTTTTGTGCTAAAAAACCCCAACTCGGCTTATACTCGAGTCAGAGTCTGTATTATGGCAATTTGCATTGCCATAATACAGACCGGGGGAGAGGGGGGCTGGCAGAGCTGTAACTTACCTGTCCTGCAGCTCCTGTCAGCTCCCTCCTCCTCCGCGCCGTCCGTTCAGCACCTCGGTCAGCTCCCAGTGTAAATCTCGCGAGAGCTGCGGCTCTCGCGAGACTTACACTGGGAGCTGACAGAGGGAGCTGCACAGACCGCGCGGAGGAGGAGAGAGCTGACAGGAGCTGCAGGACAGGTAAGTTACAGCTCTGCCAGCCCCCCTCTCCCCCCACTGAACTGCCAATGACACTGGACCACCAGGGAAGGAGCCCCCCTCCCTGTCATGTATCAAGCAGGGAGGGGGGACGAAAAAAAAAATAATTAGTAATAATAATAAAAAAATAATAATTAAATAATAAATAATAATACAAAAATAATAATTAAATTAAATAAATAAAAATAATAATAAATAATAATAAAAAAAATTAAAATAATAATAAAAAAAATAAAAAATTCCCACCCCCCACCAAGGCTCTGCAACACACACACACACACACACACACCACTCACACACACACACACGCTGCATTCATACACTCACACTGCATTCATACACACACACTGCATTCATACACACACACTGCATTCATACACACACACTGCATTCATACACACGCTGCACTCATACACACGCTGCACTCATACACACGCTGCATTCATACACTCACACTGCATTCATACACACACACACTGCATTCATACACACACACACACACTGCATTCATACACACACACTGCATTCATACACACGCTGCACTCATACACTCACACTGCATTCATACACTCACACTGCATTCATACACTCACACTGCATTCATGCACACACACTGCATTCATGCACACACACTGCATTCATGCACACACACTGCATTCATGCACACACACTGCATTCATGCACACACTCTGCATTCATTATACACAGACTGTAAATAAATATTCAATTAATATATTTTTTTTAGGATCTAATTTTATTTAGAAATTTACCAGTAGCTGCTGCATTTCTCACCCTAGTCTTATACTCGAGTCAATAAGTTTTCCCAGTTTTTTTGGGTAAAATTAGGGGCCTCGGCTTATATTCGGGTCGGCTTATACGCGAGTATATACGGTACATGTTACAGAGATAAATAATGAGCAAAAGAAAATGAGAAGTTACAGAGACAAAGAATGAGAGACAGAGAGTGGCACAAGTCACAGACAGATATTGCGAGACAGAGAATGGCTAGTCACAAAGACAAATAACAATGATGATAAGTCAGAGACAAAGAATGAGAGAGTCATAGAAAATGAACATAAGTAGCAAAAAAAATAAAACCGAATCAGAAAGGACGAACCAGTCATGGTAACGAAGAAGGGGGATATGTTTTACAGAAAATACACAGAAGGGTAAACCTAATATAAGGGCATGGGATGAAATTTGGAATTGTTCTCTAAACCCCTAGCACCGTTTAAGGGCCAAGTCGGTTCAGCTGTATTTACTTAAATTATTCACATCAATGTCAGCTAATGCGTAGAATGAAATAAATAACACGTGTGACATTTTAACGGATAGGTGCACCTAAACCACATTGCAGTAACCACAAACTGGATATGACTTGTCCATCTCCATGCATTCCAACCTGCCTCTGCACAAGTCTTATTTCAGTTTAATATAGTCAGCTGGGGTTATCAGTTCAGTTCCCAGCATTCAAGCCTATAATAAACTTAATCCTATATTTAAACCCATTGTTATCTGGCGTTATATAGATGACATTGAGCTAGATTAATGAGCAATCTGAGCCTGGAGAACCATTTATTTACATTTCCATGTCTTTTTTACCTCTGTAAACAGCAACTCCTGTTCAGGATATAAATGAAGAGAAGGCTTAGCTCACACCCTCACGCTACAATAACTATAAAAAAAATAAGCCGATGTTTATACTAAAAGTACAGAATTTTTATACCTTTATTGTACAGCACACCTAAACTAGGCACACCCTGGCTGTCAACAGCCCTGTTTGCTAAATATATTGCATATTTTAACTGTAATGTGTTTTGAAAAACCCACTTCCTTAAGGGAGAATATAAAATATGTTTTGTATATGGATATTTATTATAAGCATTCACACAAATCCTCTGTATACAGAGCTTTGACAATACAGTAAGCGTCAGAGAGCATCAAGCCAGTAAAAAATATAGAATATCTGCTGTGGACCAGAGATCTTACAATATACTATAAGTTAAGAATGGCTGATTATCGCGGGAAAATGTAGTCCCCAAACATATGAGTGACCTGGTTATTCAATGATCCACACTAAGCGCAGTAAAGTCAGATTTTTGTAGATGTGTAGTGGGAGTAAACGGATTCAGAAAATCTGTTTAAAAGGACACTCCAGGCACCAACACAGCTTAAGTGAATTCAATATGTTTTGCCTCATTAAAAACATGTTTTGCAGGTTGTAGCAGCACAACCCAGCCCCCTTTGCCACACCTCCCTTTTTTTTAGAAAGCACCTTCCTTATTCAGAGTACTCAGAGTACATACTACTCAGCTCAGCCAATGAGAGATTAGTGTGAGCTGAGATCATGAGGACTCCACCACACAGCCAATCACTGTCCTCCCATCTCTTCCCGTATTAGCTGTAGAATACTTAACAGCTAGTAAGGGCACAGAGATTGAATGTAAAACAAAGTCGAGCGAACAGCTCAATTCACTCTGATCTCTCATTGGCTGAGCTAACTTTCAAACAGGAAGATTTGTTTGGCGGGGGGGGGGGGGGGGGGGGAGAGGCATGGCTTAGAAGGGTGAGTTATGCTGCAGGCAGCATTTAAAAAAAAAATTATATATATATACACTTTTGGCAATACTAAAGAAATTTCAATATGCATAAAATTGCAGCATTAATATGAATTCGAAAAGAAAATCTATCAAATACACTACATTTGTGTTGGTGTCCTGAGAGTTTCTCCTATAGTTGCTGTAGTTTAGGAAAAGAAAAACAAACACTAAATAGATAAAAGTTATCAAGTTTAATGGCCCATTTTTCTGGGAGAAAATGTCTGTAAAACTATATTTATAGATTGCATGGATCTCGCCAGTTTCTTCTTGGCACCTAATACTGTAGAAGAATAAGATAAGCAAATAAGAGAGAATGCGTCACCAATTTAAAAAAAAAAAAAATGTTTAAGATAAATTCCTGCACATTTCTTTCCAGAAACACACATGCTGAGAGTGCAAGGGGAATTTCGCCAAACAGAATTGCTTTCAATAGCCACCAAGGATTTAAAAGAAGACATTACGAAAATCTCTTTATTTTAATATAATTATATCTAGTTTTGGTACCTGGCGATGCCAGTTAAATTTAGATTTTTGTGCGTTTTCTTTTCTTTTTTATTGTTTAGACTGTAAATCACATGCAGAGAAACGTAGCTGATGTTCGTTTGAATCAACAAATATAGTTTGCTGTGTTTCAGTCCAACGGCTAATTGGATATGCACACAGAAAGCTAAGAGGATAGCTAAGCATCGTAAGAGTAGCATTCCTGCCACAGAGTCGCAGTCGGTGCCAATCCCATGCTTCGAATAGAACTCGACTGATGGAGCACTAAAGGGAAAAGAAATATTCTGCATAGTCTTGAGGTCATCTCTTAAGTTTTATTTGGGTTTGGATTAGCATGAAATGCCCAAGATCAACTCAAAAAGACTTACTTTATTTCTAGACTTGGCACGTGTACCGCAGCTCAAAACTAAATATCTTGTGGCGAGAATATTTTGAAGGAACGCCAAAGACAAGGGACATCTGGTCTGTGTTACGCAGGCTGAGGCATAAAGAGATCTCCAGCCATTTATTTTTTCGTTTTGATGTAAACAGGCAAGATGTGCTTGATAACAAGGGGAATTTCTAACTACGACAGCAGGCCCAAGCCTCAATCCCTGAACTATTCATTAAGGTTCTGAAGAAGTGGCATCGGTGGATCAATGATGTCCAGACTCCCTGTGGCACAGTTACAGTATGGCTGCGGGAGAGGGTCCTCTATGGTTATAGGAATTCCTTTTTTTCAGGCGTGACTAATGTCTGCTGCTACACTGACATGCCTATTTACTAAAGTGTGAATTGTCAGGAATTCCAAGAGGATTAAAAATGTTAGGCCAAATTAGACAAACTGAAAAAAAAATGTCAAGGAATCAAAATCAGCTATGTTTTGTGAAATTCACTTCGAAATTTTGTTTAAATACGGTAATTATAACAATAGATAGTTTCCATGTCATCTCTAAAATACTCTGAATACTTCAGATTTTCCAAATATCCATACAAACAATGATTCCATACACAACTGCCAATCTGTATAGTCATGGGAGTTAGTTCAGTGAAAAGTAATGAGCTTAAGAGAGTTTTTTACAAAAATTGTGTCCTTGTGCAGATGATATTAAGATGGCTTGCACACAAACTGAGACAAAGACTTGTCATCTTCATTTCAGGTGCAAAACTATTTCACAGTCTTATGTCAGTAGGACATTAGAGAGCCTCACATCTAAAGCCTACAACCTTTATCCATTTCTCTCATCTTCTGGTGAAACATGTCACACTAGTTGGGCCAGAAACATCCAGTCGTAGGCTACACCAAGAAACCAACTCATAATATCAAAGTTGAGAAGATCTTTGGTTCTGGAAAAGCAGCTTTCTCTAGAACTGAACAGACGAGGTCACAAGAATATTTGAAGTGATGGTTTTAAGAGGGCTATCCATGATGGTCCCATGACCTCTTTGGACATACAATACTATCACACTATTGAACAGAATGTATACCAAATCCCCATAACAATTGCGTCAATGATAACCCATCAAAGTTGCAATGATGGGATCTACCAGATATAAGAAAGTATATAAATCAAGCTATGGTTACAGTCAAATAGATTTAATAGATCCTATAATAGCCACAGTTCCTCACACATACAAGAACAACCCCAGCACTACGAAGACAAAAGACAATCCAGCTACAAGCAAAGAGAAGATAATAATTATTTTGTAAATTACAAATAAACCTAGCTCCTCATACAGTAATAATTAAACACACAACAACACCTGGTATTCTTTGTGGGTTTACTTTAGATTTGTTTTAATTCTGTTTCACCAGAACCGATTGTTTGGGCCAGAAATCACAACAACACAAAAATCAGCCCTGCTTTTATGCTTCACCATGAGTCTTTTCTTCTTTTTTTCCTCTAGCATTTAGTTAGTCTATTTCAAAGCCACTTACATTTTGTTAAAAATGGCAATGTCACATTGTGATTTTGTTGTATTACAATACGATAACAAAACAGATCTGGGGTACTGTTGGCTAATAGAACAGAACTCAACACAAAAACAAAAATAAAATACACTTCTGGCTTTACACTAAGCTCTTTCAAATTGGCAATTAGACAACAAAAGGTTTGTCAAAGGAACACTATAGCGTTAGAAATAGAAAATAGGATTCCTAGCGCCATCGTGTTGCTCGGTCATCGTTATCATCTGCTCTCTCCTCACCCAGTGTTGAAAAGGTTACACTTACCGGATTGTTTCATTGGGCAATGGGATGAACCTAACGCGCATGTTGCCCTCCCTCTAGGAAAACATTGAATCAATGCTTTGCTATGGGCGATTTGAAGACACTGGACATCCTCATGCAAAGCACTTGATGCGTTACCCAACTAACCTATCTCACCAACTATAAGACCTAACAAATTCAACAGAACTACTGAATTAGCTAAGAACATTAATATAGTAATATGATTTTATATAGATTTCATATTTTTTCTTCCATCCTAGAATATAAATGATTATTTGAAGTGAATAAAAGTGCTGGTACAGACTCTCCCCCCCCCCCCCCCCTCCCCGAGCATTGCTGACATTTGGAAGTTGGTAAAATAGCTGGAATATAACGGTTGGTAATGAACATGCCAAGAAGAATGATCTGTTGCAGACCTCACCCCCCCATTCGGAGGGCAAAATAAAAAAAAACACAGAAAGGCTGTGGTCATTTTTTATCTTGTTATAATTCCCCTCAGTCCTCCACTCGCCATCCTGTTCTCGGAAAGCATTTATTGACTGGGTGCAGACATTTTAACTTGGTATGAAGGCATCATAAAAAGGCTCAATTCCCAGAAAAGCATCAAAGAGCTAGTGCACTGTATGGTCAGAGCAAGCATATAAATTACATTTGGAAAGTCTTAGCCAACTATACAGTGACAACTGTTTCAATGTAAATGCTAATTACTATTTTCTATTTTTGGACGTCGGTAGCATTCCGTCCCATCATTTAAATAACCTTTCCTCATCCTAATGGTGTTTGTCAATGATATAAACAACAGGTAGTGTTGGGATATCCATTGTATAGCTACTTCCCCAATGGGCACTGAGCTCTATCTACAAATTACAAAGACCCCTTTTTTGCCTCCCCAATCTATCTTATAGTAAACATCTCTATTCAGTGTTACATGCCTCCCAGCTGTCCTACTTTTGGCGGGACAGTCCCAATATTGGGGTGCTGTCCCGCCGTCTAGCTTTATTTCCCTGGTGTCCCGAATCTTAAACACGCTCACGCTGTGCAGCACCTTTTTTTAGTTGACCCGCCTGCTTTTTGGACAAGATCGCTCCTTTTCTATATGGCCCTGTCTATGGTGGGCGTCACTTGTAATTCATGTTACTTGCAACACCCCCTCAGTACAGTGCCCATCCATCCCGATTTTAAGAGGGCGTATGTGGGAAGGTATGGTATATTTATATATATATATATATATATATATATATATATATATATATATATACCTATATAAATCTGAAGTTCATAGCTAAATGTCGGAATTGTGAAAAACCTTTACAGGTTCCAGCGGAAAAAAAGGTCGAACATCAGGGATGAATGTCCTATGTTCGGCAGGTTCAAAGCAACATTTCATCCTTCAAGATTGATAAAATTATTAAAAATGAGTTTGGTTATAATGTACAGGTTGCCGCCATGTCTAAGGTTAACAGCAAAAAGAAAATAAAACAAATTGTAAATGGATATGATCAGCACAAGATGGAGGTGGTTGTTAGTGCATGATATTGTGCAGAGAAGCCAGTTTTTTTCAATAAGAGGATTAATAAGATTTTAATTAATTTGTCATATGTTTGTTCTGATAGCCAGACTTTAAAGCATGGTAAACTATACGTCTAGGAACCTAAAATGGCTGCTGTGGACCCCATCAAACTGAAGAAAGTGTTTTGCAAAAAGCCATTAAATACATTGTAAATGATACAAAATCCCCGATTATATGAAACTTCCTCTTGGATAGTGTAAAAACATGTCTCCCGGATGCAGCTGTAAGGCACAGCTCTAACATAAAACCTCAAGCCACAGGCATTGCACTAAAAACAGCGTGTCACAAGTTAGCACAGAGAGACACACATGGGATGTCCGGGTGATGTTTAACTTTGGATGGCATTGGGGAGAATTCAGTTGAGATGTAAGATTTAAGTTGGACCACCATGATTGAAAATGTACAAAAATCTCTGTCTAATAAATTAGAAGAACAAAGTGTGTTTATGTTACAAAACTTGCCAAATTTCATAAGACAATAGACATTCTAACTGTGATTGTTTTAGAAGTCTGCTCTATACAAAAAATAATGTACAAATATACAATATACCATTCTTTCTTTATTATGTATGCATAATAACATGCTTCTGCTTTATGTTCTTAAAGGGTTACTCAAACCACCGTGACCCCTTCTGCTTTTTGATGTAGTCATGGTAGTAGGAGTCTGGATGTGCAGTTTTTCCAGCTTAAAACAGTGCACATCCACAGTAATTTTTAATTGTGTGCTGGGGGCAAGTTGCACCTCCAGCACATGTGACGTAGGCAGCCTGGAACTCTGTTACAGGCTGCCTAATGTCAATTAGAGCCTACAAGGGAGAAATCACACATGGAAGTCCTCCCTCCTCCCAGCCCATTTGCAATTTTTAAAAAAATCTCTCCCTCTCCCTTCGCCGGCTCAGAGTGCGCGCATGCGCTCTGATGCAGTCAAATTCCTGTCCTAATGTGTTTTACACCTTACCTCCTATAGAATGTAAGCTCGATTGAGCAGGGTCCTCTTCAACCTATTGTTCCTGTAAGTTTATTTGTAATTGTCCTATGTATAGTTAAATCCCCTCTCATAATATTGTAAAGCGCTACGGAATCTGTTGGCGCTATATAAATGGCAATAATAATAATAATAATAATAATAATAAATCCTCCCATTAAAAGGCTTCTCTATCACCCCAGCAGTAAGCTTTGCCTGGAGCTTGATTAAGGTAAGTCAGCTTTATTTTACAACCGCGCTTTGAGGGATTTTGTAGGTGGGGCTGATAGAATAATCCCAATACGGCATTATTCTATCATCGTGAAAAAGGGTTGGAGAAACCCTTTCATTGTCTACATGCAAGCTTTTCTCAATGTTACATTAAGCAGAGGTGTTGCTAGGTGAGGCATTGGGGGCTGAAGCCCCAGACATGGATCACTACAGGTGGTGGTGGTGAAGAAGCAGCAAGATACTAATGTTTTTGGAATTTTTTTCTTTTTACACCAGGCAGCTGAATTATATTAATACAAGATCACTAGTATAGTGCTCCTTCAGGCTACTAAGGAAAGGATGACTCCCCGAAGGTCACGTAGCCAAACTGTAAACATGTGATCTGGAGAATTTTTCCAATTCAGCTACTTTGACCCACTTTAGTGAAAGACCATGTATGTATATTGCACCACAGTTTAATTTTAGATTCTTTAATGGGCAATCACGAACTTACCCATGATGCTACCTGGGAGAGAGTGTGTGGTGATAGTCTGCAGTATTCTTTCTGTGTGCGGAAGGCTTGATTAATGGCAAGTAGTTCATGAATAGCTCCAGATTAAGCCATTGACCAGGGTCAATCTAATAGAGAAGGTCATTGTCATAGATTGGTAACATAATGCATCATAATTACGAGCTTTATTCTGAAATAGTGAGATGACCTTCATAATGAGATCTGATCCTTCTTAAAATAACATTTTATCTGAAAATAAGCGCAGAATACTAAAGAACAAGTGGAATACCGGTACTAAAGAACTAGATGGTGCTTTTGGAAAGCTAAGCATACGTTAATCCTACATGGACATCATCCACTTGAGATCCAAAATAGAAGGACCACATGTTAGTTTGGAGAAAATATTTTAATCCTTAAAGGCTGTGCCTTTGTGATGCTAAAAGAGAACATTTTAATGGACCCATCTTTATCTTTAACTGCCTGCCTACCGGAAAAGTCAGCAGCAACACATGGGAAGGAGTTAGCAGGAGATTAGGGGTGGGAATGAAGAACATTTAGCTGCTTTACAGAAACGAGTCGTGTTCTTCTAGCTATTAGTGTTTATTATGTGTGTAGAAAGTCTCAAATATTATTCTTAATATGTGGTGTGATTTGCAAGGATAGGTGAGGAAGGAATTGGCTTCTATAGACAGCATATTAATTGTGGGCTATAATTGCACGTTCAATGTCAACTGGTTTTGGCATACAATGGAAAAGCCTACAAAAGCATTTGTGGCCAAATGTGCCAATTTTGTGCAGGATATCAAATTCTCCAATACATTTAATGGAGAATTCATAGGAGCCTCTGAGGCCAACCTCCTTACTGGCCTGAGTGTAGGCTTAGGTCTATGCTCAAAGTAAAGTATATGATGAGCGGCTCTCAATAATGAGCCATTATCAGGACAAGATCCATACTTTAACATAGAGAACTTAGAGGTTTCATTATTTTATAACTGGCCTCACCTGTATTCAAGTAGGAATATCACTTAAAGGGGGAACGATCATTTCCTCAATTTTAGCACAACGTAATCGCCAACAGAGAGTTCACTATATGGTTTTGCTAAAATGATTTAAAAATTCTTCAAAGTTAACTCTCGCAATGACTTTGCAGGTAGAGAAAATATATCCATCAGATGTTAAAGCGCGCATGTGCGGCAGTGAGGCATCATGGGACAGCAATTTCATTACAACAAGCAAGTGCCGCAGATGATTTTTTTTTTGTTTGTTTGTTTTTTAAGTTTTACATACCAGTTTTTTATTCATCCACATAAATGCTGCAATAACGTTTAAAACGGAGAAGGAACAAGGAACTGTCACTGTATCAAGACATGACACTTCTGCTTTAAAAACAAGTGTTCTACTGGGTTTTTATTTGGAATAGTTAAAGGGAAACTCCAGTGCCAGGAAAACAATCCGTTTTCCTGGCACTGCAGGTTCCCTCTCCCTCCCATTCCCCACTCCCCAGTTGCTGAAGGGGTGAAAACCCCTTCAGTCACTTACCTGAGGCAGCAACGATGTCCCTCGTCGCTGCTTTCTCCTCCCCCGCCGCTCCTCCTCTGCATTGCGTCGGCCGGTGGGCGAGACTGATCCCGCTTTCAATGCTTTCCTATGGGGAAATGAGCGACGCTGGAGGTCCTCACACAGCGTGAGGACGTCCAGCGACGCTCTAGCACAGATAATCTGTGCTAGGAACCAGGAAGTGTCCTCTAGTGGCTGTCTAGTAGACAGCCACTAGAGGTGGAGTTAACCCTGCAAGGTAAATATTGCAGTTTATAGAAAACTGCAATAATTACACTTGCAGGGTTAAGGGTAGTGGTAGTTGGCACCCAGCCCACTGCAATGGGCAGAAGTGGTCTGGGTCCCTGGAGTGTCCCTTTAAGAAACGGTTTGGCGTTTGTAAAGGTTTCCCTTTAAACTGCCTGATCTGAGCAGAGGAGTGTTATTGTTTTAAACACCACTTTGCACTGCGGAGGGTTTTGAACGAAAATGAGTTTATACAACTTAAAAAAAACTTTCCAAAAAACACAGAAACAGGATGTTAATGTGCTCAAGTGAGGATTTCCTGAAAATTGATAATAGAGCAGGGGGAGGGTGGCCAAAAGTACCAAGTAAGACCAACAAACACTCTTTAAGATGAGGAGGATACGCGGTTTAGGGTGTACTAGAGGATTTAGCAGAATTTAGATGACATTTAAAAACCAAGCAGGTCAATTTAAGAGTCAACCTGACTGTAAATCAATGCTGCCAAAAAATATTGTTGATGCAATCAAGAGATCAAGAATGATGATACATATATTGCATGACTCACTCAAATGATGTGAAATGCAAGAGAGAAGGGGAGTACGAGTGAAACAAAAAGTGGTTTTTAAAAGTCTGATGGTGCCAGGGGACACTTGGCACCATAATAACAGTGGGCTGTAGTATTTATAGTACATAGGCTGCCCCTTTAAAAAAAAAATAAACAAACAGGGAACACTCCAAGCTGTAATAGCTATTGTGCTTGGACTGTTCGTTTAACCCCTTAATGACACATGACATGTGTGACATGTCATGATTCCATTTTATTCCAGAAGTTTGGTCCTTAAGGGGTTAAAAGATGGAGTTGCATAAGTAGAACTCAGCAATATTCTAAAACGTAAAAATATATTTTTCAAGCCGTAGGTCCCTGGTTCCTACAGATTTCCAACCCTTGATATAACAACCGTTGACAAACTCTCTGCTAAATATTGCAATCAAATATACAAAAACAAGTCCTGCGCTCAAACTCCCACTACTCTTGGGCGGCAGCAATGAGCACATAACAGCCCCAAATATATGCAGTAAAAAAACAAAGAAAAAAGGAGGGTCCCCACCTTGACATGGCAGGTGGGCTTCTATCTAATGGCCATTGGAGTTACTAAATAACCTCAATTTATTAAATATGCAATCAAAGAGACAGCCATCATTATAGTCTTAATTAAACAAAGGGTATGTAAGTCATAAATGCCCAGAAAGTTACTGGCAATCCTACAATGTTATTTCTGCTGACAAAAAGGGCATAGTGGCACAGGTAGTCTTTTTAATGGCACCGCTGCACATCAAAGAGAACTTTTCTGATGGGAAATACTTGATAAGTGTTACCTTGTAGCAAGCAGAATTCACAAGCTGCAGGAAGAGAATTGATTGATCAAGGAGGAATGTCAAGAAGGAATGCCTTGATCAATTCATTGATTTCCCCCCCAGCAGCGTGTGAATTCTACATACTATTGAATAGCCGGGAACGATGGCAGACCTGGCAACCTCTATCTTCAATTCCGCAGAGAAAAGTCAGATTGATAGTTCAACTGACATCTTTAAATCCCAGACTCTAGACGGTGTATCTATACAAACTAGCTTTAAAGAGGGCTTTCACTGCTCTAGAAATTACATCAAACCTTGAAGATCTCCTATACCTTGTGTTGACCTTTTTTTCACATTCTGTCCCACTTTCTTTTAAATGCTTGTTAAAGGGAAACTATAGTGCCAGGAAAACAAACGTATTTTCCTGGCACTATAGATTTCCCCTCTGTCAAGGCCCCAATCCACGGCACTAAAGGGGTTAATAACCCCTTCAGCCACTTACCTGGGTCCAGCTCCGATGTCCCTCGGCGCTGGCTCAGCTCCGATGTCTCTCGGCGCTGGCTCCGCTCCACCCGCATTAGGATCTCGCTATAGAAAAGCATTATTCAATGCATGGGGAAAATCTGACGCTGGAGTTCCTCATGCAGAGCGTGAGGACGTTCAGGGTCAGATAACGGACCAAAAGTCAGTTTCAATTCCGGAAGTCCCTCTTGTGGCTGTCTGGTAGACAGTCAGCCACTAGGAGGAGGAGTAAACCCTCAGAGGTAATTATTGCAGTTTATAAAAACTGCAATAATTACTACTGCAGGGTTAAGGGTGATTGGAGTTTGCACCCAGACCACTTCAATGACCTGAAGTGGTCTGGGTGCCTACAGTATCCCTTTAACGATATAGCAACTGATGTGATAATCCAGTTTAGTCCTGGCACAGTCAAGGCACACAATGTACTGGAGAAGAAACAGAGGCATTGCTTTTGTTTCTCCACCTCCACATATTGTTCAAGGACAGAAATACGCAGCAATTATAACGATGATTGAGTTAAGATGGAGGCAATCGGTTTTGAGACAGATATAATAGAGCCGTGTAGACTTCCAAAATTCATTTAAGTTTTTCAGACCTCACAAGTACATATTTGATAAATATAAGGAACAAGTAAAAAATATTTCACATTCTAAGACCATTTCCCTTTGAAGTACAAGTTGATACACACGTTCACCCATAAAATGTCATTAGCCACTTTGTAATTCTAGTGTGCTACATATAACATTAAAAGCAGTTCATCAAGAAAAATGAAAAACAAAACTTAAAATGTCGGTCAAAGAAAAAAATAAAAAAAAATAAGAAACAGAAAATGTAAAATGTAATGAAGAATGTAAAGGACTCGGAAGTAAAGATATCGTTGGTACAAATTTAAACATGTTTACGTAAGAAATATCCTACTTCCCCTCAGGGAGAAATGGATCAGGTTTGTCCCCAAGAGAGCAGTTATTTGGCAAATTAAGTTTGTAAATACTGAAATGTACTACTGAGACACTGGCCCTGACAGAGAAGCAAGAAGGCTTTGTGTTGGCTGGATAGAAGAACATTAGACTCAGTATAGCTGTTCGGACAATGAAAACAGGATGTAAGAGTGCCTGTCGAGCTATCGTCATCTTTAACCACTTAGATAAAAGTGACAATAAATGTCATTCTTGCCATATCGAGTCTCTGGTTAGCTGAGGGGTTAATGCTGTATTTACACTTGCAAACAAATGCTAATTTGAATTGGCACTTTGGCGATCTTATAAAGAAGGCCTCAGAAAGGCCTTAATAGAGCTACACAGTTTCCATGGTTACAGTAGGTTCTGGAGAATAACCGAAGCGTCCTCTTTGTCCATTTCTGTTTCATTTTCAATTCTGCAGAAATGAGGATTGCGTTGTTTTTCTTTTATATTAAAAATATATATATATATATATATATATACACACAAAACATTTTTCATTATACTTCAATTTCACAGAAGAACGTACTTTGGTTCATCCCCCACACACACCATTGTTAGAAAAGCAACAATTACCCTGAACAATGTATTGAGAGGCAAATATATGGAGACGTCAAGTAGCGACTGAACAATATATACATATACAGAGAGAGAGAGAGATGCAAATCAGAGCTTGAACAATGAGAAGTAAATCAGACAGAGTTATTCCCTAAAGTGAGAATTCAAAATAAATTAAAAATTTTAGACTTAAGTAGCTGAGCTAGACGTATGGCTTGTTTAGAGAGAGACTTTTTTCAATTCGGCTATTTTGAACTTACATCTAAAATTCGCTTTGAATTCTCAAATGAGTAAATAACGGTTACAGACTGAAAAGTGTATTGAGAAGTAAATCAGAGACAGAACAATGTATGGAGAAGTAGATCAAACAGGTAACAATGTTTGGAGAAGTAGATCAAACAGGTAACAATGTTTGTAGAAGTAGATCAAACACGTAACAATGTTTGGAGAAGTAGATCAAACAGGTAACAATGTTTGTAGAAGTAGATCAAACACGTAACAATGTTTGGAGAAGTAGATCAAACAGGTAACAATGTATGGAGAAGTAGATCAAACACGTAACAATGTTTGGAGAAGTAGATCAAACAGGTAACAATGTTTGTAGAAGTAGATCAAACACGTAACAATGTTTGGAGAAGTAGATCAAACAGGTAATGTTTGGAGAAGTAGATCAAACACGTAACAATGTTTGGAGAAGTAGATCAAACACGTAACAATGTTTGGAGAAGTAGATCAAACAGGTAACAATGTTTGGAGAAGTATATCGTAAAACAGGGGGTGGCCAGAAGCTTGATCTTCAGCTCTTTAAAAACTAAAATTCCCACAAAGCTTTGCATTTTATGGAACGGCATAAATGAAAATGATAAAATCCCATTTGCAATACAGAAGGGGAGGGCAGGGGTATTAACGTGCATTAATAATCATTTTCATCTTCAGTTGAAATAATGTTTTGCTCGAAACAGCAATGTGTTTGGATTGCTTTTTTCCACTTTTTTTTTTTGGAACACGGTGTCTCATGCAAGTTGTATAATTGCAGAGACAAATGGTTTTATTATCGTCATTTAAATATATCAGGGTATTAGCCATCTGTGCTAAGAGCACTAGGGCAAAGTTTCATTTATTCCAGGTGCCCGTCCTGTTATGAGATTGTGGCAACAAATGCGGATCCGCATTTTACACCCAAGAAAGACTCCTCAGAATATTAAAATCAACTCCATTTTTAAAAAAAGACAAATACCGTATTTTTAAGAATGCAATCCTGTAAAACGCAATATAAGGTTTGAGAGTTATTTAAAAACAACAGTGATAATACTAAACACCCTACGATAAGCATCAGTACAGAAGTAAACGTTCAAAACCTTTAGAACCATTACTAGTCTTAAGGTTTATTACCCTAAAAACAAATGCCAATTCTTTTTTTCCACCTTGGATATTTTTACCTAAGCTTTGCAATTCTCTTGCCAATCCTTTAAAACTCTCAGTTGAGTGAATAAACGCTGTTATTGAATAATAAGCGTGCTGATCATTTACTAGCCTTTGTCTCACACAACACTAGATTGCAAGCTTTGAGGGACAGTGCCTTAAAGGGACACTATAGTCACCAGAACAACTACAGCTACAGGCATTTTCATGTAAACACTGTCTTTTCAGAGAAAAGGCAGTGTTTACATTGCCCCTAGGGACACCTCCAAGTGGCCACTCCTTAGATGGCAACTGGAGGTGCTTCCTGGCTCAGGGCTGCACAGTAAGCTGCCCTGCCATTCTGCGTCCCCACACTCTGCATGGAGACGCTAAATTTTCCACGCATTGATTCATTGCAGCTCTATGAGGAGATTCTGACTGGCCAAAACGGCATTTGGCCCTGCCCCATGCCAATTTTAGCCAATCTAATGCTTTCCCTATGGGAAAGGGGATTGGCTAGAAATCGGCCATCTTGATGATGTCACAAAGGGGGCAGAGCCAGCGCCGGCGGACCAGTGCGGTGCTGGATATACGGTGATTTTTTTACTTTTATAGGGGGGCATGCCACCTAAATGGTGGGTTTGGTACTATAGGGTCTGGAATACATGTTTGTGTTCCTGACCTTATAGTGATCCTTTAACTTACAATATCTAAAGTTGTTTACCTTATTGTGAATTATAATTTTTACAAGAAGACGGCCATATAGTTTTTCCTTTCAAGTGAAAGTGTAAAAATTGCAAGAGGAGCAGGTGTTAAGAGGTGCAAAGATCCAGATTTACAGGTCTGTGGCACCCATGTTCCACAGTCAAAGGCTGGCTAAGGATGGGTTATATGACTTACCTTTATAAAAAAAAAAAAAACACCCCTTTGAACAGGCCTCACCTACCATGTCACAGTGAAGGCAGCTTAAAGCACATAATAAGATAAAGGGAAAAAATACTTTAAGGAGGTTTTTCACTAAAGAGTACAAGGCGGCTGAGTTAGCTAAAGACTGCAATTCCACTCATGTTACATGTGGCTTGATGTCATCCTGACCCAATGTGCCCTTAACTCTGCATACTGCCATTTTATAAAAAAAATTGGTAAAACGCATACACAACTGTGGTTATAAAATGGCAACTGTAAAGACAACGGACTCGGGCCTCAAGCAACGAAAGCATGCAACCAGTTTAAAATATAATTAAACCATTAAATTCAGATAAACCAGGTCCTTCTATTAAACAGTTAATAAAATGCTCAACAGTATTTATTTTTTGTAGAGTTGATTTAAACACCCACTCTATAATTCCTGTACAATCTGCAGCATATGTTTTGGGATACTTTCTTTAAAATTTCAGCGCTGGTTTGTGTACCTTAGAAGAGCACAATTTTTAAGCAGCACAACTGTTAAAATACACAATTATCTTCCTATCTAAGATTCAAGCGTTCTATATGTAAGAAAACAAAAACAAATGGAAAATGTTCGATTTATCTTTCTTCCATTCAGAGAGAGATTATTGTTTTTATTTTTTTTCTTCTCTCAAATCTGCTCAAGTTGTACAGCTGGGACACTGATAAATACTTCCCTCTAAATGTGATGGGTTTACCATATTTAGTCAGAATCTGTCAGTTAACACACACTGGAAACTGAAAGAAGTGTCAAACTAAACAAATGATTAAATAAAAAATAAAAAAAATTAAAAAAGCACACAGGTCTTTTTAGAATGATTAATCCAAACTAAAATATATAAATGAGCTGAGGTCTACTGAACAGAACTCCAAGTTCCATGTTGCTCAGCCTCTCTTTGGAAAACACTGGATATGTACATTTTAGCTGCCCCTGACAGAAACTATGGTAATCCTGTGGGGACCAACTCAGTCACAAAAATGCAAATATATTATTTAATTTACATATCACAAACTGACCAAAATTCTGCAAATAAGGGTCAAAAGGGCAATATTTATGTGCCAATGTGAAATTACATTTTTGAAAGGCCAATATAAATCAGTAGACTGTTTTTGTTAAGCCAGCTTCATAAGAAGACAAACATGTACAAGCATGGAACATTATATCTGCGTCACATGTACATTTTGCATATTTCGCTTATTCTCGCATATTTGCAGTACACTCCTTACACAATAACGCAATCCCGAAGGTGTAATATTTAATGTGTTAATAATAAGTACTTAAAAATGATAAATCCTACATGGGACTTTATGAACGGACATTTAGAATTCCATAGTGCAAAAAGTGAGATATAATGTCTCTGTAAAGTTATTGAATGGGCTGCAGCAAGCAGACAGGAATAGACCTTTTTGCGTGGGAATTGGTTATTTTGGGTGTTTAGTACATATAGCTAATGGTACCCCTTCAACTAGGTTTATTATGGGAATCTAAAGGGCTTCGGGTAAAATGTATACAGGTAGCGTGCATGACTTAGGTGCAGACCAGTAAGTAATGAGGAATGCATTCATAAAAACTACCTTAACCTTTATTTATTGACATATTTAAGATGTTAGGGGCAATTTTATCTCAGCGATAAGGGGTTCTGCACAACATGCATTTATTGCTTGTCTGACTGGTATATGGCTGTCAGTGAGCCCCCACATATAACTACAAGCAAAGGAGCCCAGTACAATTTTTGCTCCGGGCAACACACATACTGTCTAAAGTAAAATAAATTCCAACTTCCTATCAGTCTCGGGATCTGATAAGACAGCCCAATTTGGGAACTCACATTCCACCATCCTGGGGTTTGTCACCGGTGTACTTATCTCCTTTGTGACACATGAGGAGACAGGACTGTCAAGATATTAAAGGATTTTCCTAACATTGTCCTGAACTAATTAAAAGCATTTGCAGTTTAAAAAGTAAGTAAAGTAGATCTGTCAGAGGTCTTTTATGACACAAGAATGACACAAGATTCTTTCCAGTAGCCCAAAATGTATCACACCACTCTCCCGACCACCATGCCAGCAGTCACCTGGGACCGTTTTAGTAGCTAAAACTATAACTTTATCCAACACTCACTCTCTTCACACGCTGTCTAAGCCTACTTTAAAAAAATGGGTGGAATTATCGAACAATACCCAGTGACCAGGAGTTAAGATGGCCGCTACCACTGACATACAGATAAGGAAGATACTAACCATTTGAATCCAAAAACACCATTACACCGCTATAATAAAATGTATAATAAGGAAAACGGATATCCATTTATTCTTTAGAAAAGACGCACATTATAGTTATCAGAAATAGCTTCAAACGGTAATGCATTCCTGTACAGGATGTCATCAGAGGCGCCAAGGTTTCATATATAAAATAGAGACGACTTTAAAAAAAATTGTGAATGAATGAATGAATTAAAAGTAGTGTGTGAATGGGGGAAATAAAACATGTTCTGTAACTCGTATTATATTAAAATGTAAAATACTTCCTTTCATAGAAGAATTGAAATCCTTTTTTCTTTCGAAAGTTTTGCTAGCTAGCGCATGTCTATTATATAATTAGATTAAAATAGCATATTGAATAAAATTCAAAAGGAAAAGTCAAGTATGACATTCTGTCTTTATTCCGAATTTAATGGGATTTTTTTCCTTTAGGGAGCTGCAACTAAAATGTAAAAAAAAAAAAAAAAAAAACAAAGGAAGAAAAAAAAAAAAGGAAAATATAATAAAATGATTGTTCAACTAAATAGTTGCTAAATATTATAATGCTAGAGGATTTATATTCCCTAGAAAATTCCAAACACAACTGGGGCAAGCTAAATAAATAAAATAGGCAAACAACAAATACTAAACGAAACGTAATAAAATGTATCTGTATTGTTCTTAAAAATTCTAACAAACTTCGATTTACCGGTAACAATCTTTTGAAAAGTAAACTTTGCAAATGATTTAGCTGCAGAAGTCACCATTACAGTCTATGGAATTTCTTGTAGATAAATCATGTGTATAGATTTTAACAGTATTGAATCATTTGAAAGCTTCTTAAACCAAGGCCTTCATCTGAACAGAAGCTGTACTGAGCAGATAATTTGTATAGATCACTTGCACCCATCACTTACTGTGATTAGAATCCATGATCAACGTCTATGGTTTTTAAACTGAGGCACACGTTCTAAATCCAAGAAATGTTATTTATAAGGAAAGTGATCACATTTAACTTGTCTGCTAGATGTCTTTACCTCATGGAAATTTTCTGTACGTGCGTATCTTTTCTTGTGTTGTGCAACTTTCTCCTTATTTGATCTTTCATTGACTTATATCCATACGTCTGAACACAGATTTATGTGTACTATGTACACAAACACACACCACTTAAAATTTGAAGCCCAATGCTACTTGCGAGGCCTTCAAAGTTACTTGCCACTGACACACATTGCATACCCATCAGGTGTGAATTTCTACTCGCCAATGGCTACATTTTTACTCGCCAATGGCTAATGAGGAGTGGACATTTTGAGCCCTGATCTAAATACAAACACATATGCACATCCACATTTCTAAGTGTGGTATAGATTTTTTGTAATTTGAAGAATTTTTTTTTTTTTTTTAATAATTTTGATTATTGGTAATCGGATTAGCCTGTGTCACACTCTGTTATGCATTATAAGAACACAGCCTGCAGTTCTCTCAGGCACACAAATTATTAAATATTGGCTTTTTTGGTTTGTTCTTATTTTTAATGAAAAATCTTTCCAACCTACTGTACGAACATCTCCCCCAAAATAAATAAATGAAAGAACACTTGCAGAGTGAGAGATTGTTCAGTATTCTTAATATATATATATATATATATATATATATATATATATATATATCCTTGCAGATATTGAAGTGTAAGAGAAGTGATGTTTTAAAGCCATTGTTGCATTGTATTTTCCCAAAATGTAAGCCATTATGGACATTGTAGTCTTAGACCAGGAGGTCGGACACCAGTTTTATACAATAAATGCATTTTAGAGCATGCAATTTCTATCTTGTTGTACAAATGTCACTAGATCATAAGTTTTTTTTTTAGAATTGTCCCTCAGGCCTCACCAACACTGTAGAGCTTTTCCACCTGTCTTCACGAAGAATATATTTTTGATTATATCAGCCTTGAAGGCTACAGAGTGACTGATGTTGAAAGTGGACATTCCAAATGGAGTCCTCAAGGCAAATCAAGAGTCAAGTCTTCAGGCATTTGCCAATTCTATTTAATTGGATACTAACAAAACAAGGACCATTGCTGTGCCTTAAGGAGTGGGCTCGGAGCCACAGGACTAGAGCCAGTTGGGGGTCGGGGGACACTAAACCCAGAGAAGATCTCATAGCATTTCAATAGTTTGTCCTTCAAATAACAATAGAATATTTTAAAATGTAGTTTTGGTTCAGCTTTTGCTAGTTTTCAATACGCCAAAGGGCCTAGCTGTTAATTATACCTAACTCACTGATACTCATACTATGGACCTTGGGAGATAAAAGGTTTACCGGGTTTAAACCGATAACTCTAGGCCACTTATCAGACAGCTATCTAACCCAATATATCGGCTTTCTTAGAAATATAGATCTGTTTCCGGTTGGCCGGAACCCCTTTCAAATAATGTGGCAGCATGTGCTATAGACATTTCAAAAGGCTCTTTTGCCTGCAAACCTCCCATAATATGAAGCAAACATATACCTTTTATTGTATAACACTTATTGTGTATGCCTTTACAAGATTAAATTTTAAATAAATTAATGTGTATCTGTTGCTTCATTTGAAGACACTATGGTGTGTGTTCAACTAGGAGCTCAATTAAAAGTGTGCACACACACCCACACAGGTAATATTAAACATTAATGTAACTGCTGCTTCTAGGCCCAAAATTCAGGTGATTAATTGGCAGATTTATCGCCTACCCATGGGTAAAGGATATGGAAATGAGATACATCAATATGTCAAAAGATGCACATAAATACATTTTTATACTATGTGATGCACTAAAAAGAAAAATCAAGAAACTAAATTGAAATTGTATATATTTTAAAGCCCATCATTCTTTAGTTTAAGGGATCGCAAGCTCTTTATACAAGATATTGGTTTTATAACTGTGCTATAGAAAGTGCAGCACAGACCAGAGTTAGTCTGGTCATAGATGGGAGGGCTGAACGCCAAAAACAGAGAGGGATATAATTTGGCAGCACACCACAGACGTTGAGGTTACCATCATTTGATTAACGTTCAGAGCAGATAAAAAGCTTCTTTTACTCAATATACTAATCAAACAACAATTTTTTTTATAAGATTTTATAACTGATCATAAATGATCAAAAGCACCCCTTTTCTCCAACTGTCTGCCAATTTAACTCACATTGAACAGAACACAAAAACAAATTTTGATTTACAAAATATAAAAAAACAACAACAACATAGTTTTGTAGAATTCTTAAATACACAAAACGGCACAATATTTGATGCTTGAGTAGTGGAAAATGTTAAAGGTTTACATTTTTTTTTTTAACATTATTTATATAAACACACATCATTAGTTAAATGTTTGTAATATTTCCCAGAATCCTTTTCCACATCCAACGCACACTTTTCTTTATGGAATTCAGCGATCTGTTGCTGCAGTAAAGATCCTGCATATAATATACACAAATACTCTGAGAATAAATTAATGATTTTATTAACTTCAGTGTCGCCCTTTCCAAATATTGACTATTGACTCAATGCAAATAACGGTATAATGCGCGTATAAAATAGAATTTAAAAAAGGAATGACATTTATATATATATATATATATATACACACACATACATACATACATACATACATACATACATATACATATACATATACATACATATACACACACACACACACACACACACACACGAATTCTATGGAATATAAATAGGAGCACTGATCTAGCTTACAGTGTGAAAGGATTGATGTATTTCTTTTCTAAACAAATACAAATTACATACGTAACATTTAAAAAGCAAACATAATAAAAATGTTTAAAAAGAATAAACGGTAACCAAAATGAATATATACTCATTTAACAATAAATTAAATTATTTGAATTTACCATATCTCAAAGGCTTAGTGAATAAAATAATCTTTGCAATAATAATGTCTATAGCTAATACCAATGGGATTCTTAATACACGATTATTGTACATACATAGTGCCTTTTTTTTTCTTTTTAAAGAAATCCAAAAGATGTTAATTTCACATACAGTCTAATAAATAAAATAAAATTCTAACCACAACGTTTCTACCAGA